>NC_086171.1:21231293-21858543 GCF_023053635.1 Elgaria multicarinata webbii
ACATTTCTACCCAATATCTAAATATGTAATACCACAAAATATTCAAATATTAAAGAAATTCAGTTGGCTGATCTAGGCTCCTGACTGTGAGGCTAAAATCTTAGTTCTTTGGGGAAAGAATGGGGTATATTTTTGATAAATACCAAAAGCACAATGGGAAACGTAATAAGAACTAGCTTCTAACATATCAAAAGATTCATATTTCAGCAAGATAAGGAAATCACAACAGTCAAAATCATACTATGATACTAAAAATATTATCTGGAAGTTTATTTGCTTTTGTAACACATCTGCAGTCTTCTCTAGCCACTGAAGACTAGAAATCTTTAAGGCCACAGTCTTCCTTGGGACCATATATCCCCACAGCAATTGTATAAAACAATTAGGCTCCTATTAAGAAATGTGGTGATAAGGGAGCCATATAAATTAAGAACATTGCCTAGACTGTTTCCTGAGGGCAGTATCCAATGTGTACCAAATACTTTTCACTAACATAAGGGATTTCTTTTGCAATGCCAATAACATTAGCTGGTGTGATGGGTTTTCTACAGCATCCTGTCATGCCAGCTACGTACATTAGCATGCATGTTGCATTTTGGATACTGTCTTTAGTATGGGTATATATAAAAGTATCTCACAAAATGTGCACCTGTGATTTCTGACTCTTTTCAATATTTCAAAATATCTTAGCAACATTTAATTACGAAATCTGAGTTTAAGGCTACTGAGATAAAGAACTACTTTATGCATATCAAAAGGCCTGTGGGTTTTTACACTTTTCTCTCTGAACAGATCCCATAATACTGATTTTGAAATGCCTCTCCATTAGGAAAAAAAAAAGTTGCCATGCACACTGAAGGCTGCTATTAGAGAATTGCCAAGTCAAGCCCTGTTGGGTACGTGAGATTAGTTGTAAGGTTCTCTAGATCTTGGTCGCAGTCGATATTTGCAGCTACTGGCACATAAGCAATATTGCAAGCAGATAATGAAAATACTTAAAAGATAGGTGTCTCTTTGTTGTACCTCTCTCCAGAAGACAAACAATGTTCCACATACAATAATTATAGACGAAACTAATATTTTAACAATAAGATTTCTGGTCAAAATGCTGTCCTTGACATTTCTTGGAGGCTTTCGAATGACATCTTTATCCACAGGCTCAACTCCAAGGCTAAAAATGAGAAAACAAATAATTTGTTGAAAATGTTATTGATGCTGCATAAAAACAACTAATATGGAAAGAATTAAGACAGAGTCCTCAATATAGGATCATATTTGCCACTGCAACCCAAACATTACTTAATCACAATGGGTTATGTTCAGATTTAGGCCATAGCTAGACCTAAGGTTTATCCCTGGATCATCCAGGGGTCAAACCTGTTCATCTAGGTGACACACAGGGGATTCAGTGCTCAGGCAGGGGCAAACTCTGGATGATCCCAGGATAAACCTTAGGTCTAGCTGTGGCCTAAGTCGCCTTTAGGTCCCATGGAACCTAAATGTGACTAACTCAGCGTACATCCAACCTGCTAAAACTCTTTCTATGCTACCTGCGCCACATACCACTGGGTAACATCCAACAGGGCTGCTGGATGCACACCACCCATTCTGTCCCCCCGATTCCAATGCACAAGCGGGATCCACTGCTTGCACAACAGAAATTCAATTTTTACTAGAAGAATCCCCCCAAACAAGCAGAAACAGGGCAGGCTGGTGGAGCTCTCTTTTGCAAGCTCTGCAGACCTGCCCTTTTCCATGACTGTTTTAGCTCATTTCCGGTTGTCCCCAGAAATGCTAAATCTGTTGCAGAAAGGAACAGGCAGGGTGCAACAGAATCCGTAGGGGGTGTAAATGCCCCATTGGATACTGCCTACTGTGATCTTTCATCATACGAGTTTGTTTTTTAAAAATGTAACTTGCCCCCAATAGTTATCCTCAAAATAGATTGTAAACTACTTGTGATGTAAAAAATAAATAAAACAAAAGCACAAAAATGTTCAGTTAAGCAGTTTCTTTGCATCTTTAACCAAAAACTTGTGTTTCAGTTTTAAAATTAACAAGGCAGTGACAAACATTTGTTGGATTGTCTTGAAAATTATGTTTAAAAAATACACTCCAATTTAGTTGGAGAAAGGTGGCAAACCAATAGAGTGTTTTCAGACAGAGTTAAACAGTTACTCCAATTTAATAAAGTTAACTTTTTTAAAAGGGCAACAAGGTTTCACAACATAATTTGATTCACAATTCTTTAAAAATGACAACGCCTACACAAAAGTACAAAGTTAATGTGAACCAAGATGCTATTAACATTTCTGGAAAGCTATACCAGCTACAACACTGTAAGAAGCAACATATTGAAAATGCAGTATGCTTCTATTGAGTTATCTGGAAGCTTGTAACCCAAATTCCAAATTATTTCCAGATTTAGTTAAACAGCTACTGTATGTTTTCATACAACCCTTCCCACTGTGACAACTTGAATACTACTGCCCAATGCAGGTAGATTCAAAATGTACAACGTGTATGTGACAAATTATTGGAATGCTGGACTTGAGACCTGGGCTCTTTTTGCTGGTGTATTTTATATCCTATATTCCCAGCTTTGATTTTTCCCACTAAGTGTGTAGACATGACAACTTTTTATTTTATTTTTTGCTCTATCCATTCCTGTCCCTTAGAAGGTTTATAAACTGCAGTCAATTGCTTATCATTCTATTCAGTGACATTTAGAATGAACAATTTAAAAAGAGGACTGATATACATGTAGAAGTTGAATGTTCTAAAGGCCAATCATCTTAGACCTTTTGGCAATTGACTTGTCATGAAACACTGTGCTCAGCACCACATATTGGAATAGATATAAGAAGATCCCATTTACAGGAATGTAGTGACATATGTAAAAATGGCCACCAACAAGTCTTCTTTTTCTTAAAGAGAAGAAACAGTTGTAAAAACAAGCCCTGAGCCTCCTACAGGCTATATATACTTGCTGAAGAAGAAGAAAGTTGAATTACGTGTCACATAGCAAACAGTATGCACAAGGTGAATCTGACTGCAAGAAATGCCAAATAAGATTTTTAAATATTACCTAAAAAAACCCCTACAAAATAGAACATATTAGAATGTAGTATTATTTAATTCATTAACATCAGCTATATCTCCTTGTTAAGGGCTTTTTAACTGTTACCTTTGTGCTGGAGGTCCATCCATGATAATGTTGATCCATAAGATCTGCATGGCATTGAGAGGATTAGGAAAGTTCATTAATGTGGCCAATGAGATTAATGTCAATGCAGCTATACTCCTGTTGAAAAAAGTTGTTTTACACAGCTGTCAGCATAGCAAAGTTTTTCGATCCTTTGTTGTTGGAGATTTGTTGTTGTTAAACATTTCAAGCAATGGTAATATACACAATGTATTTGAGTAGCAAGTAAACATCACATACAATAGCAATCTAATTGCTTTAAAAAAAACCATGCATGTTATTTTGAGTGTTGCCATAGTACAGACAGTGTTTAATATTTAGCCCAATATAGCAATTCAAGAATAACAGTGTAAGTGCTGTTAACTGTTTTGCCTGCCTGATAGGATATATATTTTCCAACCATTGCAACAGATGGCTTTTCTCCAAGAAAGAGGTTTTGTCAATTAAGTTCCAGGTGTTTAGGCTATAGGGTATCCCCAAAGTATCTTTGTTTCTACATAAGAACGTGTCATTTTGCATGTATAAAATCTAAGATTTTACTGGACCTTATGCAAGTCAGACACCCTTGACTACACTCTCATGATAACTTCTATTTACATCAGGGATGGAGAACCTCCGCCCTGCAGGCCTAACCCAGCCGACAGGAAGTCCCCATCCAGGCCACAGGCTTCTTTGTCTTATTTCCAATCCCTGATCATCATAAGGGATATGGTGTTAGCAGAAGGTATAACTGATCAAAAGATAAGACCATTTCTCTGCTCCCCAGCCCATGTTGCATTAAGACTTTTAAAAAGCCTCCATTGGGCCCTAACATGCTTGCCTCTAACTCATTAGGTCTTCAGGCTGAAAAAGTTCCCCAATCCTGGTGTCAGAAGATAGTATTGAGCACTTATTGCTTATTTCGTTTGCCCATTTATTGTGATATGACCCGACCCCTCCCCCAAAATCCCTAAAAGTCAATATGCATGCCTGAAAACACTGGATTTTTTGTTTTTAATTTAAAAATTGAGACTGAGCTGGAGTCAGTATACCATTGCCAAAATACAAAAAGTCCACAAGCTGAGCGTATAGGCAGTGGCCTTTTCGACGGCCAGGAGTGCCTACTATCAGCTTCGGCTGATATGCCAGCTGCACCCCTTCCTAGAGTCGGAAGACCTAAAGACGGTAGTGCACGCGCTAGTAACTTCAAGGCTCAACTTCTGCAATGTGCTCTACACAAGGTTACCTTTGTGCCTAGTCTGGAAACTTCAACTAGTTCAAAATATGGCAGCCAGGCTGGTCACCGGTACACCTAGGGGGGACCACATTACACCAGTTTGAAAATCTCTTTACTGGCTGCCAATTAGTTTCCAGGCAAAGTAGAAAGTGTTGGTTATCATCTTTAAAGCCCTACATAGTTCGGGTCCAGGCTACCTGCGGGATCGCCTTCTCCCGTACAATCCACCACACACACTCAAGTCCTCTGGGAAGAATTTACTCCAGTCAACAAAAACAAGGCTGACAACTAGTACCCAGAAGACCTTTTCCTCTGCCACTCCCAGATTATGGAATGACCTGCCGGGAGAGATTCGTCAACTTAACAGTCTTCCAGAATTTAAGAAAGCTATAAAGACTGATCTCTTCCGGCAGGCCTACCCAGTTGAATTTTAAGATGCCTTTTAATAATGTGCTGCTTTTAATGATGTATTAGTTTTTAATGTTTTCATTAGTTATATGTATTTTATGGTGTTTGAATTTGTGTTGTACCCCGCCTCAATCCAGAGGGAGAGGCGGGTAACACATAAATATATTATATTATTATATTATTATCTCTAGCATCTAGTATTCAGAGGTAAACTCCCTCTGAACATGGAGGTTCTAGTTAGCTATTATGACTGATAGAATGAGTTTGTAGGAACAAAAAAATTAACAGAAGCTCTGGGTGATTAGACTTCAGGCATCTTCACTTTTGGGAGTGAACAGAAGTTCCGGAGGAGGAGCCGATGCAGCAAAAGCAATAAAGAGTCTTCTTGAAAGACCAACAGATTTATTTTGGCTAACGCCCACTTCATCAGACGCATGAAAACTTATGCCAAAATAAGTTAGTCTCTAACGTGCTATAAAACTCTGATGGTTTTCCCTTGATATTAGTGTCTCAGCAGAGACAAAGTTTCGTAGTGGTTAGTGTCAGCTCTAAAAAGAAATGTTTTCAAGCAATAAAATGGGGAGCTTTTAATGTGAAACGATGTCTTATTTCCTAGTATATGTCACAACACATTCTTACACAAAATAGTACAGTTTAAGGGCACTTTTGAAGTGCTTATAGTCTAAACACTAAAAAAAAATCAGTCAAGGCCTCCGTTTCTTGTATAGTGCTGCAACGGCTGGAAAATGTGTGCCTTTATCAAGCAAACAAAACTATCATAACCTTGGTCTAAAAGCTGCAGAAACTTTTCTTAGGCCTGTTCTCATTTATCCCTTAGTGTTTAGTAACAGAAGACAACCATGTAGTTCTGATCATTTCATGCAGTATATAGAAATGTTGCCACAATTAAGTTTTTACTGTGCAGGTACTTTGTTCAAAATCTTATCTTCAACCTCATCTTTGAGCCAACAGTGCTAGATATAAGTGATGGAGGCGAAATTTTTTTGGTTCTCATTTAATTTACACTCCCTGAACTAACAGAGTTATCTTCATCTTTTCACACTTCTCCAAATTTTGTGATTCATTTCTCAGATTAGAAAGTAGATTACAATGCATACATTAGGGGAAGTGCTTACAAAAATGAGAGTATTGGGTGTACTGCACACACACGATTTTCATATGGACTTTTAAAAAAATCGCAAATTGATATGGAACAAACTTGTGCTTGAAAAAGCGTATTAATGTTATAGAAAAGGAAATGGATGGATTCATCCAGCCCTAACAGATATGGCAAATAGTGTGCTATTTAGGAATTATCAAGTCCATTTTATGTCAGAATTGGCCATGTAAACTATGGAATCGAATACATAATAGGAAACATCTGACATTGCGTTTCAAAACTTACGTGCTAAGTTGAAATCGAACAAAATTTTTAATGTTATTATAAATCCCTTTACCCTCTTCAATGGCAGACCTGAAATATAAAAACCAAGATAAAAATGCTTAGACAAAATGAATTCTAAAAATGCACGGTAGTGCTTGGAGGGCATCCTGAAAATGCAATTCTTACAGCAATCGAAGCAAGGTATTTAAGTTGTTCTGTAAATTCCAAAGAATGCACTTAATTTCCCTCAATCACTTACAAGTCAATATTATCAACTCTTTCACTAGTAATACAATTACACATTAAGATGATAGCTTCAGCTTCACCAGTATTTCAGGCCATCATTTAAAGAACATTATAGGCAGCCTTGTTTCCTAATCCTGTATACCATTTGCTCCCAATGATATTGGGATGCTCCCAATCCCAATATCATATAGCAAGCTATATTTGAATGTATTCATTAAAGTGTAGTTCATAATGAGGAATTTTCAAAATTAAAGTTACAGGTGGTTAAATTTACTTTTTTAAACTAGTTGGTGAACAAACTGTGTCTATATGTGTTCATATTTTCCTACCATGAAATTACACTGTTTGCAGTAATAACTAACTCATTCCACTGCGGGGACTACCTGATGGTTTAAATAGGATTTTCATGCCATATATTCACACGTGCCACTAGAATAAAGCTGGCATTATCTTGAATTTCACCTCTGCAGATGGGTGGCCTAATGAAAGTCCAACAACATGGCAATTACATATTCTAAACAAAGCAACACTAATACAGATAATGCAACTGCACACAGCATGCAGAATGGGAATACAAAGGAAACTTACATTATTGTCTGGAAGTCATCATCCACCAGGATCATATCAGCTGCTTCTTTACAAACATCAGTGCCAGTCTGCCCCATTGCTACTCCAATATCTGCAGCTTTCAGTGCTACAGCATCATTTACTCCATCTCCTGTCATAGCAACTACTGCACCATTATTTTGTAGTGACTGAGGAAAAACAGTTATAATTATTCCATCAATTACACCATTTTTTTATTACTGAGGTTTTACAATGATCATAAGATAGATCATGTGCATTAAAGGCAGTCTTTGTCTCTACTTTTGAAATAGAAGAGTTCATAAGTAAGTTCTCTCTCATAAGATAAATGTATAGACACGTTTTTAAACACCCAAAATACTGTACTCAATGGTTCTACTCCATTTCTCCATGGAGAAAGGTTTCCCTTTTCTTAGTTCTACTTCTCCATTTAGTTTTCTTGATTTAAATCAACTGCATAAAGTGCTTCATACCAGCTTAGTAAGTTCCAACGTTCGGTATGTGTAAACTGCAAAGCATCACTCTGAATTTTAGCTGCCCCGTGGTACGTTAATAGCACTTTATTATTCAATCTCAGTAGCAAATTTCTCTTGAAGAGCTCTAACTGATTTATTTGGATACTGAATTACTATCATTAAACATCTCTGTACCATTTATATTAGATACTGTATGTTTCTTAGTTCTCAATACACATACATACCTTCACAATCTTCAGTTTATGTCTGGGACTGGCTCTGTAGAACACTGCTATCTAATAAATGGAAACATTGAATCTTAACAACTGCTTAGTATAAAGGAATACATCAAGCCTAATCATCCATTCAAGACTACCTAGCCATGGCAGCAACAAGACAGCCAAAGCAGAAAAGGAACAAAGAAAAGTTACTTTCGCCCATTTTAAATTCTTTGTTTCTTCCTTCACCATCAGGATTTGGCTTCCCTAATTCCCCCCTGGGCCCGCTGACATCTCCTTTCTCCTCTTTGCTTACACTAACCACTGGAACTGGCAGTGGCAAGGTTAGAGAGTAGAGGTGTGCTCTGCTCCGATTAGAATCGGAGAATCAGAAGCGAATTGGCCTGCTCCGCCTTGCCCAGAGGCGGAGTAGAAGTGGACCGCGGACCCTTAGAAGCACGGTGAAGAGAAGCGCCCATAGGCGGAGCGATTCTCTTTTCGCGGCACGATCCGCTCGCCATTTTGAAAAATTTCACCCTTAGATTGCATTGCGGAAAAGAATCGGGGATAACTGTGTTGTTCTTTAAGCTATCTTTCTGAAACTTCTTGTGCTTAGAGAGTCGTGGCTGAGGGTCATTTTGAGCCTACTCTCAGCTCTCTGCGTGGAGCGGTTCGCTTGCTAGAATTTTTTGAAAAAATATGTAAAAAAACCAGGAAAAGGTACCTTTTCAAAGTGCTGAGGGGCAGAGTCAACTCCCGGTCATGACCACATGATCCCAAAGTTGGAGGAGGGGATAGGCAAAATGGGTAATTTGAGATTCTGGGAAACTTCTCTTTCTACTCTGAATGGACTTTTCCCAGTGTTTTTTAAAACAGTAGCCCCACCAAATGCACAAACACAACCTGAAATCATATACTAAGCAAATAAATAACAGATAGGAAACACAGCACTGCTACCCACCCCAACCTTGGTGAACAACTGAATAGATGTGGTGCAAGGGGATGAGGTCCCCTAGGGCATGTGGACGTGCCCAGTGCACACACTCTCCCACCCTTGGAGGGTCATCAGAGCCTTCCAAAGGTAAACCAGTGGAGAAGCAAGCTATTGCCAATGCCTATCATGAGTTGAAGTGAAAGTTTGCTTCTTAAAGAGTGGTCCCTAGACAGGGACAGTCAAATTGGCACAATTCCCCCACCCCCTGGGCACGTCCACTTCCCTCTTACTGGTAAAAGACAGATAAAGCGTTTTTTTAAAAAAATCTTCCGGTTGTTTATTCAGCAACACAGCTGCTTTTAATTCTACCCCTCCTTTGTTTGTTTATTTATTTATTTATTCCATTTTATATTTACACCCCATAGCCCAAGCTCTCCTGGCTTTTCCTCTTCAGTGAAGTCAGGCAGGCTTTCATTGTGGTTCAACTCCTTATTGTTGTTGTTGTTATTATTATTATTGCTATTAATATTAATTAGTACTGCTATTATTAACATTATTATTTTGTTGTTTAGTAATGGCTGTGATCACAGTGCAGTCAATCAACTCTGAAGCAAAGATCACAAAGCTTTACTCTTATCCTCCTAGCCTCCTAGTAGTTATGGGATGCAAAAGAAAAGGCATCTCTCTGTGCTGCTCCCACCTCACAGGGATGGTTTGCATTACTGGCTTTGAAACTATCCTTGGCTCACTTTCTTGTGCCCCCAGAAATGTCTGCTGCCTGCCTGCCTTCCCTCCCTCCTCCCCTGCCCTCCTCGCAGGGATGGTTTGTGTCTTGCTTTAACTCAGGGGATAAGTCCTTCCTGCGCTCACTTAGACTTTTGGAAGTTCCAAATACATTTTTCAAGTGTGGAAGAAGATTCATATTTAGGTTTATCTCTACTCCCCAATTCATGGCATGTTAGGATTTCCTTTGAAATGGCCCCATTGAGCTGTCTGCAGCTTTAAATCCCTGAGATACTGGGGTGTCCGATTTTCATAAATTCCCCAAAAATCAGGAGATGATGGGATTGGCTTGAGTCTTGGCATGCATGTGGATCTAGATGGCATCTGTAAGGGTGCCCGCTTCAATTTTTTTTATCTGTCAAAATGTCGGAGAACACTCCATGTCTGAAAAATGGGGTGTCCGATTTTCAAATGTTCCCCAAAAATCAGGGGATGATGGGATTTGCTTGAGTCTCGACATGCATGTGTATCCATGGATAAGCTATCATGGTGCCGAGTTTGAGGTTTCTAACGTGAAAAATGATGGAGATAGCAAAAGGGGTGTGAATTGGGGTTATGGGTGGTGCGTTAGAGGTAAAGCCCCGCCAAAAATCAGGGGATGATGGGATTTGCCTGAGTCTTGGCATGAATGTGGATCTAGATGGCATCTGTCAAAATGTCGGAGAACAGTCCATGTCTGAAAATGGGGTGCCCGATTTTCATAAGTTCCCCAAAAATCAGGGGACGCTTGGATTGGCTTGAGTCTTGGCATGCGTGTGTATACGTCCATGAGGTGTCATGGTGCCGAACTTGAGGTTTCTAACTTTAACAGAAAAAAAGTTGTATACTTTTTTGGATTTCAATGCAAGCCTATGGGGGGAAAAGCGGAGCTCCGATCCGGATCCGGAGTTCCGCAGCGGACTATAGGCGGGGCGGGGCGGAGCAGATCGGGGGGTCCGTGCACACCCCTATTAGAGAGCTCTGGTGATCAATATCTTTCACTTGTTGGGATTAAACTGATTTTGCTTTATTCTAGCGGAAGGAAAAATATATATAGTAATGACAAACCATAAGCACAAAATTTGTTTTCTACATAATTTCACTCCTATAAGACTCTTCATATGCTAAACAAATTAGAAGTATCATCTGAGAATAAAAATCTCAGCCAATAGCGTCTTTGCCTGTCGAGCTGGGGCACTGTGGAGGGGGAGAGAAGGAGCCTGAAAGGTCTGGGGATGCTGCATAAGCCAACCTTTCTAGTCCCCTCCTCTCCTCCAGAAATGCCCCCTTTACCCCCTCTCCAAGGTTGCTTTTGTGATCCCAGCCAGGGTGGTTCTCTTCACACCAGCTGCGAAGGGCAAGGGAGGGGTTGCACGGATTTCCAACCCTGAGGTCGGAGCACTGTCTCCAGCCTCCTTTCCCCCCACCCCAACTGCAGTGCCCCAGCTAGGTGGGCAAAAATGCAGAGCGCAATGAGCAGCAGAATCTGAAAAATCCAGGCACTGGCTAGGGGTCATAGGGTTGCTCCCTTAGTTATTGATAACCCTAAGGGGTGGTTAATCAACTGGAGTCTTAACCATTAGCAAAGATGTAGAGTCTCTTTCATACCTTCTCACAAAGATTCTAAAAGGACTAAAATTGCTTTCTAAAATTACAGTCTCCGAATATACAACACCAAGGAAGATTGGGATGTTCCTTATTATATTAATATACACAGTTAGATGCATTATATATTACTAATATTTTTTGGATTAGTGATAAAGAACTAAACCCCAGTAACAAACTAGATGAAGTATTCTCCCCACCCAAGACCACTTCCCCTTCATTTAAAACCAACCTTAGGTGCTATTTGTGAAAGCTGTTGTATATCCAGTGTGTCTATTTCTTCTCCTGAGACTGACTGAGAATTTTTAGCATACAGTCCCAAGCGACTAGCTAGAAACAACAAGATAAAACAAAATTACTTTGTATAGATATTACAATGAAAGAATACAATTGAGCACATTCGAATGAATATGTACAATGAAACATTCTAGATTCTCATCAACTACTTTATTATTCATATTAGCAAACCTCAATGAAAATGTACACTAGACTAGAGAAATATGTAGAGCTGTCAATGGTTCCCATACCATTGGGGGGAACACTGTATATGATTGGGAACATTTCCACCCCAGTTCATGATTGAGAGCATTCAAAGTATGTATTCAATTGTAAATATTCTTTTGCCATAATGCTAGCAAATGCAATTAGTAACTATATTATTTATTCATTGTCATAAGCATGAGAAAGAAGCAGAACCTGGGAGAGTACTATTGCATTTATGTCCTACTTGTGAGCTTCCCAAGGCAGCTAGCTGGACACTGTGTGAACAGAATGCTGGCCTAAATAAGGCTTTGCTCTGATCCAGCATGGTGTTTCTTATTTTCTTAATACTTTTGTTTGCAAATGGAAGTCTGGATTTACTGTGAAGGCTCCTTCTGCTTGAATGCCCTATGATGGGTGAATCCTCTTAGAGGCAGGGCTCAAAGAGGCTTTTAGTTTCCCCTGGGAACAGATGCCCTCTCAATTTTGGAAGCACTAGAGCCATGTCTCTTGGTAATTACTTTCCAATAATAGTTTTTAAGTCTCAGAACCATAGACAGCACTGAGGCTTCAGTGGAGACAAGGTAGTACTGAGAGGGCAGCCACTTCCAGCAGAAGATAGAAGACTCTTCAATCCCTGCCTCCAATAAGAGTTTGGAGAAGTCACCACTCACAAGATGCCATCCTTCCTCCAAGCAGAAAATGACACTCTTTTACAGAAGCCAGAGGTTTGGTCTTTACAGTTGACATATCACAATATTAAAATAGATTATGTAAAAGTGGCAAATGTAAAGGTAGTTCAAAATTATGCTTTTTCAATGGGCAGTATCCAATTTAACACTACCGCTGACATCAATTATATTGCACTAGCATAGGTGATTTCTACTGTATTGAAAATAGTATTTGCCGGCGTTACTGGTTTTCAGGGAAAACCCTTGTGCCAGCAAATGCTATGGGCATAGTACTAGAGGCCGCTTATGCTAGTGCAATGTAATTTACATTTGTGGTAGTGTCATACTGGATGCTACCAAATGGCTGTAATCCAGTAACGCATGGAAGCAAAATTCTTTATTTAAAAAAGCACCATGCATGGTGTCTTTAATCTGTTGCTTCTTAAACTCATGAGTAAGAATTAAAAAAAACCTTCCTGGTCAGGATCTAAAGAGTTGCATAGAGGTCATCTAAGGGGCTTGTACTAGCCCAATAATATATTTTTGACTAGACTTTGAATAGTTAATGCCCTTAGTAATTAGATTATTTTTGAAGCTGCCTTGATTTTCAAAACCACTGTGTCAAATGTTATGGGTGACTGTTTGAGAAAACAAATCTGCACAGTCCCTTGACCTCACAGAGTTGGTCTAATGACTCTTGAATCCTAGCCCTGATTTCAAAATCTAAAATGAACTCACTTTTAAAACATAATTATTGGCAAGGCAATTACTAACTCAATACTTCACAGAAAGAATAAAGTCCATTCATACCAATAGCAATTGCAGTCTCCTGTGAATCTCCAGTAATCATTTTTATCTCTACTCCTGAAGTGATAAGGGCAGTGACAGCTTCTTTTACCCCAGTTCTTGGAGGGTCAATAATTCCAACCAGACCCAGGAAGGACAGTTGTCCAAGTTCAGGACCAGAAGCTAAGGCCAGAACTAAAAAACGAAAAGAAAAGAAAAAGAAAAAATGCAAGAAAGAGACAGCTTAGCTTTAGATATGGCACCAATTTAAAATATCCGAATGATACAGCTGCTCTGATCCAATCTCTAGAAGAAGTACTTAAACAAGAATATTTTTTTTTCTCAAGCAATATTGTAACCTTCTGTACGACTGCACAGGAAGGACAGAGCTTCCCAAAAATAAATTTCACTTTCACTGAATGCAGTCAATTGAAAGTGATGCAATTGATTGTATGACTGGTAGCAAAACAAAGTAATTATCCACCTCAGAGGTTATAGAAAGGTTACACTGTTATAGGTTTTTTTTCTCTTTTCCCTGAATAGTTCCAGAGTTCGCTGAGAGTTCATTTGCCCTCCATGTATTGGATTGGATCCAGACTAAGCCTGCAATCCTACATCCGTTTAACTGGGAATAAGTCCCATTGAAGTTAGTAGGTTTTACTCCTGGGTAGACGTGTACAGGATTATGCTGTAAGTTAGTTGTGCTTAAATCCTATTAATTTAAATGGGAATGAAGTCGTAACTAACTTTTAACATTGCTTTTAAAGGGAAGTGAAATGCAACTAACCTAGTCAGCCTCCAACTCATTATTTTTGGGGTTTGGTGGCAAGCCTGCTTAAGATAACGTATAAAGCTACTTTTAGAAGTCAGAAAATTAGTATATGCTTTCTTCTGGAGATTTTAGAAACTTCATATTGTAAACTGAGAGGTTAAAGCACATTTCCTAATTTTAAAATATGAAAGTTTAAGTACCAGTGTCCATACAATTTGAAAGCAACACAATCTATAAAGATAGGAACAAATAAAAATGCTTATTCTGGAGTTTCTCACACCGAACACAACAAGCACTTAGTTTTCAAAATGCTGTATTTGGCTGTGGAGATAATACTGGCATATAGTATTACCTCTAAGTCCTGCAGAGCCCATGGATGCTTTCTCTTGCTGATAAAGATCTCTTTGTTGTTGGCTAAGAGGTAAGCTATGCCCTTTGCTATTATATGTTGTACAGTATCGAATCACTTCTTCATAAGCACCTTTCATGAAGCAAATCTCTGGTTTGTCCTAAAAGAGTAAACATGTTAGTACGTGCTGCTCTGTCCTCTGCTTCAACTCTGTCATTATATAATTTCAAAGCTTTTTAAGTTTGCCAATAATCATTCCTACTCAACTTATAACTCATTACTCTAATGAAGACAAAGCCCTGCATCACATAATTTACAATATTAGCAATGTACTCCCACGTAAGGAAAAAAAATGAAGCACAGTTTTAATGCCTTGACTGTTCTATTAATGTATATACTGACACACCGCTACACTGCAGTGCTGTCCCAGCATCTTCACTTAAAGAGTTAGATTTGAAAGCATTGAGAACATGGGCTGGTATGTCATAGGAATAAGAGCTTTGTCCTCTCTATTTCCTACAGTTTTCAATGTTACTTTCTTGCTTCTGCAACAAGACTCAGATTTTTAAAATATCTATAGGATATGCTGGTTAGCAGCACGACTTTAAGAGACAAGCACCTTCAAGAGGACAAAACCTTCCCTCAAAAGCTCTGTTCATCAAGCTGAGCTACACTTGGCCAAGTGTCATACTGTCACAAGATTGAAGGCATGATTGCTGCAAAATTCAACTAGTGATCAACCATCATCCATGACCGTATTCACATGGAAATATAGTTCCATTTGTTTCAATGGACCTTGTGTTCAAGTAAATATACTTAAAAATTCACCTTCATTTTGATATCAGAGTATATTTTCCCATAAGCAGAACTCTGTCACTGCATATTAAAATGATAGGATATAGGAGCCTGTTGGAAAAAATGGCAGGAAAAACATACCTGTTGCGTTCTATGTTTACACTTCACAGCCATCCATTTTTGCTCAGAGCTGAAGGGATATTCTGCTTTTCTTATGTAGTCCTGTTGGATTCCATCTAAACCCATCTATGAGAACAAGTGACACTGATGATTCAACACAATGCTTTCACAGCAAAAGAATCTGTTATTAATTCTAAGGCCTTAGCTAGACCTAAGGTTTATCCTGGGGTCGTCCCTGCCTGCTCCTGGGATATCCTGTGTGTCATTTACATGAACAGGGATGACCCCGGGACGATCCCAGGATAAACCTTAGGTCTAGCTAAGACCTAAGTCTCACAAGCACACCTCAACTTGCTTGCTCCTGCTCTGTATTAGCATTTCCCAACAATCAGGTTGATAAGAGTTACTCTGATATGGATTACTCCTATACGGATGTGGGTACAAAAGATACTGCTTCATTGCAGGGTACCAAATTAGAGAACAGAACCCATCCAGATGTAAAGCTGAATTTTAATCTGGATTATTCTCATATTTCCTTATAGTGACATATAGCCCACACATTTTACACACCAGCTCTGTCTATATTTACTTGGAAAAAATTCACTTGTTTCAACTAAGCTTATTTTCAAGTATGTCTATAATTTCCTTTAGTTTTAGTTAATTTTCTTAGCAAGTTTTAGAACTGAAGTTCTGCCTGAAGATTCAACAACTCGAGGTCTACTTCAATGCCTAAATCGGAGATGGCCACTCTTACTTTCTTGGGGGATGGTTGGGATACAACTGTCACAGAATTTCACATTTCCATGAAAAAATATATATCAGGATTTGAATACAACTATAAATGAAAGTATTTTGTGTTTTTAAGCATGTGAAATTGTGCAGGATATGAATAGAAATAGAACAGCCAATTCCTATGTGGGTTTACTAGGATGTGTCACTAAAGTCAATCATATTTCCAATGAAGGCTGCAGTGCTATGAACACAGAATCTTGTTAATTAATTAGAGCAATCTTTAGCCAATGAAACACAACTGAAAGTGGATTAGATGAAAAATCCACACTGCCTAAGGTGCCCCAAGACTATTGTTTTTACTGCAACAGATCACCACACATACCCCTTTTGAATACATAAAATTCTGCATGTTTACATCAACAACAGCTTTGTTGCCCTTCAAAGTACATCAATATACTGCCTACCTTCATAGCAAGTGCAATTAAGGCCCCTTCTGTTGGTTTTCCCATTAAAGTGTTGTTTCTAATTACAGCGTCATTGCACACACATCCAGCCTATAGACAAGAAAAAAATGTTCATGTAATACACAAGAGTCCATATTTTAGAAGAGGGTAGAATTTCTATGCAAGATCTTACCTCAACAATTCTGCTAACAGATGGCTTGTTAAATCCATGAACAACATCACCTTTAACCACAACTTCTCCAAACCTATTATAGCCCACTCCAGTAACCTGGAACAAAATAAGAAACATGAATTTTAATTAATTTCCAGAACAGTTGCTGCATTTATGGCTCCACAATCTGTGACAACCTCTAGCATTTCTCTTCTTAAGTTAATAGCAATAGCCACAGATGCAGTTCACAGAAAAATAGCAAATAGCCACTTAATCTGAACCAGTCTTCTATAGCAGCATCAGCCCTCCAGAAATAGGTCAGGGATTGAAAAAGTTCTCAGAACCATCATACTTCTTGTAAATGAAGAATATCTGTTCATCCATATTCACATCACTTACTACATACCTCAGCATGTAGCCCATCTGCTGTAAATATATGGGTAACCGTCATTTCATTCTTTGTCAGTGTACCAGTCTTATCTGAACAAATCACATTGCAGCAGCCTGAAAAGCATGACAAAGATAATCATACAAAGCTTGTGAAAGCAGGCCACCTACTTCTCCCCAGGTGAACATACCCAACCCCCTTTCTCCTCTGCTAGGCCCATTGTTAGTGCATGCTTTGAAGCAATCCTAGACTGCCCCACAGAGATTCCCATAATATCATCAGCTTGCTCTGTTCGAGCCTGGAATGTTGGATACCTAACATGGAAGTCCATTCTGGATTGGGGGAACAGAGGCATTCAAGGATTGGATTATCTTCTCTTACCACTCAGGAAGGCAGGGATCACATGATTACTGACCTTTTAACAAAGTCCTGCTCCTCCAGCTCCAGCTCCAGTTTTAGTACATGGCCAAACTTGAGACGGAATAACCAGAGGAGAGGGCAGACAAGCCGGAAAATAAACCTAATAGACAAAGGGCATCCCTCTGGAGGGCAAGGCAAAAAGTTGGAGTGCACAGAGCAGGCCGATCAGGTAAGAAAAATTACGTCAAGGATGGGGTTGGATGCTTCCATCCCATCAACTCAGAATGGACTTTCACACTAAGTTCCATTCTCTGATTGGTCTAAGGAGGCATCCAAGAATTGGGATGTGCCCAAGCTGCCCTCCTCTTTACAGGTAGGCTAATATTTATTTATTTATTTATTTATTTGTTACCCGCCTCTCCCTCTGGATCAAGGCGGGGTACAACACAAATGCAAACACCATAAAATACATATAACTAATTAAAACATTTAAAACTAATACATTATTAAAAGCAGCACATTATTAAAAAGGCACCTTAAAATTCAACTGGGTAGGCCTGCCGGAAGAGATCAATCTTTATGGCTTTCTTAAATTCCGGAAGACTGTTAAGTTGATGAATCTCTCCCGGCAAGCCATTCCACAAACTGGGCTCACTCTATTCAGGAAGGACCATGCTCTGGAGAATTCATCTCCTGAAAGCAGTTTCACTTGAAGGGAATTTGTCTACAGACAGGATAATGTGTTAGGTTTGGCACCCTGTAAATTTCCACTAGTGGTGCAATGGTAGAGAAAGTTGTGGAGGCGGCAGCAGACCACGTGGAGTGAAGAACAAGGTGTAAAGGCTATGGCAGATGTTGTGAATCGTATAGTTACAATTCAGGCCTTAACATGCAGGTCAGCAACCTGGCACTCACCAAGTCCCTTGATACCATCCACCAGACCTCCCTGCACTACCCCACCCCCACCCAGGCACCTACCTCAACCCCTCCCCACAAACCTTCTCCAGCCCTTGAACTTGCCCAGGATTCCCCTCCACTGTCTACCTCACCATCGCCAAAGTCCTAACGAGGAAGCAAGAAGTTGGCAGATGACCTGCTGAGGCGATTGCAGATGGAAGCAGTAGAAAGGGGGGAATCTCAGGCAAGGGCTGAGGAAGATATGCATGGGGGTGGTAAGATAGCCAGGGAAGAGGGCAAGAAAAGCAAGATACTAGAGAATTGGGGGGCAAAATAATACGGATGGAGGCCCCAAAACAAATGACAAATGTGTCTCAAGGTGTCCTAGCCCTGCCTTAAACCATCTAACAAGAGTAGATCTAGGCACTTCCCAGCCTTGGGAAACGGAGTGGAAAGAAATGAATAGGGAGTAAGTACATCTGAAAGATTTGGTTCTGTGTATTGAGATTCTGAGTGCCTTGCACACATCTAGTTTGTACTACTCCATCTGGGAAGGGTTAGGGCGAAGGCAGGAAAGGAAGCTGGAGGCAGAGCTGGAGGACCAGGACTTCCTTTAAAGATCACAAATCCTGTGGTCCCAGCCTTCCTGAGTGGTGAGGGCAAATAAGGCAATCCTTGAATGTTTCCTTTCACCAACAAAAGAAACACTGATTTTAGAACTGCTGTTTCAATAAAAAAGCATAAAATGTTATTTATATAAGTACATATTTTATATTTCATATACTTCCTTACCTAATGTTTCAACAATTGGCAGCTTTTTTACAATAGCCTGTTTCTTGACCATTCTCATCACACCAAGAGCCAATGTTACCGTTACAACGATAGGGAGTCCTTCAGGGATCGCAGCTACAGCCAAACTGTAAGTTTAAGAGGATATGCTAATTGAACTATGTATATAAACAGAGAAGGCAGTAGTTGATACAAACAAGATACAACCAAAATAGTGCACAAAGCACACAACTACTATAATATGAATATTAAAGTCAAAGACGGGGTGGACTGTTATAACAAACCGAAAGCATTATAACAAGAACAAAAATTCAACAATATTATAACAAAAACAATCTTTAGCAAATAACATAAAAGTTATAAACAATTGCAATGTTGTACATTTGTAATAATAATCAACAGTATTGAGACACGGATAGGTCTCTTCAATATTTCAAAACCTAGTAAACAATACAATATAATGTAGTTACAATAGGAATCTACAGTGTAAATACACAATTAGTCTCTTCAGTGTTTATGGACCTTTTTAACAGGCTACCGGTTTAAAAATCTCTTACACCAAACTAAATACTTTTCGCACCAACAATATTTATGAATGGATTTTCAATTTGTTTATGGGGGGATAATAAGACTTTTATCTATTATTATTTCTTTTCAGTGTCTCTGATGAAGCAACTCGCGAAAACAGGATTTTTAAACCATTAGCCTGTTAAAAAGGTTCATAAACACTGAAGAAACTAATTGTGTCCTTACACTGTAGTTTCCTATTGTAACTACATTATATTGTCATTGAACTATGTATACATATCAAATACAGAAAAGATGTTATTCAAAGGGCTGAGTCAAAATGGGGGAGGAGTTACATTTCATGAAGAACCCAAGAAGATTTCTTTTAAGAAGATCTGTGAAAGAAGGCAAAAAATGTTTGCCCATCCAGAATGAATGCAAGCGTTGCCTTCAATCTGATTTGGCTTTGTAATATCATGCCTGATGGGCAAGATGGCACCAGTGTTGCTCATGTGATTCCCAATGGGCTACTTACAAAGGTAATCCTAGCCAATGTCTTTTTTAAAAAAAGTTGTGCCAAAGACACAGATCAGGGAAAGCAGAGTCCCAAAAAAATGAAGCACAGCACTGACTAAATTCTTTCACCTACCCCCACGTCCCTCAGATTCTCCCTCAATATTAGTCAACTCATGTCAAACAAATGAAAAATAAATGCCAACTAGAATTGGTCCATTTTATGAGCAGGTATTCTACGAAGATACGCATTCTAGCACAAAGGTGGGCAGGCCAGCGGGTGGAGCACGTATTGTTAATATGAGAGTCCTTCCAGTTAAAAAGATTATAGGTAGCAGGGCTAGGAAAGACCTGTAAGAGCTGAGGCAAACTGGAATAGACATTGGCCTGGTTCAGACAACACGCTAAACCATGCTGCTTAACCACAAAAAGGTTAAGGGACCATTTTGTTGTTAAGCAGCATGGTTTAGCATGTTGTCTGAACCAGGCCAGTGATGGGGCTGCACAGACCAATGTTCTGATCCAGTATGAAGTAGCTTTGAAGTTTATTAAAAATGCTTACTGAATTAGTAATTCAGTAATTAACTCCAACTATTGGGCGGTATAGAAATGTAATAAATAAATAAATAAATAAATATAAATTAGCTTCTAAAGAATAATCATACAAAAAGCTAGAGATGGCAGATGACATGTTCTACCAGAGCACTTCCTAAGAAAAACAAAGCATGAAAGAGAATGGCATTGCTGGGCTTCGCAGTAAATTCAGAAAATTTGCTCAGATTTTATTTGGGCAATGCTAGCTTTGCAGGTATGAACAGTAAGCTACAGCTCAAAAGCCCATACCATCATCTCCTCACTTTTACTTGGGCAGTGCACATAGTGGCGAGTTTAAGGAAGAAGATACCATAGCACATTAAAAATGAAGAAAGATGTTCAAGGCTAACAAGGGACCCCCTATGATACAGGACATTTTCCAATCAACTGAAGTCAAATGTAACTTCACTATTAGGGGCCCACAGTGATCAATGGTATTCAAGCAACTTTCTAAAGGTGAAATCCTATACATGTATAGACAGAAAAAGTCCTACAACTCCCTGCATTACCAAGAGAGGATTTTCTGTCTAATCTTCCATAGGATTAGACATAAAGGCATCCATGTAGCTCTGCTAGAACTGAAGCAGCTGTTGCTTTTAAAGCTGTAGCGAATGGCCATACAGAACAAAAAGCTGATATATTACTGCAATCCAGAGGGTGATCATTATGTATAGAAAATGCTGACCTCCTATTTGAAAATCCTTCAAGCTTAACGACAGGCAAATTACTGGATTTATTTCCATGATAGATCTGAAACATCTTCCTGATTACATTATTTCTGCTACCCTTTCTCCAAATGATTGTATATCCATGTATGCAATCACGTGCAAGAATTTAGCATGTAACTAACACGAAGCTTCACAAAGTTTTTTAAATAACCATTCGTGATTAACATAGTCCACTTGAGTAGGACATGTTTAGCTTTGTTTTGGTTCCTTAATTTAACACTGTCTTGTGAACAGCTGAAGCTTTATTTTCTCTCGATGCAGCAGTAAAATTTACATTGGAAGCTGCCTTCCCCAGCCCCTCCTTAAGAATATCTACTAATGGAGACCATTGTAGAGTAAACATGGAAGAAAGCTTCAACCGACAAATTATTTTATTTGCCATTAAGAATGAATCCACCCAATGTAGAATGCAAGTCAATTTTTGTGGTGTGTTCTTCAGCATATGACATCTGCTGTGTCATGGAATGTGTTTGAGATATGATACTCACCTCACACCAATGGTAAACATATCAAGGATACGCTTTCCTTGCAGCCAGCCAACCAACATAATTATACCTATAATAAAAATAAATTGAACTTTTAAAAATCAATCCCTGTTCCAATATTGACACACCACCCCCAATCAATTGGATCAGCCCAAGATGCTAAAGCTCAGCCAAGCAATTGTTCTCTTACCAATTATACCAAAGGAATACAGGGAAAGTTGTTTCCCTAGGAGATCCATGCTCCTCTGCAAAGGTGTCTTTGGAGCCTTGGTAAAAGAGAAAAAAGATTTGTTTATTAAATTCTATTAATACACAGGATTTGTTAGGCAATCTGCTTTTATTTATCTTACTGTTTTATTATCTTTGTATTGTTTTTGTACTGCACAGTTGTTTTTTTATTACTTTATACAGAAGCTGTCTTTGGAATTTATGTGGAAATTAAAAGTCCAGAGGTTTGATCCAGAATCTATCTTTTATGAGAGGGGTCTTCTCGCAAAGGTCCCTCTGACCAATTTTGGGGGATTCCTCCACATACAGCTTACCCATTCAGCTGGGTTTTGTGATTCTCTGTTTAGCATTTTCAGGGGGGTGGAGGAGTCAGAGAATTCCACTTCCAGCAGCAGAGCTGATCCAGCATTAATATGGATCTAGCCCAGAATAAATATACTACGAAGAAATACACCATGCTGCCATGTGTAAAGCATCTATGTGTGATGTTGAAAGAGGTTTTTAAAAGGTTCGATATTTTCTTGGATGCTAGTTATAAGTTATTCAGCAACAGTAAGCATTGTGAAATCAGGCTTATGTTGTTTTCAATTTTAATGCTACTTACTTCTTCAGCTTGCATCATTTTGAAAACTTCTCCAAATTCAGAATTTTCTCCAGTTCCAATAACAATTCCCTACAAAACACAACACAACAAATTCAAAATGTAAGCCAAATTGGATTGTGGAATTTACTTCTTTTTTTCACAGTAGTAACAACTTAGATAATATAACTAAGGGGTAGACTGACTTCCCGTTTTTATTAGACAAACCATGATTTGAATTTTTAAAATGTAAGGGCACGTACTCAGATTCTCTGAACAGTTAAGGCACGACTAAACTGTGTTAAGTGAGCCTGCATAAGGTCTTATGAAATACTTTGCAGAATCAGATCAAAGTTGACCCAGTCTAGCACTCCAGCAAGTACAAAGAGACTCACCAGAAATTGCCCTGTACACCATGATCTACCTTCTTCCCACCTCTGGTGTAACAGATAGCAAGCTCTTATTTGCTCTGATATTTTAACACTGTCCATAAAATACCTTTAAAGATTAAACATTTCTCCTTTAAATCGTCATGCATTCACTCTTAACTACAAATGGTAGCACAATTCAAGTGTTCTTAAGCATTAATTTGTGTGTGAAAATAACAGTGTCAATTTACTGTACAAAGCCATAATACTACATAATTGGTAAATGAAGAATTTATAGTTTATTAGGTAACATACACTATGGGTAGATGCAAATATATATGGTTGGATCCAAACTTAGTCATACTTAGTGTAGACCCACTGAAATAAATGTGACTTTAATCATGACGAAGTCATATTGATATAAATGGGCCTACTCTAAGAATGACTAAATCTGGCTCCAACCCATATTATCCTGCACTGTAGCTGTTGGAAGTTTTTTTCAGTTGGTCTGACTTCTTATAAATACTTTAAGTTTAGTATCCTTTGATGGGAAATACCTTTGCCTTTCCACATCGAACCAGTGTCCCCATGAAAGCAATATTGCTTCTTGAAGTAAGGTCTCCATTGGTAGCAGATGATTGAGGAGAAGTGCCTTTAGAGCAAGGAGTTGTCTCGCCTGTCAGACTAGATTCATCAATAGAAAGATCCACGGCCTTTTGAAAACAAACGGTAAATATAAAATAATTATGTTAGATATGCCACCTTATAAAATGGATGTTTCCATAGTTTGAGACTCTCCCCAGCTTTCTTTTTAGAAGATTAGGCATGTTACAGATTGAATTAAAATGTACACATATTTGGCAAGCTGCGTTTGGAAAAAAGGTGTTTCAAAAGCCACTTACAAAGCAGCATGGGGATGCTACTCCCAGGAAAACAGTCTCATTGAAGTTGTTTTAAACATGGCCTCTATATTATAAAACTGCCTCTGGCAGTTTTAATCATTTGATTAATTGAAGTTGGACTTCTAAGAACATAAATACTTATAGGATTCTAGTCTAACCCTTTTAAATTCCTCTCCCTGATCAATTACATATTCAGCATCAAGCCATACCACATGAATCATGTGCTACAGGGATAAAAGGTAATCTGCATGTGATTAGAATAACATGCATGAAGAGCATAGGATATCATAATGATTTGGGAAAACAGGTCCCATCTCTTAAATGATTTTTACCACCTGGCATGAATAATATACACAATATTGCAGTTATCAAATTTATTTATTTATTTATTTAAAACATTTATATATCCCACCCTATATCAATAAGATCTCAGGGCGGCATACAGATAAAAGCATACAGTATAAAACAGTAAATATACACAGCTAAAAACAAATTAAACCATAAACCAAGTTAAAACAATATATAATTTAAAAGCAGTAACACTATAAAAACAGTTAAAACAATGTGCCAACTTAGTGAATTCAACCATTAAAAGCTTTGTTAAAAAGCCATGTTTTCACTTGGCGCCGGAATAAAATCAGCGTTGGCTGATTCAGCCTCCAAGACTGCTTTCCCCATTCTAGTGACTTCCAGATATTTTCTAGTACCACTCCCAGGATTCCTGACCATTTACAGTGATGGCTGAGGCTGATGGGAGCTGTAGTTCAAAACATCTTGTGGATTTATATTTTTTAAAAGTCTAAAATTAATACTGGTCAGTGCCATTATCTACTCAGGTCCAGGTGTTGAACTATGGTTAATATAAAATTAATGATTACATACCTCAAATAAGCGCAAGTCCGCAGGAACTCTGTCTCCCACAGAGAGGCAGACAGTATCACCTGGAACCAAGTCTCTTGCAAGTGTATGTTCTACCCTACCCTCTCGAACACTGCAGATACAAATATTTTATCATTTATTTACGTATTTATTTAAGAGGTCTATATACCGCTTAACATACTTAAAAAGAAATATCTCTAAGTGGTTTACAATATGTTGGAATAAAAAGGAAAGCCACTATAATATATCACCTGCTTTTGAGAATTCTGGATTTAATAGCTAAAACAGACTTATATATTGTATCACCCAGAGCTGCAGTTTTCAACAAGGTTATGTACATATAACTGGGTAAAATCTGCTTGACTCAATGTTCAAAGAATCTCCCCCTTCAGATGTCATTTATTCCAGTTCAACTTCCATAGAGAGAAAAGGAAAATGCTAGTATAAGCATTGGTGCCTACTTTTATTAAAAATTTATTTGGAAGCTGTATCCTGAATTTTTAGTCTTACGTATACACTGGTACATATTGTATACACTGGCTCAATTTCAAAACAAAACAACAACACCCGCCCCCCCTAAGATTTCCAGCTTTTAAGGAAATCTGCTATACTCACTAAGGGAATGAAGCCCACTGCGGCAAGAGGTCTTACAGAAAAATATTTCTTAGAAAAGGCAGTTACACTGGGTTATATCCAGATTTGGTCATACTTGACCCATTGAAATGGGTTAGTCATGACTAACTTAAATCCCGCTGATTTCAATTGGTCTTCATCCAGCCCAGTGCAAATTAATAGCCCTGAAGTTATTTACATATGAATGAGGAAACCTCAAAAGGCAAAATTTTTCTTTGAAGATCTCTGCAATACTTATTTATATAAAATATTTATGAGGCAGTTCTCTGCTCACAAGTACCCATGGTAATGTGAACTATTAAAACAAAAACGAAATAGCAGCACACCATAAACATTATAGCAAAAAACCTCCACCCTTAAAAAACAACTATATTTGTTTTTCAACATAGACAGTAGCCTCCCTTTCCAAAAATAAAAGCTATTACCCAATTTTTAAAAGTGCCTGCATTCATCATTCCCTTAGTGATGCCTGAACACATTCTTAGATCCCAGCCATTTACAGAGCCATTTTATGTTTGAGAGAGAGAGAGAACACGCAATCCTATGGGTTGCACCCTCAATGTTTATGAGTATCCAATGCAGGGTGGGAGGAGCAGTGGAGGCGATCTTCGCCTCCCTGTCCTCCCAGACTGCATTTTCATTTGGCAGGCTTTTTTGCCTATCTAGGAAAAGCTTCTTGGAGGAGGAGAGAAGGAGGATGGAGAAGCCTCAGGATAGTTTGTATCCTGGCCTCTAGAGACTCCTCCCCCACCCACTGAAACTCCCCCTTCTCTGAGGTTACATTCCCAACCTCGGAGAAGCAGCTAGTGGGATTCTTTCCATGCCAGCTGAGGATGGGGACTGTGGAGGAGTTCCCATTCCCAGCTCTGAGATCAGAGCTCTGTCTCTGACCTCGGAGCTGGCGATCCGAAATATCCTATCCAGATGCTGTCTACAAGCCTTAGGATTGCTCTCTTATTCATTCATTCAGATTTTTATATCACCCTTCATCTGAAAATAATCTTCAGCCAAGGATCTATATTTTACAAATAAAAAGCTTCCAAATACATTTGCAAGACAGCAACAGATGCTCTACTACTATGGAGATACAATAATTTGGCATAATGTGAAATTAAAAGTCCATTTTCAGCCACACCACTTAAGCCTAAAATATAAATAAAAAGTTAGATCATACCAGTGGCATTCTGGAGGTACAAGTTTACTCAGCTCTTCAAGAGATTTTTCTGAACGGTATTCCTGCAGATGCATAACAAGAAACACAGTTCTCTAAAATTACTATCAGACCAATCAAGTTTGTTTGAGATTCTCAATCAACATTCCTCATTAACTGTACATTCTAAAGGCTGCAACATGGAAATACAAAGGCAACCACAAGTGGGAGCGATTCAGCAAGTGGATTGCACCCATCATGTGTAGGAAACTGCACTGATTTGGAGTAATTTGTACTATCTCCAGTGAAGCATACAGAACAATTCTTAACTATGAAACTAAAGTCCATAATCCATCCTTGAATCCCCAAGACCCTATTTGCATTTCCAAAGAAGTTTAGAGCACACCTCCTTCTACACCAGCAGGGTGGTGGGGCAACTCATAGTCCAACAACATCTCAAGGGCCACAACTTCCATCATCCTGCACTATTGGCTAGGGCCAATGGAAGTTGCAGTTCAACAACATCTTAAGGGCTACAAGTTGCCCATCCCCTGTTCTATCCCATAATAGAATAAAATATAAGCTTTTTCAGTGATGTGATATGATATTCTTGTTGTTAAGGCGGAAGTCGAGGTCATAAGGTGGAGTTAGTTTACTGGTGAGTTTAACTTTAAAACATTTGAGAAGCATTAACCTAAATGTTAATCACTGTTATAAGAATAGTAAATATAGTTTTTCCAATCTAATGGCTTTTGATGTGGTGAATGAGAAATTCTTACCTGAACAAAGGCAACTGTAACAACAATAAGTATTGCCTGTATGAAAGATGACAAATGTTTAGTAAACAAACTGTCTTATTAACATTTAAGTCAAATGAGCAGGCTACATTCTACTTAAACCAGGTGTACTATTTAAGATTAAATTCATGCAATTGCCTTACTTACTAAGGTTTTGGAAGACACAAACCTTAGAATTAAGCAAGTCCCCCATCAGATTTAGAAGTCAGGTCTTAATGAGAGTCAAGCATTGTCCATCATAATGTATTAAAATCAACAAAATCCTTCCATCTGTATTGTTCACACACCAGCCATAGCGTGTGGTGGATATCCTTTTTTAATATCCTACATCCAACTCCATCCCAAACAAATATTCACAGGAAACATTTCCCCAATCTTTGAGGAATCAAAAATTATTTTATTTAATGCAACTGACAGTCAAGGACACAGCACTTAATAAGCCTTATGGTGCAATCCTATATACATCTACTTGGAACTAAGTCCAATGGAGCTCAACGAGAGGTACCCCTGGACATGTGGGAATAGGATTGTAGCCTTAATTGTTTAACTTATTGTTTTAGGATTCAACAGCTTGATATTTCAGATCTTTCCAATCAAGGCAGCAACAGGTATCTAGCATGATTTTTAGCACTTATTTAGGCAGTAGAAGAGACTACCCCCCGCAAAAAAAAACCCCTCCAGTCATGTACATTTTTTCCTTTGTACCATCAACTTTTCTGTATCAAGAACAGCTATTTCAGATTTAGGACCCAAGCCTCTGCTGAGAGATCAATGGCAAGAAGTGTGTTTAGTTAGGCAATCCAGGCATAACTTTTCAGTTTAAAAAGATTAACTCTGTAAAGGTATCGTAATAATCCATGATTAGAACCAGTCCTTAGAAAGGCTGGTTATAAATGCCACTTCAGACCTTATATTGTTTATCCATTCTTAAAGAATGATACTCTATGGATGCCAGCCAGCACCAGTGGTTCAAAGATCTGAGTTTGGTTAATATCCTGACCAAGTAAACACTGTACTTAAAGTATATCCAAACTGCCATTGTTACAGTTTTCCAATTTGAAAGGGAACTATGCAATTAAATAGTGTCTTAAACTGCTCTGGTCTTATATAGGACAATCAGTTATGTTTCTGGAAGAAAGGAGAAAACAAGAAATAATGTGTACATTGTTTTCAGCCTGCTGCTTGGTCTATTGCACAGTACAAACAAACAATGACAATATCATTGTGTAGAGGAAAAGGAATAAAGTTAACAGTGGTGCAGCATAGAGAATTGTTTCTCTCTACATTCAAAGTATCCATGATGTAACACATAACCCCTCCATATTGGCAATAGCAAAGACTGGTGGTTTCCTGACTTTCTGGATAGACAGCATTTAATTTGGATGCCCTGTTACAGATCAAGCAGACCTATCCCACTTTAAACCAAGCAGCAGCCAATTAGCAGAAGATGACTACAATACCAAATTTTTACTATAGAAGTTGTTTTTAGTTTCACAGGCAGGAAGGAGCCCAAATGAGGGTGAAAGGTCCTGTAGATAAGAAGTATCCCTCAAAGTATCCAAATATATTCCTTTGACCAAAGTCATATCCAAACTCTCTGAATGGAGAGAGAAGGAGGTGTAGCTTTTTAAAGCCAATCTAACAACAAAGTAGAATAGTTTCTGTAAGAAGAAAATACACCATTAGAGATATTGGTAAGTTTGGGATCGTGATGTTAAGGTTTGCGATATCAGATGATGCCCAGGCTGTCATCCATCTGAAGCAAATGAGGAATTAGAAAGGGCCGGGGGCAGGGAACACCCCAGTACTACTAAAAGAAAGCCACATAATCCTCTCCTGGAAGCCCAAATTGTTAAATTATTTATTTATTATTATTATTTATTACATTTATATCCTGCGTTTTCTCCTTCTTAAGGAACCCAAGACAGCATACATAATCCTCCTCCTCTCCATTTTATCCTCACAACAACCCTGTGAGGTAGCTTGGGCTGAGAGTCTGTGACTGGCCCAAAGTCTCACCCAGTGACCTTCCATGGATCTTGAACCCAGATCTCTCAACTCCCAGTCAAACACTCTAGCCACTACACCACACAGACTCTAACACATTATGCTAGATATTTATCCCCACTAAAAAAAAATGCCAAAACTTTATTTAAGCAAAACAATGGTCTTACCACAGTGATACTGACGGCATCATCAAACTGATGCATTATAACACTGATAACTGCAGAAGCCAGGAGAAGCATAATAAGGGGGTTTTTAAACTGCAAAGACAAAGAAACATATTTTATTCAGAAATATCTTTTAATAATAGATAATAAAGCTACTTTTGCACGCATGCACACTCACGGAAATTTGGTGCATTCTATGTAAAGCATCTGTCAGGGATGCTTTAAGGTGGATTCCTGAATTGAGCAGGGGGTTGGATTCGATGGCCTTATAGGCCCCTTCCAACTCTACTATTCTATGATTCTATGAGGTGGGAAACTGAGCTACTAAGCCCCAATGTCTTAAAAGAGAAACAGTCCTTAAATGGTGCAGGTACAAATTTTATAAATTTGAAGATGATGGCATTTAAAATGAATAATTCCATTATTACCACAAAAAAACAGGGCTTTTTTAAAACACCTTTAGAGAACAATCCTATGACCCATACACAGCATCTGGGCTGCCATAGAATGCTGCAAGAAATGTTCAGAAAAATGGAAATAATGCAATATTAGCAGTTTTTACAGATTGAAAGTCACTTCACTTTAGGAACATAAAATGTAATTATGTCCAAGTTGATTTGGCATAAAATTATTACATTTGGTATATTAAAAGTACATTGTTTTCAAACAATTATTACAAATTCAATTTACTTTTTTTGAAAAAAAATTGGTAACAAATGGAGTTACAAGCTCCTGAACTGTTAGAACACCTGAACTGTAAGGAACCTCTTCGGTTCTGCCAGTTTATGAGGAGCAGGCAAAAAACAATTTTAAACAACAACTGAAGAAACCACTAACATTAGTAACAAAGAAAATTATTTATGTTCCTGCTAGTCCTCCAGTGTCAAGACATAAAGCACCCATTCCCATAAAAAGAACTGAGGAAAAGGGGGAAACCAAGGTTAAATGAACATACATGAAATTTAATCAGACTCATATTCTGAGCTATAGCTATCACTATCATTTTCAGTCTCTGCTTCAATGGCAGTGCCCCCTAGAGGCAGAAATGCATCTGGCTCTTGCATTTGAGAGTTGTAGTCTCAGTTTGCAACCTAGGACTTGCTTGTCCTCAGTGCACAGAAATTGTAATAATCTGATACTGTACAGTTTTTAGAAATCATTTGGAGAAGTAAATATCTGAACACCTTGTCTTAAATATTTTATTCATCATGCTAAAATAAAACATCCCGTAATCCATTTTTTTTCTTCATTTTTTTTCAATTTTTCCAGGTTTTTTTTTTTTGGGGGGGGGGAAACAAAAAAGGTTTGGGGGGAAACGGGGGGGGGATTGTTTTTTCTGAATTTTTCAGGGTTTTTTCTGGGCCTTCACATCTCTAACCCTGCCTTGCTCTTGCATTTGAAGAAAAATGCTACATGCAACAAAACTCGATAAATATACTTTTTATGAATACTTTTAGAGTTGAAATCCTCAAAACATTCATATTAGTGTAAGGTGGGGTTTGGTAGGGGACATCCTGGGGGGCTAAAGGGGGGGTGGGGGGCTAAAGGGGAAGTGTTTTGCCTGTGCTGTGTTTTGTCGTTTTGGCTGGTGTGTGAGAGTTGTTTGGTTGTTTTGATGTACTGGGTGTTTTGGATGAGTGTATCATTATTGCCGAATTGAGAGCTTTTCTTTTTGGTGTGGGGTGTGTTTTGCCTGGATTTTGTATGTGTGTAGCATGTCTGTTTTATGGGGGTGGGTTTTTTGGTGTTTTTGTCTGATTTGAGGGAGGATTTGTTTTCTGGTATGGCTGGGTGGGTGTCTTGCCTGTGTGCACATATGCATGTGATACAGAGAGAAAAAGTTTGTTTCTCTGAGTATCACCAGTTTGCCTTTGCTGAAATCAATATGTTGTTGTGCTTTGTAGGGGAAATATGTGATTTGGGATTTGCGATTCAGACCCAACATTTGATTGTATTCAGTTTCTTGGCCAAATTGCTTGTCTCTGAGCCTCATCGAATTACCTTCTGTGAAATGGTGTTGGGAGCAAAAAATTCTGAGTTCAAAAGAGTGCTAGAGTGTTTTGACACTCAAACCTCGCTTCTGCCTTGTACTTAGGTTCTTGGACAAATTATTTTTCTTTTAACCTCACCGTTTTCTGGGAAATTGGTGTCCTGTGACTGAACACGGCCACCATACCAGCCATGTTGTGAATGGGAAACCCCTACAGCAGGCATTTTGTGAGAGCACCCATGACAGTATCAAAATTCCGAGTGTGACCTTCAAGCCAAAAATGTTGGCGATCCCTGTAACCATTCATTTAAACCAGGGGTGGGCAACTTGTGGCCCTTGAGATGTTTTGGCCTACTACCCCCATCATCTCGTTATTGGCTATGCTGATGGAAATTGTAGGTCAAAACAACTGGAGGGCCACTAGGTAACCACCCCTTATTTAAACAAAGATCAAACAGAACAATAGCAAGAACAGAGACAGCATACAATGATTTTATCTAGCATTGTTCCAATGCTTGCACATCTTAACAAAGTGTAAGCCAGAGGTAGGCAACCTGGTGCCCTCCAGATGTTTTGGATTGTAACTCCTATCAGCCCTAGGGAAGATTGCCAATTCACAGGAGTTGTAGTCCAAAGCATCTGGGGGGCTCCAGACTAGCTACCCCAGTATAAACTATAGAAAGGACAAAAAAGCAGCATGTAAAAAGTCACGCAATGTGGTGTGCACTCACATGCTTTAGTAGCAAATGACACAAAAGACTGCCAGTTTGGACGTTTATTTATTTATTACATTTCTATACTATCCAATAGCTGAAGCTTTCTGGACAATTCACAAAAATTAAAACCACAAAGTACAGCATAAAAATAGTATAAAAAATAGAAGCTTAAAACTACAGTATAAAAATACAACCAGAATAAAATCTAGCAGCAATGAAGAGGTTGTCCATTAATTTTATTTCATAATAAAACAACTCCCCTAAGTATTTAAATGGAAAGTACATTTCCCAGTTTCACTGCCGAGAGGCTTCTCTTACTGAACCTAAACTGAAAGGCATACTGTATATCCCAATAAGTTTTGAAACCATCATTTTCTTCTAGAAAAGCAAGTGTGTGTATATATGTTTCAGACAAGTTTTCAAAATGTGGATCAAACAACACAACACCTTTTGACTTTGCTGGTACAAACCCAGCTGTTGCCCTTATTATGTTAAATGGCATCCATCCATCCATCTCCTCCTCCATCCCCAAGGACTTTAATTTTAGGATATGTGTGCTCAAACTGCAATATATTATTTCTGGGAAAATGAAATTCTAGCAGGGCAATTGATCTATGGACTGCTGCCTGAAATTCAGTTGTGGAAGCATCATGGGTACTTACGGACAGTACTTGTGACATCAATTTATGAGTGGCACATTCTCCCCCTACCATGCCTATTATGACCTCAACATTTTTACTAGCTTGCCAAGAGGTACCTCACCTGAAAGTTGAAACTGATCACAATCCAGAGACTGGAAAAGCCACTTATCAGTTTAACTGTACCCCATCACTCTTAAACACCGTACTCTAGTTTTCAGGCTCTGCCTTGAGTCTTCAACTAAAGTCATTATTATGTTGAGAACTGCATATAAGGTGAAATGGACTAATGAAGTCCACTCTTTACAGGCTACGTGCTCCTCTATATCTGATAGCAATCACCACCATAAATGTGGAGAGGAGCAGCGTGGTTATTCTCCCTTCTCCCCAGTGGGACTATATCCCGCTTCCACTACGCACAACTACACTTAAATTAGTATTGGCAGGCGAACAGAACAATGGCTACCAACTGGTATCAACATTTTTGAACTGATAATCTCAAAAAGCTCTTAGAAAGGAAGAGACACTTACCTGAGAAATGTATTTTTTCCATAGTGGTTCATCCTCACCAATATCAAACTCATTCCATCCATGGAAAGCCCGTCTATGACAAACCTCACAGCTCTTCAAGCCATTCTGAAGGTCAGCCTATGGGAATATGTACAATTATACGCATTTTTAAAAAAATCTGTACATGCAAAGCCAAGATTTTATTCCACTGCAAAAAGAAGCTGAAAGACTCTAGAAACCAACCCTGTCATGTTTATCTATTATTCCTGGGTAAATGGCCTTTTACCCAATGTAATTGCACTGCTGTAAATTTAAAGAATTTGACACAGCAAGAGTTCCATCACCTGGGCAATAATGGAAAACTAGATTTTTACAAGTGCTGGATTTTCACAAGTAAAAGATTCATTTTATAACTACTACTACTTGAACAATAAAAACCTATCCTGTTTGGAACCAAGGTACTTGAAGGATTGTCTTCCCCATATAAACATGCCCATACATGAAGGTCATCTGGGGAAAGGGCCTTCTAAGTTATGGTGTCCCACCTTTAGAATGCTATCCCCAGGAAGGCCCATTTGGCACTCATTCTTATGTTGTTTCGCTACTGTTTATTATTATTTATTTACTACATTTTTATATCACCCAAAAGTCAAAGCTCTCTGGGTGGTTCACAACAATTAAAACCATCAAATACAACGTAAGATACAATATAAAAGTTTAAAACTATAGTATAAAATAAAACTTAAGACCCAAAATAAAACCTACCAGCAATGCAAGAATTTAAAATACAGTAATCGATTCAAAACAGAAACCGAAAGTCTAAAATGCCTGTGAAAGTAAGACGGTTGTTTATCTGGTACCACACCAGGCAAGCTTCTCTGGGGTGCTACAACTGGGTGCTACAACAGAAAAGCCCCCTTGCTTCGTAGTCACCCACCTCACTTCTTTTGGCTAAGGAAAGAAACTAGGTGAAGAAATTAAATAGTTTTTTTTTATTAGATGAAGAAAATATTTTCCTAGGCCTTTTAAGATCTCACTTGAATCTGGCTTTACTTGCTGCTGCATTTTAATGGTTTTTATTATTATTATTGCTTTTAATTTTCTGCTGCTAATTATTCTGCGATCGTTGTTAATCTACTTTTGATTTTTAAGAATATTTGGAAGCTGTAGAAATGGATTTTGCAATAGATAATTTTTAAAAATTATATATTTGGTAACAGATCAGCATTTCTCTAATTGCCAAGATCTATCATGCACATTTGAGAATATCTATTGAAATGGAAATTCCCTCAAAATTTGTCTTATTTTAAAATGCTACTAGAGAAATAGGTGATAAATTTTCCAAGACAGCAAGTTGAGTGCTGGCAGCTACAGAATGTTATATTTGATCATTTGAACATTCCTATTTAATTATACATGTTTCTAAGAAGGAAAATTATGATTAAAGGCCAAGCATTTTAAATATGCACATTTGACAAAGAAAACTAACTTTCTTCCATAGTTTTATGATTAAACTACTTCAAAATCTGATTTTAATTATACTTAAAGAAACTAATAATCCAGGTTCTTAGAGTAGCATGAAAAAAATTAACCAGAGATTTTGTTATTTAGCCTACTTAAAAGCTAATGTTGAGCAAGTCTGTTTAGAAAAGCCACCATGGTTCCCTTGGTAACACTAATCGCATTTCCCATGGAACCCCAAATTGTGTATGCTTATATTTACATACAATGCAGATACTTAATATAAATGCAGACATTTATTTATGTATTGTACAATATATACAATACAATAACCTTTTACATGAAAGACATTTCTAATCAATGTACAAGACAAGTCTTCATACAGAAGACAAAATTAACTTCTTGGGAATGCTTTTTAGAAAAGGTATATTTTCAGTAGGTGCTGAAAACCCTGAAGGTTGGCTCCTGTCTATTTTGAAGTGGTAGGGAGTTCCAGAGAGTGGGCTTTATTTATTAATAAACTATAAACTGAAATTATTTGGTGTAACTTCTAACAAATCAAAGTACTATTTTAGAATCAAAAAGCAATAGGTTAGTAATAGCTAGCAGACTGTCCAGAAAGCTTCAGCTATTGGGCAGTATAGAAATTTAATAAATAAATAAATAAATGACAAATTATTCATTGATCAGACTTCTGAATTTAACAAATACTTAAGAAGGTTAAGAAAATGTTTTATTTAAACAGTCAGTCATTACTTACCTGAAGGATGCTTGCAACTTCATCAACTGGTAATTCACTTGCTTTTTTGGAAGTCAGGACAGGAATCATTATTTCATTGTCATCATTAGGCAGTTGTTGAAAACGTGCAACCTAAAAAACAAGGAGCTATATAGATCACCAGACTCTACATTCACCCCCTCCTTCCACAATAAGTTACAAAAAAAAAGAATATCCAGGCAAATAAAAGTGAAATCCACTTTCAGTCATGTGTTCAACAGGCAAATACTAACAGTTTAAGCTATTTCTCAAGAATAAAAAAACCCTTTTCCTGTATATTGTGCAACTGTTCAGAATAATGTACAAAAATTAAATTATCTCCTACAAGCTATATTATATAATAAATTAAATTTACATTTGAGCTAGTCATTCCTACATCATTAAAAAGAAGTGAATGTCCCAATTAATGGATCCTAATGATTACATGTATACATAATTCCATTGCTCATTATTGTTAATAGCTAAACAAGGAAAAGCATTCATGACAGCTCACTGCCCTCCTCTCATTACATTCTCGTTTCCACCTTTCCACACCCAGCCTTTTGACAGGTTCACACATAAAATAGAATTTTAATCCACCACAATGCGATGTCCATTCTTATGCAGGCAGATTTGCACTGCACTCTGCAACGTACTAAATTGGAACAGCATCGATGAACAAGCTACTCACACTGAGAATGTGTGGCAAAAAAACATTTAAACAGTTGCCCAGACTGCATGATACTTTTTCACATGTTCATTTATTCCACAGGCATTCAGTAACTAACAGACAGCTAAGGAAAGTAGATGTATTTATGGCTCACAAAGATATCACACCTACAAGCAACATGTGCTCATACAAATGAAGGATGTGCATCAAGGTGTTTACACATAGTAAGCATGAGAACAGGGTAAATAACAATGGCATAAAGATGCTCTTAAATCATGTTTTAGAAAACTCTTGGGTTTGTTTTTAAAATTATAAACACAAAGCAAAACAGCTATTTCAAACTGAATTTCAGGTTCTATGTTATGGCCTCATAACTGGAGAAAATGAGCAGCTTTTTTTTACCTTTCTACATCAACTGCCCCATTATCACACTTATTAATCTTTCCTTCCTGCCAAATAAGATGCTATAGAGATGCTGTTGCTATGTAGCCCATGCATCTCCCCAAGGGATTCCTGGAGAGAGACCGTTTCGTTTACAGCAAAGAGACCATGACCACAACTCTAAGAGCCCATTTAGATGGGATGAGAGAGCAAGAGCATCAAACCTTCACTAACAGCTCCCAATGCCACATATGAAATTATCTAAATAACAGCCCTGATCAACATAGCTAGAATTGTCACTTGGATCCAGGGTTGATTTGATTTAAATTGCTTCTCTGAAGGTCTCGGTTTTAATGATTTAAATAACAGTTTAAATCACTAGTGAGGGAGATTCTATTTCCTCATCAGTTTTTAGAAGTACATTATTGTTTAATATAACCTTAATACACATTCAGAGATGTAGGTTTCATTAGAAGGTAGGTACACACTAAGCACTTACTCTGAATTGTTTTCAGGTTAATCTTCATCAAAAAATGGGATGATAATTTGGTCATTTTAATACTAAGAGCTCCATCACACCAGTGTTTTACCGCACTCTTGTCATGCCTGTTTTATTGTTTTGCAGTGCGGTACTCGCATGACGTCGCTACTGTCCTGCAGTCAGCCCGCCTCTTCCCCCTACCTTTCCGTGTTTTCCTAGAGCGGGGAAAGTCCAGTTTATTTCCTCCATGAGGAATTAAAGCGTCCTTCTGCCCCTGTGTATTGCTGTCCTCGCACTATGTCCTTTGTTGGGGGCATGTGCTTTGAAGGGAGGTCTTGCTAACCAACAAGGAGGGCTGGGCAGTTCTGCTCCTCCAGCACGCTGTGTTGGTGAGTCTATACTTTTAAAAAATATATATATCTGCAATTGAGGTTCTTTGTAAAGCCCCCTTTTCCTGCTTGTCTCACTCAAGTGTAGCTGGTCGGGGCAGGGAGCTCGGCTTCTCCTTTCTCTCTTTCCCTGCCTGACACACATGCATAGGCACTCACACATGGCACAGAAAAGGAAGAGCAAGCGTGACGCTTCACAAATGGCCATGGGAACACGGGTGGGGAGAGAAGGCAGTGAAGCATCAAGTTTGGCTCAGTACTTGGGAAGCTGCTGGGAAGCCCCTCTCGATGGCTCTTCCCTTCCAATGCTGCTCCTGCAGCAGAGCTGCCTGTGTACTACATACATAGAGAACGAGAGGCAGAGAGAGGAGGGGAGGAGTTGGGAGTCGACACCGGACCATAGATCTAGCTGTGCTTTGTCCCAATCCGTGATTCTCTTTCCCACCCCAGCAAAAATAGAAAAGAAAGCCAAACCCTCATCAATGCTAAGTGAGGATTAAAAGCCAATGGTGATTTTTTAAAAATTTATTTTACTAGCCGAGAACTTGGTCATCCTTACCTCCACCACCACCCTTTCCTTCAGAAGCTGAAAGGGGACAGATTTGGGGTTGGGAACGGGTAGTGGTACTTGTGGAGAGAAGGAGTCACGTGGATCGTAAAGCAGTCGCTTTGCATACGGCTTTTGACTGTGCCTGTGTGTGAGTGATAGAGACTGAGTCTGTGTATGGGTGTGTGATTAACTTTTCAGTTTCTGATTTTGGGGGCTTATTACAGGCAGGCAGATGATGAGCTGCAATGACTAGGGCAAGATCAAAACTCCAGGGTGGAGGAGGGAAGGCACCCATGTCCATCACAATGTCCATTGATGACAACAACCAATGAACTGGAGGGGGAAGGAGAAGGGGTGGGGTGGAGTGGGAGAGCAAACAAGCAAATGGAGGTTTCACCAGTACAGTGGTGATACCAGAAACACATGTGAAAGGGACCATTAGCTTGACATGCTAATGAAACGGAGGTGGAAATCACAGAGGCAAACGAGGAGGGGGGAGTAGGTGTGATGGAGCCCTAAATTGCTGCTCTGAAGGTCTCGAATGAATGAACTTGTGAAGTCATTGAGATGAACCAGCTCCACTGTTCAATTAATCATTACATGGCTTGGGACCACAATACCTGATGGAACGCCTCTCCCAACATGAACCTACCCTTACACTGCACTCAACATCTAAGGTCCTCCTCTGAGTGCCTACTCTGAGGGAAGCTCAGAGGATGGCAACAAGGGAGAGGTCTGTCCCCCGTCCCCCCGACTGTGGAATGATCTCCCCGATGAGGCTCGCCTGGCACCAACACTGTTATCTTTCAGGCGCCAGGTCAAGACTTTTCTCTTCTCCCAGGCATTTAACAGCATTTAACAATGCTAAGTTTGTTTTTTAACGGACCCCAGAACTGTTGTTTTTAAATGGATACTGTTGTTTTTATACTGTTGTTTTTATGTTTTTAAATTCTGTATACTTTTTTAATGTTTACTGTTTTTAACTTTTGTAAACCGCCCAGGGAGCTTCAGATACGGGGCGGTATATAAATGTAACAAATAAATAAATAAAATAAAATATATTTTTGTCATGTTGTGCCACAATCACCAAATAAGCTTTTAAATTCTACCAATAAGATTGTGCAGCAGAAGTTTCCTCAGGAGTCAGGACTGCATGAATATGTTCTGTTCTCTTTTGGTTTCACTTTCTATTTCCCTCCCCTATCACTTTCATTTATATCTAGATTCATCCTCCTTGTTCAGATCTACTCTCATCTCCCCAAATTTTCTATTCATTGACCTCCCCTGCCTGTGCGCTTAGAGAGAGGCAAGACCTTGAAAGTGAGAGTTGAGACAGCATGCACTTCTGTACACCACCTGCAGTGCAGAACAGAACAGTGAACACACAGTGTTACCAGATCTAATATATATTTAAGTGGAAAATTGCCCAGGAAGGCCAACACAGTCCCATTTGATTTCAAAAGAGTCAATTTATCTAAAATGAGGGAACTGGTAAAAGAAAGTTGAAAGAAGGAATCAAAAGGGTCAAATCCTTTCAAAATGCTTGGAGGTTACTCAAAATCACAATAATAGAAGCTCAGCTAATGGTGACAAAAGATTAAGTTTTCAACCTTATTGATAAAGTGAAAGTAAATGAATCACCGGACCCAGATGGTATCCATCCTAGAGTTCTTAAAGAACTCAAATTTGAAATTGCTGATTTTCTAAACAAAATATGCAACATTTCCCTAAGCCTCTGAAGAGAGGACTGGAAGATGGCCAATGTAACAAGGGATCCAAGTGAAATTACAGGCCACTTAATTTAACGTCTGTTCTGAGTGAATTGGTTAAAGCATTATTAAAGATAAAATTAATAAGCATATAGAAGAACAAGCCCTGATGAAAAAGAATCAACATGGCTTTTGCAAAGGTAAGTCTTGTCTCACTAATCTTTTAGAGTTATTTGAGAGTGTTAATAAGCACACATACAGTAAACATTATTTAGGACTTCCAAAAAGCTTTTGACAAAATCTCTCACCAAAGACTCCTAAGCAAATTTAGCAGTCATGGAATTGTTGATGAGTTTGTCTGCAAATGCTGAACAATCTAAATATATATAGTATTTGCCATTTTTAAAAATAAAAAATTAAAGAAATTGTTTGAGTTGGAAGAATAAAAAAGGAGCTCGTTGGGTGCCTGTTTGCATGTCCCTATCTTTCACCTTAATTTAAATCAAAGTGTCAGATCCTCGGAAAAAAGCAGGCTGCAAACTTTTTTTATCTGATTAAAATGGATCAACAGAACACATAAAGTGTTAAATAGTGGCAAAATTTGAAAGTTTACAAATTCAACAAACAAGCTTATATCAGGTGACAGATTTGTCTACATTGTAATTACTATATTTACAGAATAAAGGTCAAGTCAGTGCTAATCTGTCACAACCAGTTTCACACAACAAACTTGTACATCTACAGCTGTGTCCTGAAAAGATCATCTGAAGCACTATGAAAACAATCCACTTCCAGTTAGCTATATTGCCTTGAAAAACTTCTTCATTTTGACCTTGTGTACTTAATAGTTTTTGGGCACTGCATCTAGGCACCAAATGAATCTGATAATAATATTAGTTTAGTCTGTCAAATCTCAGTATCATGTATAAAAAAGCTCTACTCATACACTATCATGGGAATATAGAAAGCTGCTTTATATTCAGTCCATTGGTCCATCTAGCCTAGTATTGTCAACACTGACTGGCAGCGACTCTACAGGATTTCAGGCAGGGTTTTTTCCTGCCCTACCTGGAGGGGCCAGTCCTGAGACTTTCTACATGCAAGGCATGTGCTCTACCATTGATTTACAGCCCCTTCCCCTATCCTTTATGTGCAACTAATGGCCCTGGATTGGTGATGCACATTCCCATACATTTTAAGAGATACATCCAGCTATTTCAGTTGAGCCAAACTTAATATTGTGAGGCAGCTGCGCATCTCATTTGCACCAGCTGAACAAGCACAAGCCCACATCCATACATAGATCTCCACTAGTGGAATGAAACAACACCATTCTGAACATTTTATATTTGATGAAAGTACAAATTCAAAACAGCCTTGGAACTCTCTCATTGCTACTAATATTGAAGGTACCAAATACCTATAACAAACCTGTGTTCACCAAAAAAGATATCAGCACAAGGCACAAACTATATAGTTGCAACTTCTCTTTCCCATTAATAACATTTTAATTTTAAAAATAACTATCACCGTTTTTGCATTATTTTGTTCTCATGCACTTCTATTCCTTGCTATAAAGGAACTGAGAAGAAGCTCTCTTATGAAATGATATTGAGAAGTTAGACAAACTAGATCTACATCTTTCAGAAGCGATCAGAAAGTTTTTGTTTCATAAGAGTTCCTTTAACATCTATTATTATAATCTAGCCAGAGATTGATGTAAGTGGGTATGGGCTAGTAACAACTGTAGTTTTCTTTACAAGGCTTCAGATTTCTATCTATTGTTCGCTGCCTAGCACACCAAACCAACAGACAGGTAAAAAAACTATCATAAAAATGAAAGTTACATCTATTCTTATCTCCTATTCTACCCTTAATAAAGCTAAACATGCATTGGTTTACACTAGTGCTTTAACTACAAGCAACATTACATCCATTAGCCCAGCTTTTCCCAATCTGGGTCCCTCCAGATGTTTTGGACCACAACAGGCTGTATTAGCCTGTGATAATTCTATATATACATGGCACTAAAAGTGAAGTTAAACTGGTGGATTTTTCCTTGGAGCAAAAAAAATCCTGTATTTCAACTGTTCTCTAGATAACGGCCCAAATAAAACAAAGTTTAACTTGTGCTGGGAAGGCCCAGCCCCAGCCTACTAGTATTTTGCACTTCACAGTGAGGAAAGCAATCATCATGGCTGCTCTCTCCCTGCCCCATACATATGCAACTGCCTACAACTGCACATAATAGGTTATAGGGTGGGTATGACCACCCCGCCATACCACGCAAGAGGTTCAGACATGCTAAAACACACTACAGCACAGGGAATAATGCAAATAGCAGCCTCACGTGCAGCACACATATGGACAGAGGGAGCAGTCCTGATGGTTGCTTCCTTCAGTGTGATTGTCCAAACATGCCCAGTATTGTTTGTTGAATATTTTTATTACAACATTTATGAAAGCATGCTCAATGAAGAAACGGTTGCTAACTGGTTAGTAGCAGATGTAGATAGACACTGTTTTAACAAATGAAAAGATGTACACACTAACACACTGCACTGTCTATACTGTAGTATGTAGCATGAGAATTCCCCAAGAAAGGCTTTAGTGATGCACTTAAATAGTGCATAATGAAAGAGATATTGATTGTATACTGATTCTTCTGCAATTGGGCATCTTTCCCTATTACTCAGAAACCCTTTGCAAGCAATCAGCCTCTGATTTAATTTTAAAATAATATTTACTGTAAACTAGTTTTATATCAAGATTTCAGGAACAAAATGCAGTCCAAAGTAGTACTACAGGTTTTCCAATTCCATTCATACTAAAAAGAGTTCTCTGTAAGAAACAGTAACAGCATTGCAATGTGGAATGGAAGGTGTACAAATATCCACATATATGTGCCTCTCAGTACCAAGATATTTTATAGCCAATGGATATGACAAGGTTGGAAGAAAAACCCTTCTGGAAAAGTGTAGTACAATCCCATTAAGAGTTACTCAGAAATAAATCCTACTGAGTTCAATGGGACCAAATACAAAATAGGTGTACCTAGCACAGTCTTTGGGCTAGATCTTCCAGTTTAAGTGGTGCTGGGGGGAGTTTAACCCTTTCCCTCAGGCCACTTTGCCTGGCCTTTTCCAACAGCTGTTCACCTAGTGAGAGGGAGGGGGAAATACAGGTACCTATTAAAGGGTTTTAAAAAGAAAAAAGAAAAAAACCCAGTAATTAAGCATTCGTTTGTAGCAGGAGCATCAATACCAGAGTGAAAACTGATACATGGAACCATTTAGCATTTCTGAAGCCTAGCGATAGTAAAACCAATTAGCAAAGAATCAGCTATGAGATCAGTGTGAATAAAGCACTTTCGAATTTATTCCCATAGGACTATTTCCAATTAACATAGTGCCTCTTGATTTTGCAGTTTCAGATTTCTATGAACTGTTTCCCCCCAGAATATCCAACTAAAGATGGGGTTAGCTATAAGTTCAGGAATAATACAACTCCGAACTTGACCTAAATAACAGCTTAGGAGGAATCAACTACATTTCTATATTTTCAGTTTCTCATAACTGAACACTGATTGAAATGTGTGAACAATCAGATTTTAATCAATACACCCTTAATGAGTCCCTGTTTTATTTAGCACCTAGTTGAACCATGAAAGGTATGACTAACAGAATCATTTTAATCTCTTCATTACAAATAACAGTCAATTGATGTGATATGGGATTATACACAAAGTTCCTCATTTTTTAAGGAACAAAAGCACCACCACTGCATCAACAAGACTTTTGTATAGGTAAAGTGCAACAATTTATACAATTTATGCTGCACAACAGAGACCTACCAGCCTAAAACAAGTTAACCCAGCACTATGCAAAGGGTCTCCAAAGCAAACCCATACCTCAAGAAAACAGAAAAACAAAAGCAATCATCATCCCGCACACAAGCCCCAAATGCAATTGCTTTGGTAAAGTATTTATTTACCTTCATTTTTCCATCGAAACCGCACTTGGATTGATGGTTACAAAGACTTTAGTGACAGCAAACAGCAGCCCTGGGCTTGGGGCTGAGAGGTAAAGTGCAGAGGGATCCCTATATTCCAGGCAGTTGCTTTGTCCCCACTGCCCCCAAACACAGCAACATCGGTGAGGATGGGGAAAGTGGTGTAGAGCTAACAAGAAAAGGGAAAGAGAAAGAAAGAGAATACACACAAAAACGCCACCAGTTTTTGGCCCTCCTTATCACATCGGCACACATACCTCCATAGATGCAGCCGGCTGGCAGCTACCCTTCCCGCCCCTCCACCCCTATCCAAAGGAAAATGACGTGTAACCCCAGCAGCTCCATAAAACAGAACAGGAGGGAAGAACGGAGAAATCTGACCAGAGAACCACCAGCAGGGGATGTCGCCTGCTCAAGGCCAGGCGCTTCCCTCGAACGCGGAGAGCCCCGCCACGATCCCTCCCTGCCCAGGACGCTCCCCGATGGAGGGCTACCTTGTCCTGACACCTGTCAGCTCTTCCCTCGCACAAGCCTCAGCGCCTACACCCGCCCACCCCCCTCCCGACGTCCCCATGCCTGTTGCTACGGTACACCCCGGATACACACACGGGGAGGAAGGAAGCGAAATAATTCGGGCGGAGGGGCAGGTACGATAGGTGAGAGAAAGGCGAAAACGTGAATCCCTCTTGAGTGCTGGTGGGGAGAGAAATGCCTTAAAGGAAACATGGTTGGCGGTGGGGCGGTGGGGGGAGAGAAAACCACAGCGCGTCTTGGTATTCCCAGTCCCATTTCCCAGACACCGCAGCACCTCGCGAAGGGTCGCACCTCACGCCCCACACTCTTGGGCATGGCCGCTCTCCGTGCGCCGCTTCCCCCACCGCGCCCCAGAGCCCACCTTTTGCCCCTCCGTGCACGCACCCACCCCGCAATTTACCCCGGCTTACCGAGCGAGGCGCCCCTCACAGCCACCCTCACGACGACGACGCCTCCTTCTTTTGCGCGCACACACACATGCACACTCCACCCTTCCTGGGCTCGGGTTCCTCGAAGCAGCACTAACAACCGCGACGGCGGCCCAGGCGCATCCTCCCCTTCTCCGCTCCCTGCCAGGCTCGCTCGGTCTCTCTCTCTCTGTGTGTGTGTGTCTTTCTCTCAGCACCTCAATTCACTTCCGCTGCCAACAGCGGGCACGGAGCGGAAGGGCCTAGAGGAGCGGGAGGGAGAGGCACACACCAAAGCGAGCGACATGGCGCGCATGCGCCAGCGGAGAGAAGCCCGGGCCCGGCAGCGAGGGACGCTTCGTAGTCGCCGCTCTCTTCTCCCCGCCATGTCAGGCAGTCCTAGGCTTAAGCGGCGGCGGGGAGGCGGGCGCCTGGCTGGGCAGGAAAGTGGGCGGCTATAAGAGCCTTCTGCTCGCACGGAGTTGGTCTCTGAACGCAACCGAGGCTCCAGGCTCCCCCCCCCCACTCTTTTTTTCCCTTCGCTTTGCGAGCACTTTATTCAATGGGACTTACCTCCAGGTAAACATGCATAGGATTGGGTTGAAAAAGGGCCGTCGAGTGAACGCGCGCATACACAGTCACCACCCATCACACCCTCTCGTGATCCTCTGGCAATCGCCATATAGAAAACAAGTGCATCTAATGAAAAGGATAGTGACCACGAAAGCTTATGCCAGAATAAATACATGTGTTGGGTCTTTAAGGTGAGACTCTTCTTTTTGCCGCTACAGTCTAATAGGACAAACCCTATGGAAATAGAAAACAAAGACGCCGCTTTGCTTATCGAATCCAAGGGTAAGGTAGGTTGCAAGGGGGCCGTTTTGAAAAGGATGCTCGTTCCCCACCCCACTCCTCGAAGCCATCAGAGCTCCACCTTAGAAAACGAAGGCTGCTGCTTTGAGGATTTCAGAAAACTGCAAATGTTAAGAACTCCTGAGAAGCACACTTCACAAATGTAATTCAAAGCTGCTGGTGAGTAAGGAAAATTTGCCGTTGATCCACTAACTAGCACTGCCACTCAATACGCCATCCTCCGACCATGCCTCATTTGAGTGGGCATGAATTAATTGCCTTGTTGCTGACCAGACCCCAAAGGACCTTATAATCCAGCCAGACATACATGCATTCCATGTCTACTATGATTATAAACGCACTGAATTCCCTGGCACAGGTTTTTTACCATCTACTAGATGTATTGCCAATACTGAAACATATCCTCCAGCCAGCTAGAAGAATCCTCATTTGTGTTGGTACCATGTCCAATAATTTTGCAAGAACATGAAGTTCTAGCATTCCTGAAGTTCACTGATTTGCATGACATAGGGAACAAATTCCAGTTTTCTATGGTTTAGATGAAAAACCATGTGCATTCTATGTACATTTTCATGTTAATGGGGTGGGACAGCCAATCATCATTTGATTCTTGCCGAGTTCCTCCCACTGCAGTGAGCTACTGCAACCTACAGTAAGTGTACATGTTTTAATTTCCCATTTGTGCTATATTAGAAACGTTTGAGATGACATTTAAGACACAAGATCTTGTATGAACATTAAACATAGTTTTTAAAGGTGGACATTTTCATAAGGTAGCTACTCCAACATTAAGCCTTAGTATCATGCAGAAAGTAACCAAATTACAACACTTCAGAAACATGGTAAATTACAAGGGCTAGTTTTGCAGTGGCTATGTTGCTCTTACCACAACCAGTAATTCAGTGTGTAGTCATTTGTTTAGCCTTACATTGTTTATAGAACTCCTGTAATTAACTCACCAATGCTTTTATGAGATTTATTAGCATATTTAAGACTAGGGTTTAAGGGCATTCATGAAATTTTGTATAACACAATTACTATGACTAATTCTCATGCCACAATAAATGCGACTGATTTCAGGTATCATGAATATTTATTTTCTTGCTGCTGATGATTAAGGGCTACGTTTGCATGCTATATAATTGAAGCAAAATCAAACGTGCAAACTTCCTTTTTGCAAATTTATATTATGTAAAAACATGTAAGTCCAAGTACATTTGCTTGTCCAGTTTTCAGCACTTGTTTTAATGTGCAAACAAGCCATAATAAAAGTACTGTCTAGAATTTGTCTTAGAGAACAGAGTATTGCACTATAATATCAACTAGACATTCAGCACAACCTAGTGCCCTAATCATAGTGTGTAGTGTTCACTTTAAAGTTTTAAATTCAAGTCTTACAAGGCATACAAAGAACCTCCATATCTGTTTTATAGAAAAACTAAAAGGCAAAATCAATTTGAACAATTCAGAAGTAAAGGATTTAGCAGTACAGAGCAGAATCATCTGCAGCCAAACTTGCCAATATTAAGGAAACAAGCTGGGAAATAAAGATGAAATGGATCCAGATTTAGTCATACTTACAGTAAATCTACTGAAATCAATGTGACTATTTAATTATAATTACCTCAGGTTCCAATGATTTCAATTGGTCTAGTCTACATATGACTAAATCTGGATTCAGCCTGCTATCTATACTCAGAAAGGTGTAAAATTGGAATAATAATCAAACCTTTATGCAGATATAGCCTCGTTTGGCACAGAGCGGTAAAGCAGCAGTTCTTCAGCCTAAACTCCCCACGGCCTGAGTTCGATCCCAGCAGAAGCTGGTTTCAGGCAGCCAGCTTCGGTCAACTCAGCCTTCCATCCTCCCGAGGTTGGTAAAATGAGTACCCAGTTAGCTGGGGGAAAGGTAATCACAGCCAGGGAAGGCAATGACAAACCACCCCACTATAAAGCCTGCCAAGAAAACAGTGAAAGCTGGCGTCCCTCCAAGAGTCAGTAATGACTCGGTGCATGCATGAGAGGTTCCTTTCCTTATACAGATACACTATCTTGCTGCAAAGGGGCTAAGGAACACATACCACTCCAAGCATTGGATACCCCAAGGTGAAACCTAAAGTGATCAATTAGGCTCAAACAAAGGGACAAGTAATGTGATACTTTCAACATGGTCATTTGTGAATCAACTTGATCCATAGAATCTAGTAATTGGAGTAGTGCACTTGTTCAGAAGCAAGCTGTAATATGGGTGTACAATTCGCCATTGGCTGAAGAGCAACCTGGATTGAGTCTACCAAAAATGCTAAAATAAAATAAAAAGTTGTATGGGTTGTTCTAGAGAAGTTTCAACTGGTTTATTGATAAAACTTGCACATACATTTCAGACTACATTGAACTCTGTCTTTTGCAGATGTTAAAGAGAATTCACAAAAGCCTTACTTTGATCTTATGTTAACTATATTAGGATTTTAAAAATTCTACAAGAAGTGAGTAAATGTCCATTCTTTGTCTCCCAACAGAATAATTAAAATAAGAATGTGAGGTGATTAAGGCCTAATTGGCATATGAAAGACTCAACAGTAAGTCTTTAAGACTCTTTGTAGCTGCTCATTTCAAAGAAGTTCTGCAAGAGCTGTGGAAATGCCAGTGAGAATTGAAGAACACTTTTGATAAGAAAGCAGTCGTAACATTTACAAAACAAAACTCGTTTACACCATTTGTAGATGTATATCAGTATAGCTTGAAGAAATTTTGAGCCTTTAATTTGATTTAAAATGTTTAATTAAAATGAATGTTATAAAATCAGGAAAAAAATATGGTTGCATCCATTTCCATTTTCAACTGAATCTATATAAAGTTTTGAGGATCCTCTGTATTTTATCCATTGCTCATTACCCCAACATTAAAATAATTTCACTGGCTGCCAATTAGTTTCCGGGCAAAGTCCAAAGGGTTGGTCATTACCCTTAAAGCCCTACATGGTTTGGGGCCAGGTTACCTGCGGCATCACCTTCTCCCGTACAATCTGCCCCGCACACTCGGGTCCCATGGGAAGAACTTACTTCAGTCAACCAAAACTAGGCTAGCAACTGTTACCCAGAGGACGTTTTCTTCTGTCACCCCCAAACTGTGGAAGGGCCTGCTGGAGATTCGTCAACTTATCTCTCTCTCTCTCCTCTGAGTTTAAGACAGCTTTAAAGACTAGCCTTTTCTGGCAGGCATACCCAGATGAATTTTAAACTAAGAATTTTTAAGATGTGTTGATTGTTATTTTGATATTGTATTGGTTTTATATGCTTTTAATTAATTTTATATATTTATATTGCATTGTTGTACTAATGTTGTTCCCTGCCTCGATCCAAAGGGAGAGGCTGGTAAGAAATAATAATTACTATTATTTTGAGAGAGAGAAATTGCAACGGACAAGAGAACATGAAATGGAGATACAATAACTTTTAAACGATAAAAAATAAGATTATTATTTTTTGTAACAAATACCTGCACACTATGAGGTGCTGATACAAGTGTTGGCCACAGGTTTTTGAGGGCCCTTGGTCAAGACAACCTCAATGAAACCCCCTTCTTTCTCACCACCATTGCCACTAGGTTCTATTGCTCCTCATCTTTTCTCATCGTTGCTTCCACTTACTTGCTTGACAAGCAGAGAGATGGTGAACACGTAGGCAATAATATCTACTGCTTCGCCTTCTCAACACCACCATTGCCTGGGCCAGGTCAAGAGGCAGGTGAATAAGCAGGTTGCAATGCTGAAAATGAAGGAGACTCCAGGAGACTCTTGTCAGCAGGCCCCTGCCGAGGTGTGGGCCCTTCGCAGGTACACAACCCACAGGGATCAATAATGGGACCAATGCTTTTCAACTTGTTCATAAATGATCTGGAATTAGGAGTGAACAGTGAAGTTTGCCAGTGAAACCAAATTATTTAAGGTGGTTAAAATAAAAAGGGATTGTGAGGAGCTCCAAAAGGATCTCTCCAACTTGGGAGAATGGGCATCCAAATGGCAAATGTGGATGCCTAAAATGATGCATGTTGGGGCAAAAAAATCCCAACTTCAAGTATAACCTGATGGGATCTGAGCTGGCGGTGACCGAACAAGAAAGAGATCTTTAGGTTATGGTGGACAGCTCAATTAAAATGTCAATCCAGTGTGCAGCTGCTGTAAAGAAGGCAAACTCCATGTTAAGCGTAACTGAAAACAGAATTGAGAATAAAACTACCAGTATCATATTGCCTTTATACAAATCTATGGTGTGACCACTTAGAATACTGTGTACAGTTCTGATCACCACACCTAAAAAAAAGATATTGTAGAGCTGGAAAAACTGCTGAAAAGGGGAACTAAAATTATCAAGGGGCTGGAGCATCACCCTTTTTAGGAAAGGTTACAGCTGGGACTGTTTAACTTGGGGTGGGGGAGAAAGGAGGGTAAGAAGAGACATGATGGAGATGGACAAAATCATGCATGGTGTAGAGTAAGTGGACAGGCATTTTTCTCCTCTTATAATACTAGGACCCAAGGTCATCCCATGAATCTTATTGCTGGGAGATTCAGGTCAGATAAAAGGAAGTTCTTCACACAGTACATAGTTGAACTATGGAATTCACTACCACAAGATCTGATGGCCACCAATTTGGATGGTTTTAAAAGGGGGGGTGGATAAATTTTGGAGAAGAAGGCTATCAGTAGCTAGCTACTAGTCCTGATGGCTATGTGCTACCTCCAGTATCTGAGTTGCTAGGGAACATGGGTGGGAGAGTGCGGTTGCACTGTGTCCTGCTTGTGGGTCCCTGGTTGACAGCTGGTTAGCTACTGTATGAACAAAATGCTGGACTAGATGGACCCTTGTTCTGATCCAGCAAGCTCTTCTTTTGTTCTTATGTTATGCCTACCCTTGACACTGCTACCAAAGGTTCATGATCATGGCACTTCCAGAAATGCTGCTAGGATTGCAGTATAGTAATCTTTTAGCTATTGTTCAAACATCCCTACATTTCTCTCGACCCAGGCTATTTGAAAGGGTAAAAGAGAAAAGTGATTTGCTTGCCTATGTGGGCCAAGTCCAAGAGAGAATGCCAAAAACAACACTATGAATTGTAATCAGAAGCCAGTGCTGCCCTGGAAGACAAAAGGAATGTACTTCTGGTGCTGCCATTTTCCCCAAGAGGAGATGAAGTGACACACTTCAAACCATCTGAAGCTAAATGTCATCAAAGACACCTCTCTGAGGATATTACAAATGGCCTTGAAGGTGATGTATGCGTGGACAAACTGCAGGCTGTATTTATGTAAGAACATTATTTCCGTAAAATAGGAAATAAATGTGATTGTCTTCTGACAGCTGTGATATTTGCACAATGCATTTTGTGCCATTTTCTGAAAGGGAACAGCATTTTACAGAATACAAATAATAAAGAGACATCAATTTAACCACATTGGAAATGTTTAAGAAATGGAAATGTTTGCTTATGTATGAACAGACTGCTACAAAGGCATTAACTAATTCAAACCCGACCACAGGTAATGTTCAGGCAAAAAATAAAACAGACAACACAAAACCAAAGAGCCCATCTGTACATGCCTTAAGGATCGCATGCCCATTACGCTTCAACTGCTATAGATCAGCTGGGGCTGGGAGAGGCAAGAGTTGACTCAGATCCTGTTCATTTGACACACTACGCCACAGTGGTTAAGCATTTTGAACTAAACCTTATAGCTTAGCATGTCATGTGAACCATTCCTAACCATAGTGGCTACATAACCACAGTTTAAAGATGTCCACTAACCATTTGCTACAAAAGGCTACGTGGCCTATCCATGGTTTAGCATGTTGTCTAATGTTTATTTCTAATTACAACCCAAAAATGTCTAACCTGGGGCTTATGTGGATTTATGTCTATATATATATATATATATATATATATATATATATATATTTAAAAAATCAGATTTATTCCTTAAGAATTTAGTTGCTAGCATGAATAATATGTTATTTGTAAGGTACATTATTAAATTGACAAGTTTGCATTCAGTTTTTTCATATTAAAATGCAAGCTCCCCTTGTGCAAGGATGCTAATGTGTATTTGCCACAAAAAAAAATCTCTTCCAAGAGCATCTACTGTGCAGGCTTCCCCCCCCCCCCCCAAGTGTAGGAAGCACACCATTTTCATATTTTATCTTGAAGCAGAAAGCTACTTCACCATATGTTTACCTACATTTTTGTTTTTAAATGGATTATTGTGCTTTTCTTTTTTTGCAAACTGAGCAGGGTAGCTCTTTGTTTACTGGTCCATTTTACTCCAGATTCCAAGAGTGGTAGAAATTGCTGATCATATGATTTCATATGTTATACTGCTATTATCTTCATTCTTGTATAAAGTAAATGTCCAACAATGCAGTATTCCAATTATTTTAGCCACAATGCTAAAATCATTAGATGAAAGAAAGATTTATTTTCCCATTACAAATTCAACCTCGAAGTCCATTTCTGGTCAACCTTGGGGGCGGGGAATGCATTCAGCTATTAGAGAATTAGATGGTGTGTCACTGCAGCATTTGGTAATGCAGTCTTTGTTATAATCCATATGCATACACCACATTATACGATTCTTTTTGCAAACAAAGGTGTTGAAGACAATCATTCTGCCTTCTCTCCATCAGCTTAGAGGAGACACTTTGCACACACACACACACACACACACACACACACACACACACACACACACACACACACACCTTGTCATATCTCAACTGTCAGTTTACAAGGATAGTTTTTAAATTGATTCAGCTATGCTCTTTCTAGAACATTTTCCTTGGGTTTCAGAGATGAAAGCGTACTGTGAGTTAAGAATATCTCAGCTCACTTTAAGGAAAGACCATTTTCTGACTAATAGTTGCCAGTGTGGGTTCAGAGGATAGAATTAGAATATGGCTCCATCCAAATTAAAATATTTCACAGATATGGTCTAAACTTTCAAGTCCAATTATCTGTTGGACTCACAAACCCATCTTCTGAAGTAGTACTGAAGCTGATGGCTGGAATAGCAGGATATTAACATTGCTACTCTGCTGATGGGTCAGATCTTCATCAAGTAACCTAAGGTTTACATATATGTTAGGTTAAAATGCATTGTCAGTATAAAATGTTTAAAGTACAAAACGTGAAGGAATTCTACATAGCACTGCACACTAGATTGGCATAAGCTTTCAATGTAACTTCCTTTATCACAATACAATAACTAAACAGTAAACTGGGTAGCCTGCTCACTCAGGGATGTGAGCAGGCTGGGTTTTTCTTCCAGGAAAAACACCCAACTTTTCATAAAGGACATGTTTTCTATATCCCTGACCATCATCACTGCCCTCCTCTGAACCCATTCCAATTTCATAGTATCATAGAATAGTAGAGTTAGAAGGGGCCTATAAGGCCATCGAGTTCAACCCCTTGCTAAATGCAGGAATCCACCTTAAAGTATCCCTGACAGATGGCTGTCCAGCTGCCTCTAGAATACCTCTAGTGTGGGAGAGTCCATGACCTCCCTAGGTAATTGGTTCCATTGTCGTACTGCTCTAACAGTCAGGAAATTTTTCCTGATGTCCAGCTGGAATCTGGCTTCCTGTATCTTGAGCCCATTATTCTGTGTCCTGCACTCTGGGAGGATCAAGAAAAGATCCTGGCTCTCCTCTGTGTGACAACTTTTCAAGTATTGGAAGAGTGCTATCATGTCTCCCCTCAGTCTTTTCTTCTCCAGGCTAAACATGCCCAGTTCTTTCAGTCTCTCCTCATAGGGCTTTGTTTCCAGACCCCTGATCATCCTCACTGCCCTCCTCTGAACACACTCCAGCTTGTCTGCATCCTTTTTGAAGTGTGGTGCCCAGAACTAAACACAATACTCAAGATGAGGTCTAACCAGTGCCGAATAGAGAGGAACCAGTACCTTGCAAGATTTTGTAGCTATACTTCTATTAATGCAGCCCAAAATAGCATTTGCTTTTTTGCAGCCACATCACTGTTGGCTGATATTCAGCTTGTGATCTACAACAATTCCAAGATCTTTCTCACTTGTAGTGTTGCTGAGCCAAGTGTTCCCCATCTTCTAACTGTGTATTTGTTTTCTTTTTCCTAGATGTAGAACTTGGCATTTATTCCTATTAAATTTCATTCTGTTGTTTTCAGCCCAGCACTCCAGCCTGTCAAGATCACTTTGAAGTTTGCTTCTGTCTTCCAGGGTATTAGCTATCCTACCCAATTGTGGGTCATCTGCAAATTTGATAAGTATTCCCTGCACCTCCTTGTCCAAATCATAAATAAAAATGTTGAAGAGCACTGGGCCCAGGACTGAGCCCTGCGGTTCCCCACTCGTTACCTCCCCACAGTTTGAGAAGGTACTGTTGATAAGCACTCTTTGAGTCCAATTCTGTAGCCAACTGTTGATCCACTTAATAGTTGTTCCATCTAGCCCACTTTTAGCTAGTTTGTTAATCAGAATATCATGAGCCACTTCGTCAAAAGCTTTGCTGAAGTCAAGATATATAATGTCCACAGCATTTCCACAGTCCACAAGGGAGGTTATCTGATCAAAACATGAGATCAGATTAGTCTGACAGGACTTGTCCTTGACAAATCCATGCTGGCTTCTAGTAATCACTGCATTGTTTTCAAGGTGCTTATAGACTGACTTGTTTATAATCTGCTCCAAAAATTTCCCAGGAATGGATGTCAGACTGGCTGGTCTGTAGTTCCCAGGTTCTATATCCTTCTTAAAGTGTAGTGCCCAGATTCATGTGAAACCCCCTACTATCATGGATCACTCTCCCTTGTGACTGTTGATCATCACCTGACAGGAAGAGCTCAGTGTTAACCAACAACAACTGTAATAGTATCTGTAATAATAACTACCCTTATTCAACACACATTGATTGGATAAATGCATGTTCCAATCACAACAAGGAGAGTAAATTTCTCGATATCTGGAGAAAGCAATCATATGGTCCCTGGGCAAGCATCTCAAGGACAAAGGATAGTATTATTATTATCATTTATTTATATAGCACCATCAATGTACATAGTATGAGAAACCCCTCTGAGGTCAGAAGCAGTGCTCTGACCTCAGAAGAAGTCGGAGACGCAACCCCAGACCCCCTCGTAGTTGGCACGGAAAGAACTGTGCTGGCTATTTCTCTGAGGTCAGAAAAGCAACCTCAGAGAAGGAGGAAAGGGGGGTGTTCCTGTCGGTGGGGAGGGGTGGAGACTGGAGAGGCCAGGATACAAGTTATCTTGAACCTCCTCCAGCCTTCGTCCCTTCCCCTCCAAAGCACCATTGCTAGACAGCTAAACAGCCTGTCTAGTGAAAATACAGGCAACCAGAGAGCAGAGAGGCAAAGATCGCTTCTGCCACTCCTCCCAACCTGTGGCACCCAAGTTGTGGAATGAGCTCCCCAGAGAGGTCCGCCTGGCGCCTACACTGTACTCCTTTCGTCGCCAGCTGAAGACCTTTTTATTCTCTCAGTATTTTAACACTTAATTTTAACTTAAATTTAAATTTTACTGTTTTAACACTGTATTTTAATTTTATATTAATTTTGCTGTGTGGTTTTTATTCTGGTTTTGCTTTTTATATTGTATTGTGTATTTCTGCTTTTAACCTGTTGGTTGTTTTACTATGGTTTTAATTTTTGTGAACCGCCCAGAGAGCTTCGGCTATTGGGCGGTATAGAAAGGTAATAAATAAATAAATAAATACGCTTCAGCCCAGCAGGACATAGGAACCTCTGAAGGTAAATGAGCTCTTCTCATCTGTCTTCATTGCAGAAGTCATAGGCCTAATCTACTCCAGCCGTTTATTCCGGAATAATATCGAGGTCATCCCTACTGCACCACATGATGTTCACCTATTCCCGTGGTGATCTAGTGACGACCCCTCAGTTATTCAGGAATATCACTGACTGCTTTTGCCATGGGTTTTCTGGGCTCTCTCGCTATGATCTCAAAGTCCACGGCAGGTGTGCCCACCTTCCTAAAGCTATGGCTGTTCGGCGCAAGCTCCTGGGTCAGCAAGCAGCCAACCCACTGCCAGGGATGTGTCCAGTGGTTTGGGACATGTGTAGGAGTGGGAAGCCGCCATTTTCAGCCATTTTTGATTGGCTATCAGCGTGTTTTGGCGCTGACCGTGTGTATATTTTTTTAACACAACCATATCAATGTGCAAGAACGCTTCTTCAACACAGTATCTATCCCCCCTGTGTTTCTGTGTATTTGCGCTGGTGTGCATCTCAGAGGAGTTGTTTTTTAAAAAAATCATGCCCTGTACCCATCTGTCCAGTCCCACCCAGTTCTCCCGATACACCTTTGGAAGTGCCATCACAGGGCACACATCCTCCTGCAATGTGCCTCATGAGGGACGATCACGGAGGCAGGAAACCTCACAATTATCCCTTTTCCATTGCAAAACATTGGCAGATGAAGATTAGGCCACAGAGCAGATACCTGTGCCTGAATTACTATTTTCAGGAAGGGAGGCTGAGGAACTGAAGCGAAAAGCGGTGACAAGAGATGAAGGTCTAGACTTTATAGACAAATTAAAAGCTAGCAAATACCAGATCTCAAATACAAAATGCTGTTCTTCTAAGAAAAATATCTAACATATCTCTAAGATCAGCCTCTGCATTGGAGAACTGGAAGGTTCCAATATAATACTAATTTTTAAAAGGGATCCGTGGAGATAAAGGTAATTACAGACAGATTAACTTAATGCCTGTTCCAGGTAAATTAGAGGAAAGTATTGTTAAAGATAAAATTAGCAAACACACAGGACAAGTCCAGCAGAAAAAGAATCTGATAAAGAATCATCATAACTTCTGAAAAGAAATGTCCTGCCTCAGTAATGTTTCATAGTCCTTTGAGAGTGTCAATAAACATCTGGACAGGAGTGGTCTAGTAGACATTGTTTTCTTGGACTTCTAAAAGGCTTTTGACAAAACCCCTCAACAAAGACTCCTGAGCAAACTTAGCTGTCATGGAATAAGAGAAAATGACGTTCTATGAATTGGTCACAGAGAGAGTAGGAATAAATCATCAATTCTTGGAGTTAAGAGAGGTATACAGTGGGGTCCCATGAGGATCTATATTGGGACCAATGCTGGTTTTATACTGTTGTTTTTATGTCTCTGATGGTTTTTAAGTTTTGTATACTTTTTTTAATGTTTGCTGTTTTTAGCTTTTGTGAACCGCCCAGAGAGCTTTGGCTGTGGGGCGGTATATAAATGTAATAAATAAATAAATAAATAAATAAACTTAATCATAACTGATCTGTAATTAGGAGTGCGGAAAAAGAAGGAAAACCCCGTGAGGGAGTGAAAAACAAGCCAAAGGCAGGGACGGAACCAAGGATATCTTCTGCAAAATATTATTTGTAAAGAAGTTTAATGAAAGTACGAAGTGCCTACGCGTTTCGGACGCAATGCGTCCTTCCTCAGGGCTTATCTGAAAACAAAGAAATCTTTTGTAACAAAATATTTACAATAGAAAGCATTTTCCAAGTAACTATGCCTTGAAATACATATTTTGATAGAAAACAGCTTAAAACAAAACATATAAAGAGACATTCAAATTAAAAACAAAAAGTTAAAATACATCATTATTCAGCCTGTAAGTGTGACTATACAAAGTATAACAAACAGCAAAGAATCATCTATGTTACACAAATAAAAATCAGTACTCACTTTTAACAAGGTTTTTTGCAGTTGTCTGCTCCGTGAAGTACTAGGCTTGACTGGTACAGAGAGATGTGAGATATATGGAAAATAGACCTTAACAACTAGGTAGGAACAGCTGTTTATTATAACATTGCTGATAGTTCCAAGGCTGCAGCAACTCCCTTTGAGGAAAGGTTACAACATCTGGGATTATTTAGCTTAGAAAAAATATGAGCACAGGAAGAGATGATAAAGGTGTACAAAATTGTGCACGGCGTGGAGAAAGTGGAAAGGGACTTTCTCTCTCTCTCCCATTACACTAAAACCTGGGTCTTCTGGTGGGAGACTCAGGACAGATAAAAGGAAATACATGTTCATACACAGCACATAGTAAAACTATGGAATTCTCTACCACAAGATGTAGTGATGGCCACCAACTTGTATGGCTTTAAAAGAGGATTCCTGGAGGAGGAGGCTATCAATGGTCATGACAGCTATATATTGTAGGGTGACCATATGAAAAGGAGGACAGGGCTCCTGTATTTTTAACAGTTGTATTGAAAAGGGAATTTCAACAGGTGTCATTTGTATATATGGAGAACCTGGTGAAATTCCCTCTTCCTCACAACAGTTAAAGCTGCAGGAGCTATACTAGAGTGACCAGATAGGGGGCAGGGCACCTGCAGCTTTAACCATTGTGATGAAGAGGAAATTTCACCAGGTTCCCCATATATACAAATGACACCTGTTGAAATTCCCTTTTCTTTGCAACTGTTAAAGATATGGGAGCCCAGTCCTCCTTTTCATATGGTCACCCTAATATATTGCCACCAGTATGAGAGAGAGAATTCCCATGTACACCAGTTGCTGTGAACTGGAGGGTGCTATTGCACTTGTGTCCTACTTGTGGGTTTCCAGCATGGCTCTTATGTTTTTAACTCAAGGACCATTTCCAAACATTTTATCCTCCAAGCAACTGCATTGCATAATCCAAGTTTTGTGCTCCAGTCCACACCCCGTGTGGACTTTTAAAGATGTCATTTGGTTGTCAGACTGGTTCTTCTAAGACTCAGTTGCTCAGCAGGTTAGCTGTTGCATACTAACTCTGAGTAACTACTGTATACACATTTAGTTGGGGTGGGAACTACTACAAGTTCCTCAGTTCTATGAAGTGAACTCCCTATGGAAGGGTCATAGGACAGATACAATTAATATCCATGAAGTGATTTCTTTTTAAAGTAGCTAAACTGGTTCTTGTTAGCAGTGCACTGCTAAAAAGTGAAACACCCAGTACAATAATTTGATCTGGTACAAGCAGCAGTTTCTTTCTCCTGTCGACCCACAGAGATCTTCAGCAGATTGCTATACACCAACCTTCCCCAATGTGGTACTGTCCAGATGTTTCACGCTATAACTCCCATCAGTCCCAGCCAGAATGGTCATTAGTCTAGGGTGATGGGAGATGTAGTGCAAAACATCTGGGCACCACATTGGGGAAGGCTGCAATATACAAAACTTTACTGCTGTACAACTCGAGAAAGCTCAAGCACAGAACGTCAATAAATGCCTAATCTTGGAAGCAAAATGTACAACAATGGCATAGACCAGGAAGAATTTCTGGGGAAGTTCTCAGAAGTGCTAAGTAATTTCTGCATGATGAAGCAGTCCATTTTTTTTTGAAAAAAATCTCTCTATACAAAACTAACAGCATTTAACAACATATGCTGAGTTTGTTTTTAACAGACCCCAGAATAGCTGTTTTTATAAGGATACTGTTGTTTTTTATGCTTTTTATGTTTTTAAACTTTGTATTTTAATGTTTACTGTTTTTAACTTTTGTAAACCACCCAGAGAGCTTCGGCTATGGGGCGGTATATAAATGCAATAAATAAATAAATAAAACTATGAGCAACTTCTGCAAAGTTCTTCTTTACTGAACAACCTTCAAAAACAAGAAGGTGAAACCTTAATGCCGTTTAGGCTCGTTTGAGCCTCAGCAAAGAAGTTGAGGTTCACCTTGCCGAATACATTTTCACCCAGCTGAAAGATTTGATCTCACACTCCGTGCCATTGGAGAATTGGGTTGTGTGGATCTGTGCCAAAGAAATGACTTCATTATTATGCAGAGTTGCTAGGCAGTTAACAATGGGATGTATAGAAATGTTACATAGCTAATAAGCCAAGCAGAATGAATAATTACACATACAGGTACAAGGGAGAAGCCTCCCAAGCGAGAGCCTCGACAAAAATAAAATGCAAAAAGTGTGTGAAGTCTACAACTCTGATTAAGAAACTCTAGAGCTCTTAAAGCGAAAGCAAACAATGAAAATATAACAGGCTGATGATAAACTCAATATCAAAATATGTAAGGATATGTATACTACCAAAAAGTAAAGATCTCAAAAGTCTTCTTACTTCCAAAATAAGATGCTGCACATCACTGATAAATATAGAAGCAAATCTGTCTTTTCCTAGAGCTGGTAGCTGCACGATTGTGGCCGGATGAATAGATAGTAGTTTTTAAAAAAATGTGCTGGCAAACAGCAGACATGTGAAGTGCATGTGCACACGCGCGCACACGCATGCACGCACGTGCACACACACACACACACACACACACGCACGCACACACACACATGAATATGGAAGGCAGGGTGGGGAGATGAGTGGAACAATTACTCTGAACAGTTTAACCAGAGAACCACCTGTATTATACATTTAAATGCTTAGCAAGAAACTTTGCTCCTGCCATACAACTGGTCTCTTCTCTTTGTTCAACTCCACACCTAGCAATGGTGCATTTCTAACAAAAAGTATTAGGGGGTTCAACCCTTCCTGGAAGTCATATTCCTGCCTCCTAATCTTAGGAGCATATCAGTCCCACATAGCTGAGAAGGAAAATGCATTCTGAACATGCTCAGAGGAACTCATTTTCTAAGATATCACATGCTCCTGGACTGGACACTGGGACAGACTCTGAAACCAACTTTTGAAGCCAGTCCTCCAGTGAAGCCCTGATGTCCAGCAATTAGGGTTTGTTTGTTTTGGGATTTTTTTTTTAATGGCTGACATGATTTAGTGTATATGATTCTTCAGTGAAAAAGATTAGGAAGAGAGAACTAGATAAAATTGCTATAAACTGCCAAGGTAGGCTCAGAGTGCTGAGCGAAATGAGAGCTTTAGTCATAGCAAATTGTCTGTATTCAAAACTATTGTGTACTTCTATAGTTGTATGTTCTTCAATGGATATATTTGTCGTGGCCTTTGGCTAGCACAATAAACTTATGATGATGATGATGACTGGCAAAGTATATGATTCTAGGGCAGATGAATTGAGATTTTAGGGCAGAGCAGGACATGTCCCCATATTTATTATTCGCCCTTGTCCAACTAATATCTACCAAAAACGATGGTGCCATTTTGTTCCAATTAGATATGATCCGCAGGCCAAACTGCTGATCAGAAAGAAGAAAAGCAATATTTTATTTATTTATTACATTTCTAACCCACCCGATAACTAATGTTGTCTGGGCGTATTATAAACAGTTAAAAAACTAAAATGCCATAGAACAGTTAAAATATAAAGCACACTACACACATTTAAAAGAGTGAAATACAATATCATACAAAACAATCAACAGCACAGGAATTGATAAGGCAGCCATCAAAATATAAAATTGGGTCTCTAAAAATGCCTGGGTGGGAAAAAAAAACGTGTGGCACGAAAAAAGATAACAAAGCAGGTGCCAGGCGAACCTCTTTGGAGAGTTCATTCCATAAGTGTGGTACCATGACTGAGAAGGCTCTCTCTCTCTCTCTCTTATAGCCACCTGTCTAGCTTTCATTGGCAGGGGCACCCAGAAGAGGGCTTCTGAAGATCTCCTAAGGGTCCACATAGGTACATGTGGGAGGAGATGTTCCTTTAGATTTTAATAATAAATACTCTTTTACAGGAGTTTTTATTTGCCTGCAGACGTTAGAACAACCTTCTTCAACCCGGTGAATGTCAGGGTATGGTAGGCAGCACAGATTAAGCTGTAGGGACCAGGCATGTTGAAAGCTCTGGCGTGGGCTGGTCCATGAAGTCACGAAGAGTCGGAAACGACTGAACGAATAAACAACAACAACAACAACATTTCTAAAACAGTCCATTTAAATTTGCCCTTTCGCTTTATGGTGAAATTTTGTCTGCCTGTTTAAGTCAGAGTAACAATAGTCTAAGTCAAGTATCATGCCTGTCCTTTTTGCATTTCAATTCCCTCTGACCTCATTGCTTACAGTATCTCCACCTAAGGATGTCAGAGAAATCTGCAACGGAGTCAAATGAGTTCAGACTTCTATGAAACTGACCCATAGATTCTGCAACGGAACAGCTTTTCCTGAGTCCTGGGGATTCAACGGATTTGTGGTCTGTTTCTTTTTAATGCAAATTTAGAAAAATATGTAAAAATATGTAAAATAAAAAAAAATGTAAAAATATTTCACCCAGGCATTTTTGGCCAGTGTTTTTTTTTTAATTTACATATTTTTATGTAATATTTTTACATATTTTTTATTTCCCCCATGGGCTAAAGTGTGAAAATGCACATTGGGGGGGGACTGGCACATTTTGGGGGATAAATTGCACATTGCACAAATTTGGGAAGTTGGAAATAAACCAATTACATCAATAAGAAGATGATGGAACGAAAGGCACCTGACATTCCACAAAATACAGATAGAACAGATTTTACAACATCCATACATCCCTATCCCTATTCGTAACTCTGTGTGTGTGTGTGTATACATGTACGCATGCATGTGTGTCTATAAATATATACTTGGAACTCAAAATAACATTTCACATATCTGATGGAAGTGGGCTGTAGACCACAAAAGCATATGCCATAATAAATCTGTTCATCTTTAAGGTGCCACAAGACTCCTTGTTGCTTTTGGTGCAACAAACTAACATGGAAACTGTTCTCTCTGGAAATTGTTACAATGGTTTTATTGTCACCCCATAGGAGACATCTGTGAACATCACATTACTTTTGGAAAGGGTTCAGCACATTATTGAAGTTTCCTCATTAGGAGCATGATTTGTCTTGAAGCCTGGGACGCATGCTGAAGTGTTCACAAGGATAAGATGTGGGATGGCCACTAAGAATTTAAAACAATGGGAGGGGAGGGAAAGGTTTGGCTTTGTTAATCTATTTTAACCTCTGGGATGCTTTACCAACTGTCATTAGACAGGCCCCCACAGTTCTGACATTTAGACATCTTCTTAAAACTCAATCTCTCCACATAGGCTTTCCCACATAGGCTTTCCAGCTAGTTGTGGTCGGTAGCACACTGCAGAGTGTGCGGTTTTACTGCTGATTAATTTTGTATTGCATTTTTTATGGTTAGATTTATTGTTGTTTACTGTCTCCCCGCCCTGCCCCTCCACTGCCCCATCCCTGCTCTGCGCTGACTATACCGTAACATTTTGCCTGCCTGTGAATGCCAAAGAAGATATTATAAATCCGTGGTGCTTCATTTTTTTACTCATAAAGCCTGGCTTGAAAGATGTTATCCCGTTTTACTAGGTTGGTTGCTTATCTACCAGGTGACTTCCTTAATGTTTACAGGAAATTGTGTCTGGCTTTCGGAATTAATCCAGCATTCTACCATCAGTGGCATGCTGCTTCTTTCACCAGAGGCGTAAAAACCCGGCACTAGCAGCCATTCTGGTCCTTAATGCCTGGAATCCTGCCCTTAGTCAATGCACTTTATATTCCTAAGTGACAGCTTGGCTGCTTATACTTCAGCCCATCTGCTTGCATGGCAGCCCGCCACCATTGCAAGGTGATCTAGCTTTAGCAGAGGCAGATCATCAGCCGGAGAAGAGCAATTTGTCCTCCCTTTGGCATGAAGCCCATCCATTCAGTCAAACTTGCCTGTGCGCTTGTGCCAGTGAATTTGCTGCACAAGACAGGCAACATGGAGCAACATAAAAAAATAATTTATGTCATAATTATGAGCCAGCCCAGGGGAAACCTGCTGAACTTCAACATATCAACGACTTGTTTTATTGAGGTTTTGGCTTTTTAATATTGCGTATTGTTTTTGTTTTTATTCTGATTTTAAACAGACTTGAATATTTCATAGAATGTTGGGTGAATACCTGAAAACAAACGAACAGTATGCTAGAGCAAACCTTGGGTTCCCCCCCTGTATAAAGAATAATTTATATGAATTCTGCATTTCCTGTTCCAATGAACTGTTGTGAAAAAATTATAAATACTCAATGAAGCCACTGTGGTTTAGTAGACAGAATGTTTTACTTGCACGAGGAAGAGCTGGATTTAAATCCCCAGTTAATGCTGTTTCACATTAGATGTCTAAATGTCAGAACTGTGGGAGCCTGTCTAATGACAGTTGGTAAAGCATCCCCAGGTTAAAATAGATTAACAAAGATTATCCCAGGCAAATGGAGGGGTCATCCCTGCCTGCTTCCGGGATCCCCTGTGTGTCATTTACATGCACAGGGATGATCCCGGGATATAGGCCTGGTCTAGCTATGGCCTAAGATCCAAGTGCAACCTAGCTGGAAACCAAACACATTTCTTCTCCCTATGACAACAATCATAAACTGTGCTTAACTTGAATAGTGTAAACACCAATATTTGTATGCAGTTAGAACTCACTTAATTCTTTTTGTTTTGCCATACATCTAATCTTACCACCAACTTATTTTGATCTATTGAGGTCCTTTTAATCAAGCGAAACACAAGCTGTTACAGCTGTTTCACAAACTGTGATGATGGTACGCATTCAAAACAGCCCCTTTTTTCATTTTAGAGTCGTATAATATTATTGATAATTTGGTGTCCCATTTGCTAGCCATATCTCAAAACAAACTCTGCTTCTGCAATTGACTTGGCGCTTTCAAGAGACATGCTTCAGCTTTTTACCTTTTTATCTAAATTAAAATCTTGCCCTATTTAAATGAGACTCTTGAGCTACGGTCATGGAATCAATCATTCTCTAACTTCGGACTAGCCTACTCAACTCTTGGCTATATGCAGTTACGGTCTCTGAACTGTTTAATGAAAAAGCTAATTAAGGTTTTCAGCAATGGCCAGTACCTCTCATTCTGGAAACCTATAGGATTTCATGCTTCAAATTTTGAAGTCTCACTGGAAAGTACTCTGTAGAGATATGTCTCTTTTTTCAGTTTACATCACCATAGATAGAACAGATGGCTTTTATTTGGAGCACATTATCTAGAGTATCCCTTAATTCTGAGATGTTAATCCAGCAGCCCAGAAAACATATAGCTATTTGCTATTCCACAATGCAGTTCTACTACCGACAAGGATTTTAAAATATGCTAATAGAGAGGAAGACAACTTGTTCGACACCAAGAGTGGTATTCAGCAATACAGATAACCTGCATGTTTAAGTTGTCTGTAATGAATGAAATTTGCATATATTCATCATCCCTGAGGTGGGTGAAGTGTTGTGTACTTTTTCTACACCACTCCTGTTTAGAAAGTGGGATCCTTAAATAAGAAAGCTTGTCAGATTGCTAAAAAGTGCTGCTATTTGGACTCATCCCTGTAGCAGTGAGGGTTGCAAACATGCTGTCCTTGTTCTCATGTCACAGCAACCCAGATTTTTTATTTAAAAAACACACACACACCAAAAACCCCTCGGTTGTTGTGAACGAGTGAACGTGTTGGTGCACACTGTTTGATCGCTCCTACAGCAAGCGGGAAAACAGCCCACGGCTTATTTTTCAGGCTTTTCAGGGGAGAGACAAGCCAGAGTTCCTAGCTCTCACGTCACAACAAACGATCCAAGGAAAGAGCATTTTGTTGTTCTGAGGTTGTTTAGCAGTGCCAACTCACAGCAGGAGCAATCAGGTGTTGAACACTGTATATTCACTCGTTCACAACAACCCAGGTTGTTAAAAAATCCTGGGTTGTTGTGACCTGCTAAAAGGCCCACTGTTCAACAAAACATTAATACTAAGATTTTCACAGCACAAGGCTGATGCCTTTACTACTATCTTTGGAAGTTACATGCAGCCTATAAATACTTGCCCCATTCTTGAACTCCTGTCTCTTAAGATGCATCATCATTATCTTCCAAGCAGCATTCTGTACCATTATCTTCCAAGGTAACTCTTCCCGCAAAGACATCCAATTCTTGAAGTGACAGCCCCAGCCACCTTGGTTAATTAAAACTTCTTCCTCCCACCTCTCTTAAGGGTCAGAGAAGATGCTATCAAAGAGAAAGATACAGTACCAATGACATGGATGCACCCAGACAAGAATTTTGTTGTACAATTACGTTTTACAGGGGGTGGTCCATGCAACATCTTTTCCATTGATAACCCTCCTGTGTTTTCCCAATGATTATTCCATATTTTTTTTAATACCACAGAAAATCCACTAACCAGGAAAAGATGAAATTGATGCACAATGTCTTTTTATTAGTAGTGCTAGGATATGTTAAGTCTGGAAGCACCCAAAAACAGACATTTAATTATCCACCATTTATTTCAACAGTATCAACAGGTGTCAGTGACTGGTTTCAGATAACACAATAACCAATGGTGGTTTAAATAGACTATGGTTGATTATTTGACCCACCATGGGTTGTGTGCAATGCTATACAGAGTTGGCTATTTGAACCACCATTGGTTATTGTGTTGTGTGGAGGGCACCATTGGTAATTTCTTCAGGCACCATTGGTAATTTCATCAGCCACAGAGTCACAAGACAAGAGTGGTCAAACCGGTGGCTACCACTCTAATCCAGCTGGCAGAATAGATTTTTCGCAGCAATGGCTGATGGGATACTAGTGGAAGGACTGAGATGAAAGAGAGGGTGTGGGATGAGTGAGTCAACTCAACGCTGATCCTAATGCACAGCACAGTGTATGTTGTGTGGATTATTGCCCCACCATTGACTATCATGTTGTCTGAATGCAGCTAGTGTGTTATTGGGGTCCAATGGAGCCCTTTCAAATCCTACCTAGAAATAAAGGTACATTTTCATTCTAAAACAATTCCAGGTTAGTATTAAAAAAAAAGTTATAATTGATACCATATTCCAAAAACTATTGGACCCCACATTGCTAACTTCTTTTTTAAACAAACAAACAAACAAACAAACAGGTACAGAGAGCAGTGAGTATTTACTTATTTTATTAGGGCCAAACAAATACGTGAGTGTTTGATTTTTAAACCAACAAGAATCCCAGGATGGCTAACAACCCATATAAATACAACTTCTGAACACCATTAAAAACAAAACTCTAAAATTACAAATACACAATAAAATAAAATAAAACCATCACAGCAACACTAGAAAACAGATATAACACTTGCCTATACCCCAAAATCTTGTACAAATAAAATAGGTCTTTAACTGCTGGCTGAATGGCAACCGAATCTCTACTGGAAGGGAATTCCACAGTTGAGGTGCCAGCACTGAGAAGACTCTGCCACATGCAGGAGAAGGAGGCTCTGCCACAAGCTACATTTTTCAAGGGTGCCACAAGCAAAGATTCCCCAGTTGAGCTTAAATCCCAGGTTGATCCATACTGGGGAAGGCAGTCTTCAGGTACCTAGGTCCTGAGCAATTAAGGGCTTGTGTAGTAACATCTTGAATTGAGCCCAGTAACTCACTGGCAATGATTTCAAAGTTGGTATAATATGTCAGCACATGGAAAGCAGCATTCTGCTCCAGCTGCGGCTTCCAGATGTTCTTCAAGGGAAGCCCCATGAAGAGATCATTGCAGTAGTCCAGTAGGGAAGTTTCAGAGCATGGACTACTGTTGCCAGATTATCCTGGTCCAGGAACAGTCATAGTTGGCAAACCAGCTATAGCTGGCCATGAACACTCCTCACCACTGAAGCCAACTGGGCCTCCAGTGACAACTTTGAATCACGGATCACTCCCAAACTACATATCTTCTTCATCAGTAGGAGGGCTACCCAACCAGAACAGGCTGTCTACCTAACTCCTGGATTTTTCTAAATGCTTTTAAAGGGATAGGGTAGAACTAGTTAATAGCAGCATTACTGATAGGCATTCAAACAGGTTCTTTCTCCTATGTTAGTGAGTACATTTTACTAATGCTGTAAGTAAAACCAGTTAAGTAAAAAAAAAGTGTTTCTCATTTGAAGCCAGACTTTAAGAACACACAATCCAGTATTGTACAGAGTTACTCAAAATTCCTGAGTTCGATAGAGCTTACTTGCAAGCAAATGTGTACAATTTTGCAGCCTTAACACAAAGCCAGATCCCAGTGAAAAAGATAAATTGCTGAAATCCCAAGGTTACACCCAATCTTATCATATGATGTTGTAATAAGATTGGAGGTGATCTAAATGACCTTTGAGGGACCCTGAATAGAATCATAGAGTTGGAAGTTACCTTAGAGATTATCGAGTCCAGCTCCCTGCTCAATGCTGGCTCTTTAATGCAGGATGCATCTACAACATCCATGATAGCTGGCCAAACAGCCTCTACTTAAATACTTCTCCCTTCCAGGGCAGTCTCCATAGGCTGTCACTGTTAGGAAAATTCTTGTTTAGCCGCAATCTGTAATTTCCCACCAATTGGTTCTAATCCTACTTTCTGGAGCAACAGAGAATAACATTGCTCTGTGTTCTACATGAAAGCTTTCAGATATCTGAAGACTCCTGTCATGTCTTCCTTCAATCTTCTCTTCTCCAGGCTAAACAACCCAGCTCTTCCTCATAGGACTGGTTTCCAGCCCCTTCACCATCCTGGTCACTCTTCTCTGGACTTGCTCTAGTTTGTCAGTGTTCTTAAAACGTGGCGAAAACTGGACACAGTACTCCAAATGCAGAATAGAATTGATTGTTCTTATGATCTAAACACTTTGCTTCTGTTAATGCAAGCTAAGACTGCATTAGCCTTTTTAGCAGCCACATCATACTGTTGGCTCATATTCAGCTTGTGATCCATTAAGACTTATATTGAGCTTGTGATCCATCCTATACTCATGGGCAGTTTTTGTACCCAAATAGAATTATTATTATTATTATTATTATTATTATTATTATTATTATTATTACTTTATATAGCACCATCAATGTACATGGTGTTGTACAGAGTAAAACAATAAAATAGCAAAACCCTGCCACATAGGCTTACATTCTAATAGAAGACTTTGCATTTATCTCTGTTGAATTTTTATCTTGTTAATTTCGGATCAGACTTGTGGAAGCCACAACTGGTTGAACAGGTATAGCTTGGCAAATCCCCAGCAAAAATCTGGAAAGATGCCTCTTCCCCCATCTTTTCCCTTCTCTCCTGGAAGTTGTAGCTGGGAGAGACTCAAACAAGATCAGGCATGGAGCCAGAGAACTTAGTTCTGGGTTAAAAAAAGCTTCCCTAGGAACGGCTTGTCTACATGGGCGCTTTGCCCCTGGATTGCTTCGGAGTGGTGGCAGGTGATCTACATGATGCAGCTGCCATGCTGAAGCAATCCAGGGGCAAAGCCTCGAAGCTCTGCACTAAAACGTTGGGTACTTACTCTGACTTTTTTTAGCTTGAAGCAAGGCTTTGCGCCTCTGCAGAGCCTTGTTAAGAAAAAAAAATTAAAGGAGGGGTTTTTCAAAAACCCAGCAGGGAGGGAGCACCCCATTCCTCCCCTCTTGTTCCCCCCTACACTTAGCTGTAAATGCGATCCTGCATATACCACACACACACAAAATCCTCTAAAATCGCATTCAAAAGAAACCCAAACCCTGGATAATGCTTGCTTCCCTGGAGCTCTCACCACTCCAAGGACTGGCTTCCAAGTGGGCATTGTTAGGATGAAGATCGAAAGAGATATGTGGTTCTGTAGGGATGAAGATTGAAAGAGATATGTAACTCTACAAATTTAAACCCATTTCAGAGGGATGGCCATGCTCAGGCTTCCCTTGGGTCTATTTACATCACAAAAAACATGCATATTAAAAGCATTCACACAGTTTATGTCATGTCTACAGGACTAGTTTGGTGCTAAGTCTTGCTGAATGGGACTCACACCTTACATGTGTGTTTGCAGCATGGGGAGCCTCTAGCTTCCCAATACAGCCCACTTTCCCCATCCATTTGTTCCATGGTCCTATCATCCACTCCCTTTCCCACTTGGAGTAATGAGCAGGACTCAAGGTGTGCTGAAGTGCAGGAAGGGGAGAGAGAGAGGAGGAGACAGCTGCAAGAGGAACAGGCGAGGAACATTCCCTAAGGTATTTGTGGACAGCAGGAACCTGGATAGAAGAATGCAACCTGCCAGATTTGCATCCCCCTCTCCTTGGGTTCTCTTTTAGATGGCCTCTCCCTCAAAATTCTTTGGTTCCCATGGCAACCACAGCCTGCCTCTTTCCTTCTTTCCAACATTGTTCACTATGACATCTGGGCACAGTCATCAGTGGCTTGAGCCAATTCTTGATATCTTGGTGTTATCACATCTGATTGGGTTGTTGTTGATTTTTAAAAAAATATTTCCATCTGGGTGGGCACTTTTTAGCCCCCCTCCCCACTTACCAAACCTTGGGGGTACAACAAATGCTTCCTCAAGCCATAATCAGTTGCCATTACTAAGGAATGTGCATCATTTAATTATGTCAGTTATTAATAATTTCACACATAGTTATACACTAGACAAACATAGGCTGTAAAGGGTGTTCCCCTGGCAGTTCTTATTTCAAATGAAGGAGGAGAGAATGTAAATCTCTCTTTTAACACCTGCAGGAGATCAACAGATACAGTTTTCCTTGCACAGGGATACACGTGCACCTGCAGAATTATAGCACAACAGCTCTGTCACACGCAAAAAGTAAAGAGAGAGAGAGAGAGAGAGAGAGAAGGTGGCAATCCACAGGAGATTTATAATAGAAACCAGTATGAATATCTGTGATAACAATGAGAACAAAAGCTTTGCAGTTAAGGTATTGCATTTCACTTAGTCAGTAAGCATTTTTATTATTACTATTATTATTTTTTAAAAAACAGATTTTTGTTAAAGCAGAGATACTTTTCAAACTTATTGTGAAACGCATACTTCAGTGTTTCTATACAAAGCTTCCTGCACTGTCTTCTTTCTTTTTTTAATGAGACAAAAGATAGTTTTTCTACCTGCAAGCCCAGGTTTATTTCTATTCATATAACAATCTGTTCATCGATTTACTTTGATCATCATCTACAAAAGTTATTCTAGGAGCAGAATGTTGTTACCAGCTGCTGCTGCTGCTGCTGCTTTGAAAAAGGCCCATATATTCTTCTCAGTAGCATATAACTATAGAAGAATAGCTAAAGAAGAGGTGTCACTAAGGGATAAAAGATATAGTGAAATACTTCGATCAGAGAGAGTTCAAATTCTTTGTTCAGCCATAAAACTCACCTATAGTGCAATCCTATGCATATCTACTTAAAAGTAAGCCCCATGATATTTACTGGTGCTTACTCCCAGGTAGCTGTACATAGGATCGTAGCTTGACTGATCACATCAACTACTTAACTTTTATCCTAACTTCACAGGGTTGTTGTGAGTAAAACGGAGGAGGGTCACATTTGCTGTCGTGAGATTCTTGGAAGAAGGGTCAGATAAAAATGAAATAAATTAGTGGCACATGAATTCCCCTATCAGCAGACACCTTTATAGGTGCTTCACTTGCAAGGTAAGAGGGCAAGATTCTAATACCCAGCCTAAGCAGAGTAGTGGAGTGGAGAATCCTCTGCCCTACCTCCTGTTATGTGTCTCCCAGCGTGAAGACTCCCAAGGTAACAGTGGGGTGGAGGTGGAGGACTTGCTACCCTATTTCTTCGATTCGAAGACACACTTTTTATCCCATATAAACATCTCTAAAAATGGGGTGCGTCTTAGAATCGCGGGTGTGTCTTAGGGTTTTTTTCCCTGTTGGTGGTACTGAAATTAGTGTGTGTCTTACAATCGAAGAAATACGGTAACTATTACAAGATCAGAGACACAGGTGGAAAACATTCCCAGTCAACCTTTTAGTTTGCGCAGCGCCTCTGCCTGTTCAATGACTACATGAAAGACAGAGGTGCAACAGGAGCGCCTTTCTCCATTACCATGCCTCCATGTTAGGTGCTCTGCATTTGTAAAATTGCAGTCATTCATACACAGAGGAACAGCTAGCTTCAGACTAATCTCCACTGTTGTTGTGGTCTCACTTATAGGCCTGGTTCAGACAACACGCTAAACCATGCTGTTTAACCACAAAATGGTTAACGCATTAAGGTCAATGCATCCCATTAACCATTTTGTGGTTAAGCAGCATGGTTTAGCATGTTGTCTGAACCAGGCCATTGTAAGCATGGCATTGGGTGTGAGAACATCCTGGTCAACTGCAAGTTGCAGGGCTGCAAGATAGCCTGTGGAGAGACAAAAGAAAGATGGAGATAGTGATGAATAGGGTGACCATATTTTGGAAACCAAAAAGGAGGACAACATGGTCACCCCCAAGGGGGCGTGTCCAGTACCAAGGGGGCATGCCCACCCGAACATAGCCTTGGTCACATGTCTGATTTTACAGCACACATTTAAGACAAATCTGTTCTACATAACATCTTAATGTTAAAATCACTGAAATAAAGAACAAGTGAGAGATTCAATGTATCTGAAATTAACTTCACTCACTCCTACTTTTGTAGGTTTTGCTGTACTTTGCAGCTTTTGCTATACTCTGTGTGTTACATCCTCCCCTTCCCTCAAATATCTTTTCTGACTGTATCTTATGCTACTGGCCCCAGATCTGTTTCAAATTTGGTATGGCTAAAGCTCTACCTAAACCCTATCATGGTACAAAGTTTCATCTCTTTAACTTTAAAAATGACGATTTTAAAAAATAATAATTTAAAAACCTCAATTTTTAAAAAATTCCTAAAAAAATCAATGGATGAACGGATCTCTTTCAAATTTGGTATGACTAAAGCCCTTCCTAAGAGCTACCATTGTGCCAAGTTTCAAGTCTTTATCTTAAAAAATGACATTTATGTTAATTCCCATTAGAGCTGCTCTTTGGGGGAAAACCCGGATTTCCCCTCCCCCCACCCGGATCTGCCATCAAAAACCCGGGCAAATCCAGTCATATGGTCACCCTAGTGATGAATTCATGTGACTTGGTATTCATTGGGAATTAGGGTGGCCCAGAGAAAAAGAAGGCAGGACTCCTGCATCTTTAAGAGTTCTGTGGAAGACAAAGGTTCAGGGGGGAGCATGTCCTGCTGAAATTCCCTCTTCTACACAACAATTAAAGGTGCTGGAGTTTTCTCCTTTTGGCTTACTTTAGGAGGGTGTGTGTGAATTAAGGTGCCACCACACCCCAGATGCTATACCAGTCTGCATGTTCAATAAATCCCTGCATGTCCAAACAGAGGGCAGTGCATTATACTTACCCTGATTGAGGGATACTGTATTACCTGGGAGGAGTTGTTATGTGAGTCTAGTTGCAGGAGGGTAGGTGGAAGATAGTTTGACTTGGTTCACACAATCACTGTAGGTCCCCATGACTTATTAGCCATAGTAGATTGTAGTACCTGTGAATGCCAGGTTAGTGATCCACCATCATGACTTCTCATCATGTGTGAACCTGACAAGGGTGGGTTGTTGGGGTACTTGATAAGCTAATCAGAACCCATGAGCTCTTTTCTAGTTGAGTGGCTTGTCAAACACCCAACAACCCACCCACCCTTACTGGGTTCGCACTTAATGAGAAGCTATGGCTTGCCCCTGCCACACCTTGAGTATTCAAAATGGCCACTGCAACGAGAAGCCTCATATAGGATCACCCACAGTGACTTCTCACTACATGAAAACCAAGCCTTTGTTTCCATATTTGAGTGTGCTCATTGGAAGGAGCAGTCCTGAGAAAAGAGATTTAGAAACCTCCTATTTGATCCTATAAAACTGTTCTATTTCTTGAAGCCCCCCTGTTGTTTGAGTTGGGGAAGCTCTCTACAAGTCATAGGAATGGCTGTATTTTAGCCCTCCTGACTGAGACCATTCTTAGGGAGCTGTTCTTCTGTAGTCTTACAACACATTTTATATATCAGTACTGTTAGCGGGTGGTTCATTTGTCCGGCGAGGTGATGTTTGCCCTGTCCTGGACGGGTTTGCACTCTCCCTAAAGGATCGGGTCCGTAGTTTGGGGGTGCTCTTCGATCCAGAACTGTCACTTGAGGCACAGGTGAACTCAGTGGCAAAGAGCATCTTTTATCAGCTTAGGCTGATATACCAACTGCGCCCTTATCTGGACAGTGATAGCCTAGCTACAGTTATCCATGCTCTGATAACCTCTCGTTTGGATTACTGCAATGCGTTATACGTGGGGCTGCCTTTGAAAACGGTCCGGAAGCTTCAGCTGGTACAAAACAGGGCAGCCTGTTTACTAACAGGGACTGGCTGGCGAGATCACATTACGCCAGTCTTTTTACAACTTCATTGGCTGCCAGTCCAGGTCCGGGCCCGATTCAAAGTGCTGGTATTGACATTTAAAGCCCTAAACGGTTTGGGGCCAGGTTATTTGAAGGAACGCCTCCTCCCATATGTACCTACCCGGACCTTAAGATCATCTACAGGGGCCCTTCTCCGTGAGCCCCTGCCAAAGGAAGTGAGGCAGGTGGCTACTAGGAGGAGGGCTTTCTCCGCTGTGGCACCCCGGTTGTGGAATGAGCTCCCCAGAGAGGTCCGCCTGGCGCCTACACTGTACTCCTTCCGTTGCCAGCTGAAGACCTTTTTATTCACTCAGTATTTTAACACTTAATTTTAACTTAAATTTAAATTATACTGTTTTAACTCTGTATTTTAACCTTATATCGATTTTGCTGCATGGTTTTATCCTGGTTGTGCTTTTTATACTGTATTTTGTATTTGTGTTTTTAACCTGTTGGTTGTTTTATGATGGTTTTAATTTTTGTGAACCGCCCAGAGAGCTTCAGCTATTGGGCGGTATAAAAATGTAATAAATAAATAAAAAAATAAAATAAAAAATCAGTAAATTTTTCTTTCTACTTTATTTTTCCTTAGGCATTTCATCAAATATATTTTATTTACATTACTCTATGATAGGCTGCTTTTCTTGCCCTGCCACCCCACCGCCCCATATCTCTCCCATGCAGAGTTCACACAAGGTAACATTTCACTCTTGTTGTCCCAATGCAATTTTTCATTAGCTCTCTCATGGGAGCTGAATCTGTATCATTTCCCTTTGATTCTACTTTAAATAACCTTCAAACTGACATTAAAATAAAGCACATTATATTATTTTCTGCCAGTGCAGTCTTATGGACTCTCCATGGGTATGCTGCTAGCACAATCTCAATGATTTATGTGCAAAAATAAAGGCTGCCCTTCAATTTGATTATGGCTGTTAATTCTTTTCAAGCATGACCACTCTGTCATCCCAACTCCAAACACGTTACTTAATCATAAGTACCACGATGTCAGAGAAGTATACTTCCTGTAGAACCTACCCTCTGCTGTGCAACACAAAAAAAGGTCAGGGAAAATATAGCTTATGGAAGACATTATACCAGGGAAGCAGAACTAACAGTGGGTGGGAAAGGACCAAAATTGTACTTCACCAAGAGCACCAAAATACCTTAAGGTGACACTGAAGAGAACAGGGCTGCTGCACCTTCCAAACTTATGTAGAAGAGGGAATTTCAGCAGGTGCAGGGATGGCCCTAAACAAATGGTGCCCTCTTCCCCCCCCCCCCACTCAAGTTAGTGTGCCCAAAGCCATGCAAGTTAGATTGGTACATGGAGCAGAGAATCCCATAAGCACCTCGCCCCATCTCTGGCAGTAGAAATACAATAATAAGAAAGTAAATAACTAAAGATTTGCTGTCTTTTCATGACATCCCAAATCTGCTGCCTGAAGCAGCTGCCTCATTCTGCCTAACGGTAGGGTTGGGCATCAGTTTCTACACACCTATTAATGGTGCAGGAACATTGTCCTCTTTTGCATTTGGGTGTGTCTAATGCTGATTGGTTAGATTATAAAATGAGGCAAACGTTTGACATTTTCTCTTTTCATTCTGCTTACACACACCACACACTGAATGCCAGCTTAAATGACACATGGCTTTTCTAGAGCTGTTCCAATATGTGTGACTGCATGATTAAAGCATGTATCCTCCTTGTCCCTTCATATCATTCCTATTAAACAGTCCTATTAAAGCAGATTTAGATATATCTTCTTTTCTTTTGTACTTTGAACTCAATCTGATTTCCTAATAATAAACCTATTTATGTCTATTGCATTAATGTACCTATGAATTTGAAACTCTGTACTTATCTAGGCATGTGAATACCCTGCTGTGCTGTGTTCTGCTTGTACATTTTGTTTTTATAAAACGAATTGGTTACCACAATTGCCGAAAAAGTCACAAAGAAGGTTTGTTTGGAGTGGTGGCAGGTGATTACACTTCTGTATTTAAAACAACGACAACAAACCACTTATTTTAATGCAACTTGATCCAATGCATGGATGCATACTTGGAAGCAAGTGAAATGAGACTTAATTTCTAGCAACTGTACTTAGAATTGCAGCCATGCTACTCAATCCTATGCAGGTTTGCTTGAAAATAAATATGACTGAACTCAACAGGAATTAATTTCAGGCAAATGAACACAGAACCTTAATGGTGAACTAAGAATTGGAAGCAGGACATTCTATTTCAGTTCAGGTTTAACATAGACTTTTAAATAATGATTCAGGAAAAACAAAAAGCATGATTACCTATGATAAGTAAAAATTACCTCCAGGTGATCCATTGTCACTGGATAGAACTGTGTATGTAGACACCATAATATTGGATTTACAGGTTTGCACTATGATAACCTTGCCCAATCTGGAGACCTCTAGATGTGTTGCACTATCAATCCCATCATCCCAGCCAAGTTGGTCAGTGGGCATGCTAGCTGGGTATGATGGGGGTTAACGTTAACAACAACAACAACAATAAATGTTTGCTGGGGAATACTGGGAATTGCAGGACTTTTTTCTGTCTAAACATGCATAGGCTTGCACCCTTAATTGGATTAGCCTCTGCTAAGTGCTAACTGATTTCAGCTTGCAACAAGGCTGCTGGTGCAACCCAAAACAACCATGTCTAACTCTGCATTTTTAAAGACGATCAAAGCCCCATTTGGGTGTTCCATTTCATGCAATGAATAATGGGACCAGGGATCCCCCTAACAGGGCTGTGTGTGGGGCGGAGGGGGGGGCATTGTCCAAATGTGAACCGAAACCTAGCAGTTATTTAGATCCATTTCCAGCACTGTTAGGCTGCTCATTAGCCTTTGAGGAATACAATGATTAAAAACAACCACCCATGAAAGATGAAACGCATTCTCATACCGGCACCGATATTAACTGGATTAGCCAGGACAGGGCTGTTGCAGGGGAAATAAAGCAGAGAAGCAAATGAGATTGTTCAGAATGCTCCTGTCACTTATGATGCTGGTGTTACAGACATTACACACAGCTACAGAGAAAGTCACAGGAAATGCAAGTTTCACATCAGCTTGCTCTGCTCAGCAATCTGCGAATGTTTACTTCTCCACGGATAAGATATCATGGTATGGGCATAGCAAAACCTGCAAGCTACCCAGTTGAGCATAAGCCAGCAGCTAGTCGGGTGGTGGGCAGTAGCTGAATGGCACCACACATGCTTTGCATGCAGGGGGTTCCAGGTTTAATCCCTGGCACTTCCAGACAGAGCTGGGGAATTCTTGCCCGAAAGTCTGGTGAGCAAATAAGAAAGGGCAATTTATCTAAATATTTTCTTTGGAATAAAATGAAGAATCGCACGCTGCTAATAAAATTAAAAGTGAAAATGTCTCTTGTCACTGAAAGTAATTATTCAACATGTCTGGGTAAACATGGCACACTCAATCTCTCCATTTTCTTCTTATATGCATAAGCAATTAAGCTTGCTGTCAACATGAGCCACTGGAAATGAGATGGGAGACAATCAAATGATAAGTAATTAAGAACCGTTAAGAGGCACTCTGACAGGCGTGGAAAATAATTTTCATACAATCCTTTGAATTATTAATACATGTTCAGTTCAAGCCTCATGGGGCCCACTTAAAAGAGACGTGTGCACGGTGCTGCCCTGGTTTTTATGAAATGCAGTGACCTCCCAAACACCATTTTTCCCCAGATGGGTGACAAGTTCAAAATATCTCTACACCCTGAAAAGCAAACTTTATGGTGTGTGTTGTCTGCAGCATACACTGAAATATAGTAAACTACAGCTTACTGCCTTCTAAAAAGAACACTCACTGCAGTTCAATTAGCACATTTCACATGAGAAATTTGGAGATAAGAAGAAATGTGCAACCTAGATAAACAGATGAGAAAAACTTCACACTCTCTTTTTGAAGTAAGCAGTGCAGAATTATTCATTTGTCAATACTCTGCATACTACTGCATAGTAATACTAGGTTAGAATGATGATATATATATATATATTCATTTAAAAGTGGTACCAATGGGTTGAGAGCATTTTTTGCTGCCTTCCAAGCACATACATTTTCAGTGTGAAAAATGCAGGTCAGATTTTCATCATGAGTTTGAACCATGAGAAAGCTAATGAGCGCTCTTGGCTAATACCCATAAAGTAACTAATATACTTTCCTTCTCTCACCATTCTTGGTGCAACTATTTGAAAAAAATATGTAAATTGGGTTTGTTTGTTTTTTGGTAAGTGAATATATTTACAAATACATGTATATATTCTGCTGCTTCTTTTAAAGGTAGACCGCCCATTTGATTCATAAGAGGTGGAACAAAAATGAAGGTTGGCAAGATAGGAAACAGCTCCCCAATCTATCATTTGACTTGGTGGTTTGCGTGCCTGAAATACAAGTTGCAAAGCTGCCTCCGTTGATACCACAGTAAAGAACCTGCTCTAATTGCTCTGAGCATGCAGCATCTATCTTCAGAAGTAGTATTTAATTCTCTGGCCTAATAAGAAACAAACAGTGTTTTCACAAATGACATTAAAACACCTTCAGATTCTCCCATATTTAAGAACTGATGTTACTGGGGTACAGAAAGCAACAGGGAGCCACTTTAAGATGGAATTGACATTCTGATCAAGGTGGACATTTATTTGTTTCACAAATCTGTGAAATTCAAATAGTGTCTTGTGTAATGTATTATTATAGACAAACTGAGAAACAGACAGCCAAGAGACTTTAGCTAAATATGATATTTGGTATGCTCTATTTAAAAGGTGTGTCACAGTAGTCATCTACTTTCTATTCTTCTTAAGACACTGTTCCCTTTGTATCTGCCTTTGTTACTCTCATAAGGGAGGCACCCCTAAAGGACAGTCACAGGTTTCTACTAAAGGCTGTAATCTGTGAACTTAAAGTATGGCTACTCCTAAGTAAGTATCCTTTGTAGGAAATTTTAGTGTTGTTTCATGAAGGCAGAGGCAAAATGCCCTTTGCAATTTCCATGTAGTAAGAGAGACATATCAAGAAAAATTCAGGATGTTTGCCAAGCCTCAGGCTAAAGCAGGCCCACTTCTAGTCCAATCTTCCCCAACTTCTACATGTTTGGGACTTCACCTCCCATCAACCCCAGCCAGCATGGCCAGTGCTCGGGAATCCTAGGAATTGTAGCCCAGAACAATTGGAAGGCGTCAGGTTGGAGATGGCTGCCCTAGCTGTCCAAAACAAAACACATTTAATACTATCCCACAAGCCAGGGGCAAAATGCAACTGAATGCTCAGGATTAATTTTGTAATTATTTATATGTTGCAGATATCTCTCACAGAAGTGGGGAACGTGTGTCCCTCCAGATGCTGTTGGAGTATAACTCCCAACATCCCGGATCATTTGCCTTGCTGACTGGGGCTGATGGAGATTGGAAACCAACAATAACTGCAGGGCCACATGTTTCCCACCTCTGCTCTGGAGAATCCAGGTGCTATCTGAGATTCAGGGGAGAGTAAAGAAAAATCCAGACTGACAACTCTTTCCTGGTCTCCGTGCCCAGATTCCTGGTTGGGAAAACAACACAAGACTGGTGGTGCTTTTCTGCTGCAGTTTTCAATTTGCCTAACATCTACCTCAAGACACTCCTTAAAATCAGGAGTGTCATTCCTTGTTTGCTTCAGTAGCCACGACTGCCACTCTTTTATTCATTACTGGAAAAGATGAAGTAGGAGAGGAGATTTGACTGTGTGGGAAGGAATGCAAATATTCTGTGTGGGAAGGAATACAAAGGTTAAAGAGACCAGGAGCAAAATGAATTAACCTGTATTTCTGCTTAGTGCAAACTAAGAGTAACCATCACCCCTAACTGTGATGAGGCCTTTAGGAACACTTTAAAGGAACACCTCTCCCCATATGTACCAACCTGTGTCCTAAGATAATCAGAGGAGGCCCTTCTACAAAAGCCTCCTCAATCTGAAATCCAGAAAACGGCTACAAGAGAGCCTTTTTAGCAGTGCGACACCCCCCCCCCCCCAATTACGGAATGCTCTCCTGAGATTGGCTCACCAAGTGCCTGCTTTAACATTGTTTCAGCACCTGGCTGATATTTTCCCAGGTTTTCAACATATTATGTTAAGAAAATTATACTCAGGCCATAGCTAGACCTAAGGTTTATCCCTGGATCGTCCAGGGGTCAAACCTGTTCATCTAGGTGACACACAGGGGATCCAGTGCTCAGGCAGGGGCAAACCCTGGATGATCCCAGGACAAACCTTAGGACTAGCTGTGGCCTTAGTCTCTGTTGATGATAGTTTTTACCTTTACTGATTTGATTTTACCTCTTTTATGTACACCACACACACTCAACATCTAAGGTCCTCCTCCGAGTGCCTACTCCAAGGGAAGCTCGGACGATGACAACAAGGGAGAGAGCCTTTTCAGTGGTGGCCCCCAAACTATGGAACGATGTCCCTGACGAGGCACGTCTGGCACCAACATTGTTAGCTTTTCGGCACCAGGTCAAGACATTTCTCTTCTCCCAGGCATTTAACAGCATATGTTGAGTTTTTAAACTGACCCCTGAATAGTTGGTATGTAGTCTGTCTTTATGCTTTTTATTGTTTTAAATTTTGTATATTAGTTTTTAAATGTTCAATTTGTAATCTATGTAAACCGCCCAAAGAGCTTTGGCTATGGGGCGGTATATAAATGCAAATAAATAAATAAATAAATAAATAAATAAAGTGATTTGTTGACTTTTAATGGTGCTGGTATTTGTTTTATTCTTTTATGCTGGGTTTGGATATTATTGCTAATTGTCGTATTTTTATTCTTTTTGTTTTCTCTTGTATGATACTTAAGATAATTGTGTTTTATAAAGCAACTAAATATAACAAATAAATAAAATATGTAGATGTCCAAGGTAATAAGTTAGTTAAAGTGGTGATCAGTTTTCCATGGGCCCATTTTTCAGTGAGACCCCAAAAAACCCAACCATCTCTGGTAAATTACTCATTCAGGCTGTAGTGTTGCAATCTTGTATCCACTTAGGCATGTATAGGATTGCACAATAAAGTATGACTCTAAACCAACCTTCCCTAACTACTGCCCTCCAGATGTGTTGGACTACAACTTCCGGAATGCTGGCTGAGGAATTCTTTGAGTTGTAGTTCAACACATCTGGAGGGCAGCAGTTTGGGGAAGTCTGTTAAAAGAACATTGTTCTGCAGATCATAGTCAGTCTCCTTAGCCAGCCATGTTTCTGTCTAAACATGCATAGGATTGTACCCTAAATTTGTTTATTCAGAAGCTCCATTAAAGTCAAGAGTGTCTTTGGCATTGCAATCTTCAATTAGCAAACATTTTCCCCAATTTGTTGTGGTTTAAAGCAGCTCCAATCTGTATCTAGGTTTTAAAATACTATGAAACAAAATTCATTTGAGGACAGTTCTTTTAACATTAGGCTGCCTTGGTGCTGATGAAGCAGTGATCTTTCACAATCAGCTCAAATCAAATAATGGTTCAGCATGGTATTTAATATAGCACTGCCTTTCCTGCTACAATCTCACAATGTCAATCTGCACAGGAAAGTTACAAATGGCCGATACATTGCTAACCTAACATTGCAGCATTACAGTGAGATCCTAAGGATGAAATCCTATGCATGTTTAGACAGAAGGAATTTTAAGCAATATAAAAAAAATCAGAGAAGGGTACAGTTATTTGGGGTGGGGTGGGGTGGGGGTGGCAGCAAATAGTAGAGGGCCTACTCCAGGCTATCTTAAGATACCCCCAATGTCGTTTGCAAGACAGCTGAAAATATGTTCCTGAAATCCCAAACGTAGGTTCATTTTGTACAGCTGCTGCTATCTCTGGACTGAAGCCAGTGCTGCTGGCATCAAAGCCAATACTACAAGTAGGTGCAGTTTAAAGGTGCCCTGAGGGTACTGGATCTTACAGTGCTATGGTGGGTGGTTCAGGCAAGAATGCTACAGGCAGCCTGTATGCATGTAGCAAAAAATGGAAATGATTTTTTTTAAATGCTTCTGTATTAGTTTAACAATCAATATGAGAAATAAACGTATTCCAGTTGTTGAAAAGTAATGTACTGCAGGGCATGTAATGACAGTAGAGCTAGGAAAGGTAAGCTGGTGCAGCCAGTTTATTGAAAAATCAGAAGAACTGCCACAAACCAGGGATTGGATCCAGAGTCAGCTTCATGTAAATGGGCTGGTGGAAGTAGACTTCCCCACTCCTTCCTCTCCACAGTTGCCCATCCAGCTTCCTGAAAATGGTACTCAGAGAGTTGGGGGACATAGGTGAGGGGTGAGCTGTAGTGTGTAGAGTAAGGGTAGATTCCTGAAAATCAGGCAGCCATAAGCACCTTCCAGGAGGGGAGCCTTTCCATTAATGGAAGACCAATCCTGGATCCAACTCTGTTCTTTAACATTTATTTATTTATTTATTTATTTATTTTACTTTATTTATTACATTTCTATACTGCCCAGTAGCTGAAGCTCTCTGGGCAGTTCGCCAAACAAGACTTAAAACCATAAAATACAACAGCATTAAACTATGTATGTGTAGATATTGTTATAAAAAGATGGTAGGACAATATGAAAAACAATAGAATGCAACTCTGATGTTATCTAGCTTCTTGGAAAAAACTGAACAAACAATGGCCAAATCCAGATAAAAGGGTTAGTATGGAAACAATTAGCACTATCCAAGTTCTCTTTGACAAACCAGGAATCTATAGCAATGTAGAAACAACGGGAAACGGTTGTAATTGAATCATGACTTTTTGTGTGTATGAAAACTTATTGTGGGTTGTTTTATTATGCTCTTCATGGTTTTAATTTTTTGTGAACCGCCCAGAGAGCTTCGGCTATTGGGCGGTATAAAAATGTAATAAATAAAATAAATAAAAATAAATAAAAATTTCATTGGCAGTTTACATAATTGCATTTTGGTTAGATGCTAACAACAAATATTATGTTTCCTTTAGGTAATTGAAGGACCTATACAGGCAAATTAAGCATGCTCTGCCACCCATTTATAGCACTGTTGAAATTTGTATTATACAAATCACTATCTTTTCAGATATTTGTCCTAATTTTAGCTAGATCAATAGCAGGAACCAAATGTTCTGAACATAGGATATCTATTCTGGCCTGTTTACACTGACTGCCTATATGTTTCTGAGCCCAATTCAAGGTACTGGTTTCAACCTATAAAGCCTTATACAGCTCAGGACTGCAACACCAAACAGAGTGTCTCTCCTGATATGAACCTACCTGGACACATCTGAGGTCCTGAAGGATGCTCAGAGGATGACAAGAGAAAAGGCCTTCTCGGTGGTAGCCTCCCAATTGCAGAATGCTCTCCCTGCTGCCAACTTTGTTGTCTTTTCAGCACTGGGTTAAGCCTTTCCTCTACCCCCAGGCATTTCATGGCATATGATGGGGTCTTTAATGTCACTTATCTTATCAGGTCCCAGTATCTTATTTTTAGTGGTTTAAAATGTTTTTTAAAAATTGTACATTAAGTATTTTACATTATTTTTGTATTGTTATAATTTTGGGTTGACATTTTTTGTGAACCTCCCAGAGAGTTTTGGCGCTTTGTGCTATAGAAAAGAAATAAATGAAATGAATTAATGACTTGCCCAAAATACTTTGATAAGAATTTCTGCATAGTGCCATTTAACAAAGCAACACCTCATGGGACAGGCACTTATTATACAGGCTAAATGTAGGTGCCTTTACCATTTTAGGAAAATAGAGCCATCTTGTGGCCAATATTAAAACAATGTGCTTTTACTTCTGTTGACTGTTTCATCACACTCTGGTCTCCGAAAGTCTGGTTTAGCTCAGAGGCTGTCAATCTAGTCATGAGTCTGATGAGGACTGTTTGTTGTCCAGTCATTCTGGTCTGCTTTTCCCAGAGGCAATTTATAAGTGTGACTACCTCTTGTTTAAGGTGATGCCTCAAGTAGGGGAAGAACTACAGGTACAGCATTAGGGAGCATCATGATGTGGCCAGGTTTAGTTTCTTCCAAAAGAAGCTAGCATTGGGAATCATCCAGGTGATTAGATACATAAAGAAACAGTAGTAATGAGAGTCTCAGTGTAGCATAGAATAGTGGGGCCTTAGACCAGGGAGATCCCAAATTGCTGGTGCTCACAGCCCAGTCACACCCTCTCAGTTTGACCTACCTCTCAGGGTTGTTGTGAGTATAAAATGGGGTGGGGTGTAATCTCGAGCTCCTTGAAGGAAAAGTGGGATGTAAACATTTTAGTCATTCATTTCCTCTTGTATTTTAAATCTTTGTATCACTGGTAGGTTTTATTTTGGTTTTTACTTTTATTTTATACCGTCGTTTATATTGTACCCTACGTTGTATTTTATGGTTTTAATGGTTGCCAACCGCCTAAAGGACTTTGGCTCTTGGGCGATAATAGAATAAAATACATAAATAAAATAAACTTAACGTGTGTGTGTATATAGGAGCAAATTTGGGACAGCAGCCAAGATGCAGCGGCTAGTCACTCCGACCCCCAATCCTTTTTCTTTTACTTTAAAAATAATAATTAGATTTTCCCTGTCTTCTCTATCAGAAGCCTCCTTGTGAGCTGCCTCCCGCCGCCGGCTGCTCCTGGAAAGCCTCTTCGGTGCACTTCCTAACCAAGCAGCTCCGAGAGGCGGGGACGGAGCTCGCAGACTGACTGACTCCCACCCCGCCTGGCCGGCCAGCCGGCCTCCGTCCCTCCCGGGCTGCTTTCCTCCTCCTCCTCCGCGCCAGGATATGAGCTCACAACACCGCCTCCTTCCTCTTGTGTACTGCTTACCGGTTCCGTGTTACAGAGCAGCCCAGGCTCCGGGGGCAATCCCGGCCCTGGTTTCCCCAGGCTGGACTGCTTCTAGCTCAGCCCAGGAGGAGAGCCAGGTCGTGGTGAGTCACGCAGGGGAGGCCGCGCGTGGCAGGGGTGGAAGGACGCGGGCGGGGAGACTTGCGCGCTCGCCTCCGCTCTGGTCACACCGGTCGAGAGGAGGCGGGCTCGTCCAGGCGTGTTTATGAATTGGGAAACTGAGGACGGCGTCCCGCATTTAGGGCGTCCCGTTCTCCTTCGCTGGGGTGCTTTAAGGTAGATGCCTGCACTGAGCAAAGGGGGTGGACTCGATGGCCTTGTAGGCCCCTTCCAATTCCACTATTCTATGATTCTATGTCCCTTTCGCCAGAGGAACCTCGCAGCTCCAGGCAGCGTTCCATTTTCTGAGGACACTTCATGAAGTCCTACCCCAATTGATGCCATGTTCTGCCCAAGCCCCAGATTTTGATATGACCCAGCAAAGGAGGAAATACGTTAGGCAGAGGGAGGGAGAAAGGGACAGACGAACAACTGCCTGCCTACTTCCACATTCCCCCCTCCCCATGTAGGGCTCCTGTGCCTTTAACAGTGCCAAGTAGAGTACATTAGTTCAATTTCTTTCTCAACAAGATGGTGCTATTGGCTTTACTAGTTGGATTTCAGCCTGAAGCACAATCGTTCAAGGCAGAGAAACCCTGCTGTAGAATGTGCGTGTGGCCATGTCTAGGTAATAAGTCCTGGAAAGAAAGGATGAGAAGGGTGCAAGTTTTGTGGGAATTTGGCGTGGTAGAACTTAGCCAAGACCATCATGATAGGGGAAAGGCATGCAGTGTTTTAGGTATATTGCTTTGTGAAATAGAATTTCTGAAGAAATACTATTATTTCAGAATCCTTGATTAATGCAGTTTGAAGAAAGACATCTGCCATCAACCTTTGAAATATTTATTGTTCTGTTGCTTGTTATTCTACTAAAAAGGAGCTTTTTACCTCTCCCTCAGCACAACCCTTATTGTATGTATTTTAAACTTGGATTTCTAAAGTACAGAGCCCTTAGGGCATGATTTATGCACTAAAGTCCTACAACTCCCAGTGTTCTCCAGCCAATGTTGCTGGCTGGGGAATGCTGGGAATTGTAGGATGTTTGTCTTTCTAAACTTGCATAGGATTGCGGTTTTGGATCAATATATGTGGTGGAGATGGAATTTGTTCTCTAGCCAAATAGTAGGCTTCCCCACTCCCTCATGACAGTTACATGACAATTTGTAATGTGTAAGTCACCATGAATGCATCCCCATGCAGAAGGATGTTCAAAACCAAAAAGTGCATACTTGAATATGGGTCACCTGCAGTATAACCCATAATAGGTTAGTCCTACATGTCATTTAAAAAAATGTGTGTACATACCAATGCAGTTGGTACTGGATCCCTTACAGTGCATAAACAAAATGTGTGCACATGTAATAAAAAGAATGTGTATCACTCTGGGTTAGTGTGCCCACTAGTTTTGTAACATGAGAAGCAGTCTTAAAAAGTACTTTGAGTTGGATTCAGATTAAATTAGCTGAACTTAGGTCCCATTAAAACCAATGGGACAAGTTAGTCATGACTGACATTCCCATTAAAACCAATGGGACTTTATGTCAATTAACTAAGAATGCAATCCTAAATGTGGTTGGGAAAGTGGTGGATTGTCTACCATTTCAAAAGCCCTGTTGTCTTATGGCAGGAATTGTGTGTGGGCAGGCCTGACCTTTCTTCCCCTCTTTGGCAAGTGGTTTGTGTTTTTAATTGCTCCCCACACCCACCCACACTCATTGTTCCCAAGGTAATGTGTAATTAGTGATACCACCTCCGTGGGTAATCCCGGGGCTTCCTTGAAGGACAGCAGATCCATGGCCTATTGTGGCCTCACACGCCTTGTTTTGTGGCCCATCATCGGGAGCCTCATTTACACCAAGCAGGATATTCCACTATGAAAGTGGTATATAAAAGGTAGGAGCCACACTATGCCTTTATAGTGGTATTGAAGTGCACTGACAATTGTTGGGGCCCATTGACACATTCCATATACTGCTTTCATAGTGCTATATCCTGCTTGGTGTAGATGAGGCCTGGGAGAACCTTTGAAAACTAGTAGAATTTGTACAAATATTTGGCATTCTAAAAATGGTGGAGGCACTTCCTTAGCTGAAAGATGGTTCTAGGCAACCATTATACAGATGGCCATCCTTCCTTTTGGCTTATAATGCTAGTGGTATTTTGGCTGCTTTGACTTTGCTAACACATCTTTGGCACATAGTCCGACTGATGTTAGTTGGACTGCACAAATGAAAATGAAATTTTTAGAGCGATTGTGGAATTTTGTAGGAAGAGAGAAATTCTCAGTATCAAGGATGGTAATTTTTTGAAGGAGCCAGCAGAATTAGTGGTATTCGGGCTGCTTAGTTATTAGAGATAATACATTTTATAATTCAAATTATTCTAATTAGTACAGGGAACCATTACAACGTATGGAGTAACTATCGCTCTTTTATTTTATGGTGGGGTTTTTTGGCAAGAGAAATATAGAAATGTGAATGCCTATAAAACAGCCCCTCCGCTATTGTAGTTGTTTTTAATCTGTTGCAAGTTGGTCTGAGTATTGTGTCTACATTGGAAGGGCAAGCTATACTTGGATAAGTAAATGCATAATATGTTTATATCAACTTCTTTCTTAAGGATAAAAGCCCAGTTTAAGAAATCTATCACGATCATAGATTTGTAACCTGCTTATAGATTCATGAAGCAGCAGTTAAGGTGCTTGAGCCTAATATAATGGCCATGAAGTTTAAGCAAAGCAGACTTTGTGTGCAGGATTTGGCTACAAGGTTTATACTGACTTTTCTTAGGGTAAAACACCCCCACCCCTGTGCTACACTTTTAAATTAATATTTAAAACCACATTACAAACATGGGCTCAGTTCAGTAGCATTAATAAAACAACAAAGAAATTCTTTATGAAGTATTAAAAATGCAGCCACTTACGATAGTAATGTGTGTTTCAAAAAGAAACGCTGTATTGTGTGTCATTTGTAAGTAGCTACACGTAGATATTTTGAGAGGAACAACGCACTCAAGATGAACAAATAACTCTTTTCTCTTTTAGGTGGAGTTGTGACGTAGAAGTTAAGGTGCTGCCATGGGGAACCAGTTGGCTGGTATTGCCCCTTCTCAGATCCTTTCGGTTGACAGCTATTTCTCAGACATTCATGACTTTGAGTATGATAAAAGCCTGGGCAGTACTCGGTTTTTTAAAGTTGCCCGAGCCAAGCACAGGGAAGGTCTGGTGGTTGTTAAGGTGTTTGCCATTCAAGATCCAACTTTACCATTAACTAGTTACAAGCAGGAGCTGGAGGAGCTGAAAATAAGGCTGCATTCTGCACAAAACTGTCTTCCCTTTCAGAAGACTACACTGACCGAAAAAGCAGCCATGCTTTTTAGGCAGTATGTTCGAGATAATCTCTATGATCGTATTAGTACTCGGCCATTCCTAAACAACATTGAGAAGAGGTGGATAGCCTTCCAGATCTTGACTGCGGTAGACCAAGCACACAGATCTGGGGTCCGTCATGGGGACATCAAAACAGAAAACGTCATGGTGACCAGCTGGAACTGGGTCCTTCTAACAGATTTTGCAAGTTTCAAACCAACCTACCTTCCTGAAGACAACCCTGCAGATTTCAATTATTTCTTTGATACATCTCGGAGGAGGACATGTTACATTGCTCCAGAGCGCTTCGTTGATGGCAGCATGTTTGCTACAGAACTGGAGAACATGAGAGATCCTTCTACTCCCCTGGTAGACTTGGCCAACAGTAATCAACGGAGCAGGGGGGAACTGAAACGTGCAATGGACATCTTTTCTGCAGGTACTTTGAAGCAATGAAGTAAACGCCACGCATGAGGAAAGAGTAGCAAATATTTCAACTTCTGAAAATTAGTGTTGAAAAGTATCAGACTCTGATTTCTTGGGAAGAAGTGGTGGTAGTGGTGGGGGCGATGTTTTGTGGAATCTTGGGATCCACTAAAATCACCAATGAGCTTTCTTCAACATATGTATGAGATCTATAGTGAAACTATGCAAGTTCACTCCAGAGTGAGTTAGGGCACAATCCTATGCATGTTAGATGGAAAAAATGTCCTACAACTCCCAGCATTCCCCAGCCAGCCATGGTGTGGGTTGTAGGAAGTTTTGTCTATCTAATCATGCATAGGATTGCAACCTTAATAGCTTTTATGGTAATTTTCATCATCTACCTTGAGGAAAACCATCACATCTGAATCCTAATGTCACCCTATGATTTAACAGGTATAATGTCTAGCTGGCCCAAGAGGTCTTTGAAACATTGAAGCCCTGGATTTGGTTGTTCAGTCAAATTATACTTTAAGGTATAACATATAAAACATCTCTCTGTGATTGTACCTCTTCAGAATGTACATGGAAGAATTGTGCCTTTATAAGGTCCTCTGTGTGTTTTAAAACATATCCTTGCACATAGAAAACTAGCAAGTAAGGATGAAGACCTCTAGCTTTGTCTTCTCCTACATTTACTAGTAGTCCACATGCAAGCATATTTTTTTACTCAGAGCAATTGAACATGCCATTCTCACATCTGCATTCTAAAATGGGTCTGTCCCAGGAGAGTTATTCTCTTAGTCTAGACTTGTGAAGTACACTGAATAAGAGTGGCATCTCTTTATTTTCTGTTCATCTGAGAGCTGGTTTCAGAATTCTGGTTCCAATTGCATCCTGGTCTTCCAGTGGTGTCTCCTGTACATTTGGTTCACAAACCATACTGGGCATTTTGGTCATGTGAGCCATCCCTACATACATAAAGAGTAAAATGATAAGATGTCTTGCTAGCATGTAATAATCATGATCCACAATGATTTTTTTTTTTTGTTGGGAGAGGGGGAGTAAATATTTTCTTACAGTTTTATTTTTCATCTGATTAGAGGTTAGACACCATACTCAAGTGAGTAGACCATGGCACTTCTGGGATTCTGTCTGTGTGGATCTGTTTGCAAGTTTGTTGCTTAAACTGGGTTTCGCGTAGATCATGTGGGCATCATCATGTTGGTTATCGGGCAATCTTTAGTTGCTTCTTTAGGCAACAAAATGGACTGGTTTAGTTGAGAAATCCAATGGCTAATTGAAGCATGAAGAAACAGACTTTCCAGGCGCATCTTTAGAAGAGCAACATATTTAACTGCTACCTTTCCTGATACAATATATTGGTGGCACAATTTCCTCCAGCTGGCAGAGAGTGATGTGGGTTCATTTCAATGTTATCAGCGGAGGATGACTCTCTCTCTCTCTCTCTCTCTCTCTCTCGTGTGTGTGTGTGTGTGTAATGTGTATCTCTGACTCCTGGATTGCATTTCTTGTATGTATTTCATATATGTATGATGGTTTCTTGAGGTCCTTTGGACACCAGAGGGAAAATATGATTGATGCTCCTTTCCCCCATTGGAAGAGGTTTCTATATATATATATATATATATGCAGCATTAAAGAAAAGTATACTCCTGTGCTGCATTTCAAACTGAAGTCTTCATCAGCCTCCTGACCTTATCTTTGCCAGCTTTTGGGTGGCGGATTATGGTTCTACATTGGTAACTGGGTCACTGAGGACTTGAAGCTGGAGGTGGGGAAAGATGATCTCTCTTCTTCTCAAGTGTTGGAGCTTTCAAAGGAATGCAATGCCTGTCAGAAGGTGACAGCCGAAGAGCTAGACTCACATGACCAGGATATTGATGTGATGCAATGAACCACTGCAGTTGGAGGGGGTAATCATATGTTTGAATGCTTACTCATATTTAACAAATACTGCATGTTAAAAGTAGTATGTGACAGAGAGCTTCTTGTCTAGCCATCTCTGTGACATGCTGGTTTTCTTTATGCAAAATGGGTGGGTTTTTTTTCATATTAGGAACATTCAAACATGCAATATTCCCACCAGCAGTCTAAAGTGGCACAATCTAGCACAAGCTGCAGCACATGGTTCTTCTGCTTGGCTCTTAGATATGGAGGAGGAGCCTTATGTAGGCAGGGAATTAAAAAACAAGGTATATCTAAACTTCTACAGATGGGAATGAGGAGTGGAGAACAACCTTTCATAAGACAGAATGCTTTGTGCTGCAAAGGCAAGGCTTTCAGTTCACTTAGTAGTTGTGAGATGCAACTGATTTTAGTTAAGAGTAGGCAAGACAAGAGATACCTAATTCATAATTTTGTATTTTCCAGGCTGTGTAATAGCTGAGCTCTTTACAGAAGGTGTACCTCTGTTTGACTTATCACAACTTTTGGCTTATAGAAATGGCCTCTTTGCCCCTGAACAAGTCTTGAATAAAATTGAAGACCGCAGTATCAGAGAACTGGTAAATAACTACTCTCTTTACAGAGGCTTGTGGTATTTTCCATACCCACTTAACAGTAAACATTACTTAACACTAAACATTACTTAACAGTAAACATTACCCTTTCTCCACTCTTCTTCCCCTTTGCTCTGATCTTTTTGCCCTCTTCTGTCTTTAGGTTACTCAAATGATCCAATGTGAGCCAGAAAAACGTTTGGCAGCTGAAGACTACTTGAAACAACAACGTAACAATGCATTTCCTGAAATATTTTACACTTTTCTCCAGCCTTACATGGCGCAGTTTGCCAAGGAAACTTTTGTATCTGCAGATGAGCGGATCCTTGTTATACGTAAAGATCTGGACAATATCATTCACAATCTCTGCGGACACGACCAGACAGAAAAAGCAGAAGGAGAGACGAAGGAAAATGGGCTAGTCATTTTGGTGTCCGTGATAACTTCATGCCTACAGACTCTCAAATATTGTGATTCTAAGCTGGCTGCCTTGGAGCTGATTCTCCATTTGGCGCCCAGGTTAAGCGTGGAAATCCTGCTGGATCGTATCACACCTTATCTCTTGCATTTCAGCAATGACTCTGTGCCCAGGGTGAGGGCAGAAGCTGTTAGGACACTCACTAAAGTTCTTGCTCTTGTCAAAGAAGTTCCACGTAATGATATAAATATCTACCCAGAGTACATCTTGCCAGGAATTGCACACTTGGCCCAAGATGAAGCCACTATTGTCCGACTGGCTTATGCTGGTAAGAAGAGGAGGGGGAAATTACTTGAATGTCAGTTGTATTTCTTTTCAAAAATCATATAGCTGGATTAAAGATGACACTTGGGGCATGTCTGCATGATTCATTTATCCCGGGGTTGTCCCTGTGTGTCCAAATGGTGCACAGGGGATCCCAGGGTCAACTGGGGATGACCACAGACTTTCTCCGGGATAATTGAAACGGGATTTTCCGGTTTTCCTGTGGTCCCAGGACAACCCCGAGGATCGCAGCTGGTGTGGCGTGGCCTCCCAGGTGCTCAAATGGACACGGAGCTGTGCGGGGTGGTTCCGTGCCCATGGGGGTGGGGTGGCAGAAATTTTGCCATACCTGGGATGGTGGGGAGGGTTGGATGAGGAGTTTGGCAGGGTTTTTTTTTTAAAAAAAAATTGCTGTGTGTGGCTCCTCTTAAAAAAAGGGGTGAAGACATCTCTCTGCCCTTCTGAGATGTCACGCAGACTTACAGATGCTGAGGGAGGATCACAGAAGCAGATAAGTCCGTGATCCTCCCCCTCCCTCCCACTACACCTTTAGGTGTAGACATGCCCTTAGTCTTCTCCAACCTGGTGCTTTCCAGATGTTCTGATTGGAACTCCCAGGATTCCTGACCATGCTTGTTAAGGCTGATGGGAGTTGAAGTCCAAAACATGTGAAAGACAGCAGGTGGGGAAGGCTATGCTAATGTATGCAAATTTTCATCAGGTGTTGAATTTGATTTTCCTTGTGTTAGAATTTGGGATTTTTTTTAAAAAAATCAGTAATTTGGCCATAATTTCCACAACAAGAACACACTGTCCCATTTATCTCTTTAAAACAACAGCATGAGTGTGCCTGTTCTACATGTTTATGACATAAGAATGAAAGAATGATAATTACTTTGCTGGATCTGAAGAAAATGTATCTAGTCCAGTATTCTGTTTCTGCTAGTGGTCAGCCAAGTGCCCCTCAAAACTCACAAACAGGACATGATGGTGGCAACAAACTCCATATTGCGCAGACATGTAAAGAGGGCATTCTTGGTGACTCCCCTAAAACTGGTACATTTCTAAGGGAAGCAATTCTATCAAGTTCAAGCCTGGGAGAGCTGCCAGACTTTGGCTTGGCTTTCTGTAGCTATGATTAAGCATGCATTTATTCTGTGACAGTTCACATTTTAAACATGTATTCAGTGTGGTTAACTATTGTCAGGGCTTATGGCTTTAAGTTAGTTTTCAAGGCAAATGGATTATTATTTTTTAAATCTTTTCAGAGAACATAGCACTGTTGGCTGAAACTGCTCTGAGATTCTTGGAATTAGTCCAGTTGAAAAACCTGAACATGGAAAATGAACCAAACAGTGAAGAAGCAGATGATGCAACACACCCTAGTGAAAACTATGACACTGGTGATTTACCTCACACGTCTTTATTTTAAACAGGTTTATATGCACACTTATTTAGGAGTAAGCCGCCTTGAATATAATGCCACTTATTTCCAAATAAGCATACATAGGATTGGATTGTGAGTTTTTTTATTTAAACAACCCAGCAGCTAACCCAACAATAAACCATGGGTTAACCACTGGATTTTTTTTACCCCCTAAATAACCCATCAGTCTGGGTTCAGACGTCACCCTCAACAACCTACCAAAGTGCCAATCATGGGTTGTAAAATAAAAGCAGAAGTGGCAGGCATGTAAGAGGCAGTGCGCTTCTCTCTCTCTCTCTCTCTCTCTCTCTCTCTCTCTCTCTCTCTCTCTCTCTCTCTCTCTCTCTCTCTCTCATATGCATGACAACCCATAGGTTGTTAAATTGATGGGCTGTCATTATATGTGAACCAGCCTGGACCATTTACGTCTGTAGTTTTACATAAATGGACCCCTTACGACCATCATTTGTGCAAAATGGCTCTTTATAGAAAAGGCTGAGCCACCATTTTGCAACTTGGTACTCCAGCAGGGACCACCACACTTGTCCGAGTCAGTGTGTGTCGAATTGGGCAAGTGTGGGGGTCTGTGGACTCCAGACTGGGGGCAGAGCCGACAAGAAATCACCAACCCTTGAGCCAGTTGGACTCCTGTGACATCCCTAATTGCATCTGCCACTAGTGGTACCCATGCCACAATTTGGCAACCATGGCTAACTGGTGAAAATTAATTATATATATATGTTACAGAATTCAAAAATAAAGACAAACAGAAGATTACTGAGTGCAAATCTATGTAATGTGAAGCACTTTTCACAGGCGTGCACATGCACACTCAGGTTTTCCTTAACTCTGTTTATGTGGTACTCTTGCAGAACTTCAGGCCTTGCATGAAATGGTCCAGCAGAAAGTTGTTACTTTGTTGAGCGATCCAGAAAACATTGTGAAACAGACCTTGATGGAAAATGGAATCACTCGCCTTTGTGTCTTCTTTGGACGTCAAAAAGCCAATGATGTTCTGCTGTCCCATATGATCACCTTTCTTAATGATAAGAATGATTGGCATCTACGGGGAGCTTTTTTTGACAGCATAGTGGGTATGTGCTTAGTAACAAAGAACATCTTTTCATTGAACTAAATGAGGATTTCTTTGATTTTAATTGAGAAATTAAAGGGGTTTAAGGGATTGCCTCTCCAACAACAAAGCAAAGAAATATATCCACAGTTTGTTGTTGAGTTATATCTCTGGCTTGTCAAGGGAGAGACAAGCCAGAGTTCCAGGTTTGCACATAGCTCTTAACAAACCACAGATGTATGGTCTATGGGTGGTTGAGCTGCTCCCACTTGCAACAAGAGAGATCAGGCAACATGTACTACTAGCACACTGCCACATTTTCAAAAACTTTGATTTAAAAAAACACAAAACTGGGTTATTATAATCTGCAAATGGAATCAATATCCCTTAGTGATGAATTCCGAAACTTAATTATGGGTTATCTATGTAGAATGAGCCCTGCTGTTGCACCAACACTGGTGCTGGGTGTGATCCATAGCTCAAATTAAGCCCTATTTATTATGAGGTCCCGTCCCCCCCGCCCTGTTTCCACTTTTTAACCCTTTCTTTATGTTGACTTTTCTTCTTGGGTTGATTTAGCTTTTAGGAATAGTAATATGTGTTTTTATTCTGCCTGGATTTTAGGTGTTGCTGCTTATGTTGGCTGGCAAAGCTCCTCAATCTTAAAGCCTCTGCTCCAGCAGGGGCTCAGTGATGCTGAAGAATTCGTCATATATAAGGCCCTCAATGCCCTTACCTGTATGTGCCAATTAGGGCTTCTGCAGAAGCCACATATATATGAATTTGCCTGTGATATTGGTAAGCCAGCCTTCCTGGAAGCAATTTTCCACTGTAACAACCTTGGTTTGACATATGGTTCACTGCCTGTACAGTTATCCAGCATGTGACTAGATCATAATCAAAATAGCTTGAATCAGTTGTCGATTTGTGTCCATTAATGGAGCACTTATGGAACTGTTCCTATTTTATGCATGTTTGTTTAGAAGTAATAGGGCTTATTTCAAAATAACTGTGTTTATGATTGTGGCCTTAGAAAGCCGTAAAGAAACAATAAGGAAGCCAAACTGCTATCTGAGCTTCTAGCAATAGGAGCAGCCAGAAAAACATAGTGGGCTTCACAGTTTGAGCAACACCAGCTGACTGTTGGTGGAACTTTCTCTCTCTCCTTCTGGAGAAAGTTCCTATATACATGGGAGTCACTGACTGCCTTTCCAATATATATTTGCAAGGGTGGTTTGCAGCAGTTATGGACAGTGTTCCCCAATGTGGTGCCCCCCAAATGTGTTGGACTGCAGCTGGCTGGGAATGCTGGGAACTGTAATCCAAAATATCTGGAGAGCACCTAGTTGGGAAAGCAGTTTAGAGTAAAAGCAATAGAAATGCGGATTAGAATGGACCAAATGTCCAGTGTAATACTCTGCCATAAAGCAAGATCGTGACATAAAGGGATTCTAGATAAAATTTCATTCTTTTATGTTGGAATGCATTTGGACTTTGGTCTGAAATTGGTGTGTGTGTGTGAGTGAGAGAGATTGAGAGAGAGATTGCATCTGTCCTATCTTTTGAATTGTTTGCACCATATCTATTAAAATCTGGTTTCTCCCACAGCACCATTTCTGTGCCATCCTAATCTCTGGATATGTTATGGAGCAGTAGGATTTATAACTGTTGTAGCACAGCATTTGAATATTGCTGATGTTTATTGCAAACTCATGCCTTATCTGCACCCTTTTATCACCCAGCCAATAATACAGGTAATGAATCAACTGCATGTGTATTCACTCCTTTAGAATTGTTATCTTTTTGATGCCAGGTTAAGACCTTTCTCTTCTCCCAGGCATTTAACAGCAGTTTGAGTTTGTTTGTTTTTAACGGACCCCAGAATAGCTGTTTTTATAAGGATACTGTGTTTTTATGCTTATTATGTTTTTAAACTTTGTATATTTGTTTTAATGTGTACTGTTTAAAACTTTTGTAAACTTCCCAGAGAGCTTCAGCTATGGGGTGGTATATAAATGCAATAAATAAATAAATAAATAAATAAATAAATTGCAGTATGCAAAGAGCCTTAAAGGATTTAGCTTAAAACATCTTCATGCCTTGACTATCAGAGCTCAGTTAGATGGTAGGTCAGTCAAGAAGGTGCTGTCAAAACTAGAATCTCTATGTTGTATCTTGCCTCTGTCTGCTGTATTGAGTAGCAGGGGTTGTCACATGGTGCAGCAGCGAATCATGTTTTGAGTTCCCCCATCCGTGCTCCATGCTATTGGTGGATGTGGGGCAACATGGAACATAGCAATCTACATTGCTTAATAAGTATTTCTACTGATTAAGTAGTTACAATCGGGAGGGGCAAACTTGCCACAGGAATGTTGTTTTCTATGACATATCTGTGGCAATGTAATGTGCAATCCAACTCTTCCACACTATACAGAAATACTGCTATTTACAAACCCATCTTTTCTAGGTTCTACCATGTAATATGCTGCTAGCAAGAACAAATAATGCCATATCAAAAATGCATGTCCAGTTTGAAAAACACTTTAGTAAAACAGCCCAACTAGTCCAAACAGGCCTTGGGAAAATTCTGGTGAACTCTCTGCTTCCATTTCCCATTACTAAATGAAAATAATAGCTACCTACCTTGACTGCCTTGAGGCCCAGTATTGGGCAAAAGGCGGGATCCAAATAAATATAATAATAATAATACCTCATAAGATTGTTGTGAAGGGACACTTGGTTACAATTTCTTAGCATTTTCTAATATGCAAAATGCTTTAGAAAAAGCAGATGTTGAATGTTGTCTAAAATAGTTATTTCAAAGCAATTCGAATAGGAAGAAATATATATGGTTCTTAGTTAGATTTGTAATTATTATTATTTTTGCACTTTTGGAAGCCAGTCCCTTCCTGTTTCCAAACCTGTCTCTGTGAACAAAGTGAACTAATATATTTTTTACAAGATGACTAAATTGCGCTTCTATGGCTCTCCGATTACGTTCTTGTTCCATTTCCTGAATTGCAGATAGATAAAGAAATAGTGCTTCTGAGTGTCCTCAAAGAGCCTGTAAGCCGTTCTATATTTGATTATGCTCTACGATCAAAGGACATAGGAAGCCTGTTCAAAACTCTGCAACTTCGTCAAAAGAAAAGGAATGGAACTCTTCCTGATTGCCCACCCCCGGAAGATCCAGCAATTGCACAACTGCTGAAGAAGCTACTTTCCCAAGTAATTACTTACTGCTATAGTGACGCTGCTGAGGATCCACAATCAAGCGGGAATATGTATTGTGGTAGTATCTGTACAATGTGAAAGTATAACCATGGCACTGGTAACTCCTCCAGTACACCCCACATTGAAATTAATCTGAGCAGTGAAAGAACTCAAGACCTCTACAGCACTCTTAGAGTCAGGTTTATACTGGAGAATTTCAAGTGCCGAGAAAAACACACAATTTATGGTTGTGGGCTCTTAGTCAATATGTTCACCTGAATGTTCCTCTTAATTTTTCATCACTTTCCTATAGCTCCATTGCTCCCCTCCAGTTGTAATTGCAACCTTTTTGGTTACTCTGTAACCTCTATGGATGCCTTTAAAAAAAAGTTTAAACTAATTGCGCAGTGTGGTAGAATATGCAGTGTGAGTCAGGGCCATTGCAGAATGAATATCCTCACCTCTGTTCCATGTCGAAGGTATTGCTGGCAGGGGAGAATAAACTCATTGGGTGGTAGCAACAGTAATGTGGTACGTTCTGCTAGATCATATGGCTGTGTGCGAGGAAGAAATTTACCATGGCATAATTTCTAGACCAATTTAAAGAAAGGTTGTTTGCTAACTCAAAGGGAAATGGTTAGAGCTGCCAGTTGATCAAAAACGTCTTAGCATTTTTGTTTGTAATTGATTACCAAAACCTCAGTATTTTTGGAGGATATTGGAAGAAGGGCATAATTTTCCTTAACTCGGAAATAAATTTTTAGTCATACATGCACACAGATAAAATAAATAAATGTGGGGCCCCAGTAATATAAATGATTCATTGTTACAGTAGCTTACCAGAGCAAAGATGGCTTCAAAAAGGGCACAAGTTCATATTTCATTAGTTGAAGATCCAGATATAAAAAGTTGTATCGATAGTCATTTCAATTGAGTTCTGTCAGTTCCAGTGGTCTGACGTTCTTATTTCTAGGAGGACAATCTTAGTGGTTTCACCTTGAAATATCAAATACCTACTAGTTTAGAATATCAACTAGAAGGAAAAGCAATTTTTCCATTCCTTTTCCAGTAAATTTTGCAAAGGTAAAAGGGAGCCAGCATGCCTATGCATCTTGATCTTGATCTTCAATTAGGATGCATGGCGTTGTGTAATTTGGGATCAAAGCTTCAGTGACTAATCTACTGATTTTTAAAGCTTGCAGCCCTATGAATTATTTTATGAAAACTTCCCATTTGAAGACAAGTATGATGTATTAAGTACTGTGCCAGTACAAGTCTATGATTTCTTAGCGTTTAGTACAGGACAAAAGCACTTTACAGTTCTTAACCTTGCTTATTTGTTCATCTATTAATCCTCCTAACAACTCTGTAAGGTAGGTTAGACTACCCAAGAGATGATAACTTGCCAGTGGCCACATGGCGTCCTTCGTGGTTGAGCAGGGATTTTGACTTGGGACATTGTTATGCACTCTGTTGCCCCTAAATTATTCTGATTACTGATGGCCGTGTTCTTTATTTTTGCTTCTCGTTCAGCAAGGGCTCTTTCAGAATTCAGATCAGCTTGATTTCCAGAAAGTGTTCGTTTCTGGAGGATCCCCAACAGACCATCCCACTAGGCCAGTTTAGAAACAGTACAGTGATAGCCCGCAGTAGCCAATCAGTTCCTGAGTAATTCTGTAAATGTAACAGTTTATACTCCAATCCAGCTTGACCCCAGTTGCTACACGCTCTGTGAAATCTGTACTTGTCTTGCTTTTGTATAAATGTATAAATTCAACTATCTGTTTCTTGTTTTGCTTTTGGGATAGGGGATGACCGAGGAAGAAGAAGACAAGCTGCTAGCCTTAAGAGACTTCATGTTAAAGTCCAATAAAGCCAAGGCCAACATAGTGGACCAGAGCCATCTTCATGACAGCACCCAGAAAGGAGTGATCGACTTGGGGGCTCTGGGGATAATTGGGAGACAAGTCGATCTTGTCAAAATGAAGCAGGAGTCTGATGACAAACGTGGTTAGTATAATCTTGCAGTTCATATATACTGGGTTTTAAATAATTGGAGGAGTGAAATATGTATCGATGTGGATGATTTCTTTAGCCACACGATGGCTTGGCTTCAGATTTAGGAACATGCAACTGGGCTGGAGAAAGCAGACTTCCTAGCCCCTTCCTCCCACTTCGGAGGCCCTGCTGAATGGAGTAGGCTGTGATGCAGGAGACCTCTGAAAATTGGGCCGAGGCATTTGATTTTCAGGGTTGTCCCTCAGCCCCTGACCACCACCCATTCAGCAGTGCCTCTCAACCCTTGGTGTAGCCTTTTCAGGGAGCTGGAGGGACTGCGGTGGAGAGGAGAGAGCAGGGAAGTCTGTTTCCTCGCGCCTACTTGCATGATTCTCAATTTGGATCTGGCCCAATGTCTTGAAATGAAGTTGCTGTATGTATTGGCCTGTCTATCCACCTTGCCTTTTTTAATAGTAGCCTTTGGATATAACTCACTCTATATGTGCTTTTTGGATGTGCTTCCTTAAGTGATCCAAAAAGCAATCTTTGAAATAAATGATTCCTCCCCCTCCCTGCCCCCCCCACCCCCAGGATTGTCATTCTTCAACATGTAGCTGATGCTTTGCTATGTCGTGAGAAATGTGATCGTATTTCATGCCAGCTGTAATCCGTTTTGTCAAATTATATATCACTTTCTTCCTTAATCCTGAGACTAGCTTAATCTTAAACACAAACCACACTGTTCATTCATTTCATAAGCCTTTCTTATGGTTTGAGATTTTAGAAGACTTGGGTCATCTGTGGGGATTAAGCTGGATATTAAGTTTATTTAGTCTGATGATTGGTTGAAATGATGATTCACCCAGATGATGATCTAGCAGATGATTTATATAATTCAGCACTCAGTTGTTCCACTTTAACATGTGGTCCAAATGAATCAAGATGGGTAATTCAGTATCTGTTTTATACTGCTTGGGTTGTGACCATTCTCAATGATTTGTTAGAATAGTCACGTTTCGTCTTATAATGCTCCTTCTTTTGGGAATTGCTGATTTTAGCTAGAAAACATGTAAAACAAGATTCCAATGTGAATGAAGAATGGAAGAGTATGTTTGGCTCTTTGGAACCTTCAAACATAACCCAACCAATTACCAAAGGCCACAGCCAAGCTGCAGATCAAGAAGCCATCCAGACTGGGAAACCTCTTCGGTCAGAGTCCTCAGCCGGCATTTGTGTCCATTTGTCATCCTCTCCGCAGGTATTTTTTCAGGATTTTAAGATTAGCATTTTACCCCAATCCTTAGAACTGGAAGAGCTGCCTTTAGTGTAGGGGGCCACACACCCTTTCCTTGACCCCACCCCCTTCCCCCCAACCACCATTCATTATGGCGGTTTCCTACCTTTTGTGCAGTTTCTCCCCATTCTAAAAGGTTGAAATTTCTCTCCTAAGGCTGAGTTACTGGCTGTAAGAGCTTTAAATTGGAACATGTCTGGGATGTACGGGTTGGATTTTGACCCTGCCCATTTTGCCTTGCCCACCACTCGAATGTGGCCCACTGAGAGCTTCTCCGAAATTGAATTCAGCCTTTGGGCTGAAAGAAGTTCCCCATCCTTGCTTTTAATGTCTTGGAATGCTTTTCTGACTCTACCCTCAAGTCATTCATGAGGTTTTCCTTTCCCCCAAAAAGAGTGAGTTGTGTATTGAAAAGACTCGGCATCTGGGTATTGTTGTTTTTTACATGGTTACCTGTCCTGAAATGGCAACCTCTGAACTCTCACCCATCCCTGAATCTGATGTCACTGGGTGAAATGGATGGTAAAGTGGGTTGGAGAGCCGGCAACAACTGGCACAATCCAGAACTTTTGCTTCACCTGTCTTGTGTCTCAGGAGTAAATGATACTGTTGAATGATATTAGTGTTCTTATTATTTATTTATTTATTTATTACATTTCTATACCACCCAATCGCCAGAGCTCTCTGGGCGGTTCACAAAAATTAAAACCATTCAAAGTATAAAACAGTATAAAACCACAATATAAAATACAATATAAAAGCTCAACCAGATAAAAACAGCAGCAATGCAAAATTACAAATTTAAAACACCAAGTTAAAATTTATGTATAGACTGTTAAAATGCTGGGAGAATAAAAAGGTCTTCACCTGGCGTCTAAGAGCGTATAATGTAGGTGCCAAGCGAACCTCCTTAGGGAGCTCATTCCACAGCCGGGGTGCCACAGCAGAGAAGGCCCTCCTCCTGGTAGCCACCTGACCAATGGAATTTATAGCGCCATAAAGAATCTTAGAGCTGGTCCAAATCTTCCTGCAAGCAATCTTCTTGCAAGCAATGCATCCCGAGAGAGCAATAGCATTAAAAGCATTGCATGTTACCTGGGCCTGCTATTGATCAAGTCACAGTTTTCCAGTGGCTGTTCCTGTGGTGGTGACACCACATTTTTCAATCACTGTGATCATGGGGATTTCCTCCAAGGGACTATTGCTACTATTTACAGAGAGCCCAGGTGTTCTCCATATAAACAGCCCTCTGGGTGCCGTTGGGACACATTGTGTAGAGGAAGGTTTTGATGCCATGAATACATGCAGCAACGCTATACAGCGAAAACGTCTTGCACATTTGAGTAGAAGAAGGTTCATTCAGGTTGTCCATGTAATATCCAGGTTTGGTGACTGTCATATGTTATATGTGGGGCTGCCTTTGAAAATGTCTTTGGAGGTTTTGACTGGTTCAGAACCTGATTTTTGATGGGGACTTACTGGTGTGTGAACATGTTAGATTTCCACTTGAAGATGCTCCCCGTTTGTATCAGGGTATAATTGAAATTGCACATTTTGATCTTGAAAATGCTAACTGGACTGAGACATAGAAGGACCAACTGCTCCCATATAACCTGCCTGAGGTCATCATTGGAGGCTCTTCTCTGAGTGCTGTCACCTTCTGAGTTCTGGCTACCAGAGGGAGGGTTTTCGATGGCTGCACTCTGATTGGTGCTGCTTTGCTAACCTTTAAGTGCTAAGCAAAGTATATCTTGTTTATCTGGACTTTGGGATTGGTTAATTTGCTACATTTCCCCCCACCATGCTTGTCTTGGCTCATTGGCTGCTGGATATTTATCCGTTGCATTCTGTTACATTTTAGTAATTACGGTGGCATGTTTCTTTTGGTATTTCTATCTGCTGTTTGTAATTACAGTTGATTGTGTTTTAATGAATTGTTCAGCTGCTTTGAATGCCATATATGGTAAAAAGACAGGTGTGTGTGTGTATGTATATATATTGTTCAGGTTGTGTACACATTTCCAAGAAAAGAGTTAATACTACTAGTAGCATACCATGGGTTGAATTCAGACTTTGCCATGCTTAGAAGTTCTAAAGTTAGTAACCATCATGGATACCTCAAATTGACCCAATTGCTTGCTGTTTAGTGAAATGTGAGTTTGATTTAAGTAGATGCAAAAGTTAGTTTAGAATGATAAGAAAGAAGACATCTCCCTGCTCTTTGAAACCGAAAACACTGACCACAAAACTTCTAAACGTGACTATGGAACATGATTTATGACTTTCAGGCCACAGATGGAGCAGCTGTCCAAGCCAGAAAACCAGCAATACAAGTTCTAAGCAGTATAGCTTCACCTTCCACGTACCAGTTGCGCATAACGACTTGCAAAACAGAACTTCAGCAACTGATCCAACAGAAGCGTGAGCAATGCAATGCAGAAAGAATTGCCAAGCAGATGATGGAGAATGCTGAATGGGAGAGCAAGCCGCCACCTCCAGGTGATACTTGGCCTACTCTTGACAAAAGGCCAGTGCTGCTATGAGGGTAACTCCAAAATGCAGTTTCAGTCCTGCAGACACCAAGGTCTACTGGCACAACATTTAGATCAGGGGGTGGGAGAAAGAGGGAAATCTATTTATGGCGTCCTCTTAGTGGCTCCAGTTTGTGGAGCATTATTTCTTGTCACATACTGCCAGTTCCAGTGCTATATGAAAATAGTTTAGAACTCAGTTTGGTTAGATGGTGATTATGAAATTTTAAAAAACCAACAACTTGATGTTTCTAATTAAATTACTGGACGTCTTTCAAGGTTTCTATGCATTTATAAACCTGTTTATCTGGTCAATAAAGCTAAAATATATAAAAGCTACAAGCTACGTTATGACAATTTCCAGGGGAGAGAAGGGTAAGGTCATTCAAAGTTGGCCTTCAGAGATTTTCTCCACTCAGTGATGAATTTGACATTGAAGCGCATCCTCGTAGAAAGGTTTTTAAAGGTCTCGGTGCTTCCCAGTAAGGGCTCCTAGTGCTACCTATCAGAAGGCACCCATTCTGACTGTCTCTCCTTAGTTGATTTTTTTGTGGTCAGGAAAAGACAGAACAAGTGGTGGAAAAATAAGGGAGCATTACAAAGAAAAGATGCTATTTTCTCTCCCCCCCCCCGCCCCTTTGGGTGGTTTGCCTTGTACTCATAGTTTCCATCTGTGACTGAAGAGAGCAAGAAACATGTTAATGTTTATACTGCATGACATTTATCTCTAGTATCTACATACAGCATCTGGCATTTTTAAAGCAAATAGTTTGCAAAATGTTGACCGACTTGACAGTTGATAATTCGTTTTCTAGAGCAGAAAAATGCATTGCATAAATAGAAACATTTTATTTGCCCTTTAATCTTTTTTTATTTATCTGAAACACTTAAATAAGCTTTAGTCCGTTCAAAAGTAACGCCGCTACTTTTTATTAACAAAAATGCATTAGTAAATAGTACAGTGTCAGAAGTGCATCTTCTATTTCCTTTTAGCTTTGATATCTTTAACCTGCTTACCCTGATCTAGTGATTGCTACGCATGTATACGTATCTTGGATAACATACGGGGCAGATATGCTGGTGTCCCTTATCAGGAACGACGGTGCCTCTGTAGGAATATGGAAGTGGAGACGATGGAGCATACTTCTGTCCTGTAGCTTTTATCATCAGGCCCGCCATCTTATGATCACCCCATTGTTGAGTAAACTGTCCAGAAGTTCAGACAAATTTTATGTTAAGTTTCTGTTGGATGATAAGTCCTCAAAAGTAACTTTGGCTGTTGCTAAACTTCTTACAGTGGTGGCCAGGATTAGAGCTCTCTGTGTATTAGATGAAAGTTGATAGTAGCTCTAACTGTATGATGTTTCCTGTTTGATTCTTGTTTTTTCATGGATCTATGGATCGCAGTAAAGAAGTAATTGGATAACACACAGTTGCCATCCTTTGGAGCCCTGTGCATTATGCAAATGGAGCTCTTGCGTGTCTGAGTTTTACCATTGATATTAATGGAGAAAAGAAAAAGCAAGGCCTATGCATATTGTCTTCCTTCCATTGGTGTGAATGGGGAAACGCTTGAAAGTGTGAGAGCCTTTTGGGTCTGCAGCAAATCACTGGAACAGGGAAAGTGGCTGATCTAAAACTCTGCCAAGTGTTAATGTGAGCATGGAACTCTGTGCAAGTAGCTCACTAGCATTTGAAAAGTGTGGGATAAAGGCCCTGCTGCACCATATTCTATGGCCATATTGAAGCCACATGGAGCTTTGGCTTTTGTTTTAAATTCAAAATGCTCCATGTCCAGCCACCAGAACTGGTGTTCTTGGTGGATAAAAAATTCTCCTCCAATTACTTTCATCTCTTTAAAATGGTGCATAACTGTACATCTTTGTATATAACTGTTTGTTTATGTACAGTGTAGCATATTGCCACGTTTAAGGTTCCATTGAGTGTAGCATTACAGAATTTGCTCGAGAGAAAAATTAGATTTGTTGGCTTATAACTCTCATTGTAATAACTTTCAGCATCAGTGGAACAGTGTTAGGTGATACATGGATGTGAATGGTGCTTTTGGTGTTTGGTTTTGCTGCCCCCATGACAATTTCCCAGGTTCAGTGGAGGGTAGGGTTAGGGTATCCCATTATGATCTTGCTAGATGGGAAAATATTTTTGTTGCTTTTCCTTAGGTTGGCATCCTAAAGGGCTTCTGGTTGCTCACCTTCATGAGCATAAGTCCGCAGTGAACCGCATTAGAGTCTCTGATGAACATTCAATTTTTGCCACATGCTCAAATGATGGAACAGTGAAAATCTGGAACAGTCAGAAAATGGAAGGCAAAACTACTACCACTAGGTAATGTGGGAGAGATGGCCGGCTTGTGCGCTGGTAGAACTATGTAGGTACCATCTGGGTTATAAAGTTAAGAACATATCTACAGTATTTGGAGATCTTCAAATGGTTTTGTTACAAGTGTGTGACTAAAGGAGTAGTGTACAGCATTTTAAAATAAGATTTCCTTGGATTTATATATCCCTATATTATGACATATATGTTGCTCTTTCCCATGGGTTCAGAACAACTTGCAGTGGCTTTTCTAAATGCAAATAGTCCTGTCTATTAGGGTCACAGTCTAAGGCAGTTCCTTGGACTGGGAGATCAAACAGTCCAAATGAATAGAAAATGATGTGATAAACATAGGGTTGGATAACTAACTGAAATCCTGTTGATTTCGAGGAACCTACTTTAAGTATGATTAAATTTAGGTCCAGTCCTTTAAATCTGTTAAGAAACAATCGAAAGGCACATACCACACCATAAAGCTCCTCCCCTTGAGCACCAGCACCAGCTTTCCATGGTGACTAATGGAAAAGGTGCTGCAGGGTGGGGTTATGCTGGGAAGGGAGCAGAGCTTGGTTCCAGGTGGCGATGGTGTGTCTGGAGCTCTGATTTGCTAGGACCAGTTCTTTATGTTCCTAGACTATAAAAAGTAAAATCTATGAAATCGTATTTCCAGATGAAGGCAGTTCTAACCTAACCAAAGGAGCTACAACAGACATACTGCTTAAACATTCTCTACAACAATTTATTTATTTATTTATTTGTTACATTTCCATACCGCCCAATAGCCAGAGGTCTCTGGGCGGTTCACAAAAATTAAAAACATTCAAAGTATAAAACAGTATAAAACCACAATATAAAATACAATATAAAAGCTCAACCAGATAAAAACAGCAGCAATGCAAAATTACAAATTTAAAACACCAAGTTAAAATTTATTTATAGACTGCTAAAATGCTGGGAGAATAAAAAGGTCTTCACCTGGCGTCTAAAAGCATATAATGTAGGTGCCAAGCGAACCTCCTTAGGGAACTCATTCCACAGCCGGGGTGCCACAGCAGAGAAGGCCCTCCTCCTGGTAGCCACCTGCCTCACTTCCTTTGGCAGGGGCTCGCGGAGAAGGACCCCTGAGGATGACCTTAGGGTCTGGGCAGGTACATATGGGAGGAGGCAAGCCTCTCCAAGCACCACTGATCTTAAATCATATGACCCAGCTTGCCATTTCTAGCCCAAGACATCCTGGGAATTGTAGATATGTGATGAGAGTAGGGATCTCTTAAGAGTGAATGCCATTATCCTGGAAAAAACCTGTGATAAATGAAATGTAAGCAACTCACTTTGTACTGTTTCCGTTGGAATATTTTATTGGGCCTGAGTGGATTTTTGAAATTGTTAGAAAACAACCTTTGAAAATTGTTTCTTTCCATTTCTCACCACAGATCAATTTTGACATATTCTCGGATTGGAGGGCGTGTCATGACACTTACTTTTTGCCAGGGTTCTCACTACTTGGCTATAGCTTCAGATAATGGAGCCATCCAACTTCTTGGGATTGAAGCGTCAAAACTACCCAAATCTCCTAAAATTCATCCAATACAAAGCAGGTGTGTATCATTCCTTTGATATTTCCCGTTGGATATCTGTTGTGCTTGGTAGCATGTTCTCATTAATAATCCCTTTCTGCTCAAGCATAAGATACGTGTAAAAGTTGCACAGTGGAGTGAGGTGACACTGGCTTGGTCTACACTTGCAGCAGAATGAATTGCTAGAGTACTGAAGTGGTAGAATGGATTGTAGAGACCTGTAGGATCAAATGTTGACTACTCCCTTATGTTAAATCAAACAAACAAAAATTATTTATTTATTTATTACGTTTCTATACCGCCCAATAGCCGGAGCTCTCTGGGCGGTTCACAAAAATTAAAACCATTCAAAGTATAAAACAGCCTTTGCAACTAGCATGTAGCATGTGAGCTGGGCTACCTTTTCCCCTGGTATAGCAGGATTTTTCTTTCACTGGAATTATTTTAACATGAGGGAGCATTGAATAATGGCCCACTCTATTGCCTGAATTAATACCCTCCACTGTAAACACTTCAGGGTTCTGCTTCATTCTCCTGTATGTATAGGGCCATGAGCTGTAGCAGGTTGCTACACCTATTGAGCTTATTGTAGACATTGAGGAAAATAGGCACATATTGCTTTAAGAGAGCATTTGCTCATGGCCCCACCACCCTTTCTCTTTTCCTGCCAGGAAGGTCATTGCCTTCCACGACTTGTGAAAAATGCTTGGGAAACAGTAAACAAATGCCTCCTAGAGCTAGGAAGAGAATCTCCAATCGGATCCAGAATTGGCAGTTCCCGCAAACTGCATATCACCCAGAATACAGCATGGCAGAAGGCTGTAGGAAAGAGAGGAAGTCCTCAAAGATGCAGACCATGCAACATGTCAATGAATGATACCCAGTTTGCTTTCTTTACTCTGTTAAGGTTTTTAGATCAGAAGGATGATGGCTGTGTGGTAGACATGCATCATTTTAATTCAGGAGCCCAGTCAGTGTTAGCTTACGCCACGGTGAACGGTTCCTTAGTGGGATGGGACTTGCGGTCCTCCAATAACGCCTGGACACTAAAACATGATTTACGATTGGGACTTATAACCTCCTTTGCTGTTGACATACATCAGTGCTGGCTCTGTATTGGTAAGATAACACTTTGACCGGAGCGGGGTGTCGTTGTTAAATAATGAGAGGTATTTAATTATCTGTACTTAGAATTGTGCAAATAGAATTGCCATTTGGGGGAATGATAGCAAATATGCTTGCTTTCAGGGAGGCTCATCTAGGCATGTTCCTGGAGAGCTGGGCGGATCTGGGCTCAACTCCCACTTCTGCTGTGGACATAGTGTGGGCAAATCATGTTCTTTCAGGCTTGGTTTTCCATTTGTAACAGAGAAGTCATGGGGCTTTTAAGAGAGCAAATGCAGTATAGACGAAAGCTCTTTGCAAATGATAGAAAAGGGTATAAATGATTAGTAGTAGGGAAATATATCTTTGAGACATATTGATGTATGTACAATCAGGGTTGCTGAAGACATTACTTCAGTGTCATCAAGGACATAATCCTATGCACGTTTAGACAGAAAGCAGTCCTACAATCCCCAGCATTGTTGGCTGGGGACTGCTGAGGATTGTAGAACTTTTTTTCTATCTAAACAGGCATAGGATTGCATCTCAAACTGCTAATAGTGATTATGTTTTTCTCCATAAGGTACAAGCAGCGGTACCATGGCATGTTGGGATATGAGGTTCCAGTTACCAATCTCCAGCCATTCGCATCCTTCCAGGGCACGGATTAGACGCCTACTTATGCATCCCCTCTCCCAGTCGTGGGTGGTGGCAGGTACAATATATCCTCTTTCTTTTATCAGAGTACTTGCAACATTTAGGACTTTTATCAATCTCTATAAACATTTCCAATATAAACTTCTCCTGTTAACCTTCAAAGCTTTTCACGGTCTAGCTCCTTCCTATCTCTCCTCTCTCATCTCACACTATTGCCCCGCTCGTGCTCTCCGCTCCTCTGATGCCATGTTTCTCGCCTGCCCAAGGGCCTCTACTTCCCTTGCTCGGCTTCGTCCATTTTCTTCGGCTGCCCCTTACGCCTGGAACGCTCTTCCAGAACATTTGTGAATTACAAGTTCAATCGCAGCTTTTAAAGCTCAGCTAAAAACTTTTCTTTTTCCTAAAGCTTTTAAAACTTGATGTTGTGCAGACTTCTACTGTTACTTTCTACTGTTAGTTTTTCCCTACCCTGTGCCTGCTTACCCTACCCTGTACCTGTTTGCATTCTCTTCCCCTCCTTATTGTTTTACTATGATTTTATTAGATTGTAAGCCTATGCGGCAGGGTCTTGCTATTTACTGTTTTACTCTGTACAGCACCATGTACATTGATGGTGCTATATAAATAAATAATAATAATAATAATAATAATAATAATAATAATAATAATAATAATTTCCAGTCATTCCTTTCATGCACGTGGTGGAAGCAGCAGGGCTGTGCGCACCTGGCCTTGACTCCAATATTAGTGGGCCCACTGGTCCTAACCTCTGGATGTCAAACATGGAGGGAATGACTGAAAGAGGCTTGTTTCTATGAGCATTTAATATTGGTTTTAAAATGGCATTTCCCACTTTAGGGGCCTGTGCTTTGGTAGCATCTGCAGGTTTCATTTTAAGAAATGTGTGGACTCCAAGGGGGAAATTCGCACAGAAGCCCGCTGGGGAAGAGTCAGAATGTGGGGCAGCTCAGTTCAAGTGGAGAGCGCGGCCCCTCTGCCAGTAGTTGCAGAGCAGCTGTGGCTGTGCACAACCGGCAGCCCACCGCCTGTACTCTCCCTTCCCTTCCGCAGAGTTCCTCATATAGTACACTTTTCTTGCCACTGCTGGCAATGAAGAAAGAGTGACCTGCATCAGGATCACTAGGGCAAGGGGTCCAGAGAAGGCTCTGTACTGCCTCCCCCAAAGATCCGTATATAGATCACTGGTGTGTGTGCGTACATGTGCGTCTCTGCTAAAAGGATAGGCCAGAACAAGGACATGGGACGCGAGAGACCATTCCATGGGTTACCAAGGGACCATTTTCACAAGAAAAGATTTTAATGACTGCTGTAAACTCCCTTTGCCATCCTTCTTTATATACTGTAGAACAGTAGAGCAAAGCCAAAAAAGTAAAGTGCCCCCCTGTACCGTACTTTTAGTTCTTCACTCTTGCCAATGGCTTTTTCCATAGCTGTTCAAGGCAATAATGAAGTCTCCATGTGGGATATGGAAACCGGTGACAGACGCTTCACATTATGGGCCAGCAGTGCCCCCCCTCTTTCGGAATTGCAGGTATGGCATTGTGCTTTTGAATTTGGGGCAGAATATTGCCATTCTGTGTAGACGTCTGCTCTTAGTGCAGGTAAATGCATGTAATGATGCCAACGTTTACGTTTTCAATAGAGCAGAGAAACATCATCAATATAACACAGCTTATCCCAATCTCGTGCCCTCCAAATGTTTTGGATTTCAACTTCCACCAGCCCTAGCCAGCATGGCCAATGGTCTGGAATGCTAGGAGTTGTAGTCCAAAACAACTGGAGGGCTCCAGGTTGGGGAAAGCTGGTATAACCAGTTATACAGAGCATATCCACTAGTTCTAAAAGAGCTTCACTGGATTCCTGTGTGTTTCAGGGTACAACTCAAAGGGCTGGTGTTAAACTCTGCATTAGTTAGGAGCAGGATACCTGCTCCTGTACAAGATGATTTGAAATCATCTGGAGAGACTGTCCTTTGGGGGCTACCAGAAACCTTCTTGGCGGTGGCCTCCTGGTTCCAGAATATCCTCTCTTAAGTCCAAACTTTTGAATTTTAGGCTCCAGGTAAAAATTGTTTTATTTGCCCAGAACTTCTAATTCAGATTTCTGTTTTTATTGATTGTTGCTTTTAGATATTTACATAATCCCATGTATGTGCATAAGGTGCTATATAAATAATAATAATAATAATAATAATAATAATAATAATAATAATAATAATACACATTAGCATTTTATCTGCTGTTTTAAGACTTTAGCTTAATATTCAGTTGAGGTTTTAAGACTTTAGCTTAATATTCAGTTGAGGTTTTCATTCTTGCTATATTTTGCTGTTTATCAGTGATTTAATGTTTTTTTTTATAACTGGTAAGCTGCCTCAATTTTTTTTATGAGGCAAGATATAAATTAATTAAGTAACCAAACTTAAATTTTTGGATACAAATTTTTTATTTTCTTAAAACAACAACACTGCTGTATTAGGGTAACATACGTTTTGAAGTCCCATTGAATCCATTAGATCCCACAGCTGTATAAGTGTGTTCAGATTTAGTGTCTTGCTGACGCAATTGTTAATTAAAATAATGAGGTTTTTTTAAAAAAGTGGAAATATTTTACCAGCAGGGTATATATTTTTAAATTATTTGCTTTTCCACCTATTAGCCTTCACCTCATAGTGTTCATGGAATATACTGCAGTCCAGCAGATGGAAATCCTATATTATTGACAGCAGGTTCAGACATGAAGATAAGGTAAACATCCCAGAAATATTTATAAAATGGCACCCTTTGGCAATGGTGTGTGTGGGTTTAAAGGTGTAGATATGCTGGTTCAGATATTTAGGATCAGCGCGTTAAACTAAGTTTGAGTAATCTTGTTTAACAAGTTTTGTGAATTACACTGTACAAGGAAAACAACAAAATACTCTTATAGCACCTTAAAGACTAAGATCCTTTCTACATGAGGCATTTATTGTGCATCCATGATTCTTCCCTCATGGTAGTTTGTGAGTGCTCTACGAGATGTTGTCATCCTCCAGGGCCTCTCCTGTTGCTTGCAACCATTAGTGTGTGTGTTTTTCTAATGAGGAAAATCTGGTATGTCTCTGGTGGCATGAAACCCTGATGTATTGGTGCAATTCTGCTATACACAGTACCACCTAACGGCTGTGTAATGGAACATATAGAAAGGCAGAGAAAGAAACCTCCCTGGAAAAAAGACATGTGTAAAGGAGCCGATCTTAATCCCACAGAGAATCCAGAAGCAGAAGCCTTGGTAAAGTGGCAGGTTAAAAGCCTCATGTAGAAAAGCCCTAACAAATGCATTTTTCCATAAGCTTCCTTGGACACTGTCAGATGTATGATGTGTTAACCTCAAGTTGCGATTTTATGTACACATGTTTGGAGGAGGGGGATGTATACTGTGTTGTCATAGGGGATTGAATGCAAAAAGTACAGGAAGAGAACGTGTACCATATAATAATCACCAGTGGCACCTTGATAATGATGGGCTAATTTGCAAGGTCATTCACTTACTCTGTGTTGGCCTGGGAGGTGTTTGGAAGTGGCAGGAGTGTTTACTTGACACTTGTGAATGTGAGCGAACAATTCTGTCTATCCTGATGTAAAGGAACAACCCCTCTTCTCATGCCAGCCTGGGAGGCACTCAAAAGCAGTGAGAAGCATTTCCTCCCTTATCACTTCTGGGCACCTCTCAGGCCAGCACAAACACACACTCCATTGCGCACTGTCTCCTTGCTGGATGACCCCACCCAGCCTTCTGCAAGCCATATGGTTTCATGTGGGCATGGCTGAACCAGATGAATCCCTGTCACTACGGGGGGAAGGAGGCGGAATGGGGCAAAGCCGAACCAGATGAGTCCCTGCAGCTCCTCTGGCTTGGCTTCACTCCATGCCTGTGATTAGAGATTATTATTTATTATTATTATTATTTATTGCATTTTTATACCGCCTAACAGCCGAAGCTCCCTTGGGCAGTTCACAAAAACTAAAACCATTCAAAGTATAAAACAAACAGTATAAAAAATGATATAAAATACACATTAAAAATTGATTAAAAACATACCATACATGATTAAAACATCTTTAAAACATTCTAAAACGATAATAGCCAGGATTCCTCTCCTCATCTCCCTGGGTAATCTGTGCTGTTAGCTCTGATCTGTATTTGGAGATAACCATGGGGATGCCTTTCCCCAAGCCCCACGAAGAGTTGGGCCTATGTAGGGAGTGGAGGTTGCAGGGCCAAGAGGGCTGAAGGCTCTGCACCCCTGAACTATTGAGTATGATGTTTAGTGCACCTACAGAGATACCTTCAACAGGCTGCAATTTTACTTAAGGCCTTATTGAACTTTGCACAACTTACTTCTGAGTAAACATGCTGAGGATCAGGTTGCAAGGCTTGGAAACAGAGTTAATTGCAAGTACATTTTAGAATTTAAATATTCCAGAACCACTGAGATCTGACCAGTAGTGATGGCTAGATGCCAGGCTGGACCAACACGTGGTGTAACCTGTACGCCTGTGATTATGATAGCAGCTTTTAAGAAAACTTTATTTTAAAAGCTGAAAAGATTCTATGTAAAGGCTTTAATTTTTATGTCTTTGGCTTTAATTTTTTTCAGATTCTGGGATTTAGCATACCCTGAGAGGTCCTACATTGTTGCTGGAATTCCTAGCAGCCCATCTGTATCCTATTATAGAAAGATCATTGAAGGCACAGAAGTAGTTCAGGTACATTGCTTCATATTTCCATCCAAGTAATTTCTACATATTCTTGCCTTTATTTGTGGCCTTTTTATTTTAGTATATGTATGTTTTAATTGGTCAGGAATAGAAGTTCCTGGTGGAGGGTGGTTTTTTTTACACCTCACACTTGCAAGATGTCCACCAATTGCATGTCTCCTCTTCTCCCCCAAGTCCAAACTGCACCATCATCAGTGCAAGAATGTGGCTTTCAACTGCTAATTCCTGTGCATTTTGACTTAACGCCGCATTAAGTCCCCAGTTATCCATGATGCTCACTGGGTGACCTTGAGCTTGTCACTCTCCCTCATCCTAACCTACCTCTCATTGGATTTAATTCTAAAATGGAAAGTGGCAGAGACATGTTTACTGCCCTGAGCTGCTTGGAGGAATAATTATAATAAATTAGTGTTGCAGCATTTTGGTAGAGCATCAAAGGAAATTTCTGTTTGTTTCCTTCACATGCCTCTTCAAGTAGGAGTTGTGCCACTATCACTAATGACAACCCTAACCATATCAATGTGTGTGCATTGATATTCCACATAGCAAATTCAACAGCACTGAATACATTAACGATTTTCTAGTTCCAAAATAAAGTGCAGGCAAAGTACACTTATTGGGAGCAGAATGGGAAACCACCTGAAAACGAGTTTTTTGGCTGTCTATATTTCATCCTTTTTTCCTTCCTTATCAGGAAATTCAAAACAAGCCAAAGGTGGGTCCCACTGATGAAACCCCTCGGAAGGGCCCAGAGTCTTTGCCAGTTGGACACCATGACATTATTACAGACATAGCTACTTTCCAGACCACTCAAGGGTTTATAGTTACTGCCTCACGAGATGGCATTGTCAAAGTGTGGAAATAAAAGTTGCACTGACTTCTATGTACTGTAAATACTTGTAATAAAGATAAATAGTATGAAATGGAGTTTCATTGAAGAATTGCTTCCAGATCATAAGATGGTGGACTGTAAAGCTCACGAAGGTGACTAGTCTTTTGTCAACATTTGTCACCAATATTAGTGGCCCTTCCAGAACCTGCCATTGTATTAAAGTAGAAAAGGAGTTAAAATGAAGAAATTGTACTTAACCATGGTATTCTTTGGAAGAATTTGTTTATAAACATGAAAACAGCGCTTATATTCCTCATCAACAATATTTATATAAACTGATTTTTTTTTACATACTGAAAGAGTGATAAAACAAGATTGTTGCACTTTTGTTCATGTATATTCAAACTCATGTACACGTAATACTGAAAAATAAAGAGTTTGGATCATTCCTCTGTGTCAGAGTTGTAGTAATAATAAAAAGCAATACTATTGTTTATCTAGTCCACTCTGAGAGCATAGGTGAGGATCTCTGTTCTAGTGATGTGTTGAGGCTTTTTCACATACTGCATCTTGCCATATAGATCAGAGGATTTATTCCTGTACAAAACAAAACAAAACAAAACCAAAAAAACCAATCAAATTGCAATGGCGTACAGCATCCGTTGCCACCCAAAGCTTTTTGGCAGACCAAAGACTCAAAACAGCATGCTGTACCAAAAAAATTATTGGGACAGGACTTTGCAGTGTTACATGTGCTTCAGTCCTTGCATAGCTTAAATCCCACATTTCTGTGGTGTCCTTTAAATGTTACAGGGATATTGTGACTTCAATTCAAGTGAGTTGAATTGAAGTCACATGTAAAAGCCTATATCCACATGAGCTACATCCAATATTCTCACCACAATGCTGATTCCATAGAGAACCACAATGTGGCCATGGTTTTTATATATAACATTATTAGTAATAATAATAATAATAATAATAATAATAATAATAATAATAATAATAATAATTTATTTGTATCCCGCCTTTTGCCCAATGCTATATATTGAGGACCTAATTCAACCAGCTCATAGGTTGTATTTAGAAATCTAGGTTTTTCAAGGACAACATTTTTGCATCAAAGCGTACTTAATTTTTAACCTGTCTTGGCAGAAACATCAGTTTTCATCTTCCCTAAATGTAATGAGTGATCTCATGGTTGTTGTTTTTTTTAAAAAAAAAGGCAACTTTTTTTAATGGAAATTTATTTGCCTTTGAATTTTTTTAATCAAAAGAATCAATGGACTCCTCAGAGTTATTGGGTAAAACAAGAAAAATAGTGTGGGACAGTACTGTTTGACAAGCTTGTGCAGAATTGTCTTTCTTCAGTATAATTACTAAGTTGAATGATGTTGTTAATTTCCAAGTACCTGAAAGCAAAATGAAGAAAGTGAGAAAATCACACTCCTAAGTTCCTAGTAGTTGGGTCATGGCAACCTTTATTGTAGCAAATTAATGGCTAACTGGCTAAATAGAGGTCATAGGCTCAGCAGATTATATTTGCATCTATATCCAGGACTATATAAGGACTTTTCATTGGTAGTGATAATCAGAGCGAGTTATTTCTTTTCAGAAGCAGGAAGATATACAGGGATACAAGATCTAAAGTTGGCCCAATAAGGGTGAAACTCTTGGCAGGAGAAAACTGGGATGCTGGTAGCAGAATAGACAGGGGTTGGATCCAGGATCTGCCTTCTGTGAGTGGAAGAGCTCTGCTCGTAGAAAGTCCTTGCCCCCAATTTTGGGGGATCCCCCTGCCTCCCTGTCCATTTTCAGGGGGCTGGAGAGGCTACTGTGGAAAGGAGAGGGCAGCGAAGTCCACTTCCATCTGTGCAGTTGATTCAGTGTAAACCTGGATCCAATCCAAGAAGTAACTGCTCTGCTTAATGCCCCCCCCCCCTCAGAAAAGAAGCCTGTGAAGTACATGGTGGAGACTGATTGACTGTGACACTTATCTGGGAAAAGAAACTGCACTGTGGCTCAGTGGGCCCAGGCGGGGGCGGTGATCAGGGTAGGCGTGGTTGGGCCCCTGCTGATGGCTCATACCCCAGCAGCGGGCCACTGGAGTTGTTCCTCCTTTCCACCATAGCAATGTGCTTGTTCACCTGCCTCTCGCTCTGGACTACAGAATGGTAATGGAGAGAAGGACGTACAATAGAGGCTACGTCCTACTTGCTCCCTGGTTCTGTGCCTGTCAAGCAAGCAAGTAGTAGCAATGATGAGAAACAGGATAAATAATAATAGTACCCAGTGACAATTGCAGTGAGAAGTAGACACTCACTGGGGGGTGGGGATTGAGGGTGTCTTGCCCAAGGACCGTCTAAAACCTGGAGTCGGACCTGGGCCAAGGCATCCACTCTTCTCCAGCCATCAGTGTCCCGACCTAGTTAATGGCCACAGCCTGCTTCTGACTCGTGGGCCCTCTAGACCTCTGTTAACACGGAAGGGATGGCTGCATATCCAGAAACTTTACACATACTGGGCTGTATCCAGAGATAGACTAACTGATGTCCCATTCATTTCTAAGCAGGACTAACATTATATCAAACTCATAGTTGCAATAGTGGACATGCTACATTGTGAGCTTTCTAGGCATAGAGAGAAGACGGGAAAGGAAAGAGTACCGGCATATGCCACAGGCCCACTTTAGTTGGGATCCAGCAATTCTAATATAGAACTGCTGCCTGCTGTGGGCTCTGGCTCCTTTGACAACCACATTTCTTGAAGGAAAGGAAACAGAAATTAGTGTCCTTCTTGAGTATATTCACACTGACCACTAGGTGGAGGTGCAGCACAGATGCAAAGACTCTCACTATGGTGGTCAGTATTATCACCAGTGGTAGACATTTGTGCCTGTAGTCCGCTTGAATTTAGGGGGATTGACCTAGCTTTGATGTACATATAACCAGTTTAAGAGATCTGAGATCCATTCAGCCCCCTTTATTAGCGTCTGAGTCTTAAACGTCCATTTATCTGCATTATCATCCATATTACTTTTAGGGCATGATCCAGTCTTTGCTCAGCATACATAGCTCTCCACATGTGAAAGGAAGTCGGATGAGGCAGGGAGATCAAGAGCAGGGGAATTCCTTGTACGGAGGAGAGTGCACAGGGTGAAGGAAAGGAGGAAGGCGCAAGGGTCTGCATCGTTTCATTAGATTGCTCCATTTTATGTACTTTTGAAAGATACCTTATATATGTATAGATATAGATATAGATATAGATATAGATATAGATATAGATAAATCTACTTACAACAGTTTGATGTCCTCTGCTGATGAATCTTAATGGATAGGCTGGGACTCCAGGAAAACAGATTCAGCATTGAGAGGATAATCGCCACTTGACATTGGCCCACCAATGTCAAAACTAGGTATGAGTGAACACAAAAGTAAAATCACTCCTACAAATATTTCATTAGCAGCCTTTTCCTGTGACACTGTGTTTCATTCAAGAAGTGCCCAGGATATGTAAAGAAGCAGACAGGTGCAAGGCCACACCTGGGGCTGCTGAGAAAGTCTCTCGCCCCATTCAGAAAACACCTTAAACCATGGCTTTAACCATGGCGGTTAAGCCAGAAAGCTGGGCTGTGTTCAGAAGACACCTTAAACCACAGCTTTAACCATGGTGAATAAAGCAAAAAGCCTTATTCACCGTGGTTAAAGCCATGGTTTAAGGTGTCTTCTGAACACAGCCCGGCTTTGTGGCTTAGCTGCCATTGTTAAAGCCATGGTTTAAGGTGACTTCTGAATGGGGCCAGTGAAGCCTATCCCCTTTGGGCTTGTACAGCAGCAGTCGGTGCTCCTGTGCGGATGCCTCCCTTGCTCTCCTGGAGTCCTGGCAACCGTTGGCAATGTAAGAAGGGGGACAGGGCATCCATCAGCCCAGCACATGTGATCTCGATAGTCAATGGTTTAGTTGTTCAGTTTATTGCTGCTGTGCATTTACTGCCAGGCAGGGGACAAGGTACTTGTGAGATTTCTGCCTGAAGTGCCCAAATAATTTGGATTGGCCTGAGGTACTCTGCACCTTAACTTGGGGGATGGGGGAAGGAACCATTTGCTGCTCTGCAGCAAAATGTCTTGGGTTGCTCCTCATCACACAGGTCTATTAAGAGTTTTGATAAACTGGTTGGGGTGTATTGAAACTCAATTTTATAAGAACTCTGTTTCTGTTTCTTTTTTAAATATTAATTATTTTAACACGGTGTTTTCATTCTGCTGTTCTCCATTCTGAAATCTTGAATGTAGAACAGTGTACAAATATGGCAAATAAATAAAGATTGTATAAAATGTGTTTTTTTTAATGCAGACTATTCCACTGTCACTCACTGGTCGTAACCTTGTATGATGGGTGATTTTGACATTCAGATTTTTACAGATGGGGAATTGAATAAAATTATAGAACCGTCATTCATGTATAAACCATAAAACTATACATACTTGTCTTCATGTGCTATGTTTACTTGAAACAGAGCAGAGCAAGAAATAATTTCTGGAAACAAACTCACCCCAAACCTTGTAACTGTGCCTTCAAAGGCTTCTCTTGCTCAATTTGTGCACATTTTTCTCTCAGCTCTGCTGGAGGATAGCTGTTGATTTCACCTGTCGAGATAGAGAATATAATGATGGCAGAAGGTTTCCCGAAGTGAAGCTACACTGAGAGTTCAATCAATCAATCAAGTTTATTATGGCAAAGAGCCAGCATGTCAGAACAAATGAACAATAAAATACAGTTAAAAACAACAACAAAATAGTTAAAATTGAGAGATCAAAAGTCAAAATATACAGGCACCAGAGGAGAAACATGACAAACCCATCTGTAGAGCATTTAACAATGTTAATTTATCACCTCTCTATGACGGTTTATGGCTGCAGCACAAAATGTAGCCACTTTAGCTGTGACCTGAGAATTCAGGTCTGACAAAAGATACTCTAGGTAGAATTCATCCAGCCTACCTGGGATTTTTTGTATGAGTGGGAGTATAAGAGAGGATCTGAGGTCTTGATAAAAGTTACAATGAAGTAGGACGTGACCAACTGTAACGTAGCTGCACTTTACTCACCCCAACACCTGACAACCATGGTTGGGAAAATGGCTCGTCCCTTCCCTGTGCCAGAAGCAGGCTTTACAGTGACAGTGACTCCTCAGCTCCTGTTTAGGTACAGAGTTCCTTCTACTGGTATATCTAGCTCAGTACCATGTACCTCAGGGGAAAGCAACTGGATGCAGATTTATGTGCAATTGGCTGGTGGAAGCAAACCCCCCCTGCAGCCGGCCCTCTAGCCTCGTACAAATGTTACCCAGGGACTCCGCTGGAAGGAAAAGCTTGTTGTCATTCTTCTGTCATATATGCAAAAGGCACAGGAGAAGATCTGCATCTCAGCATACATTCTAAACCCTCTACTAAGAAAGCAGTCAGCTAGAGTGCGAGAACTTACCCTTGAGGAGACGTACGAAGGGCTTCAGAAAATTCGCTGCATAGCCAAGCTTGGCCTTGTGGGTTCTGCCCAGCTGTACCAAGTGTTGCTCCAGGGGGACGCTTGCCAGTTGGCCAAGTTCTACGGCATCATACTCAGCCCCTAGTGAGAGCACGAAGACCGCATAGCCACGGCACTTGGCTCTCAAGGATGCATCGCCCAACACCTCCTTGTCCCACTGACTTGTTTCTCCAGCAGATATAATGAAAATAGCTTTGTATTTTCTCTGGTTGGGTGTTACTGAAAATATGTTATTGACTGTCCACTGTATGGCATGGCCAACGGCAGCGGATCCATTCAGCTGCTGGACAGACGCCTGGATGTGCCTTTTCATCCGTCTTTTATTGCTAAAAGTCACAAAGTCAAACTCCGTTTTAACTGGACTCCTCCGTGTTTGGGGTCTGAATTCCAGTGGAGTGTGGCTCACCACGGCCACCCTGTCACCCTTTAAAGAGGTCTGTGGATCAGCAGCAATGTCAAAGTTGTCGAGTGCCGTGCTCAGGAAATCTTTCATTTTCTGAAATTCAACAGGGCTTATTTTCCTTGAGCTGTCCAGAATGAAAGCCGCATCCATGTAGGCCTCCCGTGGGGATGGGTCAAGACGGAAGCAAGATTCATCTGGGTTGCATTTGTCTGCAAATGGATACACAATCATTTCAACGGCACAATGTGACAAAAGAGAAGTCATGACCGGAGGGCTGGTTCTCGTGTTCTTTTCACGAGCTCTTACCGTAGCAAAGCACACATGACTGTAATCTCTGTAAGGCTGTACTATAATCTCTCTCCTGATGAATACTGATAACCTGGAACAATCTTGTGTCATCCATCTAAAAGAAAAAAATTAAAAAATCTTTCAATTCAGCAGACAGACAAAAAGATTCATGGTCTTCTTTGTATCCCTGGTAAATCCAAGCTGTTTTTGTTTGTTTGTTTTTTTAGTGGAACAACTTGCCAAAATTAGTGCTTGATTTATGGATCTTGTAAAATCATATCCCCTTAGGCTGCTGCATAAAGTGCCCTTTACCTCCTAACAAAGCAAGTCATTTTAACAATAATCCATACTAATGGCATCGTAACATTTGACCTCAGTGACTAACTTGCAATTTTAGCTCTTGCAAATTATTTTAGAAGCTTCAAGGTAGTCATAGAGCCATAGAATAGTAGTGTTGGAAGGGGCCTATAAGGCCATTGAGTAGATACTTTCTGCTCATTGCAGAAATCCACCTTAAAGCATCCCTGCCCAGTTGCCTCTTGAATGCCTCTAGGGTGGGAGAGCCCACGACCTCCCTAGGGAATTGGTTCCATTGTCGCACTACTCTAACGGTCAGGAAGTTTTTCCTGATGTCCAGCCAGAATCTGGCTTCCTGCCTTGATTTGGTTTTCATAAAGCAATCTGATTAAGTCAGATTTTTATACTGTATTTCGTAATTGTGTTTTAACCTGTTGGGTGTTTTACTGTGGTTTTAATTTTTGTGAACCGCCCAGAGAGCTTCGGCTATTGGGCGGTATAAAAATGTAATTAAATAAATAAATAAATTAAATAAGTCCTACCTCAATAGTTGAACTGAATTTAATCCATGTTCATATACAAAGAGGATTTATATAGTCAGTGGGCTGTATCCAAGATCTGCTTCCATTGATGGAAGGTTTCCACTGATGAAGCATGCTTTTGCCTGGTTTGGGGGGTATAGCTTCACCACAGTTCACCCCATTCAGTAGGGTCCTCTCATGCTCTGTGTAGTATTTTCAGGGGCCGGAGGGACTGGGAATGGCCTTCCCACTCCAGAGTTTCCAGAACACCTTCATTTTCTTAGTACTGACAAGGGCCTTGCAGTCCCCCTCTAGTAGCACAGTGCTAAATTTGTGCTTAAGGGGCAGCACTGCTTGGCAGAAACTGGTTTCATGTATAGCTAAATTAACTACTCAGTTACTCCAATTGATCTGCGAAGTAACTTCTTTGCAATGTAGAAGATTATGCCAGGCCCAATGCAGCTTAAATCCTTTGAGACAATTCTCCTGAACACAAAGAAGAAAGAAGGCAGGAGTTTCTCACCGCAAAAGCACGGTTGACTTCAGGAATGTTTTTAAAAGCAACGACCACTGGATGGATATCTAAGGCGCTGAACTCCAGGACTGCTGTGTCGATAGAACTTGGATTGTCGGATGGGCCGTTGCTGAAAAACACAGCCACTTTTCTCACATTAGCACCTTGGAGAGTTCGCTTGAAGGCATTTCTGGCGACAAACCTCATAGACCCACCAATGTCCCGTCTGCTTGTTGATCTTTGGTAAGAAAGAGCCCTGAGCTCCTGGAGCAACCGGCTCTTCCGGTGGAAATCTGAGAAGCGGATCAGGTAGTGGGTATCGGAGTTGTAGGATACAACAGCCACTCTGGCTCCCACAGGGCAATTACTCTCTCTGAATTTGATATCATTCACAATGCCTATGACAATCTCTCTCATTCGTTCAAATAGCTGGGGCGTGGTATCTTGGGATACATCCAAGGCAAACACTAATTCAGTGGGATATACTGGGCATTCTCGTGTTCCTAGAATGCAAAACAAGTTAATTTGTAATACACACAAAACATTTTTAATGAAAACAATAATAATGAAGCACTGTCCAGCCAAATATAAGCAATTGTAAGCACTATTGATTTAAATGTGAGAGATTTAAGGATGGGCTTGGCTCTCCCATTAAAAGAAATGGGAGTTTGATCATATCCATGGTTTTAAAATAATTAATATTGATTCTGCAAATATAATATTGCCATTCAGAGCAATGCCAAAAATTGCTCATGAGGACATGACAATGACAGAACGGATTATTACACTGTTCCTTTCTCGGTATACACTGGCTTTTTGCTTTATTGACCATGGTGAATGCCGTGGTTTAAAGTGTCTTCTGAACACAGCCCGGCTTTCTGGCTTAACCACCATGGTTAAAGCCATGGTTTATGGTGTCTTCTGAATGGGGGCCTCAGTCTCCGCCTCTTTCTTTAGTGTGAGCTCAGCTGGGTCGGTTGCCAGGCATGCAAATAGGTCTGCGGTAAGGGTGGGGAATGTTGTAATGGCCTTTGATGTCACAATGGTACTAATAGCTCCCTAAAGGATAGTCCTGAAAGCATCCCTAGGGGGAAATGGCCAACATCCATCCAGACTGAATGAAAGAAAATGGCTTATCCTAACTCTCTGCTTCAGCAGTTGGGGGCACATATCTGCACACTGCTCTCTAAGCTCCATCCGACGAGCGTTTTATTGCACGCTCATTACTGGGCACTTGCGGATTACTCACAAGACGTCGTCTGCCTCTCACCCATCTTCCGCCCCTTCTAACCATTGTTGTGCTGCAAAAAAAACCCTCATTAAGTCCGGTTGCTGCTCTCTCCTACCGGACTGAATGGGGCTAATTACTTCCTGTTTTCAGGAAGCCACGACAGAAGAAGCGACGGGAGCCACGCATTTGACTAGATGTGATGGGGCTCTCCGCTACAAACATCTTCGGACACCATGAGAGCAGCCTGCACATACACCCGTTGGTCCCTGCCAGGTTGGAGTAGGGTTTGTTTGTGGGGGTCCAGGGATTTTTGTTTTTCAAATGGCATGATCTGCCTGCATATCTTGGGAGCTCCATCCATCTGTAAGGATCCCACACACATACACCAGCACTATCCCTTCCCCTTCTTTGATATCCAGCACGTCTGCTTGCAGGAGGACACCCGTTTAAAAATAAACAGAGTGATATGTTAAGTAAAGCCTGCCATTTTATCTGTCGCCATACCACTTCCTCGCCCCCTGCAATGGACTGTCATCAAACCTATAGGAAATATGTATCTTTACCCTAACTCTATAGCTAATTTTCTCCCTAAGAGAAGATGGGGGCCTCATCTACACCAACCAGGATATTGCACTATGAAAGCGGTATATAAAAGGCAGGAGCCACACTACTGCTTTATAGCGGTATTGAAGTGCACTGACAACTGTTGGGCCCCATTGACACATAGCATACACTGCTTTCACACCACTATATCCTGCTTGGTGTGGCTCCTGCCTTTTATATACCACTTCCATAGTGCGATATCCTGCTTGGTGTAGATAAGGCCTTGGTCTTGTTGCACAGAACTGAGCTTACGTTATGTGGACTGTGTTGTGGGGATGGAAAGGCAGCAGGTCTATCAGAATTGTACCTTGCCATCCGCTTGGAGGCTGAGCTCCATATCACATCTTATATAAGAACAGAATTGTATCAGAACCAAGTTGACACTGGTTTAGTATACTGCCTGTGCATCTTCACTAAGAAGCTGTGTATTAAAAACAGGAGCAATACTCACCCGTCCAACAGGCTAAACAAAAAGAGGAGGGAAAGATATATTATTCAAAATTCTATGATCTTGAAAACTCTAAAATACAGAAAGCACCATTATTAGTGGCATTAACAGATATCCTATATTGCCTCCACCAGAAGCACCATTTATTACTGTGATGTGTGCATTTGGATAATAAGGTTGACCTCCATTTCCTAAGTTCTAACAGTTTGTTAAGATTACAGAATAGAAAGATAAACAGAAATTATCTGGCAAAATTTATATAGGGTTGACTCTGAAAACAATTCTGAAACTACAGTGAATGCAGAATGCAGAATGCAGCAGCTAGCCTAACATTAGATAATATCCCCAGGCAAACACACCATAATATACACATTACCAGAGGAGTAGCCGTGTTAGTCTACATGCTTCATTGGAGAACAAAAATGAGTGTTGTGGCACTCAGTAGACTAATACATTTATTATGGCATAAGCTTTTATGTGTTTTAGTCCACTTCAACAGATGCATGAAGTATTACCCTGAGTGGCAAGTGTGTGTGTGTGTGTGTGTGTGTGTGTGTGTGTGTGTGTGTGTGTGTGTGTGTGTGAGAGAGAGAGAGAGAGAGAGAGAGAGAGAGAGAGAGAGAGAGAGAGAGAGAGAGAGAATAGACAGAGGCATGTCTACATGACGGGTTATCCCGTGGATCGCCCCGGGATCATTCCTCATGTTGCACAGGGGATCCCAGGGGCGGGGAGGGATGATCCCTCCCTTTCACTGGGATAACCGGGATGGCTTTAATCCCGACTTCTCCTGTGGTCTCGGGATTGTCTCAAGACCGCAGGACGTGTGGGCAGCTGCCTGGTTTAGTCCCGGCTCCTTGCAAGTAAACGCAAGGAGCCAGGAACCGGGCAGGGGGCAGGGAGCTCTTCAGGAGCTCCGTGACCATTGGGGGTGGGAGGGGGGAGCAGGGTCTTTTTTTAAAAAAAAACACCTCACCTTTTCGATGGAGTGCTCGTGCGCTCATCTTCAATAAATACTTTTTTAAAATGGCGGACACGACGTCCTCTGCCTCTTCTCCCAATATTGGCTACAAAGGATTCTCCATTAAAAATTGTAATGGCATAACTGGCATGATACCAAGACCTCAGCATAGGTGCCTTTCTGAGATATTTAAGTACAATTGAACTTACAGTCCAGTAAACAAAAGGTACCACTCAGTCCACCCATTTTAATATTTTCAGTTTTATATCCCTATTGGAATAGTACATCAGAAGCAGAAGAGAGTCAGAAACAAATAAATGTGTACCTAACTTACAGCCCCACCAATTAAAATGTTCTCTCATAGATTAAGACTAGCCTCATTTAATCAACTCAAGCTTTAGCTGAGGAGCCCCCATTAGACTGTGGGGCTGGCTGGTTGCTGAGATTGAATGGCAATTCACCCTTTTTCTTTGTGGCCTTATCTCAAAAGCGTTGTTTGCAGGATGCAATTGGGCTGTCAGGGAATTTACATCCTGCTCAATTTTCAGCCTGGAGCTTGCGATGCCGCCTCTCCAATCTATTGCTCGATTGGTGTCCTCTGGCATGGGAAGGCCAGTGGATTCTCCCTGGCAACTTGCTTATGTACTATGTCTGAGAAGGGGTGAGAACTGGGTTGCATGACATCATCCTGTACAAGCCACCTGCACACTCAGGTCCTCTGGGAAGAATCTACTTCAGTCAGCCAAAATTAGGCTGATGGGTATTACCCATAGGACCTTCTCTGTTGAATGGCCTGCTGGAGGAGACTCGTCAACTTGACAGTCTATTAGCATTCAAGAAAGCTATCAAGACTGATCTCTTCCAGCAGGCCTATCCAGGAGAATTTTAGAATGTTTTTAGGATGTTTTAAGGATATTTTAATCATGTATACTATGTTTTAATCAGTTTTTATATGTTTTATATTCACTGTTGTTCCCCGCCTCGATCTGAGTGGAGAGGCAGGTAAGAAATTAATAATAATAATAATAATTCCACTTTTCTGATTACCATCATTACCATCATTACCTTCCAGCTTTTGACAAGATGGAAGGTGTTGTGATTGGTAGGAAGTTTCTAGGGATGCTATGGTTCGCTTGGCGCCTACAGTGTACTCCTTCTGTCACCAGCTGAAGACTTTATTTTCTCAGTATTTTAACACCTAATTTAACTTAAATTTAAACTTTGCTGTTTTAATTCCATATTTTAACCTATATCAATTTTTGCTGTGTGGTTTTATCCTGGTTGTGCTTTTTATATTGTAATTTATACTTGTGTTTTTAGATTGTTGGTTGTTTTTATGCTCTTCATGATTTTAATATTTGTGAACCGCCCAGAGAGCTTCGGCTATTGGGCGGTACAAAAATGTAATAAATAAATAAATAAATAAATAAATAAATAAATATGGGAACACCTCTTGGTGTTGCTACATCACTCCCTCTAACAGTAAAATCAAGTAGTGAGTGCTGACAGAAATGGAGCCAAGATGGGACACAGATGAACAAGAGCGCCTTTCCCCCTTCTGCTGTGTTTTTAATTTGTGTATGTGTGTGTGTGTGTGTGTGTGTGTGTGTGAACATATTACTTTAGTTAAGTTTTTAACTGGCTGCATTTTTTATGCAATTTTATTGTGGTATTTACTGTAATATTGCTTATTGTGTACTGGATTTTATTGTTAGCTACCTTGGGCGGTTTTTTTTTTTTTTTTTTTACAGATAGGAGGGGTATAACTGTAATAAATAAATAGTAGAACTCGTTTGCCGATGTATAAAACATCTTCTAAAAAGTCTAAGCAGGCAAAATCTCTGAAAACCAATGATGCCGGAGCATGCTCAGTAGCCACAAAAGTTGAGTGGCAGTTGAAAAAGAAAAAAGAGACTTGTGGAAAGGAATGGAATGGCCTGCTGGAGGAGGGTATGGCTGGCTGGCTGGCTGAAATTTTGAATGGTGTAATGTTTGTTGCCGTTCCCATTGTCACAGTCCCCCCCGCTCCTATCTAAAACTTTTGTTTCTACAGCTATGTTTGTGATGTTGGCCATGCTGCTGTGAGTACAAAGAATTATGCCTGCATTGCTCCAGCATTAGCCAAGGTAGCAAGAATTGTAAACTATCAATTCAAGTTATTAAAGCTTGCAGTCCCACTATTTTTTCTTATTACAGATTAAGATTAATCTGTCCATGTACAACACGTTCTTTATCCTTTGCTAATCCCTTTTGCTCCTGACGTTTTTGGTTTTTCAGTATATATAAAAAAATCAACAATAGGTACTCACGGCTCAATTCACGCACATATTCAATGAGTTCACACGGCTTTTCCGAGGGAGGGGATGAAAAGAAAGACATGTTAGCGGTTGAAATGGTCTATTTCTCAATGGACAGCATGTACCGCGTTCCAGGTATACATACCGAAAACACAGACGGACCCCTTGCTCCTTTTAAACCCTAGAAGAACAAGATCAGAATCAGAGATGTATATTGAAGGTCACCTCATCCAACTGTCTGCACTGGTCTGATTATGAAGCGTCTGGGATATAATACCAGCTTTGTCTATGGTGCCATAATAGATTAGCCTAAATTAAAGGCCTAAACAGATGCAATATATACTGCTCTCAACAGTGGTAAGCTCTTAGGCTCCTATATCTTGAATTTCCTCCTTCTGTCTCCTTCGCTTGCCCATGCAAGTTCCTCTTCCTCCCTATTTTGCATCATTGCACTGAGCCAATGCTAAACATGTATAGGGTTGTCTGTAATGATGCCTGGCTTCACATTCTGGCTTAAAGTAGTGAGACAATGTTTAGTTGATTAGTCAATAAGATTAATGGTAAAAGGTACTCCTAAGTAATTGAGGAGCAAATAATTATGAGTTAACCATGGTTAGTATTAACCTCAATACAGACCAGAGCATGATTAACCCTGGAAAAACAAAGGAGGGGAAAGGAAGGAAGAATGAAATAGTGGAGGAAGGAGCACATGAGACATGAGGGGGCTCACAATGTAACAATGTTAGGAAACTCTACTTCTATATGAGGGCTCCTTATACCACCAATTGTTCTCTGCAAGCAAGTCTTTCCAAGCGTTTGCTAGCCAAATCTTGAGGAACATCAACTTGATCCATACACATAAGCAGGCTTCAATATCATTCAGATTGCCATGCTGAATGGAAACTGCATGTGTGAAACAATGTTACGCTGGGTTAAAACAACAACACTGGTCCACATGATAATCCTTACTGAAGAAGATCTATGTGCACATATCCAGACAGATAGCCAGCATGGCCATGGATTTAATTTTATTTATTTCATTTATATCCCACCTTTCCTCCAAGGAGATCAAGGTGGAATACTTGATTCTTCCCCTTTATCATCACAACAAACCCATGAGAGAGGTTAACCTGAGACATAACCAATATCGCAGTGAGCTTCTTAGCCAAGGTAGGATTTGAACCTGAGACTCCCCATTCTTAGCCCAACATCCTAACCTTTACTTCATTGCACAAGGATCTGTGGATTGAAGCTCATATGAATCCAACATCCTCCAGAAAGCAGAGAACATGAATGCATGCCAATGGAAGTAAATGGAACAGAGAAGCTTCACTAGAAACTCAGGGCACAATTCATGAGGAAGTTCTTCTACACAGTCCCCTTAATGTTCTATAGGGCAGGGGTGGGGAACCTTGTCTCAGGGCCAAATCTGGCCTTCGAGTCAGGCCCGGTAGGCTTCCCCAGAATCACTCTCTTCCCCCCAATCATTTCATGCTTTCCTGGCTTCAGTGCAGTATTTTTCCCTGTTCTAAAAGGCTGAAATGCCTCTTTGAAGGCATTTCTAAAGGCATTATGTAGAAGGAAAGGATTCCAAGAAGTGCAGCCTTTTCTCACCTGTGCTTGTCAAAATGCCCTCTTCTATAGAACTCGCAAAGCTACAGGAGCCAGAGCCCTGTTCCTCCTTTGCATCTGATCACCTCATACCCCACTGATTCCCTGAGCAGGGAGCCACTGGCAAGAAAGATCTCCATGTTGCTCACAGATGGGAACACGTTTGAGTAACAACTCAGACTAGTTCATATACTCTTGCCTGGGACAGAAATAGCGTCATCACATTGGGGAAATCGCATTTCCTTACCGTCGCTCCTCCGCCCCCACTTTTGTTCCTCATTATTTCCTCCTTCTGCCCGGAGGGGAAAGAGGAAGTAAACAAAGACCACCTGGCTCATTCGGGGCCGTTTTTATTGTGCCGCTTTTCCTGCACACAACAGGAGATCGCAGCACATCTCGTTTTTTAAAGAAGACAGATTAAAAGGGGTCTATTTTGTGACAGAAAAACAAGCAGAAGGAACGGGAGGCACGGGGGAGGCAGACAACATCATCTAACGGGGGCAGTAAGGGGGCAGTAGCAAGCGTCCAATAAAACGCTCATCTGATGAACCTCATTGACAACCACATAGAAATTCAACTACCGAGCAATGAAAAAAACATTTTTATCTGTTTCTGATTCAGATAAAAATAATAATAGATCAGATCAAAACATACCGGACGTCCTGGATTTCCCCGTGCTCCTGGATCACCTTTTCCACCTACTTGTCCTGGAGGACCCTAAAGACATTACATAGTTAATTTGTTTTAGTTGCAATATAACATCATATATAAATCTATGTATAGTGACAGCCAATTAGTATGGTGTGATACAAAATATTAAGCATCAGGAGCGACAGTTAAAAAAATACAAGTTGTTCCTACACACACACACACACACACACTTTTCTATGACAATAGCATCAACTAGGACCACTCTGTGTGAAAATCCACAATCCAGTTGGACATCTGGGTGACTAGGGGTGATAAACTTCTTATGGATTACTACCCTGTTGCTGTGGTGGTGGTGGTGTTTTTTTAAAGGATACTGGCTTGATGACTCCATAAGTATGAGAAATAATAATAATAATAATAATAATAATAATAATAATAATAATAATAATAATAATATGAGCCTTCATCTGAAGAAAGACCCTTAAAAGATCTCAGATCCACACTGAGATAAAGCATGAGTTTTACAATTTTGGCCTCATGCTTGTGGAACATGGTTTTTTTAAAACAACAACAACAACAATAACAACAGGTGGTTTTTTTATTTTGAGAGCACTACAAGATTTTTCCTCCCTTGCGTTTTTTTCATGGAATGCTTATAACACACAGTTTGACTAATGTGTTTATTTTTCTATTTCAACTATTTTAGATTAGTAATTGTCTTTTGAAAGTTTTGCTATGTATAATGTTGCCACTTTAAATTTTTTAAGCTGCTTTGAGCCATCAAATACATTATATTCATAGCTACATTATTGACACAAGAAATCTAAAAGTCAAAGGATCATGTTTCTCAACTTTGGGAACCCCACATGTGACTTAAGAAAAAAAGTCTTCTGAGAAAGTACAAAATGAGGTATACACTAGGGGTGTGATCCGCTCCGATTAGGAGCGTAGAAGCAGTAGCGGATTGGCCTGCTCCACCTTACCCAGAGGCGGAGTAGGAGCGGACCGCGGACCCCTAGAAGCAAGGCGAAGAGAAGCGACCATTTTTCAGAGCTCCTAGTTCAGGCGGAGCGCTCCGGTCGCCATCTTGAAAACATTTCGCCATAGGATTGCATTGCGGCAAATAATCGCGCATAACTAGGTTGTTTTTGAAGCTATCGTTCTGGAAATTCTTGTGCTCAGAAAGTCGTGGATGGGGGTCATTTTGAGACCACTCTCACCTCTCTGCGTCGTGTGGGTCGCGTGCTATATTTTTTTGAAAATCGGGTCAACCGCGCGGCTCAAACGGCGTTTTCGGCTTTTCGCCCATAGGATTGCATTGAGGGAAAGAATCGGGGATAACTGGGGGGGGTTTAAGCTATCGTTCTGAAAATTCTTGTGCACAGAGAGTCATGGATGGGGGTCATTTTGAGACTACTCTCAACTTTCTGCGTCGTACGGGTCGCGCGCTAGAAGTTTTTTAAAAATCGGCGGGAAAAATACCTTTTTCAAAGGGCTGAGGGGCAGAGTCAGCTCCCGGTCATGATGATCCCAAAGTTAGAGGAGGGCATAGGCAAAACAGGTAACTTGGGATTCTGGGAAACTTCTCTTTCTTCATCTGAACGGGCTTTTCCCCGTGTTTTTTAACACAGTAGTCCCACCAAATGCACAAACACAACCTGAAATCATATACTAAGCCAAGAATAAGAGATAGAAACACAGCACTGCTCCCCACCCTAACTTTGGGGAACAACTGAAAAGATGTGGTGCAAGGGGATGAGCTCCCCTAGGGCTTCTCATTGTGGACGTGCTCCCACTCTCTCCTGCACTGGAAGGCCATTAGAGCCTTCCAAAGAGAGTAAAACAGTGGAGCAATGCCTATCATGAGTTGAAGTGAATGTTCACTTTTTAGTGGTGGAGCGATGCCTGTTATGAGTTGAAGTGAGCGTTTACTTCTTAATCTCAGAGCTGTTGGTAGCTGTCTTGAGTTGAACTGGCAGCTGCTTCCCCCTCCCCCGGGCACGTCCCCCTATTGCTGGTAAAAGACAGATACAGCCTTTTTTTAAAAAATCTTCTTGCTGTTTATTCAGCAACACTGCTGCTTTTAATTCCACCCCTCCTTTGTTTATTTATTGATTTATTCCATTTTATATGCATTACTGGCTTATCCTTGGCTCACTTCCTTATGCCCCCAGAAATGCCAGCTGCATGCCTGCCTGCCTTCCCTCCCTCCTCCCCTGCCCACCTCGCAGGGATGTTGTGTGTGTGTGGCTTTGACTCAGGGGAGAAGTCCTTCCTGCGCTCACTTGGAGTTTTGGAAGTTCCAGATTTTGCAGGTTTAAGCCCCGCCAAAAAACAGGGGATGATGGGACTGCCTTGAGTCTCGGCGTGCATATGTATCCCTGGATAAGCTTTCATGGTGGTGCGTTTGAGGTTTTTTTTTAACGTGCAAAATTGACGGAGCTATGGAAAGGGGTGTTGGATTTTCATAAATTCCCCAAAAATCAGGGGATGATGGGACTGCCTTGAGTCTCGGCGTGCGTATGTATCCCTGGATAAGCTTTCATGGTGGCGAGTTTGAGGTTTCTAACGTGCAAATTGACGGAGCTATGGAAAGGGGTGTGAATGGGGTGCCCGATTTTCAAAAATTCCCCAAAAATCAGGGGATGATGGGATTGCTTTGAAACTTGGCGTGCGTGTGTATACCCCCATGAGGTGTCATGGTGCCAAACGTGAGGTTTCTAACTTGAACAGAAAAAAAGTTGTATAATTTTTTAGCTTTCAATGCAAGCCTATGGGGGGGGAAAAACGGAGCTCCGGATCCGGATCCGGAGCTCCGAGCGGAGCGGAGCGGAAGTGGGCGGAGCGGGGGCGGGGCGGAGCGGCCCGATCTGGAAAATGGCGGATCTGCAAGTGAAGCGGAGCGGGGGGTCCGTGCACACCCCTAGTATACACTAAACTACAGGAATCGTGGGTAATAACTAAACAAATAGCTGTTGACAATACCATTCTTCCTTTATGCCCTTTGGGTCCAGGTTCTCCAGGATTTCCTATATCTCCCAAATCACCCTGTTGAATTGAATATAAAGCAAATAGGTAAAATGGTAAAGAATTCAAAAAATAAATGTTCCTGCTCATTCACTCTTCCATGGCAAGTGCTCTTAATGCTGATGCACAAACAAACTAGTTAGAGGTAATATGGAATGTGTGCAATCATAGATTCACTAAGATGGCAGCTGATTGGTGCAGGGGATGCATTTGGTACCCACTGTCCTATGGAATTCTGCTACCCTAGGGTGACCATATGAAAAGAAGGGCAGGGCTCCTGTATCTTTAACAGTTGCACAAAAAACAGTGGCACAGAGAAGAACCTGGTGAAATTCCCTCTTCATCACAACAGTTAAAGCTACAGGAATTCTGCCCTTTTGACCAGATACAAGAGAGGGCAGGGCTCCTGAAGCTTTAACTGTTGTGATGAAGAGGGAATCTCACCAGGTTGTACATATATACAAATGACACCTGCTGAAATTCCATTTTCTATCCAACTGCTAAAGATACAGGAGCCCTGTCCTCCTTTCCATATGGTCACCCTATGCTACTCTCCAAATAAATACCTAACATCCTTTTTTTGAAACTTAAAATGGCAGACCTAAATCTTTTCTTACTGACTTTGATAACTATGTAAATTCTCCCCCTCTCTCTTATCTATACATACAGTATATGCCACACACTTGCATCGAAGTAGAAGCAAAACAAAACAAGCATTTCCCGAACTGGCCACACTCCAGATGTGTTGAACTACAACTCACATCATCCTCAGTCAGCATGACCAATGGCCAGGAAAGATGGGAGTTGTAGCTCCACACATCTGGAGGGTAACAGACTGGAAAAGCGGGGAAAGGAAAGGAAAGGATGTTGGGAAGTGAAAGGAAAAGTTGTGAAAGGAAAAAGGTAAAGGGCATCCCTCCCTAACCTGTTGTCCCCCAGAAGTGTTAGACTACAATTCCCATAATCCCCCAGCCAGCTTCTTAAGACTGCAAGTTATTATAGAAACTGAACAACCCTTTCCAGGGAGTTCAGCAAATGCAAGCTTCAACTTTCATCGGACTTCAACAAGCAATGGGGCTGCTTCAGAATCTCAACAATAGATGTGATTAACTCTCCAAAATTATTTTCACACACACACACTTTGTAAGGCACAAATTTATTACCAGAAATGACAATAACTATTGTACCCACTGAGTTACCCTCAGAATAGATGTGCATGGATACCTGCATTCCAAAGTCTCCTGGACAACCTTCTTGTCCCTATAATTTAAATAATATATGTTACAATTACCATCATAGATACTTTAGCTGGTGTTTGTTTTTTGTTGCTGTTTTTAAAACAAGGAACAATGTACTTTCTGGAAAACAGAAGACGTACATAAAGTAGGGTGTATAAGTAAATAATAACTACAGACTAGTTAATCACCCCACCCTAGCAAAAATATTCACAGACTACAAAAAGTGTGCTGCACTTGTTATAATAACCAGTGGCTGTTAATCAATTCCAAGCAAACATAGTTTATTTGGCGAGAATCCTAAATGCATGTTATTTATTTGCAATATTTCTAGACCGTCTTTCAACAAAATGTTCACAAAGTGGTTTACACAACATAAAAAGTGGGTGGGTGCATTTTAGTTACAAAAACAACAGTAAAACCCTGTTCCAGCTAATTCCCAAATGCTTGGCATAATGATATAGGGTTGAATACAAACTTAGTCATACTCAGAGTATACCCATTCAAATCAATGGGACTTAAGTTAGTTGTGTCTACTTAAAGTCCCATTCATATTTTAACCATAAGTGTGGATAATATTTTGAGATGTTTCCAAACCAAGTAGTGTCATCAGACGGGGGAAAATCATGTTTCCTTACCTTCAACTTCTGTCCCACAATACTTCCTCTTCCTTCACATGGGGAAGAAAGAGAAAGTAAACAATGACCACATGGGCCATTCAGTGGGCATTTTTATTGTGCTGGTTTTCCTGCACACAGTAGAAAATGGCAGCATATTTTGCTTCCCAAAAAAAATCGGATTTATTTTGTTGCAGAAAGAAGATCAGAAGGAGTCAGAAAGGCTCCTGTGAAAAACCTTGAGTGGCCAGTAATGAGCATGCTATAAAATGCTCGTCTGATGACACTCAAAATCAGAGCAGAGCAACCTGAACCTCCTGAAGAGATACGTCGACCCTTGGATCAGGAAAACCTCTTCTATTTCCCCCCCCCATTAACTTCAAAGGGTGAGCAATTTTGTACAAATAAGTTTCCACATTAGTAGGCTTACACTCCAAAAGAGATAGTGCTTTAAGGTGATGACTCATGAAATGAGTGGTGACATTGGACAGTGGGAATAATTTGGTCTCGAAACACTGCAATTAATAGATAGATAGATAGATACAGATGGTCTGCCTTACTTCATGTTGTGAGGAAAGATGACATTAAAGTATGTAATGAATCAGGAAGTGCACTAAAGTGTGAATGTAATAGCCACAATCCAAAGAAGAAAAATGCTTGCATGGCCATATTTTCTCTGAAGTTTGCTATGCAGCAGCTCTCACTCCTGAAGAAGCAAGCCACAGTTCATTTTAAAAAGCAGCAGGCCTCTTTGGTAGTGGGAGCTGCTCCAGAAAAAACACACACCCAAAGAAAGCTTCAAGTGCTCATATGGTTATCTTAGGCCCTTTCTACACCAGCCCGGAAATCCAGGCTGGTCATGGCTGAGTCATGCGCATCCAAATGACACACAGGGATTCCCGGGGGTGGGGTGGGGACGAGCACGGGTTTTCCCACGTGTAACCCCTGTTAAAACCCAATTCTTCTTGCGGTCTCGGGATCGTCCCGAGACTGCAAGAGGTATGTGGCCACCTGCCCCTGCTTTGTCCCACCTCCTCGGGAGAAAACGCGAGGAGGTGGGAAACGGGCACAGGGCACAGAGCTCTTCAGGCACTCCATACCCATCGGGGGTGGTGGGGGAGTGGGAGCAGGGGGTTTTTTACTTACATTTTTGTTGGAGCACAAGTGCGCTCATGTCTGTTTAAAAAGAAAAGAAAATGGCGGGCGCAACATCCCTCCTTCCTCCCGGGATGTTGCGCATTCGTGTGGACTTAGGGGAGGATCTCACAAGCAGAATATCGCAAGATCCTCCCCCACCGGGAGGTGTAGAAAGGGCCTTACAAACATGTAAAGAACTCCTTTAGATATTAGTCACTAACTAAATATCTTCTCAGTTAACAAATCTCTGGAACTCATACCTGTTTAGATTAGCATGTGGAAGTCATATTAAAAATGGAACCTGGCACAGAAATGTACAATGCAAGGCAGCAATGCAAGGCAGCAATCTTGAACACTGATATGCCCCCCACCCCCGCCTATGGGTTCTAATGGGACCTAAACACATGGAGTGACATACAGATTTGATTCCCAGTACCTAACCTGGAGTAAGTTCTAAATAGCATGAAAGCAAGACTACATTTTCAGTATCAATTTAAAAAGAAAGAAAGAATTACCTTTGGTCCTCTCTTTCCCGATCTGCCAGTTGCAGGAGTCCCTTCTTCCCCCTAGGACAGATAAGCAAGGCCATAAGAAAAGCCCTGCTGGATAAAACCACAGCTCCATCTACTTTAGCATCCTTTTTTCCACTACCCTTTGGGAAATCCGTGAGGAAAGCATGGAGGCAACTACTTCTTGGGGCTTGTCTTGACGAGGGGTTTGCCCCGGGATGGATCTCCAGTGGCGCTAGGTCATTTATATGATGCAGCAACCATTGCAGAGCCATCCCAGGGCTTTCCCCTGAAGTTCCAAATTAAAAATGTTGGCGACTTACCCCAACTTTTCCCCACTTGTTGCATTGGCTGGACAGGGGCTGGGGGGCGGGCCAGTGAGCCAAATGGCCTGCCTCCACGTGTCCTCCAGGCAGAGCCGTGGCCTTGGAGAGAGCACCCTTTCACAAAGTAGAGTCACACACACACACACACCTCACTTCTCACATGAAGCCAGAGATGCATGAGATTTGTGGGTTTTTTTTTAAATGGTCCAATGTAAAGGGAGGGTGGAACCGGGGTGGGACCGTGCCTCTTAGATATATGCTTGGAGCTAGAAAGCACTTGACCAGGGAGGGGTGCGCCGAAGCACAGTGGCACCCATCTGGTGGTTCAGCAGAGAGGCTCCTCCCTCCCCTCATTACAACCCTTGCACCCTCTCCTTCATGTGGGGACAATGTGAAGGAGCGCAAACATGGGAGTTTGAGGGCTCAAGGCGCCAATGTGCCTCTGTCAAGACATGGCCCTGGTGCTGCTGCTTCCCAGAAAGTGTTATTCTGGCATACTGCCACTGACCCTGGAAAGTCCACGATGAGTAGCCATTTTAAATCCCCTTCCTAATCGCTCTTCACATACCCCACCTTGATGCTGGGCTGCCCAGAAAAGTGGTGTAGAATTTTGATTTTTTTTATAAATATATCACTCAGAATACACACAGCCCTGCCAATAGGGGCCATTTCACATTACCCTTTGAGCTTGGGGAAGATTCATTCCATGGAACGAGTGAGTAAGGGGAACATAAATTACAAACCCTCAATCCCCGACGACCAGCGTGGCCTGTTGCTCCTGGGGTACCAGGATTCCCAGGTTCTCCCTATTGAATGAAATGAGCTTAGTAGCAGATGAGAAAAATGAATGAATAAGCTAACATAGTTACTGAGGTAGAACGGTGAAAAACTTCAATGGAAAGGTAATTAAACCTTTAATAATACAAGTGGTCACAATTCCCAAATATAGCCAAGAACCTAAGAAGTGCCCTGATGCTGGATCAGACCAAGGGTCCATCTAGTCCAGCACTCTGTTCCCACAGTGGCCAACCAGCTGTTGACCAGGGACCAACAGAGCAGGACACATAACAGCAGCCTCCCACCCATGTTCCACAGCAACTGGTGCACACAGGCTTACTGTCTTGGATACTGGAGGTAGCACACAACCATCAGGGCTAGTAGCCATTGATAGCCTTCTCCTCCAGGAATTTATCCAACCCCCTTTTAAAGCCACCCAAATTGGTGGCCATCACTACATCTCTTGGTAGTGAATTCCATAGTTTGACTATGCTCTGTGTGAAGAAGCACCAAGCATGTGAGCTATACTAGAGTGACCAGATACAAAAGAGAGCAAGGCTTCTGCAGCTTTAACTGTTGTAATAAAGAGGGAATTTCACCAGGTACTGTGTGCACACAAATGACATCGGCTGAAATTCTTTTTCTATTCAACTGTTAAAGAAACAGGAGCCCTGTCCTCCTTTCCATATGGTCACCCTACCTAACCTGCCTTTAGTAAAATTTTGCTAAGAGATCAGGACATTTTTGTGATCATTGAGTTGGCCTAATAAAGGTATTAACTATATGGATTTTTAACTTTATCTAATGGCCAACATGGCTACCTTTCTCATTTTTGTTTTTTGTGGGTTTTATCAGGATTCCTGTCTGCGCGGAGGCTTCTCCTCATGAGTTGAAATCCCCTTCAGAATTTCTCCTTCAACGCAGGAAGGTTGGAAACTGAGCAGGCAAAGATGGGGACATTTTGGGCAGGGCTTGTGTGTAGGCCCCCATTCCTTCCCCATTTTTAATCCTCACATGAGCAGGCTGCTTCCACAGGGCTTTAGTCACTAAAGAAGGTGAACACCATAATCTAAGTGCTAAGAATTTTCCTTTGGAAAAAATAACAGATTCTAAGGAATCAGGCTTTGAGACTTTGTCTTTGTCATTTGTGGGTTGTGCAGAAAGGTTAAAGACAGACGTTTGAAAGCTTACTTTATTTCCTGTAGTTCCAGGTTTTCCTAGATTTCCAGTAGAGCCTTTCTCTCCAAAGTTTCCCTAAAAACAAAAGAAATTTATATAAACAAAAATATAATTTTGTTAAAAGTAAACCAAACACGTCCCTTTTTTTTGGTAATGTCTGAAGACTGGCTGCATTCATGTTGAAAAACCCCTCACCTATACCATTCTTCAATTATATTTTATTATTGAACCATATTCAAAAGAGGATTTTTTGTTTAAAAATGGGACGAAGATTTGAGTACACAAATTCAGGAACAAGAATAGACTTGGATCTTTAATAATATGCCAGGTAATTTAATGAGTATAAAATCGAAGGACATTTTCTTTCAAGTCATTTTTCAATGGTTTCTGAGGCAAGATCTACAGTACTGCTTTATAATGGTATTGAAGTGCTCTAACGTTGGGGCCCGTGACACATTCCATTTACTGTTTCCAAACCGCTTTCATAGTGTCAGATCCTGCTTGGTCTACATTTGGCCTCACTCCTCACAAGTTAAGTAAAATGTATCTTAATATCCTAGATGAATGCTGGAAGTATCAGGCTCCGAGCTGAGGTCTTATACGCATATTTTGTAGGGGTGTGCACGGACCCCCCACTCCGCTTCACTTTAAGATCCGCCATTTTCGGATCGGCCCACTCCGCCCCGCCCCCACTCCGCCTGTGCCCACTCCGCTCCGCTCGGAGCTCCAGATCCGGATCGGAGCTCCGGTCCCCCCCATAGGGGGGGGGTTACTGGGCCCTGCCGCCATCGCCGTCCATGCGGCGACGGCGGCACAGCCCGGTAAGGAGGAGGGGGGCCTTACCTGCCTTCGTCCGTGGTCCGTCGCCGTCTTCAATTGAGCCCGTGGTTCCACCAGGAAGTCTGGGCCGCAAGTGCAGCCCAGACTTCCTGCTGGAACCACGGGCTCAATTGGAGACGCTGACGGACCGCGGACGGAGGCAGGTAAGGGAGAGGAGGGCGGGGGGGTTACCGGGCCCTGCCGCCATCGCCGCCCATTCGGCGACGGCGGCAGAGCCCGGTAAGGGACCAAGGGGGAGGGGGCCTTACCTGCCTCCGTCCGCGGTCCGTCGCCATCTTCAATTGACCCCGCGGTTCAAACCCCACTTACCTTTCCGGCGGAGCTCTGGATCGAGGCGAAGGATCCGCCTTCACCTCGATCCTCTTCGCCACGCTCCGCCGGCCCCCCAATCCTCTTCGCCTCCGCCTTAAGGGCAGGCGAAGCCCCCCGCTCCGCTACTGCTTCTCCGGTCCGATTAGAAGCGGAGCACATCCCTAATATTTTGGGTTTGGCTAAGAAGTAAACAATTCTGGAGTGAAATTATCATTACAATCCATCAGATGACAGGATATCAGCTATCAGCAAAAAACTAAAACAATTTTATCTGTTATTTGAAACACAAAATTGAACCTGTAGATGTATAAGTAATATAATAATTTCTATTGGTGGTCAGGATATCAATTTCCAAACAATGGACAATGTCAGAATCACCTAGTATTTCAGATTGATTTAAGAAATATGCTTTATAACCTCTTTTTTCTCTTTTTGCAAAGCTAATATTGTATAAGAGGGCAATTTAATCCATCAAATTATAACTTTATATGAAGATGGTCATTGCACATTATTTTGGAGTACAGAATTCCAAGATAATTTTCCTATTTATTAATTTATTATTGCTATTTAGTGCAGTTTGGGGATATTTTTGAATGTCTATATGCATGTTTCTGTGGTTCTGTGAGCCTGAGACCGCGGGCGTGTAGCCCGTTCTGCCGCTATTCCCGGCTACCGCATTTACTTGCAAGTAGCCGGGAAAAGTGGTGGACGGTGCGCAGCGCTCCGCAGGAGCACTGCGGCCATCAGGGCAGGGTGTGGAGATGGGTGGGTGGGGGGAACAGAGACAGGGGGGATGGGGGGAAACGGAGGCAGGGGGGATGGAGGGATCGGAGATCGCAGGCGGGGGGATTGGAGATCGCTGGCGGGGGGGATCACGGCCAGGGTGGGGAAATCGGTGGCAGGGGGGAGCGGGGATTTTTTTTTTAAAAAAAACCCAAACCCCTACCTGCCGTCGCTGGAGCGCTCCTGCACTGCTGGCCCTTTAAAACTTTTTTTAAAAAATGGCGGGCGTGACAGCTCTCCTCCAGAGCTCGTCGCGCCTCGCGTGTGAATGAGGGTGAGATCCCGTGATAGTTGCATCACGGGATCTTCCCTCCTCTAGCCTGGTAGGTCTAGCTAAGGCCTAAGCCATAGTTTTGCAAGATCTGCAAATACAGGTATTGAATGAGAGCTTTTCAGTAGCATGCACTTTCCACTGAGTGGAATCTCCTCTCAACCTCTTAGTACACCCTTCCATTGGTTATTAAAACAATGAATATTGGTGATCGAAATAAAAGTTGCAAGAGGTAATTTTACCTGAAGACCGACACTTCCTGCAATTCCTTTCTCTCCTTTCACACCTTTTGCTCCTTCTGCCCCCTGAAAAATCAGATTACATCAATATAAATATTGTTAATTCATTCAAAAAGAGTGAGCAGTAGGCCAGTTCACATGTTACTGTCATGATTTCATGCTCTCCCGCTGTGATATGAGACAATAAAGAGATCTGCCAAGTAATGCACAAAACTTTATTCATCAAATAAGCAGCTCTTTGCACCTGAAGGGAATGTAAACACTAGGAGCTTTCCTCTAGGCTAAAACTTGGCTGACTAAACTAGGCAATTGTCCTTTCAACAAAAGGGAACGTTTTCCCCTGAGCCACTTTTGCTTCAGGGAGGATTCTTCTGAAGAAGTGTTTGGCAAGAAGCTAGCCAAACTGATTGCCTCTCCCCTGCTTTCAGCTCCACCAGCTTGACCTTGCAGCGGACTCTGGGATCAGCCAACTCTGAAGTCTCTCACTTCTCTAAGGAAGCCGAGTTCCCACAGACTAAGTTTTTAGCATTCTCTCTGATAAAGCCCAGTGAAGATTCATCCCTGGTTCCTGAATCACTTCCCCTGCTTCCTGTGTTGGCTGGTAAATTTCTAGTCTTGTTTCTTCTTGTTCAGAATCTGATTCCGATTGATAGCCTGAAACCTCTTTCCCCATACAAGGTAGAATAGGCCTGATCCTGACAGTTACTATCCAGTAAGATATTGTTATATATTCCCTACTTCACCAAGCAGTGAGATGTTCTGATATCATGGATGCAGATAGCTGATTAATGCACTGTGGAAGTTTGCCAATATATATATATGAGGTATTGGCTCATGCGTGGGAACTGTTCCAAAGTAGTTCTGATATTTGCAAAATAAGTTCATGTATACTGTGCAAGAAAAGCACACTATGAGCTTCTCAACATGAGCAATTTATTGCACACTCATGATTGGCCACTCACAGAAGTTTGTGGGTCCTTTGCATGATTCTGTCAACCTTCAGGACGTCTCCAATGCTTTACCCTGGTGATCTTGTTGTTGTTTTTAAAAAATGGAGCTAATGCAATATTTGAAATAACCATGGGATTAATTCTACCACTAGATGACACTGCTTCATTGAACTTTATGGAGCATTGCCCAGATGGGAAGTTTTCAATTACACACCAGGTGGTTGCCATCTAAAGAAGCCCATACTAAACATGGAAAGACCCGAGAGAGAAAAAGGCTGGTAAGGATGTGGTTTTTTCCCCTTAATGTAGAGATGCCCTATATATTTGTATGCATCCGTATCTTTTCACATGTACATACATACACACACACACACACACACACACACACACACACACACTGAGAAAGAATAGTATTAATACTCACCTGTGGACCTAGAAATCCTCTATCTCCTACCCTACCATCTGGACCAGGAGTTCCTTTTGACCCCTGTATGAAGACACAATTCTTGCTGTTAATTATTTCCTCTCGCTTTCTCTCTTTTAGAGTGTATTACTTTTGGCAGATTTTAATCACTTGGAGTCTTTATTCTCATTTAGATCAAATTACAGCAGGCACAATCCTGCTGAGAATTGAAACAGGGCTCAGCAGAGCACTCTGCTCCTTTGCTCATTGGCCGACACATAACAAATGCCCTTTGTTATGCTAAGAGCACGATATTTGGGTCCGATCTTACAGCAATACCTGTGGAGGTCTGTCCATGAGACTGTAATCTGTCCGCTTTGTAGTCAAGACAGATATTGGCAAAGGCTGCACATTTTCTTTCTGTAGTCATTGCTGTTAGGGGAAGTCTTAAAGGAGAATGCTGTGTCTTGTCAGGGGGAAGACGGGAAGTCACCTACCACCATACACTCTGACAAATCTTCCCTAAGTTGTCACAAACTGCCATATCAATACATTTTCATGCAAGATTGTGGTAATGTGAGAAGGCCAGGTAGCTCCATACCCCACTAACCTGCTCCTCTGCTTCCCACCAGGCTGTTCCTGTATGGAATGCCCCATATCAGTCTTACTGTAAACTTGTAAAATGAAGAAAACATACCGCTGGGCCAGGACGTCCTCTCTGACCATCAGCACCCTGTGTCAGAAATAATGTGTATTACTTAAATGCCTTAGCTTTCTTTCATATTTAAAAATAATCACTGTGATTTTTTTGTATTCCCCCCCTCCTCCAGTCAACTGGCAGATCAGTTACTTCACTGTTTTTCTATGCATTTTAGTGTGTATACGTGACAGAACTATTCACGGCCATGGAGAAGCAAGTAAGGAAATTAATTATACTGATCCTACCAGTCCCGTGTATTTCTAGTAATACTTGTGGTTACTCAGAGGATAACATCATTGTTTATCGAACATCTTATTTTATCGCTTCAGAATTTGATTCAAATTGTGGTGCTTTCTACAAATGTTTGGCATAGGAATGTCTTTTCATCAATCAAGTAAAAGAGGGGTGGGCAACCTGTGGTCCTTGACTTAGAGCATCATCAGACGAGGGTAGGGGTGGGAATCGCATTTCCCTACCGTCGCTTTGCCTCCTGCTCCTGTCGCATAATAGGGATGAACAGCTTCCCCTTTCTTCACACAGGGAAGAAAGGGGAAGCAAGCAATGACCATGCAGCCCTGTGCTGCACACAGCAGGAAGTGGCGACAAGTTTTGTCACAGTCAAAAGAATTGGATTTTTCGGGTCTTTTTTGTGATGGCTCTGGCTGTAATCTTCTTCCGTCTGCGAGCAATGCAAGTGACCCCTTTGAGAGGGTCTGTGCTTGGGTTCCCAGAGACATCCTGTCAATGTGATGCCTATAAACTGATATGGCTATCGGTTGCTAGTGATGGCTATATATTACTTCCAATATTTATTATTTATTTATTTATAATATTTATTTACAGCTCCCCATTCAAAATTCTGGAGCGGTGTACAGGATAAAATAAAATAAAAACAGAATAAAACACTTTAAAATAGGTTTTAAAAGAAGCAAAACGTCAAGAGGCATTATGAGGAAACAAAAGCAGGCTTCCCATAAGCACCTGGTTGGGCACTGTGGGAACAGAATGCTGGACTAGTAGGATTCCTCTTACGTTCTTATTGTTGCTGAATATCTTAACAGCCTAATCTACACCAAGCAGGATATAACACTATGAAAGCAGCATATAAAAGTCAGGAGCCACACCAAGCAGGATATAGCACTATGAAAGCAGTATATGGTATGTGTCAGTGGGACCCGACAGTGCACTTCAATTCCACTATAAAGCTGGGCCAGGACGTCCTCTTTGACCCTCAGCACCCTGTGACAGAAATTATGTATTACTTAAATGCCTTAGCTTTCTTTCCTATTTAAAAATAATCACTGTGATTTTTTTGTATTCCCCGCCCCCAGCTCCTGCCTTTTATATACCGCTTTCTTATGACAATATCCTGCTTGGTGTAGATTAGGCCAATATCTGAGCAATTCCCTGCCTCACAAAAGGTGACAATAAGAGGTCTAACTGAATAGAAAGACCTCACTGTAGCACCTATATTAACCATACTAGTCAATACATATCAGTTTTCCCCCTCCAAATATGAGTAGGTGTATTTTTAAGTATGAAGCTTAATGTATATATGCAAAGGTATGGACAATGCCTATTCGTTGAGTGTCTGTCATAGTTTCCAAATGCATTTCAATAGAGGCAATGAAGAGTGCAGTCCTAAGGATATTTGCTCAAAAGGATTATTCAGTTCAAATAAGGAATTTCTATTTTGGTATTATCTAAATAAGCATTTCCCAATGTAGTTCACTTCAGATGTTTTGTACTACAACTTCCATCTGCCTCAGCCATAATTGTCAATGGTCAAGGATTATGGGGCATGTAGTCAAAATCACCCAGACGGCATCGCACTGATCTCAGTCATGTGCTATTTTTGTTGAGACATGAACTGGCATCACAATTGCTGTAACAAAAATAAACCGAACTGGGTTTTTTTCTGTTGTGATAATTTGTTATTTTATTAGTTCATAACTTTTTATCCTGCATTCCGTTTTCTGTTGTGGTCTATGACTAAAAGAGAAATAAGATTGAATTGACTATAAGACAATAGAAAAGGCCATAGTTTCTATCCACTGCTGTGGGATAGATGTTGAAAAACTTTACAAGAATTGTTTGTGTCCTCTCCTCATTCCCATTGTGCAAGAAGACTATCTTGCTGTGCCAAAAGGACGCTGAAAATAAAATCTTGGCTTTCCCAGTTTACAGTAGTACAACAGATGCATGCTCTAAAATTATTTTGGCAGCACAGCATTAGGAACTGAATGCCTTGGGCAAGACTCCATCCTCTTTAATCTGTCTTTCTGCCTGATTACTCTACCCCAACAAACTGTTCAACTCCGCTAGGATTAGAAAAGCTGAGAAGGAAGAGGAGGAACTGCCTCCAAAATACATATTGATGAGCATCCCAAAGTGTTAATGAAACAAAGATTTCCCCTTTGCAGAAGTTGCCAATTCATAAAGACAACATGGTACTGAATTTTCTTCATTGGATCTGTCATTATCATTATTTTGCAAATGTTCTACTAGAAAAATTGTTCTTCACAGTTAGACCGAAGTTATGGGTTCTACAGTCAATATCTAACTTGGAATTCTCCTATTATTTTCTTTACTAAGGGAAGCCATATTAATGTTTAATGTTTTCATCTATATTAATTCTTACTTTGTTTCCTTGGGATCCCACAAAGCCGGGTGAACCTTCTGGTCCTCTTTCTCCCTGTGAATGGAGAATTTAATGTGATATTATTAGTCAACAGCAATTATTATATTTCTTAACCTTTCTGTTTTTTGACATGTCTTAGTTTCACCTGGACAGATGTAGAAAGAGTACTCACTTTGAAGTAGGGGTGGAAGGGACAATAATATGTTCCCTTCCCTAAAAGAGTACCAAAAAAACACACCATGGAAACAGAAGAATGGGGTCAAATCACAATGACTGTGTTTGTCACATGACAACTACGGCTATCAAATGATAGGCAGAATATATGAAATAGCCATCACATATTTAACTATCACATATTTATGATTTTACTATTGATTAAAGTTCTAACCCAGTGGTTCTCAACCTTCCTAATGCTGCGACCCTTTAATACAGTTCCTCATGTTGTGGTGACCCCCAACCATAAAATTATTTTTGTTCTTCCCTACACGATCCATTGTCATGGGATGGTTTGCTAATGAAAATAATACATAACAATAGCTTTAATAATACAAAAGATGATACATGACATAGTTCAGTCAATACAGTTTCCTAAGACCATCGGAAATATGTGTTTTCCGATGGTCTTAGGCGACCCCTGTGAAAGGGTCATTCGACCCCCAAAGGGGTCCCGACCCACAGGTTGAGAACCGCTGTTCTAACCAATGGAGGCAAGCATAGCAGGCAATAGGTTCGTCAGTTGATAATTCAACTAAATGCATACATTTACACCATCTAGCTTGCTTGCAATTTTTTCACCTCCTTCACGACAGGTTTCCTGTTCATGATCACATGGAGAAAATGGTGCTTTTTGCCAATTATTGTGCTAGCTGTTTAGATAATTATCTTAGATGACTTGCCTTAGTCAAGCTATAAGGGTAGATTACTTACACTATCCACATGCAACAATCTTTTACCAGGTATACTTCCAGTTAAACTCTTTGAAAATACACATTTTAATTGACAAGGACCACTTCTCAGCCATTTTATCCACTTGAAAATTAGTGGTTTCTTTTTGGTTCTACTTCGAGGGGGGTGTCTTTTGGAGGAAAAGAATAGAAGCAGCAGTCATTTTGTTTCCCCAAGAAAGTCCTGTTCCAAGGATCTTTTTTATTTGGGGGTGGGGGGGCGGGGTTCAAAATGGCTGCTGCCATAGAAATGGCTCACTGTGAGCCACCATTATAGTAGATAGCAGTTGAATCTCCGCAGAAAACATACAACTTTTACAGAGTTGGGAAATTGTTCTTTCAGGAGCTCATTTGATTGAAGAGGTGAAATGTTAAAGATTTGTCCAAAGAAAGGGCAGTGGCTGAAGTAGTCCAGATAAAAATAAGAAGTCACAGTTTACTATTCCCTGCAACCCAATTAATTCTGAAATACTCAAAAAAGTGAAATGGTTCAGTGAAGCTAAGTGAAACTATTCCTCCTTGTATTACTGAGTCAATTCCACAATTTTTGTGGCAAATCCCTGCTTCTCTACAGTCCTAGAATTTTAAACCTGTTATTAATGAATTAAATAACTCATCGCAAGGATTTATCTAGTAAGCTTTCAGTCTAATTCACAAGCCATCAGTGCCTTATTTAAGGATTTAATGTTTGAAAACAAGTAAGTTGTAAGCAAAATCATACTTACCTTCCTCCCTCGTGTCCCCTTGAGGCCAGGACTTCCTCTTACGTAATTGTCCGCTCCGGGATTACCCTAAATAATAGTTTTTAAAAGGTATCTTTACATGAAAACAAAGTCAAATATCACTCTAATTGAGATCTCTGTCTGTGCTAATCTCTTGAAAAACGTGCTGCTACTTTTTACATACAAGAATACTGTAACCACACATAACACTCGAATGGGAAAAGAGTCCTTCTTGTGCATGAATGGATGGGATGGAGCCAGAATATGCAGCTCACAGTATGACCTGGAGAGACAATGGTTACAATCTAGACTCAAATGTGTTATAAGCAGAAAGCAAGAATTAAAACTACATGCAAGCAGATGGCTCCAAGTGATGAAGGCAGTAAGGCAAGCCACACACTATATAGCAAGTCATATAATACACAGTTACATAGCACTGATTTATTGGTCACTATTTACATTTGAAGGATACCGAGGCACAGTAATAACCTGAGATCAGTCAATGAATCTATGCTTCCGTTTTTTTAAGCAGAAATAACAAGCCTCAGAGCATATGCAGAGTGCCTTTCTTCATCTCTTAGTAATTGCAGCTTCCCCACACACGTTGGCCTAATCTACACCAAGCAGGATATTGCACTATGAAAGTGGTATGAAAGTGGTATATAAAAGGCAGGAGCCACACTACTGCTTTATATCAGTATTGAAGTGCACTGACAATTGTTGGGGCCCATTGACACAGACCATATACTGCTTTCATACCACTTTCATAGTGCTATATCCTGCTTGGTGTAGATTAGGCCCTAGAATTAAGAAGCAGCATTTACAGAATGATGGCACATCCTACACAGATAAAAGCCTAAGAATCTCTTTCTTTAGAAATTAAGCATTGACCCATCATCATTGCCAGCAACCTAGAGATGGGTGAGCAGCCTGGTACTCACCCTGAAAAGCATTTATACTCCTTGGAAGTTAAAGCTGCATGATCAGAACACCACAGAGGGCCTCTCCAAGCATTCGACTTTACACTCTTGCTGGCTGCTACTCCTTCCTCCTTCCCAAAGGCACCAAAGCCCACCTCACCATGGAGAAGAGAAAAGGGATAACACCTGGCTGAGAATTCAAACCACAATGGGAGAGGCCTGAAGAAAACTTACAGGATCTCCTTGGAAGCCTTTTTGACCATCATCACCAGGAAGTCCCCTTGGTCCTGGGCTGCCCTGAAAATGTAAGACCGTTGGGTGAAAAATCTTGCAAATGGACTTGTCTCAGTACATTAAGTGCTCAAAATCCATGCCTATCTGGATTCAGTCCCTCCTCTGTATGCATTTGTCACACAAAGTAAGCAGTGGCCTCCAAGGCTGTGGAGCGTTTTCTTAGGGCATGGCTAGACAGGGTGATATCCCGGGGATCACCCCGGGATCGTTCCTGTGCGTCCATATGATGCACAGGGGACCCCGGTACCAGGGAGGGATGATCCCTCCCTTTCCCTGGGATATTGCCCTACCCTTCTATCCTGGTTTTTCCTGCGGTCTTGGGACGATCCCAAGACCACAGGAGGTGCGGCCCGGCTCCTCGCAAGTAATCGCAAGGACCCGGGATCCAGGCACAGGGCCCATTGGGGGTGGGGTGGGGACCACAAGGTGTTTTTTTTTAAAAAAACTTACTTTTGCGGTTTGAGAGCTCATGCACTCCTTTTCAATTAAAAATAATAATTAAAAAATGGCGGCCACAACATCCTCTGGGGACATTGTGCACCGCTTGTAGCCCGAGGGGAGGATCTCGCGATCACACAGCCAGGACACCAACTTATGAGGATGGGAATGCCTGGAAGAGGAGGGGTTGTGGGAGCTCCAACCACTGTTCCCCAGGCATCCATTGCTTGAGGTGACAGTTTCACTTTGTCTAAAGGTAGGGCTGGCCCTGGTTTCAAGAAACACATATCCTAGATCTTTTACCAGCCAGTGCTTGCTAAACCATTCCTGTCCTTTGAAAAATATGTGAAACATTTCTCTATCTTATACTATCTTTCCAACTCTGCTCAAATTCAAATGTAAAAAAAGAAAAGAAAAATGGAATCTAAAATAATACCAGCTGGCCTGGGTCGCCATTTTCTCCCTTTAGTCCTGGTAATCCACGCGCTCCCTTTGAGAATATATAAAAAAAGAGAAATTATTTTGTGCATTTAAAAAGGTAGCACTCGGACACAAGAAAATGCAAAAAGACTTACCTCTTCTCCATCAATTCCATCAACTGTATCAATCCCATTCTCTCCCTGAGAGAACAAAATCAGAAAATATGAATTCCATTGTTACCAGTATAGTCATCTTGTGTAAGCAGTCCACTGAACATTAGAATCTATGTCAAGTCCAGCAGCTGCCCAAAGACATGGATTTTCAATTAAAGCGTATGTGTTTGGGGTGGGGTGGGGTGGGGTGATGGAGAGGATTATGCCCACTTCCATTCTGAGCTCCATCACACCTACTTTCCCCCCTGGTTTGCCTCTGTGTTTTTTACCTTGGTTGCATAAGCTCAGCAAGCGCTCCTCCCTTTCACAATCATTGCTATACCGGTGAACTCTCTTTTCACTTGTTTGCTCTCCCACTGCTATTGTGCCCAACCCACCCCTTCTGCTTCCCCCTCTAGTTCATTGGTTCTTGTCGTTGGACATTGTGAGCAAGTGACAGCCTTCCCCTCTCACTCATTAGAGTTCCTATGGGAATTAACCAAAATGCTTACAGCTGTGTCGTTTTTAAAGATAAACTAGGTGAAATGAGGTGAAACTAGGGACCTTGAAAGCTCTTAATTAGGGCTTTAGGCCTGCCAAGTTTGAATCAGGTTGGTTCATCCCTTGATTTTTTTTTAGGAATTTTAAATTCCACCCCACCCCCCAGTCATTCCTTCCCATTAATGCATACACACCTCTCCGATTCTGTGCAGGGGTGGATTAAGGCAAAATCGGAGGTGTGCGTGTGTTCAATGGAGCTCATTTATTGCCTGGGCTTGATTCCCTTACTCAAGAGTAAATCCCATTGATTTCAACTGCATTTACATCCAAGTCATACTAAAATCCGGTGCATGCTTACCTTTGAGTAAACCCCATTGAACAGAAGAGAGAGACTTACTCCGGGTTCTAGTATTTTGAGAGTGGGAGAGTGTATCTGTGTAACAATTAACTATGTCCACTTTTAACAAATTAGCTCTTTGTTTGACAAACATTACAGCAAAGATAGCTACTTTGTAGATAAGTAGTTTATCTCTCCCATTTAGAAGGAAGTCAGTCACTTTTCTGCTCTTCATCAACAGTAAATGCATAAATACATTGAGTTTTTGTTGCATACATTTGCATGTTTTCTGTAGCTTGCCACTTACTAACAATTTTTTTTCTTCCCCCCACTTTCTTATTCTAGGAGTCATTTCATCAATCTTATAACACAAAAGCAATAACCAAGACTTTGTAGAAAGTAAACATTGCATTACTGTACCGTTTCTCCAGTTAGTCCTCTTAGCCCCTGCAATGTTTAAAAGGGCAGATGTTTTATTTAATGAGGCAAAGAAAAAGGAATCCAATATCTTGATGAGGCTGAAGTTGATGGTTTTGATGTATTCTTACCTTCTGCCCATGATTGCCTTGGCATCCCATAACACCTTGTTCTCCCTCTGGTCCAACAGTTCCCCTGGCACCCTAAAAAAAGAGTGACAATCAATGCAAATATACATATCTTACATAGAACTGATAAAGAATTCCAAAGATTATAGAACTTACTGGCTCCCCATCTTCTCCGGGATGTCCCGGACTGCCATCAATACCAGCATGTCCCTGAAAATGAAATTGTATTTGAAAAGTTGGTTAATGAAATTCTGCCTTGAATTTAGAAACACATTCAGCTGAACACCTTAATACAAAGTGATAATGGCACCTTTTATTCAGTTGTCTGCTTAGAAAAAGCTTAGAACCAACAGACAGATACATTAATATAAGTTCAATTTGGAATATTTTGGTTCCCCCCCAAAATATGGCACAGTTTCTTGTGCATTATCACTATTTATTATAGCATGCTGAAAAACAGCTGATCAAAATGTCCTTGTAGGGTGGAAAGCTGTATTGCATAGATCCAGGGCTCCAGCATACCTCCTTTTTTATGCAGTTTTCATCTGAGGTTTCCACCTCCATTTCTTCAGCAAGTTGAGCACTGGGGCACTTTCACATCTGTGCATTGTTGCGCTCTTTCAGCTCATGTATCTTTTGACCTGGAGTGCTACTATATCGGTGAAATCTCAAGCCCCACCCCTTGGGAAAGGTTTACAGGGAGGGGGAGTGAAGGTTTGTTTTGCTCATTTCAAAGGGTGGGCAGATGAACAATCATTTCAATTTCTTTTGTGAAGGAGCTCAGGTCCCCTCCTTTGCTCCAAGGTAACCAAAATGCTTACCTCTGCGTAAGTTTTAAAGATAAAGAGATCAAAATTGGCACAGTGATAGCCCTTAAGGAGGACTTTCAGCATGCCAAGTTTGAATCAGGTTGGTTTATCCCATGATTTAATTAATTTTTAAAACATGCTCACTAACCACTTGCTGCAAAAGGGTTAGTGGCTTAACCATGGTTTAGTGTGGCCCATCATGGAAAATTAAAAGGAAAGGAAAAAAAGTGCTTGAAATCCTCATGGAGCTATCAGCTGTGCATTGTTCTACCCAACATACATTTAAATGCGATCTCAAACAGCACAAAAATATCCTTACCAGAGGTCCTTTTTTGCCTCTTGGCCCTGTGGGTCCCTCCATCCCTGCACACCTACAAAGCACACAGCAGCATTTTCTCTCAGCAATTGTGACCTTGGAAGGAAATCACAATAGGTCAAATACGTGGTCTTTAGAAAATCCGTTCTCCTTGATGTTGCTGAGCACTGCAGCTACTGCAGCCCATGTGATGACCTTTGCCAGCACCCACAGTAGAGGGTTTTAAGGTCTTGATATTTCTCTGATAAACTTACCATATACTCATGTAACCTTTTGGCAATATTTTGTATGCCAATAGTTAATGGATAATTATATCCAAATCCTTTTCCAAATTCAATGTGATGAAGTTTATCGAAGTTGGTGGCTCCTTCCAAGGCAACGGTGATCAATCCATCGAGTCCTATTTAGAAGATGAATTGATTAAAAAATCCCTATTTTATTTCATTTCCCTCATTTTTCAGTTAGTGAAAACACTGTGAATTTAATTCAGGTAATCATGTGGGAAATAAAATGAAGAGGGCAAAGAATGTCTTGTTTGCACAGTTTATTTTTGCACAGCTCTGGCTGGGGAATAACTGGACGTCACTTTGTAAGAGCTAATGGAAGCAAATGGTCACACAACATTCTGAGATAGTGAAACTCGGAATCTGAGTCAAAGCGCCAACAGTGTCATGCCCCTACTAGAGGAGTCCTCCTCAGAGGAAGAGCTAGAGGCCCCAGAAGCCAAGGAGACCCCAGACCAGGGACTCCCGCCAGGAGCCTCAGCCTCAGGGAAGGTGGTTGCATGGAGAAAGGATGGAGCAACCCCCTGATTCTCAGGAGCGTCATCGCCTCAAGGGTCATATATCATCACTTTACTGATCACCCATATGAAGACGGTCCTTCTTCCTCAGAGCCAGAGTTGCAGCAGCAATGACAACAAGGGAAGCAGTTAAGGAGACTGCCTCAAGTACGTTTTGGGGTGGTTTAGGTGGTAGCAAGACTGGAAATTTAGGGGGAATCTGTTTACTACTTTACTGAGCATGCTTCGAAGTTTGCAATCAATTCCTAACCTAATAGTGAAATGATAAGCCAAGTTCCCGCCCTTAACCGGGGGCAGTGAATTGTGGGGGTGAGCAGGCTGGCAGCGAAGAGCTGGTAAAGAGCAGTGGTACAGCTTTAGCAGCAGCAGCAGCAGCATCTTCTTCCCAGGACAGGACTGCTGAGCCAATCAGCATGATGATGGGGCGGGGCCAAAGAGGCGGACCCAGCAGAGTGAGAACTCTCCTTTCTTCTGCCTCCAGTTCAGCCTGAGGCTCCCAAAGGCAGACCTCCTGTGCGGCTCCAGGATTGCAGTTGCGGACCTGCTCCCGGTAGTAAGATGTCTTGCAGTGGCAGAAGTAGTCCACAATTAATGGGGCTGGGAGGGAATTTTACCTGCACACCAATTGGAAAAGACTGTGCAGGGTTTTGTTTGTTTTTGCCTTCCCCATTGCAAGATTAATTCCATTGTAAATAAGTTGATCTGGACTATCAGTAAATTCTTGATAACATTTGTCGCAACTTACATAGGCATGATAGGCATTGGGCTGGATCCACTGGTGAGGGGAAGCAGGATTGGGCTCCCTGCTCCCCCACAGTGAGGATTCCTGTAAAGGATCTCGGAGACATGGCACCAAGACAAGACCAGCATGGAGGCTGCAAGCTGGCCATGTCTGTGGTGGTGGAAAGGGGTTCACATTAGCAGTCTGTGTCGGGGTGTGCCCCTGACCCTTCCATCCACCACCAGCGCTCCTGGCATGCAAGCCAGAGGAATCAGTCAGCAGGCAGGATGGCCGATTACAGGATCCTCACCCTATGCTGCCACCATGCCTATTCAAGTGAGTTAATAAAAGTTGTGGCCAATTTATTATCCCAGCTATGTCTGTGTGTCTGTTTGTTCTCGTCCCTTTACCAGCTGGACTCATTTAAACACTGCCGACACAATATATTGATCAGGGCTAACTACAAAGCTGAGCATTATGAATGGACAAGTTTTAACCAATGAGCCAACTAATTACAACGTTTGGCACCATCACTGATTATGACTTGATGGTTTACTCTGAAGTATTAATAGAAAAGACTACTGTTCATTTCCTGCTCCTTGATTTTAAAGGAAATTTTCCCAGAAGAGGGGGTATGAATGAATAATTCTAGCACTTTGGCTAAGATCTGAAGGCACATTATACAGTAGATCTGGAGCATAGTTGGGGCAAGAGGAGGGGAAATTAATCACCAACAGTATCTGTTCTGCTGGTGGAAGAACACAGTTAGATACAACCCAATAGTCACATTTTGATCTGCTATGAAGTACCTCTTTGTCGAAGTTCTTCAGATTTTTTTTCCAGTGCTTCGATATCATCATCCAAGCCATCAGAGAAAAGAAGTAACACCTAAGACAGGTAGGTGAGATTAAAACAGAAATGATATATGGCCAAATCAGTAACATGAAATAGGTAGAGTGGTGCAATCTCATTCACCAAACACTGAGAAAGGATAATCACACACTTGAAGAAATGGAAACGGAGAAGATTCAAATTATTTTCACTTGGGTAGTAGGTTTTCTGTTAAACAACAACCCCACACTTATGCAGTATTTTACTTATTGGGTGTGAAAATAAATTACCTGATTTCGGTTTTGATCATGATGCTGAATAACTCTATTCCAAATTCTGTCCAAGAACTCAACATTGAGATGAGATGCACCGATTTTAACATTTCTGAGTTCCTCTAGGATTTTTTTAAAGTCAACTTGGAGCCTTGATGAGACAGGTTGGTCAGTGTTTTCCATGGCAATAGCCACACTGAACTGTGCTTTTGTTTCTTTGCCACAGCTTACAGTGCTGAAGGATGTAAGGTGCTTTAAAATATCAGGAAGATTGGCCACCAAACGCCGTTGACTATTAAATAAATAGTCCCTTGAACTCTGAGATGAGATATCAAATCCCATAACCACATCCACAAAACATTCTGTTTTAGGAAAAAATATCAGAAATCAATTTTGCATGTTAGTGTTGAAGAATGTCAGAAACAGAGAGAGCAGGAAAGAGTCACATTAGTGATGAAAATCAAACAAATTCTGATCCATTTACCCCTTGAGATTGGTTACCTCTGGATTTCTTGGGTGATACTGGCTCAACATATGTGTAGAGGTATCACCCTGGCTAGCTATGGCCTTAGCTAGACCTAAGGTTTATCCTGGGGTCGTCCCTGCCTGCTCCCGGGATAGCCTGTGTGTCACTTACATGAACAGGGATGACCCCGGGATGATCCCGGGATAAACCTTAGGTCTAGCTAAGGCCTGAATGTACATTGAAATGGATGTTATAGAATAGTACTCAGCAGAACTTAGGAACCACGCTAACACTTAGAACCGATCTACACAAACAACATCAGAATCATATGAAGCAGCTTTTGCCTGGACTGCAGATTACATGTAGAAGGCTTTTCTTGGACTGCAAGTGAGCTCCCTGTATATAGAACATTATCATGTAATGGAGAAAGCTAAATTGGAACCCTTCTCTAGGACATCTTAGTTCTGCAGCTAATTTTCCTGGGTTCTTTTGTTAGTTTCGGTGGACACCTGCATTTTGGAGTGATCCAGTCCAAAAAAGAAGAAGCAGCTCTGCCCATGAATCTGCTACACGTCTTTTAGAATCTGAATCAAAGACTGGAAGTGCAAGCAAGTTGATTTCATATTCTTTATTTAAAATTAGTATTTGAAACAATCAATTTTAAAGCTGTAATTAAGAAACCATGGAAGAAGCCCTGATTTCAAAAGATTCAGAAATAAACATGAATAGAAATAGGGCTGGGGACACTATAGGCAGGGCCAATGTCAAGGCTAGGCATGGTTGGGCACTTGCTGGGTTCCATTGACAGCCATCCCCTGGAGTTGCTGCTCCTCTTCACCATTGCAACATGCTTCTTCGCCTGCCTCTTGCTCAGATCCAGACAAACGAGGTGGTGAGGAGGAGCAGTAAATGCCGCTGCCTACTTTGCCATTGCCTTTCTGCCTGTTAAAGCTCAGTGTGTTTTACAAATTGGACGTCAATCTAATTATGAAGTTTTATTAGTGGTCTGTTTGCTTGTTTGCTCAGGATAGCTGTATTTTATGATGGAGTCCCTCTGCATTAATAATGACGGATGGATTTAAACATTCATAATGAGAAGGCTGAGGAAAGCAATAGATGTCACTAGAGGACTTTAAAAAATGCAAGGAGGAATCGCAGGGGGGTGGGATCCAACCCACCAACCTCCTTTAGACACTCAGAAGAGCCTGTGAAGCTCAGTGAGGTTTTGATATTCCACCAGAGTTCCAATCTGTCCCACTGCACCATACTGGCCCGATTCAGAAGAACCCTTTAAACCACAGCTTAAACCATGATGGTTAAGCCAGAAAGCCTTTTTCACCATGGTTAAAGCCATGGTTTAAGGTGTCTTCTGAACACAGCCTGGCTTTCTGACTTAACCGCCGTGGTTAAAGTGTCTTCTAAACGGAGCCAATGCTAACAATTTTTTAAGTCCCCCTGTTTCAAAAAGCAGATCAGGTGTGTTGTAGTTGGGGGGAAAAGAGCATCAGTAACTTTTGTAGGAGGCAGCATTTAATCACATGGTTCTCTACATTGTAGCCAGTGACAACAAAGAGAAAGTGAGGATGGTTTGGCCCTGTGATAAGAATCAAGTAGTGAAGAACCTTGGTAATGAACAGGTACAAAACAGAAGTAGCGACGAGATGGACTGGTGTTGTAACAGAGGGAAACGGAACAGGTTCATGGGATGGAGTGGGGTTTGATTGCTCCCCAGCAGGCCCTCTGTGGGCCAGATGATTTCAGGAAGGAATGGCCACTGACGTCACAGAGCATGGCCACACCCATTGCTGTTATCACCATGCCCATTCCAGCACTCCTCATGCCAAGAAAGGCAGAGTTCCCTGGCTGTGCCTGGTAATCACATGGAAGACTCGAGATGCTGCATGAAGTGACCCAGCTGCTGCTCAGGCCCTGCTTTGCAATGCGTCAGGGGAAGCCATGCAAAGCAACCCAGCCACCAATGTCTGTTATTTTTGATCTCAGATCGGAGACAACAGTGGGGATTCCCTCTGAGGAATGGGGGATTCCTCCAGGGGGTGGGGCTTGGAGGCCAAGCCATGCCCCCTGGAGGAGCCCAAGGAGGCTCCGAAGGCCAGATTAGGAGCCTGGCAGGGTGGATTCTACACTCCTGTTATAAAAAAAGGGAATTGAACTTTGAGAAGTACTAAGAAGGATTTGAAACTGTAAAAAAATAATTAACAATCTAGAAATGTATCTTTTCATCTGCAGTATCACCAGTAGACAGATAGGACAAAGATTTTTTTAAAAAATAGATGAATTGAACTGAACTTACTTGTTTTAACTTCTCTTTTACACCATTTTTTAGCTAGCTGTTTTGTAATATTTGACAGCTCACTGAAATCATCTAATTCATATCGTTTGTCTGGGGAGCCAGTTATCTGTTGAAGTTGCATTTCATCAACCTCACCGACTCCTATTGCATATATTTCCACGCCTTTCCCCCTCAGGATTTCTGCTGGATCAACAACATCATCATCTGATTTTCCATCAGTGATTAACAGCAACTTTTGATTAGCATATCTAGCTGATCTAGTTGATCTGTTCCGAGATGTGAACATGTCCTGCACTTGCCTGAGAGCACTTCCAATGTAGGTTTTTTTCTCAGACATCTTTGAAACATTGCTGATTTTATCCATCAGCTCTAATTTGTCCTGATATTTGCCCAGACAGAATTCTTCTTGGTAGGATTTACTGAACTGAGCCATGCCAAATTGTACTTCGCTCTTATAACCAATCCGGTCAACCAATTCTTTGAAGAACTTCTTCATCATCTTGAATTCTTCATCGGGTATAGTTTTGGAACCATCCATTAAGAAAACAATGTCTGCTTCGATGTCACATTCTGTGTGCGAGAGAAAAAGCATTGACCATTTAGCATTAATATTGCTCCAAAGTGCAAACAAGTTATATCTGGGGGCTCTCTATATGCTCTCTATATGCTATTTACTGTTTTACTCTGTACAGCACCATGTACATTGATGGTGCTATATAAATAATAATAATAATAATAATAATAATAATAATAATAATAATAATAATATTTACCCTGAGGTAGCTGCACAGTGATGCTGTGTTGATTATATGATGCAGCAGCCAACAAGCAGCCACAATGGGGCTTTTCCCCAAAACTGCTCCTTAAAAAAGTCACAGACTTATGGTGACTTTTTCCTTTCCACCAAGGTCAGCACATTTCCACCACCTGTTGGTGGTGACCTTGCTTCAGGTTGACGGTGGGAGCATTCTAGAGGCAGATCGAGGCCTGTGGTAGGTTGCTTGGGTCACGGGAAAGCAGGGCAGAGCACAGTAGCATGTTCCATGAGCTGAATGGCTTCTGGAAAGCCCGCATTCCCTCATGCAATGGGGATTGGCTGTTCCCACCACACAGCTGCAACGCCACAGGGTTTCTAAGGAATGCGCACCCAAAGACACCACCATGCGTTATTACACAGTGATGATAAATATATTCCGGACCACAATATATATATATATATATATATATATATATATATATATATATATATATATATGGGCAATAGTCATGTCAAAGGGATAGAAGTGTACACCGCTATTGAGTGTAAGATCTAGAACTTGTTTTCGTAGTTCTATGTGCTGCATCACACACTTGGTGCTTCTTCACACAGAGCATAGTCAAACTATGGAATTCGCAAACAAGAGATGTAATGATGCCCATCAATTTGGATGGCTTTAAAAGGGGCTTAGACAAATTCTTGGAGAAGGCTATCAATGGCTACTAGCCCTGACAAATAGGGGTGTGCATGGACCCCCCGATCCGCTTCTCTTCCAGATCCGCAATTTGCAGATCGGGCCGCTTCACTCCGCCCCGCTCCGCCTATAATCCGCTCCGCTGCGGAGCTCCGGATCCGGATCGGAGCTCCACTTTCCCCCCCCCATAGGCTTGCATTGAAATCCAAAAAAGTATACAACTTTTTTTCTGTTAAAGTTAGAAACCTCAAGTTTGGCACCATGACACCTCATGGATGTATACACATGCATGCCAAGACTCAAGCCAATCCAAGCGTCCCCTGATTTTTGGGGAATTTTTGAAAATCAGACAACCCATTTTCAGACATGGACTGTTCTCCAACAATTTGACAGATATTTTTTTTTTTGAAGTGGGCACCCTCACAGATGCCATCTAGATCCACAATCATGCCAAGTTTCAAGCAAATCCCATCATCCCCTGATTTTTGGCGAGGCTTTAACCTCTAACGCACCACCCATAAACCAAATTCACACCCCTTTCGATATTTCCGTCGATTTTCACGTTAGAAACCTCAAACTCGGCACCATGATAGTTTATTCTCGTATACACATGCATGCTAAGCCTCAAGCAAATCCCATCATCCCCTGATTTTTGGTGGGGCTTTAACCTTTTAACTCACCCCAAATCAAGTCCCATGCTAGAACTACGTCAATTTTCACGTTAGAAACCTCAAGTTCAGCACCATGATAGCTTATCCATGGATACACATGCATGCCAAGACTCAAGCCAATCTCATCATCCCCTGATTTTTGGGGAAATTTTGAAAATCGGACACCCCAGTATCTCAGGGATTTAAAGCTGCAGACAGCTCAATGGGGCCATTTCAAAGGAAATCCCAACATGCCATGAATTGGGGAGTAGAGATAAACCTATATGAAATCTTCTTCCACACTTGAAAATTGATTTGGAACTTCCAAAAGTCTAAGTGAGCGCAGGAAGGACTTATCCCTGAGTCAAAGCAAGACACACAGAAACCATCCCTGCGAGGTGGGCAGGGGAGGAGGGAGGGAAGGCAGGCAGGCAGGCAGCAGACATTTCTGGGGGCATAAGGAAGTGAGCCAAGGATAGTTTCAAAGCCAGTAATGCAAACCATCCCTGTGAGGAGGGAGCAGCACAGAGAGATGCCTTTTCTTTTGCATCCCATAACTAGGAGGCTAAGAGTAAAGCTTTGTGATCCTTGCTTCAGAGCTGATCGACTGCACTGTGATCACAGCCATTACTAAACAACATTACTAAACAACAAAATAATAATGTTAATAGCAACAATAATAACAACAACAACAATAAGGAGTTGAACCACAATGAAAGCCTGCCTGACTTCACTGAAGAGGAAAAGCCAGGAGAGCTTGGGCTATGGGGTGTAAATATAAAATTGAATAAAAAAATAAATAAAGGAGGGGTGGAATTAAAAGCAGCAGTGTTGCTGAATAAACAACAAGAAGATTTTTTAAAAAAAGGCTATATCTGTCTTTTACCAGTAAGAGGGAAGTGAATGTGCCCAGGAGGAGGGGGAACTGTGCCAATTTTGACTGGCCCTGTCTAGGGACCAGTCTTTAAGAAGCGACCTGCCACTTCAACTCATGATAGGCATTAGCTAGCTTGCTTCTCCACTGGTTAACCTTTGGAGGACTCTGATGACCCTCCAAGGGCAGGACACAGTGTCTGTGCACTGGGCACGTCCACATGCCCTAGGGGACCTCATCCCCTTGCACCACATCTATTCATTTGTTCACCAAGGTTAGGGTGGGTAGCAGTGCTGTGTTTCCTATCTGTTATTTATTTGCTTAGTATATGATTTCAGGTTGTGTTTGTGCATTTGGTGGGGCTACTGTTTTAAAAAAACACTGGGAAAAGTCCGTTCAGACTAAGAAAGAGAAGTTCCCAGTATCCCAAGTATCCCAAGTATCCCGTTTTGCCTATCCCGTCCTCCAACTTTGGGATCATGTGATCATGACCGGGAGTTGACTCTGCCCCTCAGCACTTCAAAAAGGTAAATCTCCCGGTTTTTTTACCTGATTTTTCCAAAAATTATAGCAAGCGGACCGCACCATGTAGAGAGCTGAGAGTAGGCTCAAAATGACCCCACAGTCACGACTCTCTAAGCACAAGAAGTGTAGGCAGCTGGTTGGCCACTGCATGAACAGAATATAGGACTAGATGAACCCTTAGTCTGATCCAACATGGCTCTTCTTACGTATTGCTTAGCAGTATGGAGATAATAATAATAACAACAACATTCTTAAAGCTCATCTTAGGTTGAGAGAGACACGCTGGAGTGATGTAGTCTTTCCTAACCTAGGGTGACGATATGGAAAGGAGGACAGGGCTCCTGTATCTTCAAAAGTTGTATAGAAAAGGGAATTTCAGCAGATACCATTTGTATACATGCAGCACCTGGTGAAATTCCATCTTTATCGCAACAGTTAAAGCTGCAGGATTCCTGCCCTCTTTTGTATCTTGTCACTCTAGCTATACTACCCTGTGAAGTAGGTTAAGCTGAGAGTCACTGACTGGCCCAAAGTCACCCAGTGAGCTTCATGGCCATGTGGGGACTAGAACCTGGATCTCCCGGGTCCCAGTCCAACATTCTAACCACTACACCACACTGGTTCTCAATACATGTGTCATACAAAAACAGTCCTGCCTTTGACTGAAAGTCTTGAGCCTCAGGATATCTGCACTGTTCTCTTTAGTGGTGAGGTTTACAGGCAGCAGCATGAGCTCGACAGACGCTATCTGGGGACACAGATCTATCCATTACTATACCAGGAAGAGAAGTTGCCCTTTCAGCCTCCAAGAAGAGATGGAGATTGCAAAGGTTGGGCTTCCTAAAGTACACTGAGAGTCAAACTATATGCTATGCTGAGCTCTGTGTTATTTTCCTGTGCATTTCTTTTTGACCAGAAGCAGGTTTGGTTTGGCAGGATTCTAATATGAACACAAGAGGTGTAGATAAAGAGAGGCTGCTTAATCTCTCAGATCAAAATCTGCCCCCGTCTAAGGCCTTAGCTAGACATACCTGTTATTGTCTGACAGAGGGGTGAAGAATGAAGATCCCGCAATGTTTTTATCGCGAGATCGCCTCCTCTGTTTACACACAGCGTGCGACGACCTCAGAGGGAGAGGCGTCGCGCCCAACATTTTTTAATTTTTAAAGAGCGCTCATGTGCAGAAGGTCTGGGTTGTTGTTTTTTTTACAAATATAATCATTTTCCCATTCCCCCACCCCACCCCCGATGGGTGCAGCGCTCCTGAGGAGCTCTGCGCCCCATGCGTGGGCCCCAGCTCCTCGCAAGGAGCTGGGACAAACCGCGGTGCCCGGCCACATGTTCCGTGGTTTCAGGCTCAGCCCGAGACCGTGGAAAAAACAGGCCTAAAGGGTAGGGCGAGATCCTGGGGCAAGGGAGGGATCATCCCTCCCTGATCCTGGGATCCCCTGTGCGTCATGTGGACGCACAGGGATGATCTCAGGGATCGCTCCAGGATGGCCTCTGTCAAGGAGATAAATGTAGCTTTCTGAGGCAAACTGTTGAGAGATAAGAGATCTCTATTGTATTTTGATCTCTCTTGAAAAAGATGGCACAAGAAGATTAGTAGGAAATTATTCCACAGTTAATGAGTATAGGTTAGTGCTGTGCTCTGTTATCCCCCCCCATTATTCTGTGAGTGGGTTTTGCTGAGTGGGATTAAAAATAATTCCCATTCAGTTTGGGTTTAACACTAAAAAATAATCTATTCTTATGTCGAAGTAAACTATGGGTAAAAGCTGAGTGGGGAAAAACACTAAACAGTAAAATAAAGGAAAATAATGCTTATTTAAAAGGGATTTCAAAAGAGGAGACATGGCTGAACTTGCCCTGAGAATAAAAACAGGAGATCAGAGCTTCAGGTGACACAACAATCCAGTAGAATTGGAAATGGATGTTATCCCAACACTAAGTCTGCCCCATGATTTCGAAACCAAAAGAATACAGCTTTTGAGAACAAAGGGAGAAACTGAGAATTTGTCCTGAAGAATGCTTCCACTTCCCCCTCACTTCTAGAACCCCAACTCTACCAACACAGCAGACATTAGGGTAGATTGCTCTATGCCTCAACCTAAAAAAACAATAAATACAGCAAAAAAAATATCAGTCAGTACTTTACCTGGCTTTGAAATATTACATAGTTCATCTGATAATGTCTTGGATATGTTTTGTAGCCCATCAAATTCATCCACATAAAACACGTATTCTTTTGATCCAGCCATGGTCAGAAGTTCATCACTCTTTGCTCCTTTTATCCCAATGGCATAGATAATAATTCCATTGTCTCTGAGTTTCTGTGATATTTCATGAAGGTGTTCCTTATCATTGGAGTCACCATCAGTTATGATCATAAGGACTTGGGGGACATCCTTCGATTTGCGGCTGCCACGCATCTCAGTGAACAGAGCTTCTGAGTGTTGAAGAGCCTCGGCTGTGTAAGTGCTGCCTCTTAAATGAATGTCACGCTGGATAGCGTCAATGACTGCTGATTTTTTACTATAGGTATTAAGGTAGAACAGCGTGTGTGGATCATCTGAATACTTCACAGCTCCAAACCGAACATAGTCATTGTCAACTTCAGATTTATTCACAATGCCAATCATGAAATCCTTCATGAGATCATAGTCTGTGTCACCTATGCTGCCAGAACTATCAATTACAAATACAACATCTAAACGTTCTATCCTTTTGCACACTGGAAAGGAAACAAGATATAAACATCATTAATGAAACTGAGAACATGTAAACATATAAACAAGCAACGATAAAAGCACAATTAATCAAATTGTTCATATATATATGCAAATTCATTTCACTTTATGAAATAATGTATGCACAAGAATTCTTTATTGTTGGCCTTGATATTATTAGTGATGTGCTCTTCAAAATGCTTTTTTTGCATCTCTTATTGTTTGCTTGCATCGACTTTGTGCAAGCTTGTGCTCCCTTTTATTTTCCTCACTTGGGCAAGACTTCCATTTTCTGAAGGAAGCCCTCTTTTCTACAATAGCTTCCTTGACACTGCTTGTTAACTGTGCTGGTGACCTCTTGGACTTGGTGCTATGTTTCCTAACCTATTTCTCCCCAGACCCCCTACCCCACTTCAAAGAAGAAGTGTTTTCCTCCCTCGTATGGTTCTCTATTCTGTTGCAAGGGCAATGTAAAAGAAGCCTAATAGCTTATGACTTAAAATAATATTCTCCAAAGCAGATATTTGAAACAACAATTCCATAGCCCTAGCCAGCAAGGCAACAGGCACAGGTGATGGGAGTTGTAGTTCACCACATTTGGTGTGTTGAACTTGTCATGGCTTCTTTCTCTGAAGCCAGCTAAACACCATAATCTCTTAAGTACATTTCATACCCAATTTAATAGATGTTTTTGTCAAAGTGAAATACCCAGCTTTTGCAGATGGCCATATCTATTCTCCCTGCCATTTCTTATTCCTAATTAATAGAGCTGTGGAGCTCCATCGAAGCTTCAATCTTGTGGAGAGGGGTCGGTGTTAAAACCGTTGGATACCTTAGAAGCAGAACGGAGGTCTGTCATGGTTAAAGCCATGATTTAAGGTGTCTTCTGAACAGGGCCATTGACTTTGTTTTCCATTCAGAATTCTGTCTGAATGGAAAACAAAGTTTTAAGTAAGAACAAGGGAAGGCAACAATGTGTGATTGTTGCCTTCTCTTGTTCTTACTTAAAAACTTCCCTTATCCCCCTCCCCCCCCATTTCCTTTCCCCCCTCCTTTATCCACAAATAAATGTTCTGTAAGCTTTTGGACATACGGCTACATTCTTAAAAAAGGAAATTTCTCACTAAAACCTTTCTCAGATGGCATGGTTGCTAAGTTACCCTTTTGTATTCTTATGATATTTCATAAGATATGTAAAGTTCTGTGATTCTGGGTTTTGAGCAAGAAAAGCAAAAGTGTCTTCCTATTTATTTATTTTTTCTAGAGCTGGGGTGAAAGTGGTGGGGTGAGGGTGCATCCTTGGCAATATGGCATAGAATCTCCCCAGGAAGCTGAGGTGAGGATCAGCCTCTGATGGAAGTCTACCAAAATTCTTTTCAGGGAGAACACTTCTAAAGAAGAGAGGGTCTGTTGGTAGGAAAAGTCACCCCCTTCTTAGATCCATAACATTCCCATAGTTCAGATAGGAGGCCTGAGGCCAAAAATGGCTTTCTGAAGGCTATCCACTGAATCCATGGCAGAGAGGAGAATTAAGTCAGGGACCTCCTGAATTATGGCTCAGTGTCTTAGTACAATAGCATTTGAACAACCTAGAAGAATTGATATTGAGAGCCACAAACAGGAGAATTAGCCATTCTGTGATCACTGACATATTCACAGAATTCAGCAATTGTTTTTGTACAATACCTGCCTGCATCACCTTGTCCACTACTAAAACTAAAAACTTGAATTATATTTCTGATTGTGCAATTTGGGTTTGGGAATGTATGAATTATAATGTAAAAGTCCCTGATGAAAACATCACAAAACAAGATTGCTTCCCAGAGAACAGAAATTTCCTGTACTTATTGAGCAGAAAACTCCCCCCTCACTCCCCCAACAATGCATAGGTTCCCAAGACGAAAAGAAACAGGACTAACCTTCCTGGGGATCACATATATCAAATATGATGTTGCCTTCTATCTGCTTCAGAATATCAAAGTTTTCCACATAAAACACTTGCTCATATTTTCCGCTTATCTCTTCCAGTTGTGTTTTATTGGCATTAAATATTCCAACTGAATAGATAATGATGCCTATCTTCCTCAGAGCTGCGGCTGGAGCTCTGACTTCATCTTGTGCTTCCCCATCTGTGATCAAGATAAGAATCTTGTTGACAGAAGGCCGCGCCCCTTTGGCAGGTTCAAAATAATCAGAAACAAATTTCAGTGCTCCTCCAGTAAGCGTAGTTTCACCTATGAGAGACATTCTCTCAATGGCCGCATTGATGTCAGTTTTTGCATAATACTTGTTGAGTGGGAACTCTCCTTTATTTATGTCACTGAACTGGGCAACACCAATCTGCACACGGTCGGGACCAACGTCAGTTTTGTTCACCAGCATCTTCATGAAGTCTTTCATTTTCTCAAAGTTGTCAGGGCCTATGCTACCAGAGCTGTCCACTAGGAACATGATGTCAGCCTTCATTTCTTTACAGGCTAGAGGAAAATATATATAATATTTTTATTAATTACGAAAATGTATAGGCTGCCTTATTACAATACATTCTCTGAATGGCTTACAGAATAAAAACAAGAGAAATTACAAACGAATAGCAATATAACAAAATATGAATGAATGAATGAATGAATAAGTTTATTACGGTATAACAACCAGCACTCCAATCAAACACCATACAATTTAACACATTTAACACATTACATTACATTACAGATGTGGTACGTGAATATTATTATTGTCTCGCCACCTTACGGCGTGAGATGGCTGCAGCACAAAATCTTGCCACTTTTACAGTAACTTGAGTGTTCATGCCTGAGAAAAGATAATCTAAACACACTTTGTCTGTTCTACCTGGGAATTTTTTTTATAAGTGGAGTTCTTAAGGAGACTCTGAGGTCTTTATACAGGTGGCAGTAAAGTAAAACATGGGCTATTGTCTCAACATCCCCCGACCCACATGGACATTGCCGTATAACAAAATATGATGTGACATAAATGTCAGTCCCAAAACAAAAGTGTAAGAGCTAAAATGGGTACAAAAGTCTACAGCAAATGTAAAAGGCCCGAGAATATAAACTGGTCCTTGCCTGTTGCTGAAACGACGAGAGAATGTGTGCAGCATATAAATAAGTCTGTGTGGCAAATGAAAGAAACAAACCAGACAGGCAGACTTATGGGTTATTAAAGGATCACAACTTTATTGAATGTTGCCTGAATAGGATTGGTGGAAGCATAAGGCATGGATACTGTCATTGGACAATCCTCCTACTGTCTGATTCCCCTTCCTCACCTGCTAGCCAGGACATTGGTATCAAAGCACAGGGTCAGGGGCCCACCATGGTGCAGACCACTAGTGTGACCCATTCCTGCCATCCTCGATGTGGCAGGCTAGCAGTCACTGAGCTGACCTGGTATTTATGCTGTATCCCCAAAATTCCTTAAGAAGGGTGTCCGACTATCCAGTTTCCCCCAGATTTCCCTTGGTTTTTGTTACGTCCTGGGACTCTGGGGGTAAAATTTAATATTTTTTAATAATGTCTGGGGAAATCCCAATGTCCCTGCTTCTCCCAAAAGTCTTGTGTCTCACGAGGCATCAGAGCTTCATCCCAGAAGTGTTGGCCCAGACTGAAAGTTGAAATTGCACTATTTTCTTATTTTCCCCCCCAAATACATATTTAATTTATTGCATGCAACAATTGCATCACATATTGATTGCTTATTGCTATAGAAATATATTTTCCCCATGCCTGTTTATAATCTTCTGCAGTTTCTTTTATTTTTATTTGGATTATATTTTCGTTAAAGAATTATATTAGCCATGTTCAGTCTCATTTTGTGGGTTTTTTTTTCTTTCCCTTACATTTTATTAAATAAACCACTCGCCTGATTTTCTGAGTGGTTAGTAAGACTGGAAATAGTATTTCATCTTGAATGCTCAAGTGGTAACCTAGATAAAGGGCCCCAGACATCCCCCTACATGTGTCAGAACCCCATAGTTCCCAGTTCTGCCTAGAAAAACTGGCTCCCAAATCAATAGATGTCATGGAAGCACAGCAGCAAGGACCCATATTTGCTTGAGAGCATTAGCCTGTGAAATTAAGATTCTGTATATTGGAGTAAATATCAGGAGTATTTCCCTTACCTTTTTCATAGCATATGTTTTGACCAAAATCCTTTTTTATATCTTTCAAGGAGTCAAATGCGTGCCCAAAATAAACCCTGGACATTGAGCCAGCGATTTCATACAACTGTGTTTTATTAGCCTCTTTCACACCAATAGCATAGATGATGACATCTTCATTCCTCAACTTCCTGGCAGGTTCCAGTACACCGTCATGTGCTTCTCCATCTGTCAGCACAATGAGATAGCAGGGCACTTTGCTGTCACGCTGCTTTCTTGCCTTTTCAAACAATGGCTGCATGGAACGTATAGCTGCTCCGGTATATGTATCTCCTGTCAATTGCTTGATATTATTAATGGCTTTCTCTAAATTGCTGCTTTTAGTGTACTCGTGAAGTTCAAATTCTGTTCTATAATTGTTTGAGTATTGCACAACTCCAAATCGAACATGATCAGGCCCTACAGTAAACAGTTGGACCACTTCCTGCAGAAAAGTCTTCATGTCAATAAAATCATCCCAACTAATGCTTGAAGAACCGTCAATGAGAAAATAAATATCCGCCTTTTCTGTGCTCTCACATCCTACAAGAACAGAGAGATTTTATATGGCATTAGGCACTGATAGACCCAAAACATAAGCACAAGGAGATGCAACAAAGTGGTCAACAATATAAGAAGAGGGCCAGACGCAGGTGGAACTTTTTATATAAAAAGTCTGATGGATAGACTGTTAGTAATGATAGCAGAGAGAGCCTTTGACACCAGTCTACTACATAAGAAGAGCCATACTAGGAGGCAATAAACTGAACTGTGAAGTGGACTGAAGATCAAAATGGAGAGGCGGGTAAGAATTATTATTATTATTATTATTATTATTATTATTATTATTATTATTATTATTATTATTTTCCTGGCAGATCTTCTCAGCCACACCTAAAAATACCTGTAATGTAATGACCGGCAGCCAACAAACTTGTAAGTCTGGTTCATGAGGTCTCAGCCTAGGAAGATCTTTTGCACTCTTGGCCACTGGCAACCCATATAATGGCAAAGATAAAGTAACCCATAAACTATAAGCCAAGGAATACCAGCCATTTCAGTGCCACAAGATGAAAGCGTTGACTGGTCAAAAAGATCCCTTAAAAGGAAAACTACCACTATAAGATGTGTTGAGCCCTGCTCTTGTCAGCTAAAGCCTGCTAAAGTCTACTCACTGTGTTAGATCTTGTACACAGATCTTGTAGCAGAATTTTGGAACTCCGTGAAGTCCATATTTCTGCTCATTAACAAACTCACTACATGAGGTTAGGGATAAGAAGCCACCAAAAGGAGATGTACTAGCATGCAACTGAGGTGATTCTATATCTAAAATCCTAGATTTTAGCTGTCCTGATTCCTTCTTATGGAGAATGAATTAGAAACAGAATTAAATCCCCATTGAGAAGGGCCCAGGGCCTAATCTACACCAAGCAGGTGTAGTGGTGTGAAAGCAGTATATAAAAGGCAGGAACCACACTACTGTTTTAGAGCGGTATTGAAGTGCACCGACAACTGTTGGGGCCCATGACACATACCATATACCACTTTCATAGAACTATATCCTGCTTGGTGTGGCTCCTGCCTCTTATATATCATTTTCTTAGTGCAATATCCTGCTTGGTGTAGATTAGGCCCAGGACTGCTAAAATAAATTAAATGATTATGGAAGAACAGTTTATCTATAACCTGCCCATGAGACACAACAAATCAAATGAGGATGAGCTTTTGGGAGTGTCGTTTAAGGAAGACAACATACTTAGAACTATTTTATCTCTAGTTATGTATGGAAAAGAAAGTAGCATTTTGAGATGTTGATATGTACAGGAAAGCATGTGGGATGGTCATTTCCCAGAACAGCCGTAGGGCTCGCCCAAGACATCCTTGGTTAAATTATTTTTGAACCCAAGCAAATCCTCCCAAAAGTGCTCCTCCCCATCCCTAGTAGTCAAAATACAAAAACAACAAATTAAATAAATAACTAGTTGCTGCCCTTTCATGACTGCCAGCAAAATCAGCTGCCTGACGCAGCCACCTCACTCTACCTAATGGTAGGATCAGATCATTAGTGCAAGTGTTAAGTGCAAAAGTCAATTTAAAAAGTTAATATCATGTGCACAGGCCAGTGTTAGTCTGTTAGAGTTGAGTGGAGTCTATTAATAACAAGACAAAGAGCAGGAAGATTTAAGCAAGGACTATGCTTACTTTACCTGTTTCGAGCAGTACTTCTCTTCCACGTTGGACATGGAGTATGTCCTGTATTCGGTTGAAAAGTTTCTTTTGAAAAACCTGACTCTGACTTGGAAGATCAGGAAATGTGACATGTGTTGTAACATACCGTTCTGGTGGATATGATGCTATCTGAGTTAACTGGGTGGTATTCGCCCCTTCTATGCCTATGGTAAATACAGTCACACCAGACCGCCGGAGGAGAGTAGCGGCCTCTATTATGTCATCATTGGAGGGTCTGTGGGTGATGATGGTGGCCAACTGTTCCACTCCTTGAGACATTCTGCTTCCTTCAGCCGCTGTGAAGAGTTTTTTCCTGGTAAAATTAAGGGCAGCACCCAGGTGAGCTTTCCCTTCTTTGGGGGAAAAGTCCTGAATTCTCTTTAGAATATCCAGTTTCTCTGTTTCGGTGTTCAGGGAAGATAATATTTTTGGCTCAGTGCTGTATGTCACTAGGCCAATTCTTGTGCATCGATCCCTTACGTCAAGCAAATTTATTGTGTCTTTTAAGAATGCTTTCATATCTTTAGCATTTCTGCTTGGAATACTCTCATCCAACACAAATACGACATCTACAACTAAATAGTCATGACATGCTGCAACTAGAGGGGAAAAAATAACACAATATTAGTTATTCTTTTTTCTGTAATAAACCTTTGCAAGTACCTGTATAATATTCCACAGTTGTCAGTCCATGCATGGAAAGGAATCTGAGATTGGCAGTTGAGACTACTTTAAGGTCATGTGTAGACACTTTTGGTGGATATTTTGTAATGGTGTGTTTCAGATGTGGCCAAATCCCAATGCAAATTGAGTTGGTTCAGAATGATTTGGGAGATGTTCAAATCAAAGCAGGCCTCCTCTGAAGCAGACCATATTCAAATCTGAGCGTTCTTGAAGCTTTCTAAGTGAGTCAGATTCAGAAGGACACAGAGGGCTTTTTTGCATGAAGCTTTTATTGAGCACTTGTGATTATTAACTCACGGAAGTTTGCAGTCCTTTTCATAACTTCATCAACCTCCAGTGCCTCTCTCATTGTTTTTAAGGGTTATTCCATTTAAAAAACACTATTTTAATAAAAGCTGAAAATGCAGTAACAAACTAAAGAGGTGGCATAAGTGAAGAATTGTGCCTCATTTTAGAAATCTCGCAGCGCTATCTACTGGCTATATAAATGAAACATATGGAACATGCCTGCAAACGAATTGGGAAAAATGTGGGAGGGGTGTCACACATGTATATTTTGCCCATTGTAAACCCTCAAAGACTCCAGAAGACAAAGCCCTGGTAAGGCTGCCTGATTTTCTCTTAATGTAGAAAAACCCAGAGAGTCATATAAATGTGTCCGCAAAAATTTGTAGTGTCTGCAAAAACTGGTACGCTTCATCCGAAGATCTCCATATAAAGAAAACATTAGGGTGGGGAGAGGGAGAGAAGGAGGTGTAGTTTTGCGACTGATTGTTGTAGCTTCTAATACCAGTGGAAGGTTTTACCAGGGCTTTCTACTCCCAGTGCTTTGGGGGCAGGGATGTTGGAGTTATATATTGCAAGACTGATGCAGTGTTCCTCTTTGCTATTTCTCTTTTCCAGGAGCAGGCACATTAAAAGAGTTTTTGTGGCATCTGAGGCCTTAGCTAGACCAGCATTTATGCCTGGGTGAACCCCGGGATCATCCCTTTGCATCCAGTTGATGCACAGGGGATCCCGGGATCAGGGAGGGATCATCCCTCCCTGGCCCTGGGATACAGCCCTACCCTTTGGCCCTGTTTTTCCCTGTGGTCTCGGGCTGAGTCCGAGACCGCGAGCGTGTGGCCTGTTTCCGCGGCTTTACTCGCGCAGAGCCGAGCGCTGTGCCCATCGGGGCTAGGGTGGGGGGAGCGGGGAAATCAATTTTTTTAAAAAAAAACTACCTTCAGTCGCTTGAGCACTCGTGCACAGCCAGCCCTTTAAAAAAAATTAAAAATGGCAGGCGCGATGCCTCTCTTCTTGAGATCATCGCACCTTACATGTAAACAAGGGTGAGATCTCGAGTTATTCACAATGTGAGGTCTCCCCTCCTCTACCCCGCAACAAAAGGTAGGTATAGCTAAGGCCTGAGAGACCTAGGAGGGTAGAACACTGGGTGGTTGCTGAAAAAAATGCTGTATATTCAAGTCAACCTCTGCCACTGTATGTTCCACATCCATCATTCATCCCTATTTAATTGAACATTCTGGTGCTAATTGACCAGAAAACCCAAAAGGTTTAAACTTGTTTTCATACATCATAACTCCTGAACCTCTGAACCTATTGTTCTGATATGTTGCAGATTTCTTGCCTAGGATCACTTCTATGTTGCATGAAGTTTTCATATAAATTGCAAAAAGGGAAAAAAGGAGGGGGAAAAGAGAAATCAAATCACTTCCCCCTCAAATTTGAAGTCCCTCATTTGACAAAAGTGAACCGATTCCTCCAAAATTCTGCAGGCTTCTTAGCTAGCACCACCCCTATGTTGTATACCATTATCATACGAATTGTAAATGCTACTCCTGCACATAAATCCCTCATAAGGGGCAACTATGCCTGCAAATGACATAGAGGTGTACAAAATTATGCATGGCGTGGAGAATGTGGATAAGGAGACATTTTTCTCTCTCTCTCAAAATACGAGAACCCAGGGTCATTCCATGAAGCTGATCGGTGGGAGATTCAGGACAAATAAAAGGAAGTCCTTCTTCACACCATGCATAGTTGAATTATGGGATTCACTACCACAAGATGAAGTGATGGCCACTAATTTGGATGGCTTTAAAAGGGGATTGGGTAAATTCCTGGAGGTGAAGGTTATCAATGGCTACTAGCCTTTATGGTTGTGTGCTATCTCGAGTATTCAAGGTAGTAAGCCTGTGAGCACCAGTTACTGGGGAACATGGGTGGGAAGGGTGCTGTTGTACTATGTATGTCCTGCTTTGTTGTTCCTTGGCCGCTGGCTGGTTGGCCACTGTGTGAACAGAGTGCTGGACTAGATGGACCCATGGTCTAATCCAGCATGGCACTTCTTAGTTCTTATAATTCTTCCAGGTTCAAAATCACAATTTAAAGGGATATAGAATTGACATTTGGCAGGTTTCATGCCCTCATATGAGCTAATATGTGTGCAAATTTCATCCAGTCCTATCAACAGAGCAAAAAACTTACAGTCATTTCTTTGTTTCCAGGGATAGTCAAAAGGAGACAAAGAATTTAGGATTTCCAAATTGAGATTTGGATTTGGCCCCCAAATTGAATTAGGCAGCCTCCAAAGAACCTAAGGCAAATCAGACTGTTTTCCAAGATGATGAACAAACTGAATCTTGCTGTCAGAGCACACTATTAGTATTTTGCGTTTTTGTAATGCAGCAAAAAGCACGTCTATCTGGTAACCCACAGTGGGATGAATGGGAAGTTTATTTTGTTGTGAGCGGCAAGAAATATCAGAGGAAGAGTAAAAGTCTACAAATGAAATGTCATGGCATTTGGGCATTTGAAGGACATCTGATGATGTTACCTTCATAGCACTGAAGAGAGCTGTATCGCATCAGCTCCCATGGCACAAAGCTAATGTGAGAAAGGGTGTTGGACAATGAAACTCCTTTTCACCATGTAATGTGCAAAGCTGTGGCACCCTTCACATGTACTTTATGATGGACCTCAGCTGCACCAAAGTGACACTTCCTAAACAGCAACCATATGGGTGATGTCTTAAGTCAGCCATCCCCAACCTGCTGCCCACCAGATGTTCGGACTTCAAATTCCATCAGCCCCAGCCAGTATGGCTGATGGTCAGGAACATTGGGAGTCATAGTTGAAAAATTCTGGAAGACACTAGGTGGGAAAAGGATGCCCTAATTTGTTTGCACTCTGTTCAACGTGGGCTTTGCAAAAGATGTGTCAAGTGATTTTGGCATGTGGATTCCTCCACCATCACACGCACAGTAACCCAGACACACCAGATTTGGCAGATTTCAGTAACTGAAGATGAAGGGGCTTTTTCATTCATTCATCAGCTCATATTTCTGGTTTTCTACTGCATTGTTTACCTTACCTGCTAAAGGCCAAGCTGCTCCATGTGATACTACACTAGGAGGAGCAGTCATTGAGATGACCGTGCTAGGTGGAGAAGTCGTTGAGATGAAAATGCTAATATCCACTTCTATGGCATTTCTAATGACATCGGGCATGTTTGCGGAAAACTTTAGGAGATCCCTCGGTGTATCAAAATAATAGTAGAAGGGGTGGGTAGCCATTGCTTCCAGCTCTTGCAGAGATGCATCCAGTGTTCCCAAAGCTATGACCTTTACCCCCTCATCCTGTAATACCTTTGCAGCATCTTCCACAGCATCTTCTGACCGCCCTGAGGTTGAGACCACCAAAATCTGGTTTCTGTCTTTTCTTGGGGTTTTGAAAAAAGTCTCATGGACCGTTTGTATGGCATTCCCGGTTCTTAAAGATCCACCCCTGAATGCAAAGCTCTTTTTAATGTGGTTCAGCATGGGGTTCCTTGCTTTAAAGTCATCCAGCTGAACTTCAATGTGCACATCGTCGCTGTATTGCACAAGTGCAACACGATATTTGTTCGGGCCTATTGGAAGACTGCTGATTATTCTGTTCACAAACGATTTCACAGAGGAAAAAGCCCTTCTGCCAACGGCATCGGAGCTGTCGATCAAAAGGACAATGTCTGCAGACTCAGAGGCTGCAAATGCAGGAAAAGAAAGTTAGTGCATAAACTTATCACTACAAGTGATAATATAAAAATAAAACTGTTTAGCTAAAGTTATTCAGGAAAAAAACCTAGACATACTCATTATATAATCTTTCATGGATTCTCTTTAATGTTTCTGTTTTAGGTGTGATGTTTGAGATAGAGATACATCTATATTGAATGGCACCCACCACGTCTCCCTGCAATCACATTTTGTCCTGATTTATATATCAGAGAAGTGAAACTGCTTGATTTACTTCTGGAATAGTTATGCATTGGACGATGAAACCTCTGAAAGCTTCATTCTGTCTTTTCTTGGGAGCAAGCCAGACATGTATGCATTCATTAAACATCTACATCTAGAGATGAGCATATTACCCCAACATTAAAATCACTCCACTGGCCGCCAATCAATTTCTGGGTGAAATACAAAGTGTTGGTCATTACCTTTAAAGCCCTACATGGTTACCTGTGGGATCACCTTCTCCCATACAGTCCTCCCCAAACACTCAGGTCCTCTGGGGAGAACTTACTTCAGTCAGCCAAAACTAGGCTGACAACTGCTACCCAGAAGACCTTTTCTTCTGTCGGCCCCAGACTGTGGAATGGCCTGCCAGAGGACATTTGTGAACTTAATTCCCTCTCTGAATTTAAGACAGCTTTAAAGACTAGAATTTTCCGGCAGGCCTACCCAGATGAATATGAAACCAAGAATTTTTAAGATGTGTTGATTTGTTGTACTAATGTTGTTCCCTGCCTCAATCCAAAGGGAGAGGCGGGTAATAAATAAATAAATATATTATTATTATTATTATTATTATTATTATTATTATTATTATTATTATTTGCTTACACATCTATACTTATAAAAGATGTGTCTGTCTGGGCCATCACACCAAGACTGTGAAAACTAGACACCTGAAATTTGGTGCGTATATTAAGGGGACGATAGGGATATGCACCTGAGGGTTATTTTGTTTTCACAGTGCATTAATTAATTTAATCCTTTTAAATGTGTCCATGTGGTTGAAACCTGTACTAACATCTTCAGTCAGTAGGGGCAAACTTCCTTAACCAGTACATAGTCAATATAGTTTGAAGCAAAGGGAGATTACCAATGACAGAGTTTTATGGCTGGCCTCTCCCCACTGCTGTTGGGCAGCCCCACCAAAAATGGAATGGACAGACCCCTTAAACAGGGGAGCTATAGGGGTGCACAATGGTAGAGGGCATTGTTTCACTCAGATGGAGCGGGAACAATGTGAAAGCAGTACAAAATTGCCTGAAGGCTTTACTATATGAAACTAAGGGTGATTTCAACCCATGCAAAGCCAGGTTTGTTCACTACTTTGACTATGGCCCCGTTCAGAAGACACCTTAAACCACGGCTTTAACCATGCTAAATAAAGCAAAAAGCCTTATTCACCATGGTTAAAGCCATGGTTTAAGGTGTCTTCTGAACACGGACTGGCTTTGTGGCTTAACCACCACGGTTAAAGACATGGTTTAAGGTGTCTTCTGAATGGGGCCTATATAAAGTAGAAGGTGGGGGTGCTTTTTATAGTAAACAAGAGTATGTGGAAGGGAATGAAACCTGCTCACTCTGCATTAACTCTTTTTCATCCAGCCCTGCTCAGTTCCAGTATAGGTGCTGGGCTGAGTAAATACAGCTTAAAACCTCAGAACATGTCAAAGTAAGAAAAGAAAGAGGGTTAGTTTTATTGCATTTAGTATAAAAATAGTCTCCCATGCTTTCTGCTAAACTGACAAGTATATGTCCCCCCCCAAAAAAAAAATTTTTTCCCCATACATTTTTTTTGGCCTGTGGTGTTTTGAAACCTAGGAATGTTGTAAAGTTTCAAATGTCTCTTGCAAAGGAGCCTACAGGTCTAAACTGCCACCACATCTAGGCAACAACCCATATTAACATTAGCAAGAACAATTTCTTGCTTTTTAAAATAAATTTTTTTTTTGGTAAAGGCTACTGAAATACCAGGTTTGTGTGTCACAGAAGTCTGTGCCAGAAGAATAACAAGGAACAAAACCGGAAACATCTTCAGATTGTGCACAGATGATCCAAGAAATGAATCTAGGAATAAAAACAAACCTGTCATTTGTCACCAATACTATCATTTCTTTATACATTCAAATGAAAGCTATCCTCCAGTTGAGGAAATTGACCTAAATTCTGATTTCTTACTGCAAGTTTGATGATTTGTAGCTCAGGCAGGATCTACACCACTGCTTTAGGACGGTATTGAAGTGTACTGGCAACTGTTGGGGCCCATTGACACATACCATATATGGCTTTCAAACCACTTTCATAGTGTTATATCCCACTTGGTGTAGATCTGGCCTCAGCGTCTCAACTACTGTACTACATCACTTCTCTGGTGCATGCAAACCCTTTGGCCATACAGAAGTTCATTGGATCCAGGCTAGTATCTGGCATGATTAATATATCCTTCCTTTTTTTGACTTTACAATAACCATGCAGACAAAAGACAAAATAAAAAAGGCAATGGAGTAGCATTACATACTACCCAAATTTTCTCAACTGTGTTTTTATTTATTCAAAGAAATTAGCAGACAAGCAGAATCTATTGTATGATAAATATCATAATTAAGTGCCACACATTTACCCACAGATCTGTTAAGCTGATGAAAAGCTTGATATTTTAAGTAGGATAGGATGACTAACAGATAAAACTTTCAATTAAGTTTTAGGGCTTATTTATTATTTATTTATTTATTACATTTTTATACCGTCCAATAGCCAAAGCTCTCTGGGCGGTTCACAAAAATTAAAACCACAATAAAACACCCAACAGGTTAAAACACAATTACGAAATACAGTATAAAAAGCACAACCAGGATAAAACCACACAGCAAAGTTGATATAAGATTAAAATACAGAGTTAAAACAGTAAAATTTAAATTTAAGTTAAAATTAAGTGTTAAAATACTGAGTGAATAAAAAGGTCTTCAGCTGGCGACGAAAGCAGTACAGTGTAGGCGCCAGGCGGACCTCTCTGGGGAGCTCGTTCCACAACCGGGGTGCCACAGCGGAAAAAGGCTTGTGATGTCTTTATGGTTAGTTGGACCAATCTAGGGAGTACATAACCTGGTTTGCCCCCCCTCCCACCCATGTTTTGGACTATAACTCCTTGACCTTTGGCCATACTGGCTTGGGCTGATGGAAGTTGTAGTCCAAGACATCAGGAGGATGCTAGGTTTGGTCTAATCAGTAGCAGACTATAATTTTGTCTAATAAGAAGGAAAATATAATCACTAACCAAGGGCTTGTCTATACATCCTGGATGCCTCATTGTGTCTGGTGCTGCATTGTTTAGATGACACAGCCACCAACTTGCAGCCACATTGGGCTTTCCCCCCTGAAACTGTGCTTTTTCGTGGTGTCGTTGTACCATGATTTTTTCAGTTTCTCCGAGGTCACCATGTTTCTTCATCTGTCAGTGGTGGCTTCAGTTTGGGTTAAGCAAGTGGGCATTGCTAGGGGTGGATCTGGGCAGGATCTACACTACTGCTTATAACAGTTTATAAGGGTTATGACAACTGTTAGGCCCAGGACACATTACATATACCGTTTTCATACTGTTTTAAAAGTGTTATATCCTGCTTGGTGTAGATCGGCCCGATTACAGGTTAAGCACAGGAACAGAGGACTTGACAAGCCAAGTGGCTGCCAGCACTGCGATTTTTCCTGGTCAGATAACCTGCATTCCTTCCTGCTGTGTGACTTTATTGATTCCACCTCACAGCAGCTACGCGGCAGGGTTTTAAGGGAATCAGCTACCAATGTGTCATCATATAGACAACCCACCCACCCCCAGAGGAGAACATAAGCCTGGGGTTCCCAATGTGGTATGCTTGAGCACTAGTCTGCCCACAGACGCCTCTTAGGGCACTCTCCAGGCTATCTACCCCTCATAATATTTTTAAAGATTAAAAAAAAAGTAACTGTGAGGGTGGCATATTGTAAAGTATCATGCCTGCCTTTAACAGCAGCTCTATTTCCAAGAATGTCTCTTGAGGCCCACGAGGGGCTAGAAAGGACAGCAGGGAGCATTTTTTCCTGTGCTGTGTATGTTTTGTCTGGTGTTTTGTGTGTGTGTGTGTGTGTGTGTGTGTGTGTGTGTGTGTGTGTGTGTGTGGTGTTGTATTTGTTTATTTGTTTATCTCAAGTATTCTTATGCCACTCCTCAGCCAAAAAGGCTCCTACTTTAGCACTGCTTATATACAATCAATTAAGCAAGACAGTCCTGTCCCACCGGGTTATAACTTAAAAACACACAGAACGCAGGGGGAAAGGAATGGGAAGTGAAGAAGGGGAAAAATAATTCTTGCAACACGGCTGGTGGAATGGCCCTGGTCTCCCTCTCATCTCCCACAGCACAGACTTCTGGAATGGCTGAAGGTGGTAACTGCTGCTGCCATTATTCCCTGCCTATCCCATTGGTCATGGACATATACATTACCCTTTCAGTCTAACCCTTGCCTTTCCAAGCCTAGAGACTATCATTAGCAGTTGCCACCATTTTCTCTAGGTTGGGAAAAGAGAGCTTAGGCATCAGATATATTCATTTTGGTATGCCAGACTTTATTCCCACATTCTTGAGGCCATCAGAAGCCAAATTTATGCAGACAAGCTGTTATGAATTTGGCCTCCACTGAGAGTTACCCTAATACAATATTCATTACCCATTAATTATCAACCATTAACCGGAAAACAAAAATCTCTAAGTGTACTTTCAGTCTTGAGTAATAAAGTAATTACATTTTTAATGCAACATTCTTCAGATATGCTTTGACACCAAATGTTATGTTTTATAACTCTTCATTCCTCAAATAACCCTTGACCCTGAGTGAGGGACAGCCCTTGACCCTGAGTGACGTCAACTTTCTTTGTTTACACAAGGAGTGTAGGAGCTGGATGACATCTGTGCTGAGAACGGGTTTTGGCTGCCTGAGTCCCTGGCTTAGAATGCCTCTTGTTGGCCTGATGAGGATGGCAAATGGACTCAGCTGGCACAAGGAGAAGTGGTTCCTCTCAGTACTGTTTGAGTTGGGTGCCTCCACACACCTCTCATTGTCCTCCTTGGGGGCAATGAGACATGGACAAAGGAAGGATGGCTGACACTGGAGAGACCAGCTGCTCATCCCAAGGCTGGCTAAATTCCCTGTTGCCCACATCCTCCCATCTCTGATCTCTGTTTATAGTGGTGATACCTCTAGGGGGAAATCCTCCAGGAGGCAGGGCTTTGAGGTCAAGCTCCCCCCTCTGGAGGAAACCATAGAGGCTCCCCAGAATGGATTGAGGAGTTTGGCACACAGATTAGGCCCATTGGCTGGGGGTTCTGCACCCCTGCTTTAGACTTCCTTGTCAATTAGTTCTTGGTATCAGATACCCAGAATTCATGGGTGACCTGCTTGGATCTTTGTGTATCTTGTCTCTAAGTACTAATCTTACAATTACTAGTTTACACCTCTAATTATTTTTTAATTATGTACCATTATGCATCTCTTGCACAAAAAACAGGTGTTGTCCTTAACCACAAACAGTATACTAGAAAACCAAGGAAGTTAAGGTGATAGATGTCAACAAAATTCTATAGTAAAATAAGATGAAATATACAATCAAGACTATAGAGCACTTACAATATACAATACATTACACATTTAAAAATACAGTAAAAAAAAGTGCTTCACAAGCTTTATTGGCTTTTTTACTGTATTTTTAATGTGTAATGTATTGTATATTGTAAATGCTCTATAGTCTTGATTGCATATTTCATCTTATTTTACTGTAACATTTTGTTGAAATCTATCACCTTAACCTCCTTGGTTTTCTACCATTATGCATCTCTTCACTTTATTATGGAAAAATAACTGATTTCCCACTACTCCCTTCACCCATCTCTTCTCTCCCGTCCTTCTTCCAAGATCCCTCATTTCCCTTTCCCAAAATGCCACCCTTGGGTGATTTCTAAGTGATTTAGATGAGTAGAATAGACCCCCCTACTCCCAGGAAGCAGAGAAAAGTCCCATTTACCTATTTGGGTAAGGTCGCTTACTCAGGGGTAAGGAGGAGCCCTAGCTGCTGGTTAAATCTCCAGGCGCTTCTCACACCCCCCCTTACTTCCTTTCCCAACAGCTCAGTGGGAAACCAGGGAGAGAAATAAGAGGTGGGAAGCTTGCCCATCGAAAGGAAGGGAGGGTGAAGCAGGAAATGTTCTGCCACGTAGGCAAGGTGGGACAGGAATGTCCCAGGGGACATTGTGAGGGGGGGGGGGAACCAGGGAGGGAGTGGTGGACAGGGATTAGTTAAAGACAATGGAATACGTGACAGGAAGGTCCCGGGATTCATTACTAAGGGAATCATGAGATAATGGCGTTTGCAAAGTCAATAGGGTCTCTCACCCATCTGGGCATGTCAAGAAAACAGGGAGGAGGATCAGCTGCGACGATCTGAGCGAGCAAGCAACCAATTATTTGCAAACAATGTTTCCCCCCCTGTATAAAATGAAATGTAAACTTCTGTTCTGGGCCTTTTCCCTTACATTGACAAGAGAGAGGGACCTTTGTACAAAGAGATTTTTGATTCTGAGGTGGAAATAAACTTTCCTTTTGAAACTGCATCCGGATGCCTTTTTATTTCATTTAATTGGGTTGTAATCCACAATTTTTCTAACAAATTGGCATTTTATAAACCCTGTTTATAATACCCTGTGCCTGTTTGCATTCTCTTCCCCTCCTTATTGTTTTATTATGATTTTATTAGAATGTAAGCCTATGCGGCAGGGTCTTGCTATTTACTGTTTTACTCTGTACAGCACCATGTACATTGATGGTGCTATATAAACAAATAATAATAATAATAATTTTATATGGCTTTGGGACAGGTGAGTTAGCAGTTTGACAGTAGTCTTCCCAGCAATTCCAATGAAGCTAAAATTGACTATTTTCTAAAAAAAATTCACAAAAGAGGAAATCCATCTGAGCAACATGAGAGAGATAATTTCTTCTACAATGTAACAAACGGAAAACTGTCCATCATTTCTCTCACCCTTCTTTGGCTTGTACACTATTTATCCTAACATTCTTTTGACGTGGCTAATCTGCCATGTTTTTTTCTTCTTCTTTAAATATATTTCAGTTCTACATTCCTTCCCCCTCCCTTCTATATAATTTGATCATCAGCTACAAAATATAATATATATCAGATGCAAGGGTTTGTTTCTTTTCTCAAATCTTTTCTCAAACCTCTCCTCCTGAGGTCATCCGCCTCACATGTAAACGGAGGAGGGATCTCACAATAATCACATCGCGGGATAATAATCACTCCTCTGTCCTGGATTAAAAGGTAGGTCTAGCTAAGGCCTAAGTCTTCTACTTCACAGTTGTGGGTCTTTTGATGTCTTGATCTTGGGTCCATGCTAAAAACAGTGGGGACAGGTCACAGAAGGGCTTGTTCAACCTTTACAATCACTACCAACCAAAAGGCACTGTGCAGTTATTTCATCTTTCCCTCCTTAACAGTTCTTTTCTGGTAAGAAAAAGGATGGAAGAGGCACTGAAAAAACCTGTGAGAGTTACAAACGGAAGACATTGTGGTCTGGACCCCCTATAAAGTTCTGTGAATGGGGCAAGGGGATTGCACAAGACTCTGTCTCAGCCTTGCACACGTGAGCACACACACACAGTTTATCTGCATCAGCTCGATTTCTAGGGATATTCATCCAGATATCTGACATAGTATCATATTCTGATGCTAATCATCATATGACTTAGATAGGTCTGCATTTGCTTCTTCCAGGATGTGTCCGCAATTAGGCTGCCACTTTCAGGCTTGCTTGAGGAAAGCCAGAAATTAATACAAAAGTACTAAGTTATGTAGCTACAATTTGGAAGTAGGAAAACAGCAGAGAGGAGAGGATTAAAATAGATGCCCTCTCAGAGTGGGAAACGTAATAGATACAAAACGAGTACCTGCTTGTTTTTCTTTCTCTGGCTTATTGCAGTTCCTCTGTATGTATGTGTGTGTGCGAATGATTTGCAATGGGGAACTGAGGAAGGGGCAAAGAGATAACCACACATATTCTGTGTCCCTGATGCAAATCAGCTTTCCCACAGGGCTTCTTTTAGCAAAAATAAAAATAATAAAAACATCATGAGAGCAAATCAAGGATCTCCTCCATAACATGCAGTTTGCACCCACATGTACCTGCAACTAGATGCCCCAGCCTGCCATTCCAAATAATGCATTTATCTTAGACATTAGCTATATATTTTTATCCTTTGTTATTCGCCTGCTGATTACTGCCAGTCAGTACAGCAATCTTGCTAATTAGAGCACATTAGTACAAAGGGACAGAGTAAGCAATGATTGATAACAGTGAAAGAGCAATGTCCCACATTCTTATATTGCCAAGTTTTTACTTCTGGGGTTTGGAGATCTTCCGAAATACTCGCTACATATAGCTTAACTGCTAAATGATGATCCATGAAGTTATGGACCAAATTCTGATTCTCTGTCTTAATTTTGGACTTACTCTAACAACAAAACATCTGGGATTTTTTGGAGAAGATAGTAGATGTGTCATAATCCCTATAAATCATAAACTCACTGGTCAGAAACATTGTACACAGGAGTAAACATTGTCACAGAACTAAAACAAAAAATATTCAGGGGGCAGAGAAGGAGCAAAATGCATTTTGCAGGGAGAGAGCTTTGTCCCAGGTATTAGATTTCTGAAAGACAAATGATGGTATATTTTACTTTTAACTGCCCTATCGTAAACATATTTTCTCTGAAGTAAGTTCCATTGATTTATTCAACAGGATTTACTTCAGTTAACTTTCATGTAGGCAATTCTTATTGCAGTCATATCTTAATTTCCAGTTTATGATTCAGTTATCATTTATATGGGAGAAGTACTTTTCCTTCAAGTAACCACAGAAGTCTAGCACTGAGAATCGAAAATGCAGGCGGTGGCGGGGGGAGGGGAGTTTCTTGCTGTGGGTGTTTTTGCCCCCACCCCATGTCCCCTGAGGTACTGTCTTGTAAGAGTCATTTGAAGAAATACAGATAGAGTGTTCCAAATGTAATGGCAAACTCATTTAAGATTCTTTTGTCACTGCTTTACCTTAGAAAGATATTATTTTTTCTAAAAATTTGAAATAAAATTAAAAGTTTGGAAAAAGTTTCCCCTTCTGATAGACTTAAGGCACAATCCTATGCATACTTAGCCAGGAAAAATGCCCTAGAACTTTCAGCATTCCCAGCCAGCCCTGCTGGAAATCGTATGACTCCCACCCCCGTCTAAACATACATAGGATTGCACCGTATTTAACTTTTCTTCTGCTGCATCCTCTGAATACATATTTTATTGATTTCAAGTTTCATTAGATATTCTGGTCCCTATAAACTTCTGACCATACTGGAGTAAAAGAAAAAAATGTTGCAAGAGGTAAGAAATTCTAACTGATAGGGATGCTTTCCTGCTTGTTTGTTCACCCTTGTTTAAAAGAAAAGAAATGAGATGTTTCGGAACACTCCGGGGGAATGTATCTCCAAGTATTCATTACACTTTTGTAGCACTGTCAGTGACTTAAGGAACACAACTGCATTCTATTTAAAGTCTAAAAGAAGCTCATTCACACGCTGTGTTCCAGAAAGACTGAAAATTCTAACTTTTCTGAGTCGAACAAATATAAGACAACCCTGTCATCACAGGGCAGAATTTACTGTTACATGATCAAACAATAATTGTAATATAGGAAAGAGGAACAAAACACCAACAAAACAGCTGTCATAAGCAACAAATGAAGACACTTACCAACTATGAAGATGCTCATGGAATACTCATAGTGTTATCTTCTGCAAAGTGTCTTAGGAAGCACCAGCCCTTTTATGACCAGCCTTTCCAGCAGCATTCCATTAATCTGCTATGAGCTGTAATTTACTGGAATGACTTGATTGGGCCAGGATCCCAAGATACTTATAGTCATCAACCCCAGACCACCGTATACTTCCCACTACAGCATCAGTTCTGAAACAGTCAAAAGCTGAAGTGGCAAAGGGGGAGTTTGCATTTTTGGATCCTTCTGTTTCTCTCTTTTCAAACAAAGATTGCTTTCATTTTCAGAATGACTCTATAGTGATTGTATAGACATTGTATGTTTAAGAGATCTGGGTTTATACCCAGCTGAAGGGTAGCAGCCTAGAGGAAATTGGGAAGAGTAACTAGGAGATGTAATCAGGCATACTGCTAGTGAAACGCCCAGAGAACTTCGGCTATTGGGCGGTATAAAAATGAAATAAATAAATAACAAATAGTGCTGCTAGTCTTGTGACGGATATTTTTAAATAAAGGGTTTATATTTTTACTCTGCCTCTCTTTGGATACAACAGACTCCCCCCACCACCACCAAATTAGAAGAGGATTTTGGCCTCTGGTTTTTATTTGTGACTGGTCAGGATGCTGGTAACGTCTCTCTTTTGGTAAATTTCTCTTCCCGCTAGTAATGCTCAATTGTATCATGAATTAAAGATCATTTTCTTAGAAATTCTTTGATAGCTATAAAAATGAGATTCTGCACATTTTGGGTGGGGTCCAGACTTAGTCATACCTAGAGTAGACACATTGAAATGTCATGACTAGGAATGGCTGGATGACCAATATTCAAGATTACTACAATTCTCCAAATGCTTGTCTTGTGCCTGATTTCCTTTCGCATTTGTGATCGCTGCTCGCTTTGCATGAATGGGAGATTTGTGCAAATTGAGCGGTGATCAAACAGCAGTTTTGCGTAAGTCTTCTCTAATGTGTGGAAACTTTCTACATAGATTAAAGCGGGGCTGATTCAGTCTATGGATGGAAATTGCCCAAATTAGGAAATCTGCACGAATCAAACTGGGAATCAGGAACACGACGAACATGAGCACATGTTTGACAATTTGCAAACATTTTCAGCGGACCCATGCACTTTCAGGGCTTTGCACAGGGTATGCTCACAAGCTTTGTGAGCAAAAATGAAATACTCATACATCAGGAGTCATGACTAACTGAAGTCCTATTAATTCCAATGGATCTACTCTTTGACTAAATCTGGGATATACAGATATACCACCCAATCTATGTCTAGTTGCTGCTGGGAGGCCCCCAAATTGGGGACTTCTGTGTTTCCTACGTCCTGCCAGGCTGAAGCTGGTGGGGGGTGGATGGAAGGGGTGGTGGTGGAAGTGATCCTCAGCTGCCATCATCCAGTCACTTCCATTTTCATTAGATGGGCTTTTCATGACATACTCCTGGCATGTCCCTGCCCCTTGACAATAGAGACAGAATTATATGTAGGTTCTATAACCTAACAAATTGTTTTCCTAACTCCCAATGACACTTGGATTCTTGGAACAAGCATTGATTGATTGATTGCATTTTTATACCGCCCAATAGCCAAAGATCTCTGGGCAGTTCACAAAACAATCTAAATATATGCAGACGCTTGCTGGATCAGGTCAAGGGCATTCTGCTGCCAGAGCGGCCAATCAGTGGATAATAAGTCAGCAGCGACAACTGCTACTAAATCCTGAAGAACAACAGGTTCCCCCCTCCCCATCTTGGGAGATCTTTTGGTGAAATGAAAGATATGGAACAGAACAGTGAAACAGGAGCCAGAATATTTTGGCATCACAAAAATCAACAGGAAACTAAAGTTGACCCTTGAATAAATATAATTGCCTTGTAACCAGTAAATATTTGTCATTTAAAACATTCCCAACAAGTATTTCCCCAACTGTTTCTTTGTGGACTGATACTGTTTAGTTATTTAATCCATAAATTAAGAGTATACATGGGTAGACCTTCACACATAATCAGTTGAAACGGGTGGTTCTGATTTCGGTGGGGCTGTGACTCCATTCTGGGTTTTAGTTAGAACCATCTGATCTATCCAAGGTGCTGAACCTATTTTGGGAGTAGGATTCAGCATCTTGGATAGCTGCTTTAGAGCTCTGGCTGGTTCTGACTGAAAACCGGAATGGGTTCACAGCCCTATTGAAATCGGAGCTGCCAACTTTGGAACCTTCTCCAAAGTTTGAACACATCACCGCGAAGGGGAACTCCAAGCTTTGCAGAAGTACAAGCAATCTTTAGAAGAAAAAGGGGAACCTAAGTGAGAACCTTCCCAAAACAGCTCAGGGAGGACAGTGCACGCTCAATAGCCACAAAATCCTGACTGTGTGTGTGCTGTGTGTGACTGTGTATAAAAATGGAATGTAATATCCCAGAAGAGGGCATGGCTGACTGGCCGGAACCATGAATAGAAATACACACTGGGAGGGAAATGTTTCAGATCCCTGTTTTAATGCTATCTACAAGGTGCCAGTCCAAATGCCAGAAACACTTCCACACTTGTAGTTTCTTTTTATATGACTAGCACCATTTGCTATGGAAGAGCAAATGAGCAATGTTTGGGATCACCAGGATTCTCTGAACATCAAATTGCCGCTCATCTCATGCCTAATTCCTGTTTGCTTTTGTGATCACTGCTTGTTCTGTGCAAAATGGCAAACTTACGCACACCGAGCAGGGTTTGAACAGGAGATTTGGGCAGTTCTCTCCGTATTTGTCCAGATTTTCTCTGCAGATGAAAGTGGGGCTGATTTAGTCTACTGAGGAAATCTGAGCAAATGAGACTGGGAATTGGGAAGGTGATGAAGGTGAGCACACATGCAACACTCGTTTGATGCTTTTAGTGGCTACCTGTTTGCGCTCACATTCAGAACTTTGAATGGGACATGCTCACATGTTTTGTGAGCAAAACCAAATACTCTTATATCCCTACCACTTGCCATTTGAATTGTATTGTTGGCATTCTGCACGAATATGGAGAAGAGGGGGAAAAGGCTTGAAGGTTTGGGATATGAATTACAAGAGGTCACCTTCTACCGTGCAATGAAGAGAGAGAGAGAGAGAGAGAGAGATGCATATAAAATAAAGATGACAGTGGCAGGAGAGGCAACTGTTAACCACATTCATATTTATAGCCAACCACTACCATTGGTGGCCTTTATCTTGACTTTGGCCTAAACTAAACTACACCAAGCAGGATATTGCACTATGAAAGCGGTATATAAAAGGTAGGAGACACACTACTGCTTTGTAGCGGTATTGAAGTGCACTGACAACTGTTGTGGCCCTCTGTAGGGTGACCATATGAAAAGGAGGACAGTGCTCCTGTATCTTTAGCAGTAGTAGAGAAAAGGGAATTTCAGCAAGTGTCGTTTGTATGCATACAGCACCTGCTGAAATTCCCTCTTTAACACAACTGTTCAAGTTGCAGGAGTATCTAGAGTGATCAGATACAAAAGAGAGCAAGGTGAGGGCAAGGCTCCTGCAGCTTTAACTGTGGTGATAAAGAGGGACGTTATTTATTTATTTATTTATTTATTTATTACATTTCTATACCTCCCAATAGCCGAAGCTCTCTGGGTGGTTCACAAAAATTAAAACCACTATTCACCAGGTGCTGCATGCATACAAATGACACCTGCTGAAATTCTCTTTTCTATGCAACTGTTAAAGACACAGGAACCCTGCCCTCCTTTCCATATGGTCACCCTAGACTGACACATACCATATATTGCTTTCATACCCCTTTCATAGTGCAATATCCTGCTTTGTGTGGCTCCTGCCTCTTATATATCATTTTCATAGTGCAATGTCCTGCTTGGTGTAGATTAGGCTCAAATCTTCACTTTCCTGTCCCTTTTGGGAGAACATAGAAAGCAGGGCTGAGTTGAAAGTCTCCCCTCTCAATGTTTCATTGCTCCATTCATGGGTAGCAAAATGTGGGAACATTTTGATGATTAGGGGGGTGGAATGGATGAAAATGCAGGCAAAATGGGGGGACTTATTGGTGGTAGAAAGAGAGTAGCTGCTTTCCCCCAACCCCAGACATCACATAGGAAGGCTACTCTGAAGGCCTTCAAGAAGAGTTCTTTTTGCTATCACTGCAAAACATAGCACAGAATAGGGAGTGAATTCTCTCCCCCTTGTCTGAGAACATTCAGTTCAGCATTAATAAAAGCCAGTGATAGCCTTGGTTGTTGGACGAAAAAGAGCAGTGGGGCTCAGCGACATACACCCACGCTTCGGTTGGAACTCATAACCTCAGGAAGACAACGCAAGCTGAGACAGTCTGGAATAGAGGAGCCCTGAGTTGTGGCAAAAAATCCTGATTTTCCAGGTCGTATTTTGCAGTGACAAAAAGCACAGAAGGAGCGGGAGAAGCACAGCAGGCGCACGGTGCCATCAAAAGAACCCACAAACATCCATGAGTGGATGCACATGCTATAAAACGTTTGTTTGTAACGCTCGTAGTTTATATAGCTTCTACACTAAGTGTTTAGTCTGGAATTGCCATGGTTCATTCATTCACATTTTACAGGGCAACTACATCTTGTATGTGAAAAAAAATCCAAGGGCAGGGGGTGGAAATAGAGATATTTCTAGGAATTATTTATTTGTATATGCCATACATAGGATATAATTTCCCTCTGGAGAAAATTGAAACTCTTACTTGAATTCCCCTGAAGAAGGACTTTAATAGTCTGAAATACGTTGGCATATATGAATAAATAATTCCTAGAAATATCTCCGTTTCCACCCCATGCCTTTTTTTCACGTACTACTTGGGGTTTCCTTTTGTTTTTGATGACTTTCACCTACATCTTGTAACATGTGTCTTAAACTGGCGGGTTTAATATTAGAAATGTATACAAGAAAAACTGTGTGTATGTGAATGTATAAGTGCCCTCCCTGCCACTCCAGGAGTCACCTGATATGGCCTCTGGGCTGAAAAGGTGGTGCACCCATTTTCCATCAAAAATATGAAATCCTTGCCTCAAATGATATATATTTTGACACCAAAAATAAGTATTATTTTTGCCTCTAGTAAAAGCCTTTTTAAAAGGCTTACTCCTATGCATGTTTAGACAGGGGGAAAAAAGTCTTACAACCCCCAGCATCCCTAGGGTGACCAACTGTCAGGATTTCCCCGGATTTGTCCTGGTTTTTGTTCTTTCCATGGTGTCAGGGGGGATTTTCTATAATTTTCAATAATGTCCTGGAATGACACACCTTCCCCTTTAAGGTTGCCATTAGCATGGCAGGAGGGAATGACATGCTTTCTTGAGGCACATCATTCCCCCACCCTGAGCTCCAATTGAGGTCTTAAAGGGGAAAGTGGGTCATTCGTGGACATTATAGAAAAGGCCCCAATTGGAGTGGATGGTGGTGGTGCAGAATGAAATCCTTTCCCCTCCTCCACTCCAATCGGGTTCTTTAAGGTGGCGGGGGAATAACGTACTTTCTGCAGGACTCAGAAAGCTGCTTCCCCCACACACTCTAGGTGTCCTCTTTTTTGGTTTCCCAAATATGGTCACCCTAAGCATCCCCCAGCCAGCCATGCTCGGAGTTGTAGGACTTTTTTTTCCTGCCTAAATCTTCAAAAATGACTGACCCTATGTGTGCCTTTAAAAATACTACGTCAACATTGCTACATGTATTGGACATACCACTCTCTGTTGCTTCAACACTGTATCTCCTTGAAAGGGCCAAGTGAAAGGAGTGGATGCAGCTGACATTATTCCAAATATTTATGGAACTGAAAGTTCCAAAGGGAATCTTTCCTTCAAAAATAACGATTAGGTTCTGGCAAAAGGACAGGAAGAGATAAGAAATTTGGGTTGGGGCGGGGCAGGAATTAATTTAATTTTGTGGTTAAGAGAGCTTACAAAGAAATAAGGCAACATTGTCTTCTTCCCCACTTTTCATGCTTACCCAAACTTTAGAGGAGTTGCCATTGGCAGCCACCATGTTACCCACAATGCCTCCATTGTTGTGGAGGGGGGGCAGGTATAAGATCCATTTTTGTAGTGTTTATGTCCACCTTCCTTTGTTTAGGTTACAGATTTGGGTGGGGGGATTCATGGCACAAAATGCTTGTAAATTTTCAAGGTTCAGTGACACTTGGTTGTTCACATTGCAGAATGTATTTCTGACTAAATTTGCTACAGCTGTTTCACAGTTTTCTGGAAGGAAAACAGCATTCCTTTTCTGTCCTCAACAGTTTATACTCCACACATCCCAACCCCTTTTAATATTTGGTGTTTATGGATGGCAGATCTTAGTGGGGGGTTTTTACTGTAGGGCCTAATCTACACCAAGAGGGATATAGCACTATGAAAGTGGTATATAAAAGGAAGGAGCCACACCAAGCAAGATATAGCATTATGAAAGTGGTATATGGCATGTGTCAATGGGCCCCAACAGCTGTCAGTGCACTTCAATACCACTATAAAGCAGTAGTGTGGCTCCTGCCTTTTATATACCACTTTCATAGTACATCCTGCTTGATGTAGATTAGGCCTAAGCCTCGCAAAAATAAAACCCAAGGACTTCTGATGTCAGAGCCCAGCTGAGGGAGACAGGCTGTGGGAGGGGATTCAATACTACTCAACATTGCACACCATTTGTTTTTAAAATTGTATTCTCGTTCTACCTCAAAGCGCTTGCTACATGAGTACAGCAGATCCAGGTTTCATTCCACATGTCTGTTACTCTCCAGTTTATATTGGCCCTGAGACTCTGCAGTGCACCCTCTACACAAAGCCAACCCAGGCATATTCACACATCATGTTGAAAGTGGCCGTATGTACCTATTCCAGTCTGTGTTCATTATCAGGGAGTGATAGTGGCTTCTTCTGCAAATACATTGCAAGTATACACCACAAAGTAGATATGTGCAGCTGCTTCAAACATAGTGGCATATGGCCAAGGTACATCTTGATAAGTTGATAGAGCTGTTATAGATAAGAACAAATGAGTTAACAAACCACACCTTCGTAGCCCCACTCACTCAGGATGCTTCTTCTTTCAAGATATTACTCCGAGGCCCATTTTGTATATTACTTTTGCAACCACTTGCATGTGGTTGGGACCCACATCACATTGACTGTGTCTTTCTTTATAAAGTAACCATGTCATTATCTGGTTCCACATGATTCTTATGTGTAGACACTACAGGGTGGCATGGCCAAATAGAGAGTTTCTGCTAAGACACAGTGGGCGGTATCCAACAACAGCATTCCATTAGTGCAAATAATGTTGCACTAGCAGAAACGAGGTTCTGAACTATGCTCAAGAGTAGAATCCAACTGAAGTTGTGTTTGTGCAAGCACGGTTGTGCATTATGCTTGCATGAGCTGTTGTACAACCCATTGCACCGAGGGTTGTACAATTGCTTGCACCCAACTGCTTGCACAATCTGTTGCACAAGCATAATGGGCTTTCAAAATTTTTAAAAAACCTGCAAACATATCTCTGCGTAGCATTGCATATCCACTCTATGTGTAGCTATGATTTTGCTTTCATGCGCATCCCTGCCGATTCATAAAAAAATACCCCGTAGCCACGTATCCCTGTCCCCTTCTCCCGATCCACATGCAGAAGCGCCATCAGGGGACACACGCTGTCCTGCAATGGCATTCCTTTACTTGCGGGAACTTCCCCATGTGTGCCTTGTGAGTGATCATCACAAAGGTAGGAAACCTTGCAATTGTCCCTCGCCATTGCAAAAAGGCTGTAGGTGTAGAGTAGGCCTCTATCTAAGGGTCATAGGATGGCCTCTCCAAGGAGCTCTCTTGTTCCGGGCTTTAGCTAACCTGAGATAAGAGTCTTGCAGTTTCAGCAATAAAGAGGGTCAAGGGTTGGATCACCTGGCTTCTCAAATTTGCTGCTCCATTATCAGGTGGCAAATTTAAAACAATGACTTGTGGGTGGGGGTGATTTCCAGTAATGTTCAGTGGAGTGGGCTTACTGGAAATGGTGAGCCACAGTAGTTTCTCATTCCTATGATGTTGTTGTAATAATTTCATTGGAATAGATATAGGGTCAGATTTGATGCCAGGATTATTTTCATTGGCTAGTTCCCAGATTTGTACTCATTCTAAAGTGCAGTGTTGCTGGTGAGAAATTGTTTCAGGCTGGTGGATTATCTGAAATCTAGGATGTAAGAACATAAGAACAGCTGTGCTGGATCAAATCAAGGGTCTAGCGAGTTCAGCAGTCTGTTCCCAGTGTCCAACCAGTTGACTGTAGGAGGCTCTCAAGCCAAAAATGAGTGTAATAGCACCCCCCCTTCATCTTACTCAGCAACTAGTATTCATATGAAAAGGAGGACAGGGCTCCTTTACCAGTTGCATAGAAAAGGAGATTTCATCAGGTGTCATTTGTATGCATGCATCACAAAGGTTAAAGCTGCAGGAGCCCTGCCCTTTTTGTATCTGGTCACTTTAGTATAGCTATACAAAAGAGGGCAGGGCTCCTACAGCTTTAACCATTGTGATGAAGGGGAAATTTCACCAGGTGCTGCTTGCATACAAATGACACCTGATGAAATCCCCTTTTCTATGCAACTTTTAAAGATACAGGAACCCCGTCCTCCTTTTCATATGGTCATTCTAGTATACAGAAGCATACTGTCTCTGATGCTGGATGTAATGTGTATCGATCACGATTAACAGCATTGGTAACCTTATGCTCCAGGAATTTGTCTAATCCTCTTTTAAAGCCATCCAAGTTGGTGGCCATCACTAGATCGTGTGGGAGAAAAATGCCATAGTTCAACTATGCACTATGTGAATAAGTATTTCCTTTTGTCTGTCCTGAATCTCCCACCATTCAGCTTCATTGGGTGCACCTGGTTTCTAGTATTATATGACAGATACTCTAGGACAGGCCTTCCACTTAAGGCCTGTGAGGAGGAAAGATCCTATTCTGAGATGGACTATAGAGGCCCTAGATTAGGATGATCATATGAAAAGGAGGACAGGGTTCCTGTATCTTTAAAAGTTGCATAGAAAAGGGAATTTCATCAGGTGTCATTTGTATGCATGGAGCACCTGGTGAAATTCCCTCTTCATCACAATGGTTAAAGCTGTAGGAGCCCTGCCCTCTTTTGTATAGCTATGCTAGAGTGACCAGATACAAAAGAGGGCAGGGCTCCGGCAGCTTTAACTGTTGTGATGAAGAGGGAATTTCACCAGGTGCTGCATGCATAACAATGACCCCTGCTGAAATTCCCTTTAAAGATGCAGGAGCCCTGTCCTATATGGGAATTGGAAATGGAAAACTGGCATTTCTAGCACTTTCTCTATAGGCCTATTCTGTAGTAAATGATTCTTCTTGGGTACCTGTCCTGCTTTGTCAGTCCATTTCTACACTCCCGCAGATAGGAATTGTAGTTGTAATAATGCTTGATACAAAGACTTTTTTTTAAGGGACATAATCCACACATTTATCAATGAGTATGTGCCATCTTTTAATTAGTGTGCTGAGTTAATAATTGATGCACTATTGAGCATTACATTTGAGAATAGCTTAACCTTGAGCACAAACCGCAACGCTCATTCACTTCTTTATATACAGTGATTTAACTATATTCCAGGGCATAGCTCATCTGTAGGATTTAAGCTGTGCCCCAAGGACATTTCATCTGATGATGGAATAAAACAGCTATCCAAGTCATCACCTAGCAGCTGATTTAAATGATCCAACACTCATTTTCAACCTTTAATATGACAATAAATCATCACCTGCGACTCAGTATCTGCATATACTGGAAGGTCATGACCATTCTTGGTGATCTGCTAGAATGCAGATCACCAAGAATGGTCATGACCTTCCAGTAGATACAAAGAGTGGCTTTTGTCTTGCAAAGAGATCTGCTGGGCAGCTGAGGAGGAATCAGGGTTTGCCTGGGGGTAAATTAGACTGACCCCCAAACACATAAAAAATACAGACAACTGGAGACTGACTGAGGAATCTGCCAGCCAGGCTGTGAGCATACTGATGTACCTGGTTGGGCATTGCCCCCTCTGGGAAAACTTGGTGGGGGCATTGCCTCCACCCCATAGTTTATGCCCCTGCTTGCCCCCTCTTTCTGGGAAGTGGTGTCAATTGGCCATGGAGGGGGAAAGCAACCAAACGGACAGTGATGACAACAGCACAGACGTGGCTCCAGGCAATCCAAAATGTGAAGCCAAGGGTGCCTATATATGATGTGCTCTTGGTACGAAGTATCCCATGCATGTTCCTGATACAAAGCCACCAGCACCAAGTTATTATGCTCTTTTAATAAAGATGCTTCTAGAGAGATATTTTTTTTAAAAAAAAATTGCCCAATCTTTGGTATACAAAAGCAACCAATAGCTTTTAAAACTATGGTTCAATATTTAATCATTTCTAAGTTTTTCCTTTTAAAATATTGAACAATATGGCTAAAGACTTCAAGGTCCAATTTGTATTTGATCAGCCTTCTCTAAATGCAGAATGAGATGTTGTAAGATGAATCAGACATTGGAGTGAATTTGATAGATCCTCAGCTTTCAGTTCACCTGTCTTGTCTCCCAGGGGAAATGTTCATGTGCCTATCATTCATCTCTGTTGGAATTTGAAATTCCATATAAAAGCACAGAGTGGGTTCACATAATCAAAATTTTGTTCCATACAATTCATCCCAAGTATGTCCAGCTATGTATTGCATGGAGCATGTAACTTGGGGTTTCCACTGATACACTCTAGTTTCTGCTAGTGTGGCAGCATATTTTTCATTTGTGATGAATATGGGATTTTTTTCCAGGTAATTGTAGTTATATTTCTGGAGGACCTAGGTCACACGTATTCTCCTTAAAAGCATACCTCTGGAGACAGTTGTGATGTGTTGCATAGAGGAAGGTTTTGATTTTTCTGAATGGCTGAAAATGTGACTTTACAGTTCCTTCTTTGTGTGGAAAAATATAGTTTGGTCAAGATACTACCTCTGTAACCTTCATATCTTTATGTGAAGCAGACTTCCATGCACCATAGAAGTCCTCACATTGTTGACTAGTTTTTAAGATCAGGAACATATTATTTTCTGACAGTGTTTGGGTGCCTCTAAACTAGGGTGACCATATTTTGGAAACCAAAAAGGAGGACAACATGGTCGCTGGGGGCGTGTCCAGCACCAAGGGGGCGTGTCCACCCGAACATAGCCTTGGTCACATGTCTGATTTTACAGCACACAGTTAAGACAAATCTGTTCTACATAGCATCTTAATGTTAAAATCACTGAAATAAAGAACGAGTGAGAGATTCAATGTATCTGAAATTAACTTCACTCACTCCTACTTTTGTAGGTTTTGCTGTACTTTGAAGCTTTTGCTCTACTCTGTGTGTTACATTCTCCCCTTCCCTCAAATATCTCTTCTGACTGTATCTTCACTCATTGCAAGCTGCTGTTGTTGTTAAAAGGGTTTGCTACTGGCCCCAGACCTGTTTCAAATTTAGTATGGCTAAAGCTCTACCTAAAAGCTATCATGGTGCCAACTTTCAGCTCTTTATCTTTAAAAATGACAGTTTTAAAAATAATAATTTTAAAACCTCATTTTTTAAAAAAATACCTAAAAATCAATGGATGAACAGATCTGTTTCAAATTTGGTGTGGCTAAACCTCTACCTAAATCCTATCATGGTACAAAGTTTCATCTCTTTATCTTTAAAAATGACGATTTTAAAAATAATAATTTTAAAACCTCAATTTTTAAAAAATTCCTAAAAAATCAATGGATGAACGGATCTGTTTCAAATTTGGTATGACTAAAGCCCTTCATAAGAGCTACCATTGTGCCAAGTTTCATGTGTTTATCTTAAAAAATGACAGAGTTATAAGCATTTTTGTTAATTCCCATTAGAGCTGCTCTTTGGGGGAAAACCCGGATTTCCCCTCCCCCTACCGGATTTGCCATCAAAACCCCAGACATATCTGGTCATATGGTCACCCTACTCTAAACAAGCAATTTATTGCACACTCATGATTGGCCACCCATGGAAGTTTTCAGGTCAAATTCTTGATATCGTCAGCAAGCAAGACATCTCCCACAGAATCATCTAGAAATCCCAGAATAAAAAGAACCACTTTTAAAGTAGTAATAGCCAGGAAACAGTAGGATTTTCCACCACTAGATGGTGCTGTCTCAATAGAACTCAATGGAACTGAATGACAGGGAAATATTCAATTCAAACCCCTTGTTGCCCTTCTCCTCTCATTTAATGCAGCCCGTAACAATCATGCCAAAGAACCAGGAAGCAGAAAAGCCTCAGGTAAACAATTTGATTTCCCCTAAAATAGAGACACTCTTTATGACAGTGGGTTGGATTCAGATATTAGTACACTCACTGAACTTAAGTTAGTCCCATTGATTTCAACAAGTCTACCTTAAGTATGACCAAGCATGGATCCAACCCACTATGTGCTCTGCATTTAAAAAATCAGGGCAGTTACTCAATATTGCCCATCATGTTAAATTTGCTTGCTGTTTGGTAAAATGTGAGTCTGATGTCTTGTGCAAAAGTTAGTCTCCCGCCTCTCTGTAACATAAGATACTAGCTAGCTACATCTTTCTAAAAGTGCATATGTAATATGATTGAGGCTTTCAGACAGCCTGTGAAACAACCATCCAAGCCAGGAAACAGACTCCACAAATTTTAAGCAGTAAAGCTTCACCTTTTGTGTATCAGCTGTGCATTATTACATTAATTAAAACAACGATAATATAAAACATTTTAAACAGCTGCAGCAATAACAATTTACTTTATAAAAATAATGTGCTTGGAACAGCTGAGTCTTTAAGGCCCATTTAAAAGTGAGGGAGCCACACATACATCTCATGCCAGAGCATTCCATCAGGATGGAGCCATCACAGAAAAGGTCCTGTCTTTCTTGCTCATCAGCCTAATAGATCTTACAGAAGCAAGTGAGATGGGCCTCCATGGCCAATGTTAGGGCCCAGACAGGCTTACATGGATGCAGGTGGTCTGTCAAATAACCTGTCCCAAGTTGTCTAAGGCTACACAGGTGGTCACTAGCATTTTTACTTTGGCAGTGCAACTGGTACATAATTGGTATTATGTGTTCTGATTGTCTCTAACCCTTCTGAGCAACCAGGATGGCACATTCTGCACCAGCTGAAGCTTCTGAAGGCAACCCCAAATAAGTATATTAAGTAGTCTTATTAGACAATAAGTCCCATTAAACTTAATGACACTTACTCCTGAGTAAACATACAGCACATTAGCAATTTAATGAACTTCCTGCAATGGTTCCATACACTAATAAGCCCATTGTTTTAATCAATATAAGAAGAAGGATATAGCAGTCATTGGCTGTAGAGTGAATCTTACTGGGAAAGAATAGGAAGGGGCCTGGGACAAGTTGGCAGCTGAATAAGGCATCTTTCAGCACTGAATAGATTTTAAAAGTGCAGGAAGCAGTATACTATACTGTGGCAAGGTCAGGAATAGAGCCTGACTTGATGCATGGCTTTCCAGTGCTGAATCACAGTAACTTGAAAAATCGGATTTTATTTGGTTTTCAGATAGTGCCTTATTCCTCTTTTAAAAATGAACAAAATAGACATATTTCTCCAGACAGCACCATTTGTTTTGCTAATCTTTTACCACCAGATGGTAACAGCCAACAGTATACCTGAGTAATGAGGAAAATAAGACTTGACAAACACATGCAAGACAGAAATAGTAATATTGGACATGATGCTTAGTGCAGCAATACTGATAACTTATTGGCCTAAATAATATGCTTTAATCCAATATTTCCTGTCATGTACTTGTGGTGTATTTAGCCAAAAATTAACATGGGGCACTTTTTTTTAGCTCTGTTGTTTATTTTGTATTTAGTAAACATGCTAAACTAGATCAGTCATGATTTCCTGATGCAAATGAGAATTTTCCAGTACAAACTAAAAAATGTCCAATAAATTACCCAATTCAAAGTTTTCTGGAAAACCCACATCACTGTTTCAGAGTAGACATTTATAGGACTGTTCCCTAAGGCTGCAATACTATATCAACTTGCCAGTGAATAAACCACATTGAACACAGTGGGACCTACATCTGAGTAAATATGCATGAGCCTGCACTGCATGGCGGAGAGAAAAGAATATATTGCAATTATCCGTTAGAATTATTTTTTTCTGGAAGCACTGAGAACAGTGACAATGAGATGCCAACTAGAGTAGGCTAAATCTACACTACTGCTTTATCATGGCATTGAAGTGCATTGATAACGGGGCACATTATGCACATACTGCTTTCATGGTGTTATTTCCTGTGTTTCTATCCAAAAATATGCAACAAATGTCATTCTGTGTCCTATGAGGCATAAATGTGCAAGAGGGGACATAGCTTTACCATGATGGGATCATAATGATTTGACTCAAGGTGTAGATCTGATTCGTATAGAAAAAAATATTATAAAGGCAAAATACATTTTATTCAAAGGTGTTTTTATTTTATGTTATGTTATCGACTTTATTCTTTTCAGATTTATGGTAAGTTTCTATTCTGTTTCTGGAAGTTTTAGATACCCCTCAGAACCTTATTACAGCAAAATCACTGAAGGCACAAAAGTCAAGAACTGGTTCAGGTATACATTTCATACTGTATTACCCCTTTGATTCTGAAAGTAATATCCACATGTTCTTGTATCTACTCGAGGCCCATTCAGAATTCACATGTACTTGCCTACTTGGGATAGGATGAAAGACACTCCAGATTAGGAGGGGGGGGACAGTAGCAGGATTTAAGTGTGCTGATTCAGCACATCTGACACTTTCAAGGCCCAAACAGTTTGCATGCATTCCCCCTGCCCTTGCAGCTTGGAAAACTAGTACACAGCTGCCAGGAGTGGTACAGTCCAAATAAGCAAAGCCCCAGGGGCTGTTGTCCAAAGCACCACATAACTTTGTACTATGACATGTCCTCCTGATTTAGCACTAAGTGGCAGAATTAGCAGTACAAGAATGCAAAGTTCCACTGCTAGTTTTTCAACACTAGTGTAACTGAACATTGTTAGACAATCAACAGAAAGCACAGTTGTCAAGGACATTTTAAAAATCATTTAGGAAACATAATACTGGACACAGCAGCAAGTTCCCAGCTACAAAACGTAGCACACCCAGTATGCATATATTGGGCTAAACATTGGAAACGGGAAACTAGAACGCCATTATTGTGGCTTTTAGCCTTCTATATGTCATAATTTTTCCTCTTCTTCTACTACATGAAAGTCACAATGTTCAGGAGGTAGAACCACAGATGAAATTCCTCTAATCTATACATTCTTCAGACTGTCACACATGTCATTTTACACACCCAAACATCCAAATTGTCTTCAATATTTTTAAAAAACTCTTTTGCTGTTTTTATAGATATTTGTTTGATTGTTCAGTTTTCTAAACAAATGAATCAGCACCAATGACAATAAAATACTTCTTGGCATGATTCCATAGAGGCTATTTCTTCAGCCTAATTGCCCATCTGAACACTTCGTTAATGTTCAAGTACCTGAAAATGAAAGAAAAGAACATTAAAGAAAATGAGAAGTTTCAATCTCACTCTTAGATTTCTGGAGTTGTGTCAGGATAGCCTGTATCATAATCTGAATGATTAATTGGCAAAATTCATTAAACAAAAAAACAATGGTTTACAAAACAACAAGGCTCTACAGATTTCAACCAAGCACCAAAAAGCAGGTGCAACAAGCTTTAACGCCACATCTTCCCTAAGGAGGCAGAAAGTGCCAGTGAAATTCTCATTCTCCCAAAGCAGATAAACCATGAGGACAGGATGGAGAATAGGATATGCAGAGGTGACTGTGGGGTTGTGGAAAACTGATGACAAACAACTTAGGGGCACCTACTTCTCTTTTTTTGTTTAGAGCAGCCCTTATCCAACCTGGTGCCCTCCAAAGGTGTTGGACTACAACTCCTATCATTGCAAGTCAGAATGTCCCATGGTCAGGAATGCTGGGACTTGTAATCTCAAATATCTGGAGGGCATCAGGTTATGATATGCAATATGATATGCAGAGGTGACTGTGGGGTTGTGGAAAACTGATCATGAACAACTTCGGGCCACCTACTTCTCTTTTTTTAGAGCATGTTGAGAGTTGCAACCCAACACATCTGATAGGCACCAGGTTGGGGAACGTTGTTCTACAGCAAGGGCAGGCAGAATGTAGATCTCCAGATGTTTTGGAGTTCAACTCATAAAAGTCCCTATCAGCATGGACAGTGATCAGGAATCAATCAAACAAAATCAATGTTTTGATTTCCAAAACATTAGGATAGCTCTATTTTCTGCCCACACCCGTCAATCAGGAATGTTTTACATTTGTAGTGATAATCAGAACATTGGGCATCTGTATAAGTGAGATGATGCACCAAGATTGTATGGGATGGTCACAAGCTAGGAAAGGTGAACCTCTTGACAAAGGAAAACTGGAATGATTATAGCAGTCCAGAGAGGAAGTGGGACCAGCTTTGCTTCTTGGACTTTCTTAACCTACCTCACAACAGCCAATATTACAGTCCTTATTGGACTTCTTTCATACCTAATGACCCTGACAACCTGCAAACTATTATATTTCTTGGGGAAAGAATCAGCTTTACGGTTCACTGGGATAAGGCACCCAATGTTGACACCCTATGACTGGTGATCCATCAAGATCTGCCTTGATATAGTTAATGGCCAGTCTAAGACTTGTGGATTATGCCTGGAGACCAAGGGTGCACAACGTTTTTGCCCATGAGGGCCATATGTGGTACTGACTTGGGGGTTGGGAGCCACATATGTGCACACGGGCACATATCCAGAGTTTCTGATACAGGTTGCTGGAGGAGGGAGTGGAGAATTGGTGGGGGGTGGGGCGGGGAGAGTCAGGGAATCCATGGTGGGGGCACAAAGAAGGCCTTAAGAGGGCTACAGGTTGCACACCCCTGCTATATGCCCAATGAATTTCTATGCCAATAAACATGGCATAACTGGAGGTATAATCTGCAGAAATCATTTGAGGAACTGCATAGCCCCCAGTATTACAATCAACTCTACAATTATCTGCATTCATTATTACCCATATAACTTTAGGGCCCTGATCCAAGATCTACACCAAGCAGGATATGACACTTTGAAAACGATTTGAAAACTATATATGAAGTGTGTCCTGGGCCCCAACACTTGTCACTACTGTTATAAACCGTTTTAAAGCAGTAGTGTAGATCCTGCCCCAGTCCATGCTCATCATGGGAAACTCTCTACAAACAGAAGGGGGACTGACAGAGGAGGGATGTCAGCAGGGGAATCTCACGTGTGGAGCAGTGTGCATAGGATGGCAGCGGAAGCAGCAGCAGCAAGAGACTGAATAATTCTATTTGATGTTTCAAATGTATCTTTTGCAAGATACGCTGTTCTGGAATTCTACTCACAAAGGTCTGCTGTGCATTGCCAATTACATTTTCAGGTAATGCAGAATCACTTGGGAGAAAATCGTCTAGAACCTCATCTCCACTTGGCACAGCCTTCACACCTGGAGAACTAGGTATAAGGTAACAAAATACAGTCTGGGGTCAATGTGTATACAAACGTTCTAAGATTATTACAGAATTGCCTTAAAGTACTAGGATTCTATCCAACAATTTACTAGAAGCTGTTCCTATGCCCACATGCTTTATCCATGCAGTCTATAGGGTTAGGTGTAAAGAAATGGGCATGTGCAAGGTCAGAGCTGAAGCTTATCTTGAACTCCTGAGCCAGTACAATAGCAATCATTGTTATTTATTTATGTATTTATTTATGTATTTATTTATAAATAGCAATCATTGCTATTTATTTATGTATTTATTTACAATATTTATATACCGCCCCCCATTCAAAATTTCAGAGTGGTGTACAAGATAAAATACAATAAAAACAGAATAAAACACCTTAAAATAGATCCTTAAAAGAAGCAACATGATACTTCTTTCCCCTTGTCTCTCCTGCAGTGCTGGCAAGGGAAGGCAACGTGGGAAAAGGACTGGCCATCCATAGTCCCAGGAGCCATGACTAGTACGATTCAGACTGCTCTTCTGTGCCCTTGCCAGCTTTCTTTATTCAATAGGCTCCTGTGTCTGGCATACAGGAAGTTATGTTTGGCATGGGGACAATCCAAGAGGGTAAACACCTGCTACCATTCTGAACGTCATGCAGTTTTTAAGAGCTGGATTCAGAAATGGGAAGATATCTGCAAGGCAGTAGCTTCCAATGGTTACCAATGCTGAATAGCTTTTGGCAAGGCATGCAGGGGACATATTCAAATGATGCACAAGCCAAGGGAAACAAGACATCTCAGAACAAATGAAAAACACATTTCGGTAGCCCAGCCAAAGATGCTTGTTATCGTAAATGCTGCTCTTATGCCATGGTGATGGCCCACATCTTCCTTCTGAAAGAATGGAAAGGAAAGCCCCCTGATCTTGTTTTCCCTTCAGGTGTCTTGGCTGCCATATGTTTATAATCTAGGGCTTCTCATGTGTTAGGCATAACTAACAGTGGCAGAGAAATGTTTTTTTAAAAAAAAGGAATTGGAGACTTATAGTTAATTCTTTTATTTAAATATTTTTGCTTATAAATTAACCCCAATTATTTATTGCTTGATTGGGTCATATAACCAAGGGTGTGGTATGTGGGGAAAACAACCTCCCTCTTTTCATATGTCCTCTACAGTGTTGGATAATAGGAACAACTGCATGCTTCCAGACACTAGGGGTCTACAGACAATGCCCTGTAAGCTTGACCAGTTCATTTTTCCTGATCACTCACTTTCACACACACCCTCCTCCTCCTCTTTCTTCGTCCTTGCCTTTGCAACAAGCATCATGTGCTCTTTCCAGAGCGGAAGCAAGTAACCATATCTCATGCCTCTACTTACTTACACTTACTTACACTTGCACACCCAGCTTTAGCGAGTGCCTCTAGTTAAACAGTGTTAGATCACTTTCTCTGATGATGTGTATGAAAGCACTAATAAAGTAAGTTGATTTGAACCTCTTAAACTGGCTCTAGCCTGTGTTTACCGACTCCAATACTAAATGCTTTGTTACCACACTTTCTCTATACAAAGCAACTCCGCTGTAAGTCACACCAGACTTTCCAGCATACATAAGGTCTATATTATTGCTGCTGATGAGTGCTGGAAAAAAAGCATGCCATGGATGGATGTCTGCTGGAAATACAGGCTATAATACTAATGGCTCTGCCATGTGAACCTTCGGACCTGCTCCTGCAGTGGGATGAGGAGACGTTATCAGTTGCTGCCCCATTTTCATGTGCAGATTGGCTTCCCCTGTGGGAGCATTGTCAGCAGGCCACTCCCATGACTGGAGGGAATTTTCAGTGTTGCCCTGAATGCTGGGGGTGTGGCTGGCAGGACTGCTCTATTTTGCTTGTGTTTACTTTTTTGCACTTGTGTTTTCTCCTCAACTTTTACACGGGGACTATATAGGATCCCAACTAAGTTCCACTGTCCTTACATGTGCGTAAACTGACTGCCATCTTGCTGAGACCATAGGGTTGCTTGGTTAGCTTGTTTTGTAGCAAAGTAGACAAGAACAAGTCATGTTAGAACAGTAGCTTTTGGTATTAATCAGGCTGCTGCATTGCGTGTCAGATGTATACTTTAAGTAAGAATAAAGGGGATTTATTCCTCTTGGAGTAGCAACATACATAAGGCAAATGAGGCCTTAGATGATTCAGACTTCAAGCCCAGATATCCTAGCTCAAAGGATAACATAGTACGTACCGTAAAAACATATTCCGTGTATACATGTAAAAAACACCACCGTTATAGGAGTTTGACTTCATGTATTTGTTCACCTATCACAGGTTATAATTTTCTGGAAATAACTTCTGGAAACAGACTCACATGACTGTTTGCTTCTGTGGATCATAGATAGGCTTCTGTGTGTTGATTTTTGCACAACTTCTCTTGAGCTGTGCTTGTGGATAGCTGTTGATTTCAGCTGTCAAAATAAATCATACAATTATGGTAAATGGTATCCCAAAATGGAACTGTTCACACTTGGCAATTATGATTGGGAGAATAGGAAGTCTTTTCTCCTGTTCCAAAAGAAACAGGCTTCACTGTTTCAGTGACACCTAGAGCCACCTCCTCAGCCCCTCTCAAAATAAACCGCCCAGAGAGCTTTGGCTATGGGGCGGTATATAAATTTAATAAATAAATAAAATATATGGAGTTATTATACTGGTTTCCCTAGCCCAGTACAATCTACTCCAAATAGCATTGGTTCTCTAAGGCCTCAAACACAGGTTTTTCCCAGCCTTTGCTAGCTATAATTGTTTAAATGCCAGAATTTGGGGATTTCTACATGCAAAGTGTGCATTGTACCACTAGCTAGTGCGGCCTCTTCTGGACAGGGATAGCTTGGCCACAGTCGTACAGGTGTTAGTAACCTCAAGACTGGGTTACTGTGCTCTATGTGGGGCTGCCCTTAAGGCTGTGCCAGAAACCGGAGCTAGTGCACAACACAGCAGCTCAGCTGTTGTCAGGAGCTATCCCTTTTCAGCATGTAACTCCTTTGCTGAGAGAACTGCACTGGCTGCCTATTTGCTACCGGGCCAGGTTACTAGTGTATAAAGTCCTAAACAACTTGGGATCAGGATACCCGAGAGAGCGCTTTCTACTTTACCAACCTGCGCGGTCACTAAAGTCACCAGAGGGCATGTTCCTGGTGGTTCCACATATGACCCGACTGGAATCCACAAGAAAAAGAGCCTTTAGCATGGTGGCCGCCTTGCTGTGGAACTCCCTGACCTCCAGGGAGATGCCAACACTGTGTTGCTTCTGGGGCCTCCTAAAAACAGCTCTATTCCATCTTGTGGTGTTTTAATTCTTATGATCACCACTCTGGAATATGTTTTAGAAATGGAGTGGTGCACAAATTTTGTAAATAAAATAAATCAATAAATGTTGTTGTTTATTCATTCAGTTGCTTCCGACTCTTCGTGACTTCATGAATATTAATAAATAGGTCAAACTATATTGATATGCCTTGTGATTAAATGCCACTGGAAATCAAAATGAAATAACCTATGGGGATTCACACACACACTTTTTATTTGGCCTTGTAAGGCCTTAGGCTAGACTAAGGTTTATCTCGGGATCGTCCTGGAGTCATCCCTGTTCATGTAAATGACACACAGGATATCCTGGGAGCAGGCAGGGACAACCCCGGAATGATCCCGGGATAAACCTTAAGTCTAGCTAAGGCCTAAGATGCTCATGATTCTGGGGCATGCAAAAGGCTCTATAATTTATCTATCCTGTGTTTTGTTCACAGGTTTACCAAAGTATAATGACCCTAATCTTGAGGCTTGCTTTACTCAAGTTAACATGTGTTCTGAATATGTGGTCGAACCTTTCCTTCTTTCAGTGGCACATTTCTCCTAGTGCAAGATGGGACAAAACCAATTCAGAGGTTCCAACAAAGCCTTTAAATTGTACTCTTACTGGTAATGAAATGGGCTCATTCACTATAGTGTTTCGTGAATAGGATGACTCAGATTCTACTGGGACTGGCAGAAATGCTATTAGCAAACCCTGTAAATCAAGTCAACTCTTCAGCTACATTTGTCCAGGTATCATGTTTAAACAAAATGATCATGCTGTAACAACCTTAAATAATAGATGCTGTCATTATGAAAAGTTAACTTTAGCTCAGAGACATGAAAGCCAAGCATATTTTAATGTCAGTTCACTCATTTGCCTATTATTCAATTACAACATTTTTCTTTCTATATATGTATTATTTTTACTAGTTTACCAGATGTCTCACAAGAGAGTTGGAATAAATGTTGAACTGAACCATCTATCATCACCCTAAACTATTCAGGGGGCACCCCTGAAAAGAAAAGCTTACTGTCGTATATGCAAAAGGCACAGGAGAAGATCTGCATCTCAGCATACATTCTAAACCCTCTACTAAGAAAGCAGTCAGCTAGAGTGCAAGAACTTACCCTTGAGGAGACGTATGAAGGGCTTCAGAAAATTCACTGCATAGCCAAGCTTGGCCTTGTGGGTTCTGCCCAGCTGTACCAAGTGTTGCTCCAGGGGGACGCTTGCCAGTTGGCCAAGTTCTACGGCATCATACTCAGCCCCTAGTGAGAGCACGAAGACCGCATAGCCACGGCACTTGGCTCTCAAGGATGCATCGCCCAACACCTCCTTGTCCCACTGACTTGTTTCTCCAGCAGATATAATGAAAATAGCTTTGTATTTTCTCTGGTTGGGTGTTACTGAAAATATGTTATTGACTGTCCACTGTATGGCATGGCCAACGGCAGCGGATCCATTCAGCTGCTGGACAGACGCCTGGATGTGCCTTTTCATCCGTCTTTTATTGCTAAAAGTCACAAAGTCAAACTCCGTTTTAACTGGACTCCTCCGTGTTTGGGGTCTGAATTCCAGTGGAGCGTGGCTCACCACGGCCACCCTGTCACCCTTTAAAGAGGTCTGTGGATCAGCAGCAATGTCAAAGTTGTCAAGTGCCGTGCTCAGGAAATCTTTCATTTTCTGAAATTCAACAGGGCTTATTTTCCTTGAGCTGTCCAGAATGAAAGCTGCATCCATGTAGGCCTCCGGTGGGGATGGGTCAAGACGGAAGCAAGATTCATCTGGGTTGCATTTGTCTGCAAATGGATACACAATCATTTCAACGGCACAATGTGACAAAAGAGAAGTCATGACCGGAGGGCTGGTTCTCGTGTTCTTTTCACGAGCTCTTACCGTAGCAAAGCACACATGACTGTAATCTCTGTAAGGCTGTACTGTAATCTCTCTCCTGATGAATATTGATAACCTGGAACAATCTTGTGTCATCCATCTAAAAGAAGAGAACATGTTTTTAAATATACATTTAACTGAATAGGCAAATGGTAAGATTTGTGGTCCCATTTGCATCACTGGTGAGTCTGATGTGGGAGTTTTGAGAAGTAATATTTGCCAGGAATTGGTGCCTGATTTGTAGATGTTGTAAAATGTTGTAAAATGTATTTATTTATTTATTTATTTATTACATTTCTATACTGCCCAATAGCCGAAGCCCTCTGGATGGTTCACAAAAATTAAGACCATTCGAAGTATAAAATCCTATTCTTTTAGGCTGCTGTATAAAGGGATCTTATACAAAGAGCCCAATAAAGTTTAACCAATAATCCATACTGATGGCATCATAACATCCGAGGCATTAAACCCTGTTACTTTTAAGTGAAGAAAAATATTCTAAATGTTCCAGATAGTCTTTGCTCTGAGTTTTGATTTAGAACCTAGCATTTTGATTTAGAACCAAGTCTTAAAATCCTTCTTTGAGAGTTTCATTGAGGATAATCAGAGTGAATAAGGAGCATAATCCTATCCAGTGCGCATGAAATGCATAATGCTAAGGGCATCAAAATGCACTAGAAGCCAGGTACAAAAAACCTTGCATATTTATCCATATTGCATATTGCCCCTGAATGTGGATCTCGTACATTGCTCCTTGTCACATTGCCACAGTGTGCCAGCAAGGCAAGGAAATGACCACTACCATGAGCATTCAATAGCTCAACCCATTGTGCCAAATCCTATTTGGTCTAAAATATGGTGGATCTGGATTCCCATACCCTGGAAGTTTCAACTGTTAACATATCTTATATTTGAGTTGGGGGCACCGAACTGAGTGTGTATATGTGTGTGGGAGGGATGTGTGTATGGGATGGGAAGGCAGATAATTTCATTTTTTTACCAGAAGCACAAAAGTGATGTAAAAAAGGGGAGGCACTTTGTAGATCAGCCTTTTTAGTCCACAATAATAAGTGTAGCCATGATAAGGTCATTAGTCTACACACTGATCATTCAATACTATTTAGATCAACTTTCCCACCGAAAATGTCCCAATTTGGGTTCATTTGCTGAATGTTGATCAAGGGCTTAGTAGTGTCCCTCTGATAGCTGTGCTCTAGGCCTGACCACACATGGCAAGATTGTCTCCACTTTTGGTAGAATCTGGTTTCACTAAATGAAACCACATTAATCACTACATTTATCAAATCTGTAAACCATAATTAACATTAAGAACTCTAAATATTTTGAGACAATTCTCCTGAATACAAAGAAGAAAAAGGCAAGAGTTTCTCACCGCAAAAGCACGGTTGACTTCAGGAATGTTTTTAAAAGCAACGACCACTGGATGGATATCTAAGGCGCTGAATTCCAGGACTGCTGTGTCGATAGAACTTGGATTGTCGGATGGGCCGTTGCTGAAAAACACAGCCACTTTTCTCACATTAGCACCTTGGAGAGTTCGCTTGAAGACATTCCTAGCAACAAACCTCATAGACCCACCAATGTCCCGTTTGCTTGTTGATCTCTGGTAAGAAAGAGCACTGAGCTCCTGGAGCAACCGGCTCTTCCGGTGGAAATCTGAGAAGCGGATCAGGTAGTGGGTATTGGAGTTGTAGGAAACAACGGCCACTCTGGCTCCCACGGGGCAATTGCTCTCTCTGAAGTTGGTATCGTTTACAAGCGCTATGACAATCTCTCTCATTTGCTCAAATATCTGGGGCGTGGTATCTTGGGATACATCCAAGGCAAAAAGTAATTCGGTGGGATATACTGGGCACTGAGGTGTTCCTAGAATGCAAAACCAGTTAATTTGTAATGCATACAAATATTTTTTAAAGAAAACAAACTATAATGAAGCACTGTCCAGCTAAATATAAGCAATTGTAAACCCGACTGATTTAATTGGTATAGATTTCAGCTGCAGTTCTATACCCACTTACCTGGGGGAAACACCACTGAATTAAATGGTACTTATTTCTGAGGAATTACGTATAGAATGTGATGCATAGATTTGGCTCTCCCACTAAAAGCAGTGGGAAATAAAAGGACTGGGTAGAATTAATTGAACTAGTTAATTCAAGTACTGTAAATAGAATATCATTATGTTGAGAAAGCAAAGTACTGTTGTGCAAGCAATGTTTATTATCAATTATTGAGAAGGAACATAGAAAGCTGCTCATGCTGCATCAGACGATTGGTTATCTAGTTCAATATTGTCTACACTGACTACACTTCACTAAGGTTCAGGGAGGCCTACAAAACAAGCAGTGAATTAAAAACAGGAACAATACTCACCTGTCCAACAGGCTAAAAAAAAAGGGGAAGAAAAAGACATATTATTCCAGACTATATTATTTTGAAAACTCTAAAACAGAGAACATGCTATTATTAGAGGCATTATTTTATTTATTTATTTGTTGCATTTATATCCCGCCTTTTTTTCCTCCAAGGAACCCAAGGCGGAATACATAATCCTCCTCCTCTCCATGTTATTCTCACAACAACAACCCTGTGAGGTAGGTTGGGCTGAGAGTCTGTGACTGGCCCAAGATCACCCAGTGGGTTTCAATGGTCGAGTGGGGACCAGAACCTAGATCTCCCGACTCCCAGTCCAACACCTTAGCCACTACACCACACTGGCTCTTAATGGTCAACCTATGCAGTATAGGCTCTGTAAGACGATGTGCTGTTTATTACCAGGCAGTGTGCACTTGGATAGTGAGGTTGACCTCCAGTTCCTACTTTTCAACAATTAGTCAAGACTGCAGAATAGAAAAATATAGCAGAAATTATTGCACATGGGAACCAGTTGATAATAGTTTCAGCAATATAGTTAATGTGTGGTTATCCACTGACTGTATTAAAGCCATTTCCCCAAAGACTTGGGGCTCATCTACACCAAGCAAGATATTCCACTATGAAAGCGGTATATAAAAGGCAGGAGCCACACCAAGCAGCATATAGCAGTATGAAAGCGGTATATAGTATGTCTCAATGGTCCCCAACAGTTGTCAGTGCGCTTCAATACCGCTATAAAGCAGTAGTGCGGCTCCTGCCTTTTATATACTGCTTTCATAGTGGAATGTCCTGCTTGGTGTAGATGAGCCCTGGGTCACCAGTTGAGTTTTCAGAGGCTCACTGAGGCCTATTTTTTATCAGTAAGCATCTTGTTTCCATCATGGCTGATTGTTAAGATTTCATTTCTGAGTTTGCTTCTCCCCCTTTCTTCCCAGTCCCTTTATACTTGTGTGTTGTGTCTTTAAGATTGTAATCCTAAAGACAGGCAATGTTTGTTTGTATTTTAATTGATTTCTAAATCGCATAAGGTGCCTTTTCAGTTGAAGAAGAGGATACAAAAGCTTTTAATAAATAAACACCATAAGCAATCGATCATTTTACACACCCACACACAAAAATCAAAAACCCTTTGAACATTAGATAATACCCCATGAAGACACTGCACAGGATAAAAGAATCTTTGATACAAAAAGGATCTTTTGCAAATTTTGCTACAGAACTATTTCTTGGGGCTGTCAAACTGATTGAAATATCTTTTTATTGCACAATTATCTGTTGTTTAACTGATTAATGTATCCATTGATAAAATGGAAACAAAGTTGCATATCACCAGAACCTAATATAGGTATTTTTTCTGAGATTCTGAACTATAACTATAATAACTTATATTTCAACAAGCAAAGCATCCAGTCATTGCTAAAATGAAATACTGCTATAAAAAAGCAAATATTATTCCTATTACAGTAATACACCACAACCAGAAGAACCTCAAATGTAAAAAGGTATGCTCACAAATGAGTACTAATTAGTACGAATTAAACCAATTAGTACTCATTTAATTCAGCCCCCAAATAAATTAACTGAATCTTCTGCTGACTAATGCTGCAATCTTATCTTTGATTTATACATGCTGGACAGGATATGATTGCTCCTAAACCCTCCTGGGTTAAGATGGTGGTGGTTTCTAGAGATCCTGTAGAAAAATGACACTTGGTGTAACTTTGGTTTTTGTAGCTGTGCTTTTGCCATTGAATTTGCTGCTGTGGTGCATAGCCGTTCAGATTATATTATGCCAGCATTAGGCAGAGGATCATTCTGTAAACTGTCAATTGAACTAATTCAAGATTGTAACACCACTCTCTATTGTTATTGCAGATTAAATGTCCATCAGATTAATCTGTTCCTACTGTATATAGAATATTCTCTCTCCTTCCCGGATATCATTTTTGGTTGATTCTTTCAGAATCAAAAATAAAAACTAGGTACTTACGGCTGTGTCCACGCACATATTTAATGACTTCGCAGGGCTGGGAAAAATAATGCAAAATGAAAAGGAAAACATTAATTTTTAATAAATGAAGATATTTTTTTTCTTTACAGACATAGTGTTAATGAGAGCCAGTATGTTGAAATGGTTAGAGGGCGTTGAATTAGACTGAAGAGGCCCAAGTTGAAGTCCCCCAAGCCAGGAAGCTTGTGAGGATAAAAAGGGGGAGAATCAGATATGCCACCCTGAGTTCCTCAGAGAAGGTGTGTGTGCCATAAATAATGCATTTCCATTATACATACCGAAGAAAAGGGCAGCCCCCTTGCTCCTTTTGCACCCTAGAAGATTAAGGTTGGGATTAGAGAACTTAATGTTGAACTGAAGGTCACCTTGTCCTGCACAGGTCTGTATAAGGCTCTCACAACAGGACCTGATGGCTTCCTGTGGTGCCATCGCAGATTAGCCAAAGTCATCTAGGTTAGAGTCAAATGGAGATGCAGCATTTTTATGATTGTACCTGTGGTAAAGAGCTCTCGAGTTTCCACAGGCTTGTATTCTCCCTTATACTCTTTTCTTCTCTCATTTATGCAAATCCCCCCCTCAGGTTAATGCTAACCATGGTTAGTTATAAAGACGATTTGCAAACCAGTTTCAAACTAATTTTCAAAACCATTTGATTGATTTTAAAAGTCTTCAATTAATTGCGAAGTAAATAATCATGAGCTAACCGTGGTTAGCATTAATTTTAATGCTAACACAATACCACACTATGTTTAATACCAAAAAAGGAGGGTGTAAAGGAATTCATGCAGGAGATAAAAATGAAAGGCAAAGGAGTATGTGGAGTTCTCTCAATCAGATAGCCATTGTTAAAATATCAGAAAACCACATTGTGGCACCATGTTTTTAAGCAAGTGGGAGGTTTCAAATGTCACAAACAAATACAGAAAAAACATGGTTATCAGCCAAAATTAGGATTCATTACACAAATTGCCATATTGCATACATAAAACAATGAAGCATCAGGTAAATGCACATCCTCATGTGTCCATTCCCTAAAAGATGGATAGCACAGCCTGAAGATCTATGGATGAGTGTCAACGCCTTTTTGTAGTTTTATCCGCAAACCATTTAACCAAAGTACAGGGATGCTTGCCAGTTTATCCAACTGAACTAAATGGAACAAAGAATCTACACATTACAGGCCTAAAGCACATCCCATTCCTCTGCACAGTTCTGATTCATTTCCATAGGGCCTGGCAGGAGGATGTTTCATGATGGCAAAATTGATTTAACATGATGGCAAAATTGATAGTATTATTATATTTTATCTAAAAGACTTTTATGCCACCTTTCAGCAAAAGCTTCTAACAATACGACATTTTAAATCCAGCAATTAAAATTAAATTAATGAAATATTTTTAAAAAACACTCAACAAAAATAAAGACAACAATATGAAAGAGAAAGAATAAAGTCAAACATCTATTAAAAGTGTAGGAGAATGAAATTCTCTTTACCTGGCACTGAAAGCTAGTACAGTCAGTGCCAACTGAGTATCTTTGAAGTTCACTTGGGCCAACTATTAACTCCTTTTTGTAGGACAATTCATCACCCATGTAAGTGTGAAGGGAATATTTGGTGACTCTGAGAGGTGGACAGATTCTAAAAAAAATATCAGGGGTGGTCTTATCTTTAAAGATGAGGTGGTCGACTAACACCTCAGACAACTTCATAGGCTTTTGGTCTGAGAAGGAAAGATGATCACATTAGAAATGTAAGCTCTTGAGGAATTAAAGAGAGTTGTCCCTGTGATGCAGAAAAAAAACACACAAATATGATGAGATCACTACATACTGGATGCCCTGGAGGACCCCATGCTCCTGGATCACCTTGTCCACCTTTCAATCCTGAAGTACCCTGGAAACATTAATTTATTTCAGTAAGAAGATAGTAGACCATACATTTACATATTCCCTAAAAACAGCCTCTGGTCGGCAAAAATGGCAGCCATTTAGAATGGCACATATGAAAACCATTGAATGGCTTCTTGAAAACCATTGCCATACCCGGATGCCTCCATAGTCAGCCCTTTGCTAGAGCTGAATAGTTGTGGCCAGTTGCTTGCTTATACATGTAGCTGCAGCCAGTGGGGCTGTCTATACAGAACCAGGTTGATGCTGCGGCCTTAAGCAAAACCCCACACTTTCTCTGCAGAGTAGGGGGTGGTGGCTGATCCTGATGCAGAGGGAAAGTGTGGGGTTTCCGGCAGCCTTTGGCCCTCTGGGCCCATCCCCTGCCCTCTACCTGGGCAGATGGCAACCAATCAGGGGTCATCATCCACCTGGGAATGCCTCCACCATGACTCTGGAGTGAGGATAGATGGCAGATATGCCATACTCGCCTTTGTCTCAGAAAAAAAAGTCAGGGTAAGTCACAGCATCATGGGAAAGCCCCACGTATAACCAATGGAGTGCCACTGCATACCCACCATGAGGCTTTCAGACCATCTACGTAGCCCCCAAGTCAAGCTGGCCCTGCCATTTTGTACATTGTTGTGTTTGTAATCTTTTCTATGATTGTGATGAAAATTCCCTCTTCATCACAACAGTTAAAGCTGCAAGAGTATAGCTAGAGTGACCAGATACAAAAGAGGGCAGGGCTCCTGCAGCTTTAACTGTTGTGTTAAAGATACAAGAGCCCTGTCCTCCTTTCCATATGGTCACCCTAGTTTTAGCCCTTTATATTAACCTTCACACCCATTGCAATAATCTGGAGAAAGGCTCTGCTGAAAGGTCTCAGATCTGTGCATGGACAAAAGTTGATCTATACAGTTGTGTCACCAAGCTTATGGATCAGGATTCTTGCAAATACCAGCCTTCATGCAACTCTCCAGTTTCTTTAATCAGTAAATTAATAATAATAATAATAATAATAATAATAATAATAATAATAATAATAATAATACAAGACTTTTCCTCTTCATGAGAACTTCTGCAGATTTTTTTTATAACCCTTCTTTTTTACTAAGTTGTTTCTATTCTGAGTTCAATCCCTATGCATTTGCAATTGGCCCTTGTTAGCTTTTTTATTTTTGGTGTTGCAGTTTATAAATATATGTAAGCTGCTTTGAGCCATCACACAAATCACAAACATACTATTGGTTTTAGAAATCTAATGGTCAAGAAGCCACATTCTCCTGAAGACTTGAGAACCCATTAAGGAGAGAGTGCATAACTGAAGAATAAAACTTATTTCAGTCTTCTCAGAAGGCAAAATATAAACACCATACTACAGGAAGAACAGGTAATAAATAAATCAAGCCAATAACACTAAAACTGTATTTGCATAAATTGCTATTCACAATACCGTTCTTCCTCTGCTCCCTTTTGGTCCATGTTCCCCAGGAATGCCCATGTCTCCGGGTTCACCCTGTTAAGTTGAATATAAAGCATGGATGATACAAAATGTGGCAAAGAAATAAATTTGTGCAAAATGTAAAAAGTAAAATAGCCTGCTTATTCATCTTCCCGTGGTGTGCCTAGTCACAACACTCACATAACTGACACGTGCACAAAGAGCTCCACTGACAGTCTGCAATCATAGATTCATAAAGATTGCAACTGAATGATGCAAAGAAACCCACCAATGCTCACTGCTTAGCAGTTCCAGCAGAGAACAGCAGTACAGCACTCACTGCAATATATAAATATAATGTTTGTAAAGTGGGAAGGTTTTCCAGAAGCTAAACTTTCAGATTGTTAACAGGACCATTGAAAGGGGAGGAAATGCAGGGTATCTAAGGTCCTCCTCCGAGTCCCTACTCCGAGGGAAGCTCGGAGGATGGCAACAAGGGAGAGGGCCTTTTCAGTGGTGGATCCCCAATTGTGGAATGATCTCCCCGATGAGGCTTGCCTGGCGCCTACATTGTTACCCTTTTGGCACCAGGTCAAGACTTTTCTCTTTTCCTGGGCAGTTAACAACATATGCTGAGTTTGTGGTTTTTTTTTTAATTGACCCCAGAATTGTTGTTTTAAAGGGATATTGTTGTTTTTATGTTCTTGATGGTTTAAAAATTTGTATACTTGTTTTTAATGTTCACTGTTTTTAACTTCTGTAAACCACCCAGAGAGCTTCAGCTATGGGGCGGTATATAAATGTAATAAAAATGCTGTTTTCCTTTTCATTTGGTAAAGGCAAATGATTGGAGATGGCCAACCACAGTTGGCACCGAAAAGTTCCTGATGATTCCCCAACCCAATAGATCTTACATAATTCTCTTCATCATCTTCTTTGGCACCATACATCACTCTATCCCTGCTGCTCTATGGCAAAATCCATATATATATATATATATATATATATATATATATATACACACACACACACACACACACACACACACACACACACACACATTGCATTGAAAATTGGAGAGCACTGAACCAGTTCAATTCATTACTGGAAATGCCCATAAGGGCTGCATTGATATTTTATCCCTTGGTGAGATTTGGCCCTCAGAGTATATACATGTGGATACCTGTATTCCAGTGCTTCCCGGGAAACCTTCTTCTCCCTAGAATGTAATTATATATGTTATAATTACCCTCACAAATACTTATTTCTATTTTTTTAAACAAGAAAAGTTTACTTTAAGGAAACAAAAGGGAGACATAAAATCAGACATAAAAGAAAATAATCACTAAGTATAGTAGGCTAATTAATCACCCCAGTAGCTAAAATATTAATAGGCTAACAAAAGGTAGCTGGAGACGTTTTTTGAGGGAGGCTTTAATTAGGACTGTAACAACATTTTTCCTCCAACACTAGCATCCCCCAGTCTCCAACTTCAAAGGGGTCACTGCCTTCAAATGTTTATCACATCTCGGTCTGTGGGGATGTAGAAATTAGGGTCAGGGGATGCAGGCATCTGAGATTCAGTAAATGTTAGTAACTCCAGAAGGCTAATCACAATTTTTGTGAACCGCCCAGAGAGCTCCGGCTATTGGGCGGTATAGAAATGTAATAAATAAATAAATTAAATAAATAATCACTCCCACTTAGAACTACAACAAATAAACCTGACAACAGTATTCCATATTCTGTGGCTCCTGGAAGGCAAAGGGCTTAATCCATCCTTGTTAGGATAATTTGGTTCACTCTTTAAAATGTACAAAGTATTTTTCTTCATACATGTGGAGCCCCTCAAGTATGGAGAAACCTGTCAGTGGTTCTGTTTCAGGTTTGAAAGAAGGGTGTGAAGCAGATTTCAGGAAGGGAGGGGAAAAGGACACTCACTCCCCTTTCCGACCCTTCTGAAAGCTTTCCCCCTGTGCTAAAGGATTTGGGGTTGGCTGCTAACCAAAACCTGAGTACTTTATTGTTACATATTTAATGTTTACTAGCTAGATGGGGTTTAGGGCACAGGGGGAGGTTCTGGGAGTTTAAAAGGGAAAAGAATAGGGGAAATAATTTCCAGGTAATTGTACAAAAATATTTTTGCAACTCTCCAAAATGAAATCAGGGAAGAGTAAAAATGTTCTTCTACATGTAGCTTACATAATACTGGTTTTTTAAAATCTTTTTTATTTCTCTTTTCTGTTTAGATCCATACAATGTTCAATATGTACACACAAGCAAGACTTCCTCATTCACATCAATGGGTGGGGCAAATTTGTAACAATAATTTCTCACTCCTTCCAGAAGGAGTTATTGAAGCAAGGTGACGGTAAAAACAGAGAGCTTGGGCTCTAGAAATTATTTGCTATTGATCCACAGTACATTATTATTATACAGACAGCTGCCTTATCTCATATGAATTAGACACTGAAGAAATAGGAATTAAAATGCTCAGTTCAACACATGTGGACATAAAAGCTGCAATACTAACAAGTCCCATGCACAACTAAGGAAAATCCATGCAGTACTGAAATTTTCTTTGACGTTTTCTCTGCAGCAGCTCCCACTCCTGAAGAAGCAAGCTGCAGTCTGGCCCCTGTCTTTACGGCAATGCTTTGGTGCCACAAGGCACCTTGGGTCGCATTTGCATTCCTTCCTGACATCTGCATGGGAAGGAACACAAGTGTGAACTTTCCCTGTCTTTAAAACTAAAAAAAAAAAAAAAATGGGGAGGGAGAGGAGAGGAATAGGCTGTTCCTCCCCCCTTTTTAAAATTTTATTATCTGTATCTGCGCAGCTCCACAGATGCATATAATAAAAATAAAAATAAATGTGGGGGGGAGGAACAGCAGCCAGAGGGAGAACACGAGGAGAGGGGGCAGGGACTCCGGGCGAACCACCTCTCCTCTCCTCCCTCTGGCTGCCCATTCCCCCCATTTTCTTTGTTTATTTGTGTCTGCACAGCTGTGCAGATACAGATAATAAAAAATTAAAAAGGGGGAGAGGAACGGCCCCATTCCTCTTCTCCCCTGTTTTTTTTTAAAGCTTTTTAGAGGCACTTGGCCACCGATGGCGACCAATCAGGGGGCACCATGGACTCCACCATGGACTCCAAAATGTTGGGGTAAGTGCCTGACTTTTTTGGACTGGAGTTTCCAGGGTTTGTCCCCAGATGGCTTCGCAATGATGTCTGCGTCATATAGATGACATGCTGCTACTGTGAAGCCACCCCAGGGCAAACCCTTCGTGTAGACATGGTTTAAAAAGCAGCATATCTCTTTAGTGCTCCAGCTGCTCCAGGGGGTTGGTGGTGGTGGAAAGGATCAAAGAAAGCTCCAACTGAATTCCCTTACTGGAATGTAAAGATTTCCTTTAGATATCAACCATTAACCAAACTTACATGATCATTTTGAAATCATTGGAATGAAGACTTGTACCCTTTTGGATAAGAATCCCTGAGTTATAAGGGAATTTTATGCAGGAATTTATACACCAAACTCCTTGCATCCCGTAGGTTCCTATTGATTTTAATTGGACTTACACTTATGTATTGGTATATAGATTTGCACTGCCAATAACTTAAATGGAGTAATTTTTAAATAGGACAAAAACAAATTCAGATTTTCAGTTACAATTCTTCTATATAATTACCTTTGACCCTTTAATTCCTGGTTTGCCATATCCAGCAGTTCCTTCTTCCCCCTATAAAATATGAGCAATATTATTGAACTCACTGAATTTCATTTATACTTGTTTATTGTTTGGTTTATAGTACCTTCTAGTTACACAGTAGAGAACCGTTATGAATGGTTGCCATGACACAGGCTCTGAACACCAGACCTCCTGTCTGCCACCACTTCTTATGGGGCGACACAGGCTCTGAACACCAGACCCAGCCGAGGCTACTCCCTGCTCAAGCCAAGCACCACCGCTTGATACGCCTGAGGCAAGGGATAAAGCCCACCTTCCTCCAAACTATGTGGAGAAAGGGGTTTAAAATGGAGAAGGATTTTAATATATATAATAATGCGCTGTGAGTTATATCTGCTTAGGTGAATGATTGTCAGAGTGGGTGTTATATGTGTAAACTTAAGATGATAAATGCCAAACAGACACGTGGGATTTTTGTGGTAGTTTAAAAACAAAACAAAATTTATTTTTAAAAGTTCATAAGCTTTGTTTCAAATAACAACATTTAAAAACCTTTTTGAAACCTTCCATACAATCCGGTCACTCTCACATTCGCGCTTTCCTTTTTCTCACACAATCACTCTCGAACTTTCTTTATTATCAGTATTGATTAATATACTTCCACTACGTGCACACCACACTCTAAAGACACCACTCACTACACTGACTCTCAAATTTCCCAGAACTTAAGTACCATAAATACAGAGAGCACTACAGACTCTAAGAGTACCTAACAAGTCTCCCTGAAAAGCTTTCCTGAAAAGGACAAGAACAAGAACTCTCAATCCCCTCAGTCATTCCCTTATATATATCACTCCTCCCCCCTCCCAAGACATTCTAACTCCGCCCACTCAGGCCAACATTCTAAAAACCACAGACTTACAAACTGCAGACATACATTTGGAATTGACTTGTGGGGTGTAACGCCACAATGGTTGCTTATAATTACATGGACATTGCAATCTGTATATGTAGTGCAAGTCACCAAATCCAGCTATTTGTGGTGCACAATTTTGATATATCTTTAATGCCTCAGTATATGCACAGTCCTACCCACATAGGCCAATGCACATTACCCTTTGAGCCTGGAGCAGTTTCTGTTTTCAGTCAAAACATTGTAAAGTAAGTCAGGTGAGTATAAATGACAAACCCTCATTCCTCGCTGACCACGGAGGCCTCTTCCTCCTTTCTCTCCATGATCCCCAGTTTCTCCCTGTTGACCAAAAAAATGGGTATGATATCAGATATGAAAACAAATGAATAAGCCAACATTGACAGTTACTGCAATTACAAACATAAGTTGAGAATTAATTCTCAAATAATGCAGAATTATTTGAGAATAATTTGGAGAGAATCCTCAAATACATATAAAACAAGCACTTCAACATTAATCATCATCATCATCTTGAAGTGTGGTGGGAAGAACCAAGTCTGTAGTGAATGAAATTTGGGCCTTATCAGGTTGTGAGACAAAGTTACTGACTTTCTTTTACTATTAACTAATACTCATGTTTGTACTATGAAATATTCATATTTGCATGAACCACTCAGCCACTGCTATATAAAGTCTGTCATGTTCCTGTGGTAGTAATCTACAGTTTTTAGTGGTTTTCAAATTTCTTCATGCAAACAAAAATTAAGGTTGCCTAGAAATGTGAATTCCTCCCTCCCCAAGGACTGTTTTTGTTTCCCCCAGAAAAGTTGGAAACACTGAACAGCTTTGGATTATGAAAATAAATATTTTAGAATTTAAGACAAAGTATTTATATATTGTTACCCAGGCTTTGCTCCCCTTGAAAATGAATTCTAACAACTATGTCATAAGAACACTTTTATAGAAAGACTAGAGATGTAAAATGTCTGAAAATAATGAAGCAATGGGTAAAAAATATTTTTAATCATCCCAGCATAATTATTGATTTCATTTCTTATTAAAATTATTGATCTAAAGTATATTTTACTGATAGACATTTAAGCTCAATTTCCCAACAGGTGAGTAGAGTCACCATTGTGCATTCTTGACAGTTTGGGTTTTGTTCTATAGAATCTATAAATGCTGTAGAAGTCATTTACTGTATTCATTTAATGTAGTTCTAATCTATTCAGACAATAATTACAAATTGCTGTCTGAGACTGATGGGAGTTGATGTCTAAAATATCTGGAAGGTTGGGGAAGGGTATCGTAAAGCAACAAAGGTCCTGTTCAGACAACATGCTTAGCCATGGTTAGGCTGCTAACCCTTTTGCAGCAAATAGTTAGTGAGCGTGTTATACTGTGGTTGTAGCCACCATGGTTAGGAATGGTTCACACAACACACTGAACCATAATGTTTAGTTCAAAATGCTTAACCACCGTGACTTAGCATGTCTTCTGAACAGGGTCAAAGTGTCTTTAGATCTATAAAGAGCACAAAAAGAAAAAAAGAAGAAAAGCATTGCCTATTTTTCAATTCCCTTAACATTTCCTTTCCACCCCTCTTGAAATGCCCCAGAAAAAAATGGTTCCCCCCATGGCCTCAAAATGTCTAGGGTTGCCCCATTTTAATAAACAGAAGCTCTGTGCCTTCTTCAACTGCACTACATGTAGTCATCAATAGCTGCTGTTTCCAAACGGCTATGGGAAAAGTGCCACCTCTGGATTTCTGCAAGACCTAAAGGCCCAGAGGCTCTGAATGAAAAGAAAAGTTATCAACCCTAATCCAAGTGCCAAGATGTTCTCTTCTGTGTGGGGGTGGGTGGGTGGGTGGGGGGGAGAAGATTCTGGAGAATCTGAATTCAAGAACTTTCTCTTCATTATTTATAGGTGGTGGACCCACTTTACATGTTGTGAGGAAAGAGTTAGTTATGGAAGTTTGAAAGCATACTTTACTTCCTCTGGATCCAGGTTTCCCTAGATTTCCCTTAGGACCAGCCACTCCAAAGCTTCCCTGAAAACAAAATATAATCTTAATTTTGATTAAAAAAAATATAAACAAAACATTTTATTCTTTTCTGTAACCATATGGGGATTTTCCTAGTGCTCATTGCTGTGCTTCTCAGGCCTTAGCTAGACCTAAGGTAGGGTGACCATATGAAAAGGAGGATAGGGCACCTGTATCTTTAACAGTTGCATAGAAAAGGGAATTTCAGCAGGTGTCATTTGTATATATGGAGAACCTGGGGAAATTCCCTCTTCATCACAGCAGTTAAAGCTGCAGGTGCCCTGCCCGCTTTGAAATCTGGTCACCCTAGTATAGCTCCTGCAGCTTTAACTGTTGTGATGAAGAGGGAATTTCAACAGGTTCCCCATATATACAAATGACACCTGCTGAAATTCCCTTTTCTATGCAACTCTTAAAGATACAGGAGCCCTGTCCTCCTTTTCATATGGTCACCCTAACCTAAAGTTTATCCTGGGATTGTCCCGGGGTCATCCCTGTTCATGAAAATAACACACAGGGGATCCCTGGAGCAGGCAGGGATGACCCTGGGAAAAACCTTAGGTCTAGCTAAGGCCTCAGACTCTACACTCCTTTCCATTGGTTATTAAGATAGTGCTTCTTGAACTGTGAGACTCAACCCATGAGTGTATCCTAACATGTCCTTGGTAGGTCACACTATAAGGGCCTTTCTTCGCTCCATTTACAGGGCTTTCCCCCCATTTCAGTAGTCAGATAGCACACCATCACTGTTATATGATACCTCTGGGAGACCTGCTTGCTCCCTCCCTCTGCACATACCATGGTTAAATTCTGTTCAAATACATATTGCCTATATATAGCTATATTGATTATTAAAAATGTAAAATATAAACATGTTTGATGTTAACTAATGCTATGAAGAAAGAAGGTAGGGCTGGGAAATGGAGTTCATTTACAAATAGGTTCCCAAAGTTTGAGTAAGTTTACAAGTAGGTCCCACTTTGAAACATTTGAGAAGCATTATTTTAAGGTAATAAATATTGGAGTTGTCAATAAAAGCTGTATGAGGTAATTTTACCTGAACGCCTTCATTTCCTGGACGCCCTTTCTCTCCTTTCACACCAGCAATTCCTGTTGTGCCCTGAAAAACACATTACATTAAACAACCCTTGTAAATTCACCCAAAGGCTGTGATGTTTCATGTTACTAAATGTTAATTTTCATAATAAAAAAAATGTGTACTTTGCATTGTGGGAAGGCAGAATTGATGTCTTTTTTGTGTTAAGAATAACCTTGCTAATCTGTATATCTGACACAAACATGTCACTTCCAGAATCCATTCTTTGCACGTTACTTGCACAGGCAACACTCTAGAGGTGTGTGTATGCACTTTCATTTTTTCTCACTGTTAGGCTTTTCAGAATATGCTTACACAGGCCTTTGCTAGACCTACTGGAAAGTCCACAACGAAGGAGGGGAGAGAACGTGATGCAAGTATCGCGGGATGTCGCCCTAGTCTACACGTCAGGCGCAACGAGCTCAAGGAGAGACCCGTTGCGGCTGTCATTTTTTTAAAGGAACAAAGCACACGAACGCTCGTGCGCCAAGGTAAGGTGTTTTTTTTTAAAAAAAAAGGGTTTCCCTGCTCCCCCCACCCTGCCCCCGATGGGTGCAGTGCTCCTGGGGAGCGCTGCACCCCATGCGCGGCTCCCGGCTCAGCCCAAGACCGCGGGAAAAAGCGGGCCCAAAGGGGTAGGCTATATCCCGGGGACAGGCAGTGCTGATCCCTGCCTGAGCTCGGGATCCCCTGTGCATCATTTGGACGCACAGGGGCGATCCCGGGTATCAGCCCGGGATAACCCCTGGCCTAGCAAAGGTCACATACACACACAAGTGGCTCTTTAAATGCCCACAGGTGCAAAAAGAAATGTGGTGATTTGGCGTAAGAGCATTTTCAAGAGCCAATCAAAGAAAATAAATTAAAAACACATCAATTAAAAGTAAATAAATAGGCAATTACTTGGTGAGTTTTGTGCAAAGTAATTCTCAATATGTTTTTTCCCCTAAGTCTATAAAATGACAGGTTATGAAACCAGCAAAATCCTTACCCATTGCAAGAACAGTTTTCTATGTGCACCTATAATTCTTACATCAGAGAAAGGAGATAATGTGCAAGCTGGTAGTTCATATATGTCACCCACGGGAACTTCTAAGATCTGACAGAGGTTTTCCCGTCACTTGCTACTTGATCCAAAATGTGAAGAATTGAACCTTGGACTTTCTCCATGCAAACCATGTGTTCTACATTGAATTATGCCCCCTTCACACACATATACATCCACACACACACTGAATAATATTGATATCCACCTGTGGACCTTGAAATCCTTCCTCTCCTTGCAAACCATTTGGACCCAGGATTCCATTCTGCCCCTGTGTGAAGACACAATTCTTGCTGGTAATGATTTTCTCAAGTAACCATGCCAATGCTTTTCCTTTTTTAAATTTAGCTTTTTATAAATTAAAAGAGAATATAAACACACATTTTTTTCATTCACTACAGTAGAATATTTTGGGCACAATAATACACTCCTGTGGAGGATTCATACAGCTCCAAATGGAACCCTGTTTTCCTCCCTCCCCTATGTGTACACCCGCATGAACAGAGGCATTGTGAGTACACATTAGCAGGGGAGGATGTTCTGTCTGCATTTTCCATATCCCCCTCTATCCCTCCCTCGCTCCCTGTTGCAAGCAATTTAAGCTCAGAGGTGAATGACTTGCAAGGCATGGAGACGGAGAGCTGGATGGAGAAATGAAAGGTATGCACAGCCTTCCCATCCTAACACCCCAACATGCTTCCTATTGATCACGAGGAAGAAAATGGTCTCTCTTGCAAAATGGTTGAATCAGTCATCTGTTCACATAATGGGGCTAGCTGAAGCTGACTTCCCCTCTCTCTCCTCCCCCTCTCTGCAGCCTGCTGAAAAGGTATGGGCTTAACTTGGTGGACTGAGGACTCGTGTAGAGGGAGGAAGGGGGAGGATCACAGACTTGGGGGATCTACTCTACTGCTTTAAAGTGCTTTAAAGCAGTGGTCCCCAACCTTTTTGGCACCAGGGACCGGTTTCGTGGAAGACAATTTTTCCACGGACTGAGGGGGTGTTGAGGGGTTAGGGAGGCACCAAGGGGTGGGGCGCCCCTTTCCTTTCCAGCTGCACCCACCCTCCCTCCCTCCTCCTCCCACCAAGCATCAGCCCAAGCTGCAACTTGCTCCGTGTTCGGAGTGCCTATGGCGCCGTGTGCCTCCAGCCCATCCACGCACAAGGCTTGCTCCTGCCAGCAAGCAGCGGCGGTGGCCAGGGTCGCACCCGCCTGGTCCCCGAGAGGGAGGAGTGGAGCTGCAGCAGCCTCCCCACCCCCACCGCTGCACCCGGAAGCCGCTCTCCCACAGCGGCTCTGAGAGATGCTGGAGTGGGGCGTGCATGCGTGGCTTTGCTTCGGCTGTGTGGGCACCCAGCTGAAGTGAAGCCAGGATGCTGGCGCGGGTGGGCAGCTTCGGAACGGTGCGCCCAGAAGTCGCTCTCCCAGAGTGGCTTCTGGCCGGGCACACTGTTCTGATGCCGCCCACCCCCACCCCAGCATCCTAGCTTCGCTTAGGCAGGGCAGGCGAGATGGCGCTGGGGTGGGGGTGGGGGTGGGTGGGTGAAAGCAGCTCACCTGCACGGCCCGGTTCCTAACAGGCTACGGACTGGTACTGGTCTGCAGACTGGGGTTGGGGACCCCTGCTTTAAAGCACTTTGAAAATGTTTTGAAAACTGTATATGGAGTGTGTCATGGGCCCCAACAATTGTCAAAACTGTTATAAAGTGCTTTAAAGCACTTAAAAGCAGTAGTGTAGATCCTGCCCTGCTTCTGCGATCCTCCCCCAGCATGTAGATTCCAGGACCACAAATGTCCTGGAAGGGAAGAGGGACGTCACAGCCAACTTTTTTTTTTTTTTTTTTAATGAAGAGGAGCCCGTCGCGCAATTGCCCTCCGGCACCTGTAAATTAAAAACAAACAAAGCCAACCCTTTGAACTGTTCCCCGCATCCCCCCTGATGCACATGGACTGCCCCCGTGCAGCTCCGTGCCTGTTTTAAGAGCCCCGCTACTTGCAGGGAGGAAGAGAGAAGTCAGGAGCGGGTGCCACACTGCCTGCAGTCCTCGGTATGGTCCTGGGACCATGGACAAAATGAAGGGGTCATCCCTGCTTGCTCCCAGGATCCCCTGTGCATCATTTGGATGCACAGGGATGATCTAGGGATGATTGCAGGATAAAAGTATGGTGTAGATATGCCCTATGAGGCAAGGCAAGCCAGCCTACATGAGCCACTGGCCATCCATTCCAGCAGCATCCCTTTTTGGGGTGTGGGTAAACCAGTTCCCTCCAATCCTATTATGCATGCTTTTGTCTGGAGCCAATTCATGGAAAAGTATTACAAGATCCACCTCTCTTTGAGGTCCATCACATGTGGGGGGGACACACACACACTCCCTGCCATCGCTTCTCTGCCCGTGTTTCATTGCTCTGTTACTTCCTCTTTCAAAAGAGGAAGTAAATAACAAGCACGAGGCCCATTTAGTTGGTTGTTCTAATCGTGCTGTTTCTCCTACACGCAGCAGGAGAGAGCAGCAACTTCCAGGTTTAAAATATATTTAACAAAAAACTTTGTGGAGAGTTTTTTTGTTGCACAAGGAAGGCAAGAAGGGGTGGAAGGCGCACAGGAGACAGACAACATCATGGGAGGGACCTGCAAAAAATCTGTGAGTACCCAGTAACAAGCGTGTAATAAAATGCTCATCAGATGGGACTCTTTATTCCTTCTCTCTGCTTTTACCCAGTGGACCACCCACTGCCATACACATTTCAGTGGTCTAAGCCCAACATTTTCACTACCTGCCCCAGAGTTACACTTCCAGACAGGATTATGGTAGTGTAAGAATGTTCATTTCTCATCAACCTGCTCCTATCTTTCTTTCCAGGCTGTCCCGACTCATCCAGAAAGTCAGTTGTCCCTGACTGGAGTACCCCATATTAGATGTACTGTAAACTTGAGAAATTAAGAAAGACATACCAGTGGGCCTGGAGGTCCTCTTCGTCCCTCAGCTCCCTGTAACAAAAGGAATAATTGTTACTTACAACTCCTAAATTTGTTTCATGTTTAAAGAACATTTGCAATGATTTTTTCTTTTTCTTTTTTCTGGCTATTGAGTAATTAACCACTTCATTTTTCACAATCCATTTCAATGTCTATTTTTGACAGAGCTCTTCATGACAGTGGACGAGTAACTAAGGAAATTAATGTGATGAAATTAATAGTATACAAAAGGCACTATGCTTTTCTAGTGGGGCTTATTACTCAGAAGATACAATCAATTATTTATTGTTGTGTATTATTCCATTACTTCAGAATTCGGCTCATACTCCCTGGTGCCATACTATAATAATCTGGCATAGGAATATTGGAGTCTTCTCATCAATCACTTCAACTCGTGGAATTCCAGAAAAACAACAAGTGATGTTTGACTTGCATAGATTTACTTTGCGCAATCCCTACCTCCAAACATGAACACAATTAGTATCAACTAGTCATATCTTTACCCCCTCTCAGCAATTGTTATTTTATTAGCCCCTCAACCAGCAATCAAAAACTGAGTTTTGCTGACTGAGGCCCAAGTAGAGTGGGAAAACATTATGGAAGAATCCATGTCCCTTATGCCCCTGCCAGTTCTCCTATTCCCTGCCAATTCTGTTGTGCAAGCAGCCCTCACTGTTTGAGCAATGGTGATTTAGTGCTTCCAAGGCAACCTAAAACAAGAAACACTCATTTCTGGAATGAGGCAGGTCAGTGGAATTCACAGTGTGGACTTTCCTCCTCCCAGAAACAAGAATTGCTGTCATTTCGGAACTTCCCCTATGAAGTGCTAAATCTTCTTTGAGTAAGTGGTGGGTCCTGATTGCACAATGGAATTGGAGGGACATAACCACTTTTGGAAAGGAATCAGTGGGGCATAAAGGAATCAGTGGGGCATAAGCACCCCGTTGGATTCTGCCCAGTATCTCCATACTTGTGGCTGACTTGGATGTGTTTTGGGGCCAATAATCTGGACTAGGATCAGAACTGTGTCTAAATGAAAGCTCTCATACCGACTAATACCGACTACCATGGCCTTCCCATGATGAGTATTGTTATTGATGTTATTGTTGTTATTGCTGCTACTGTTGTTCCTGCGGGTTTTATTGCTTTAATTGCTGTTTTGTTGCAATCATATTTTATTGCTTTTAATATTTTAAATATTTTATTGCTTTTATTTTATGTATTTTATTGTTGTAAGGCGCCTTGTAAGGGCCTCTGCACTGAAAGGCAGCCCAGAAATATTTTTAATCATCATCATCATCATCATCATCATCATCATCATCATCATCATCTATTTATTTATTTATTACATTTATCCTCCAAGGAACCCAAGGCGGCATACAAAATCCTCCTCCTCTCCATTTTATCTTCACAACAACAACCCTGCAAGCAAGGTAGGTTGGGCTGAGACTCTTTGACTGGCCCAAAGTCACCCAGTGGGTTTCCATGGGCGAGTGAGGACTAGAACTCGGATCTCCCGACTCCCAGTCCAACACCTTAGCCACTATACCACACTGGCCCATCATCATCATCATCATCATCATCATCATCATCATCATCATCTCATTCTCTAAATGTGGATCCTTATGTAACCAAAATGGTAGCTTCTATATATATTGCAAACTCATCTGCAAGTTATTGAAAGGGGCAGTATTGTAGTTAGTTAATTTATGAGAATTTATGGGACCACAGCTAGCCTTAGGATCTCTATAGCCTACAATGTGGTTTCCTGTGGTTTCTTCCTTTTGCTCTTCCCTTTTCTTCCCCCTCCCTCTCTCTAACCTCCTCCATTGCTAGGAGCACATCTCTCGCTCCTGATGATGTAACAGATCACAAAACGGACCAAACAACCCCCTTGTGGAACTCTATGCTTTGCCTGCATCATATATGCAAGAATATTTGTGAGTAAAACGGTTTCCTTTCTTTCACTGGAGATGGTTGTGGTCTCAATTTATTGTTCTAAGACAGCTTGTGTGCATGTGGGACTGGTAAATTGCTCATTCTGTTTGGCCTTTTGTTTTGTTTTCCTCTGTTAACTGCCTTTCTAACAGGAGGCATCATTACTAAGTAATTGCTATCTTTATACCTAAGAATCTAGTGCCCTCTCTTCACTTTTGTGCCATTCTTTCTAGATTGTAAGCTTGAAGCAAGGCACTGTCTCATTTCTCATATTTGTAAGCCACACTGGAAGCCTTTTTGGCCAAAGAGCAGAATAAAAAGCTTTAAATAAATACTTAATACACAATTTCCTGTCCACTGGTGCAGAATTCCATAAAACAGAACTTTGAAGGAACTCATGTTTGGTTTTCTCTTTGATTAAGTAAGAGCATTATTTTGCTGTGCCAAAGGGAGAATGAAAATAAAACACTGGCCTTGCTAATCTACGGTAGCACAACAGATGTGTTTGGAAAACTATTTTGGCAGCACTGCACTAAAAACAGAATTTCTTTGGGCAAGGCGCCATGCTCTTTCATTTGTCTTATTCCTTAATGACTGCTGCACCCAAAACACACACACACACACAAACCCACTCCACAGTTATGTTGACAACGCAACACAAATTAATTCTGACCTCCAAGGAATTTTTCTCCAAGGGCCAAAAATACAGGAAGAAAAAAATGTCCCAAAGATACTTACTAGTGAGCATCTCAAGATGAGTAAAAGGGAGAGAGACACCCATATTCTTATGATTTTTCCATTTTGTAGTAACAGATCATCCAAATTCATACAGCCAATGTGGGGGGAAATGCTTCCAATTAGATGATGTTAGACCCCTCTAAGTGACAGTATTTCGCAAATAGCATACAAGAAAACAAGTTTTCCCTCATAGTTAGATGGATTCAAGTTATGGAGTTGTACCCAATGGTGTCACTCCATTAGCGTAAAGCTTCTATCACTTACAGAAACCGTTTTTATCCTTGCATAAGTTTCAGATCCAATACTTTCAGATCCAATACTTTGATTTTACTTGCATAAGCTGTTGTAGAAATCATTGTACATAATGGTGTTTCGCAACTCATTATGACTTCATTAGACTAAGGGATACCTCACACGAGTGAAATAAGGCACACTCATGACTGGCCACTCATGGAAGTTTGCGCATCCTTTTGACAATGTTGTCAACCTCCTGCACATCTTCTGTGCCTTCCCCTGGTAATCCCATTAAAAATACACATCTGGATATCCCAATTCTTCTGAAATATTGTGAGTTTGCCTTCTGTGTGAAGCTGAAGTTACACTACAAAACACCCACTAGAGAGCACTGCTCCATTCAAGGCTATGAGGTGGGAAAACTTTCAATTATAGACCACCTCTCTGCCTCTGTAATGCAGCCCATTACAATTGAACAAGAGAAGCAGGAAGCGAAGCCCTGATAAGGCAATGCAATTTCCCCTTAATTTAAAGAAGCCCTGTGTGTTGCTTGCCCTAGTTGTGCTAGTTCTAATAGCAGTTGTACAACTGCTAGCGGAACAATACCAATTCTTATAATTTTTCCACTACCATAACATTTATTTATTTATTTTATTACATTGGATATAACCCATGGATTCTAAAGTCCTGGTCTGCTGTTATTCTATTATCGTATAAAGAAAAGCCAGCTTATCTACATCTTACATTGTTTCCTTGGGATCCTTTCACGCCTGCTGAACCTTTTGAACCTTTTTCTCCCTGGAGATAGAGAATTTAATTTTACGTTATGATTCAACAGCAATTTATAGTTCTTATTAACCTTTCAACTTTTCACACCTCAGTTCTGCCAGGACAGATGTGGAAAGCTGCTCATAGAACAATTTTGGAGGGAGAGAAATATGGTATGATTATACATGCATAAAATAGTAGGAATAAAAACGAGAAACAGAAAAACTAAATTCTCAATGACTATGCTTGTCAAATGATGTCTACAGCTAACAGAAAGTAGTCTTAGGGTCAAACTGCACATTAGATTAATTGCATAGCAAGAAATAATGTCCGGATCTTTTAGAATTCCATACTATTTTTTAAAATGTTTAATACTATACTAAAGTTTAATACTATTTTTATTGGGACTGCAGTATGTGGAATGGGGAGGAACTCATAGGCCTTCCTTCCCCAGCCACAATCCCAATGAAAATCACCCAACCCCCAATGCTGCAATTAGCCTTAGGGGGTGGGAATCCCCCCCACATTGTCTCCATTTAGGGGCTTTCCATCCCCAACCCCAAAGCTAACTGCCATAGAACAGGAGTCCTGGGTTATCACTTCAAGGTCCCAGCTCAGCTGGAGAGCTACCGTATCTGCCACACACCAATGTCACAGAAACAGCCAATGGTAATGGTTCATGCCATGGTGGACTTTGAGATTCCTGCTACCCACATCAGTGTTCCCCATACTGGTGTTATCAGTCAGCAGTCAGGCTGTCTGATGCCCTCTGGGAGCTGTAACTAGTAAACATTGTGGTCACTTTTAATGCTATGTTCACAATTTATCTATTATGCGTATAGCTCTATTCATATGCTATCAACACTTTATCATAAGGATTGCAGTTTTAATGCTTGAAAGCAGATCTGCCATAAACAAAGCCATAATCAGCAATAGTTACCACGCTCCCTTGCGTCCCTTTGGGGCCAACTGCTCCTTTTATGACATTGTCCACTCCAAAATTACCCTAAAGAAGTAAAACAAAATTACAGTTTGCTTTCATGAAAACAAAATCAAGATTTGCTCAGATTATTTAATAATATGCTATAGTTCATCAACCGACAAATGTTTGATATATCTACTCTTGTAGTTTTTAATTCTTTGAGATGCATACAGATACTTTACATATACAAGAATATTTACACGTGCAAGAATATTGTTTATCCTGCCAGCTGGACTAGAGCCACAGCTTTGACTGCTCTTGCTTTGCAACTCAGGCCACAGCTAGACCTAAGGCTTATCCTGGGATCATCCAGGGTCCGCCCCTGCCTGAGCACTGGATCCCCTGTGTGTCCCCTAGATGAACAGGTTTGGCCCCTGGACGATCCAGGGATAAACCTTAGGTCTAGCTATGGCCTCAGTGGCCAATGAAAATAACCAAAGGTGGCCAATGAAATAACCAACGTGCCTGCCACGCAACATGGTAACCAATGGTGGTTCAAATAGCCAACTCTGCACAGTGTTGGTTCTTTATGTGGGTTATTTCTGTTGAGTTATGGCTTTAGAAGCTGTTTAGTTATTGCACAGACTGGGTTTCTGGCACATAACCTTTTGTGTTAAGTCTCTGTCTGGGCCCTACAGAGACTAGCAGAGATTACAGTAGTTCTCAGCCAAGTCAGCAAAGACGTGAATTAAGACAGAGATTTATGTAGGTTAAAATAAACCTTTTTACTGGCAAATAAATATATAATTTAGTTATGGCAGTACAGATACAAATACTTACTAACGATCAGTCAATACAGCTCACATGAGGGACATGGAAGTTATACCTTCTACTTGCACATGAAAATACATTTACTTTTATAGACAACCTGTACAATGATGCAACTCATTGTACAGGTTAATTGTACAGATTGTCTTAATTGAAGACAATCAGTTAGACAATTATTCAATTATGACACTCAATGTCCAGGTGTAGAGTTGACCTTTAAGTTTCTGCTGAGTCTTCTGTTCCTCCAGATCCTCAGCAATTAACAAATCAATGGAAAACATAACCAGGATCCATTCCAGGATCCAACAATTTCAGCCAAACAAACAACTGTTGGTTAAAAAAATCCCACCACACAAGATGATAACCAAAGGTGGGTTAAATAACCAACCGTTGACTAGTTAAAACACCCCAGTCACAAAGTGATATCAGCATTTTTTTGTGGAGAAGCTGGTTTAGTGTGGCGGCTAAGAGCGGGAGCTAAGCTTGAGGTATGAAGTTCCTTATTGAAATGTCACTTCAATGATGGCCACACTAAATAGCTTTTGTTAAGCCACTATCTCTTATTCTCAGTCCCCAATTTGGCCTTTTGGGTAATAACATGGGCCTTTGGGGTAATAACTTTACAGCAAGGAGGGCATCCTCTGGCCCATGGAGGTGCCCAATCTGGCCTGTGGAGTGTTGGGCACACTCCACAGGTTGCTCCCCCATGCCTCTCCAAGCCATGACCCAAAGTTTGGAGAGGAAGCAAGGGAGAGGAATTCCCATATTATCTCTGATTTCAGACCAGAGATAACAAGGGCATTTCCCTGAATGCCACTCACCATCTTTATATATTTAATAAACTATGACAAACCTATAGAAAGTGCTGATACACTTTTTAGGGCATTGTACATCAGAAGCTGCAATCACAATACATATAAGATTTAGTTAATATGCTGTTAGGGGGCGGGGAAAACTTACAGGTTCTCCTGGGAAGCCTTTCTGACCATGGTCACCAGGAAGCCCTCTTGGTCCTGAGCTGCCCTGAAGATGGAAGGTACTCATGTGAAAATCTCCCAAATAGCGCTGTCTTACTTCTGAGATTCTCAAAATCAATGACCCAGAGACAGCTGGTATGGTTGCTACTGCTGCTATGGCCAGATCTACACCAAACAGGATATGACACTTTGAAAACGTTTTGAAAACTCTTTATGGAGTGTCTCCTGGACCTCAACAGTTGTCACTACTGTTATAAACCATTTTAAAGAAGTAGCGTAGATCCTGCCCTAATGAATATTGGGAGATGAGAGTCTAACCAACTGATATTGCACAACCTGGACTGGGTGCTTCTTAACTCCTGGGAGAAGTTCAAGATGCTGATGCTGCTTACCTTAACACGTCATGGCCTGGGACAAATATACAATAGGGACCACCTCTCCCTGCACGAGTCTCCACATCTCTGTGTTCCGCTAGTACCGCCCTGTTCTTTATGCATCCATTACATTAGCTGATGGAGGCCAGGGATTCCCTTTATTTATTTGTGACATTTTTATATTGCTGAATATAATGAAATCTCTCAGTGGTTCACAATATTAAAATACAATATTTAGTATTTTATTAACCACAGAACTGTTGTTGTTTTTTTAAAAAATGGATACCATTGTTTTTATACTGTTGTTTTTATGTTCTTGATGGTTTTAAATTTTGTATACTTTTTATGCTCACTGTTTTTAACTGTTGTAAACTGCCCAGAGAGCTTCGGCTGTGGGGTGATATATAAATGTAATAAATAAATAAATAAATAAATAACTATAAATATTAAAAACACAATATTAAAACACACAGCTTTAAGCATAGCATTAAAAACACTTCTAACTACAATAACTTCTAATTTCTCTTTTGGCCTTCCGTAAGGGCTATAAACCCCATTTATTTCAGATGGCTGACTGAATATTATTTATTGGCTGCTATGAGATTTGGTGGTAGCTGGAACATGCTACCCCAATAGGTTTTTAATTGCAGAGACGCAGCATAATCCTATGCTGGTTTCTATAGAAGTATAATTCATGGTGTGCAATGGAGCTGGTATTGTTATAGCTGGGTTCACAATTTCAGCATTAGTCATGTTTTGCAGAGCAATCCTAAGGGGGAGTGGGGAGTGAAATGATGGTTTGTCCACCACGCCTGCTGGATTGCACCAACCACTGAATGTGGCAGGGCAGCAGTCTTACCTTTTTGTCTTCTCCAGAAATTCCTTTTAAATTTTCCTTCCTGTCAGATTGAGCAGGAGGAAAAATGTCTACTCTGGCTGTAGGCTGACATACATGAGGGACTTCATCCTGGGACCTCTTAGGGGAAACAGCAGCAGATCCATGGCTGCCTCAAACTTGTCCATTTTGGGAGCCTACCATTGGAGAGAAACACTGATGGTGGTAGATCTATGCCCACAGAGCTTTCTAGGGACACCAGGTGGACATGCTCCCCTAGACAGTGGAGCTTCCCTTCAATAGTAGAGAGATCTTTCTGTCTCATCCTAACATCCTCCAGCCAGCAGATCTGTGAGTCAGAATTGCTCTGTTAGCTATGTTTTATTATGAAAAATGTTTTGGATACAGGGAAAGCAGCATTTAATCAATACCAGCTCCGGGCTGGTATAGTCCCCACCCCACATTCTGGGGGCATACCTGGGAAAGGAGGGGGCCAAACCCTCCCCCCAATCTGCCCTTGATTTGTTCTGAGGACACCTTTGTTTTTTTGCCTTACGCTGGCAGAGCACAGAGGACCTCCATGGACAGATCTCCTCTCTGCAATTTGAAAAGGAGATCTACTGTATCTCATGGACCCCAGGATGTGCTCCCAGAGACTATAAGATTGCACCCTAAATATTAGAGATTTGGACATGATAGTTAATTTATTAGGGGAAACACCTATCCTATAGTAGCATTTTACTACAGATACATCAAAATAAAAACACTCCAATGTTTCCACTGGGACATATACCATGTTTTATCAGCCAGTGCTTGCTAAGCCATTCTTCTCCCCTGAGTGCATATATATATATATATATATATATATATATATATATATATATATCCTCATTTATACATACAGAAATTCTAACTGCACAAAATCAAACTTGAAGGAATAATGGAGTTGAAAATGTTACCGCCAGGCCTGGGTCCCCCTTTTCTGCTTTGAGTCCTGGAAGTCCAGCCGATCCCTGGAAGAAGATAAAATGAGGGAAGCTATTTCATACATTTTAATTGGTAGCAGTAGAACACAAGAAGATGAAAAATAACTTACCTCTTCTCCATCAATCCCATCAATCCCATCAATCCCATTCTCTCCCTAAGAGAAAAAAAGCAGGAAATATGAGTCACATTGTTACCCAATATTATCATCCTGTATAAGCAGACAAACAAAAATGGCTCCCACCTCCAGCAGCTGCGCTAGATCTACATTACTGTTTTATAGAAGTATTGAAGTGCACTGGTAACTGCTGGGGCACTCATTACACATTGCATATATTGCTTTCATAGGCCGTTTCTACACCTGCCTTTTCCCCCGGGATCATCCCGGGATCATCCCTGTGCATCCAAATGACATACAGGGGATCCTGGGAGCAGGCAGGGACGATCCCTCCGTTTTCCTGGGATAATCTTTAGGTGTAGAAAGGGCAATAGTGTTATTTCCTGCTTTATATTCCACATTATCCAAAATAATGCAACAAATGTCATCAGCCAGATCTACACCAAGCAGGATATAACACTTTAAAAGTGGTATGAAAGCGGTACATAAGAGGCAGGAGCCTCACCAAACAGGATATAGCAGTATGAAACCGGTATGAAAGGGGTATAAGGCTTTTAAAACTTGATGCTGTTTGGACTTTATACTGTTACTTTTACCCTACCCTGTGCCTGTTTGCATTCTCTTCCCCTCCTTATCGCTTTACTATGATTTTAATAGAATGTAAGCCTATGCGGCAGGGTCTTGCTATTTACTGTTTTACTCTGTACAGCACCATGTACATAGATGGTGCTATATAAATAAATAAATAAATAATAACAATAATAATAAGGTTTGAGTCAATGGGCCCCAACAGTCGTCAGTGCACTTCAATACCACTATAAAGTAGTAGTGTGGCTCCTGGCTCTTATATACCATTTTCATACCACTTTCATAGTGCTATATCCTGCTAGGTGTAGACCTGGCCATCGCGTGCCCTAGGAGTTATAAATGCACAAGAGGGATATAGCCTCACCATGACAGTATTGTGTAGATGTGTGTAAGAAAGCCACAATGAAAAAAATAACAAGAGGGAGAATGGGGGAGCAGGGGAGGCAACAGAGAATGCCTTTCCCCTATACGTTTTCAGACGTATGTTTATGATAATAAATGGTGAATCTTCATGTGCTGGAAAGCATCAGTAGGGATGTTGGGCAGAGAACAGTTGATGGGGAATAAGTTAAGCACGTCCTCTCCTGTGATACAGCTCAAAATCTCTCCCACTATGCTTTGTTACACTCATTTGCATATCATGTGCAGTTTGCCTCTTGCTGACATTTCCTGCTCTCTTATTCTAGGAATAGGTTTAGAAATATTTTTACCCAAAAGCAAGAATTAGGTTTTAGCATTTCCTTACTGTACCTTGTATCCATCTACGCCTCTCACCCCCTGAAATATTTAAAACAGGTATTTATTTAATAGCATAAACAAAACAAAAATCAGTTTCTTGATGAGATTGAAGTAGATTGTTTAGGCATTTTCTTACCTTCCGTCCTTTTTTACCTCCTTCTCCATTGTGACCTTTTGGGCCCATTGGACCAGGGATTCCCCTCGGACCCTAAGACAGAAAGACCAAGAGTCAATGGAAACAAGAATCCTACCAAAAGTTGAAAGATTAGTTCTGAGTTTATATAACTTACTGGCTCTCCATCTTCTCCCAAATGTCCCTGACTGCCATTAAACCCAGTAGATCCCTGAAAATAAAATTGTAAATAAAAAGGTGAATATTGAAATTGTGTACACATTCCAATGAAGAATGGCTGGAGGTTTACTAAGGGAGTAACCCTATGCATGTTTAGACAGAAGAAAACATCCTACAACTCCCATTTCCAAATCAGCCAGGGCTTTTTTTTCTTAATTCCCACCAATGTAGTGGGACTTCTTTTGTATCTTTACTAATCTGCACTAATATAAAGGAAGCACATTACAAAGTTCTGAGTATGTGATACATTACTCCTGCAAGACTTCACCTAATACTTCCAAATAACATTCAATATTGTTGGAAGGAGTGTGGTCACATTGGCTCATACATTCATCTTTGGTGGGAATGTTCTACAGTGTGGGATTTTTTGTAACATTGTTGCTGATTACTTTCAGGATTTTTTTCACGTTAGACCATTAGTAGCTCCAAAAGTAACGCTGCTTCATCTTTTTGAGCCCAATGATACTGAATTCCTGCATAAAGACCTTCTTAAGCAATTGTATACACTGCAAAGTTATGTATAGCTTGTAAATGAAAGTCTCCAAAGCAACCAACTAAAAAGCAGTGAATTAATATATAAAATATATTAATATATAATATATATTAATATAAATTAATATAATATAATATAATATAATATAATATAATATAATATAATATTATATATTAATATAAATATATATTAATATAAAATATATTAATTAACCCTATATAAAATTTATTTATTTATATAGCACCATCAATGTACATGGTGCTGTACAGAGTAAAACAATAAAATAGCAAAAACCCTGCCGCATAGGCTTACATTCTAATAAAATCATAATAAAACAATAAGAAGGGGAAGGGAATGCACCAAACAGGCACAGGGTAGAGTAAAACTAACAGTATAAAAGTCACAAACACACAAAATGGCATACACCTGCAGAGACTCATTTTATATGTTGGAGTCTATAGTAGCTTAGGGATATGTTGAAGAGGTGTTTTTTTAAAAAAAATAACTTCAGCATTTGTTGATTTATAACACTTATCTGAAGATTTTTTAAAATACATGGCTGCTGATAGTTAAAATACATGACAAATGATAGTTTTAGCCTAATTTATATTTGCACTGCAGAATAATAATAACAATAATAATGTATTTATTTATTTATTTATTACCCACCTCTCCCTCTGGATCAAGGCAAGGAACAACATCAAATACAAAAATACTATAAAATACATTAAACTGTTTAAAAACATATAAAACTAATACATTATTAAAATAACAGCTAGACATCTTAAAATTCATCTGGGTTTGCCTGCCAGAAGAGATCAGTCTTTATAGCTTTTTCAAATTCAGAAAGACTGTTAAGTTGGCAAATCATTGCAAATCACATGAATATGTTACACATTACAGGTGGTATTAAAATATTTTCAAATAAATAAGTTTTGTCACTCTAGTTCCACTGGCAGAGCAGCCCTGCGCCACTTCCTAATGCCTTACAGATGGCCTCTGGGTATGTATAGCATTGCTGACTTATTTGATTAATATTTGAGTTCTCTCTCTCTCTTCCTCTCTCTGTGTGTAACGTAGCAATATTGTTCAATTTTATACACTTTATGGGGGATTAAAATAAAATAAAAATTAAAGTTTTAATAAAATTAAAATTAACAAACTGTGCATTTTTCTACCCAACCTATTTTTAACTGCATCCTGAATTAAATGATGCACAAAAATCCTTACCTGAGGTCCCATTTTCCCTATTCGTCCAGGGGATCCTTCCTCTCCCACACACTTACAATATACACAGCAACATGTTTTCTCAGCAATTTTGTCCTTGAAAAGAGGAAATTACCATTAATAGAACACTTGTTCTTAGAAAATTCCTATAGCTGTCACACTAGGAAGTACTGTAATCACTGTACCCCATGTATTACCTACTGTATATGCTGGTATAGTGTTGCAAAAGGATGGGGCTTTAGACCTTGAAATCTAAGACATTGGTCCTTCCCTTATGAACTTACCACATACTCAAACAGCCTGCTGGCAAGATTGTGTGTACCAATAGTTAATTGATCATTATATCCAAATCCCTTTCCAAATTCAATAGACAGAAGTTCATCAAAGTTGGTGGCTCCTTCCAGGACAACGGTTATTATTCCATTCAGTCCTATTTGAAACATTGATGATCATAAATATTTTTTAAATATTTATTTCTCAGACTATGATTTTTCACATTATTGTTCATTTCCTCACACTGAAGGAATGAATCAGATATCATGGTATGGATAATTAAATGAAGAGTGTGTACAGGGAAGTATGGATTTTGTAAAATCTGTTCTGTCTGCATTTAGCAGATTGCCAGGTGTCATCCCCTCATTGACAGAATCAGATTTTTTCTAAGTTCCTGAAATTGAGCAAATTCACATTTGTGCAAATTTGCACTTAGTGAAAATATGCAAATCCCTTCCAAATATTAATATCTTCATACCACTTCATAAGAGATGAAGGCAACAAAACTTATCACCCAACTTGTATTAATTTGACCAAACATTTTAGCACCCAAAATCTGAGCCCAATATCTCCCACTATCTGAGGCATTTTTGATACAAATAATGGAATTGATTGGGGGTATTGATATGAATAAACTGTGACAGTGTACTAGAACTTGTGCTGGCTTTCAAAAGCAGCACCATTGCTGGGAATGTGAGGCAAATTTTACTTACTGCCCATGAAGTGCAATCCCTTGATAATAACTTGTTATTACCCCGAGGGGTCCCGTGTTCATTTCCTTGAATAGAAAGGATTCTTTATATTCAAGGCTTTTTTTTCTGAAATGGTTAAAGTACCCTAGAGATGGTCTGAAAAGGTTGTCACACAGAGGAGGACCAGGATCTCTTCTCGATCATCCCATAGTGCAGGACACGTAATAATGGGCTCAAATTACAGGAAGCCAGATTCCGGCTGGACATCAGGAAAAACTTCCTGACTGTTAGAGCAGTATGACAGTGGAACCAGTTACCTAGAGAGGTCATGGGCTCTCCCACTCTAGAGGCATTCAAGAGGAAGCTGGACAACCATCTGTCAGGGATACTTTAAGGTGGATTCCTGCACTGAGCAAGGGGTTGGACTCAATGGCCTTATAGGCCCCTTCCAACTCTACTATTCTATGATTCTATGAAGGCACATGATTCAGAAGCCTTGCTGAAGCTAAAGCTTCGGTCTAGTAGTACCAGGATAGCAGACGTCCTGGGAACCGCATGTATGCCATCTTGAGTTCCATCAAAGAAGAATGTTGGGATATAAATGAAAGTTGTAGTAGTAGTTGTTATTATAGCAATAACTCACTGGAATGAAAATTATCATATTTTGAAGTGCTATAGTGTACCTCGTTTTCTCAATTCTTCAGATTTTTGTTCAAGTGCTTTTTCATCATCATCCAAGCCATCAGAGAAAAGAAGAAACACCTAAAAGAGGATTAGGAAGGTGAGACTAAAATATTGGCATTATATGACAAAACAGGAACCAAAATATATGTAGTATGGTGCAATTTCATTCATCAAATAGTCTGATGCATAACAAGAGTGAAAGAATGATCACACTTTTGAGAAATAGAAAAAAGGTTTAGCTAAGGTAACACATGGACCAGAAAGGAGACTCACAATGAATGAGATTCAGATTATTACAAGTTAGTTGGTAGGTGTACGGTATGGTATCATGCTGTATTTTAATACAATCTATTGGGCAAGAGAATAAATTACCTTGCTTCGGTTTTTATTATCAGTCAGATTTTGATTTTTTCCCCAAAGTGTGTCCAAGAACTGGACATTGAGATGAGAAGGACCATTGATCACAACGTTTTTGAGGTTCCCTAGGATTTTTTCATGGTCAACTTGGAGAGTTGCCAAAGGAGGATGGTCTGTATTTTCTATTGGGATTGCCACACTGAACTGTGTTTCTGTTCCTTTATTGCAGCTCACAGTACTTGAAGATGTAAAGCGCTTTAAAATATCAGGAAGGTAGGCCTCCAAAAGGCGTTGTTTATTGAATAAACGGTCTCCTGCTTTCTGAGATGAAATGTCAAATCCCATAACAACTTCCACAAAACATGCTGTTTTAGGGAAATGCAAAGAGGGAAATATCATAAATGAATTGTAGAAGTAAATGTTGAAGAAATACAGAGTGCAGTAAAAAGCCACATTAACAATGACATTAGGGAAACTTCCTGACTGTTAGAGCAGTACGACAATAGAACCAATTACCTAGGGAGGTCATGGGCTCTCCCACACTAGAGGCATTCAAGAGGCAGCGGGACAGTCATCTGTCAGGGATGCTTTAAGGTAGATTCCTGCATTGAGCAGTGGGTTGGACTCGATGGCCTTGTAGGCCCCTTCCAACTCTACTATTCTATGATTCTATGTTGCTGTAGATGAGAAAGGAAGAGGCTCAAGGCTCTTCTGGGCAGGCAGAATTAGTCATGTGGTTCTCTGGATTGTAGCCAATGGACCAAGTGACAATGAAAAGAAGGTTAAGATGTTTTGACTATGTGATAAAACTGAAGAACCTAAGTGTCACAGTGAATAAGGAAAAACAGAAGCAGGGTGAAGATGGGTGGCTTTTGTAAAGAGAAAGGAATGAAAGTTTTGGGATATTAATACACACAATGACTTTTCATATTACATTAGATAACCATGAAAATGGATTTTCTCATAGAAAAACAAAGATCTAAAATGGTTTTATTGAATGGAACTTACTTGCTTTAAGGGCTTCACACATGTTGTTTGTTATGCGTTTTGTAATATTTGATAGTTCAGTGTAATTAGCCACTGTGTATTTCCTGTCTGCGGAGTCGGTTATCTGTTGAAGTTTCATGTGATTGATATCTCCCACTCCAACCGCATGTATCTCCACACCTTCCATTCTCAGATCTTTTGCTGGCTCGGCAACCCTGTCATGTGATTTTCCATCAGTGACTAATACCAACTTCTGGTGGACATTTCGACGTACTCTGTCCCTTGATGATTTGAAGAAGGGCTTCACTTCAGTAAGAGCCTTTCCAATGTAAGTTTTGTTACCTCTCATCATTGAAACATTAGAGATTTTATCATTCAGTTCAGATTTGTTCTGATAACCACCCAGGCTGAATTCTTCTTGATACGTGTCACTAAATTGGGCCATGCCAACTTTTATATTGTCATAACCAATGAAATCAAGCAGTTCTTTCAAGAAGTCCTTCACCCTCTTGAAAATATCTTGGGATACACTTCTGGAACCATCAATCAAGAAAACAATCTCCGCTTCCAGTTCACATTCTGCAGGAGCAAATAAAATATAAAACAAGTTTTTTAGCGTTAATATTCTAGGAAAGGGCAAATAATGACTGTAATAAAGAATATGCTGTTCTACTGTAGTCATATTGTACTGCTTTTTCATAAAGGTCATAAATTTGACTTCACCAAAAACCAGGGCAGGATCTACACTACTGCTTTATTATGCTTTATAATGCTTTTAGCAGCTGTTAGGGCCAATGACACATTCCATATACAATTTTTAAACCCCTTTCAAAGTGTTATATATAGATCTGGCCCCAGTATTAAAGGGAGTCCAGCAGTCACATTAAGAGCTTAAAAGTGTACAGCATCAAGGACTTTGAGATGTTTTATTGTGCTGTGGCAGTGCTTTTCCTTTGTCTTGCACTTTGCACACCTGTAAGCATTATAGAAACAGAAAAAGATACTCTCTTAGGATAACTAGTCTCCAAAGGTGTATCTTAGGTTGAGAGATATTTTAGAGTTCACTGTTGTTGAAATGTTTTGAACTCCCTCACTTCCACATTCCTTCTGACATCTGGTCTCCGTCATCCCAGTGCCAACCATATATCCTATGGATGAATATGGTGATCAAAAAATGCAGGAACCTTTTTGTAGTCTGCATGTGAAACTGTAATCACAGCCAAATTTCAAATTCCCCCATACGGATCAAGCATGAGCATTAGGTGGTAATCAAACTGGTGATCTATTTATTTCAAATATTTATGTCATTTTCACCCCGAATACCTCAAAAGTGACTCACAAACAATGAACAGCCAAAAAATGTAATCATAAGTTAAAATAAATAAATAAATAAATAAATCCAATGACTACAACCGTCAGACAAAAATCAAGCTGTGATGAATAGAACTGATAAATCCAATAGTACAGCAGGACCACAATTCAATTAAAAACCTTGGTAAATAAAGAGGTCTTAAACTGGCAATTAGGGTCAAACATTACATTAATTGCATAGCATGAAGCTGAAGCTTATTGTTCATCTTCTCCCATACAGTCCACCCCACACACTCAGGTCCTCTGGGGAGAACTCACTTCAGTCAGCCAAAACTAGGTTGACAACTGTTACCCAGAGGACCTTCTCTTCTGTCACCCCCAGATTGTGGAATGGCCTGCCAGAGGAGATTCTTCAACTTAACTGTCTCTGTAAATTTAAGACAGCTTTAAAGACTAGCCTTTTCTGACAGGCCTACCCAGATGAATTTGAAACCTAAGAATTTTTAAAGATGTGTTGATTGTTATTTTGTATTGGTTTTATATGCTCTTTTAATTAATTTTATGTATTTGATTTATATTGTATTGTTGTACTAATGTTGTTCACTACCTCGATCTAAAGGGAGAGGCAGGTAAGTAATAAATTATTTATTATTATTATTATTATTATTATTATTATTATTATTATTATTGTGTGTGTTCGTGTGTGTGTGTTTTAAAAATTTTTAGTAAGTATGTACAGTGCTGGTTAGGATCAAAACCACACACACTGAAAGGAAAAAATTCTCTAATTTCCCCAGTGCTTCTGGGACCACAACCTTTATCCACAGTACAACTATTAGGTTATTCTATACTTGTTATTGGGGAAAAAAGCATGAACACAGCAGGAGAATGAGTCAATACTTTACCTGGCTTTGAAATATTACATAGTTCATCTGATAATGTCTTGGATATGTTTTGTAGCCCATCAAATTCATCCACATAAAACATGTATTCTTTTGATCCAGCCATGGTTAGAAGTTCATCACTCTTTGCTCCTTTTATCCCAATGGCATAGATAATAATTCCATTGTCTCTGAGTTTCTGTGATATTTTATGAAGGTGTTCCTTATCATGGGAATCACCATCAGTTATGATCATAAGAACTTGGGGGACACCTTTGCGTTTGCGGCTGCCGTGCACCGCAGTGAACAGACCTTCTGAGTGTTGAAGAGCCTCGGCTGTGTATGTGTTGCCTCCTAAATGGGCGTCATGCTGGATAGCATCAATGACTGCTGATTTTTTACTATGAGTATTAAGGTGGAACAGAGTTTGTGGATTATCTGAATACTTCATAGCTCCAAACTGAACGTAGTCCTCACCAACATCTGATTTATTCACAATGCCAATCATGAAGTCCTTCATGAGCTTATAGTCTGTGTCACCTATGCTTCCAGAACTATCAATTACAAATACAACATCTAAACGTTCTATCCTTTTGCACACTGGAAAGGAAACAAGATATAAACATCATTAATGAAACTGAGACGATATAAACATAATTAATCAGTTTGTTCATATTCAAATATCCCTTTGCAAATTCATTTCTCTTTACAATATAAAGTATGTATCGTTTCTTAATCGTGCAGTATTTTTTAGGAATGGGTTGGTTGTTGTGGACCACCCAAAATGGTCAACGTTTGTTTGTACGCTGCTAACCAACAAAATTTGTTTAAATTGAAGGCTGTGTACCAACATTTTTAAAGACAATTTAAAGAAGTTAAGAGTTTTACTTCCCATGAGTTATAACCATATTTTTTTATTCCACTGGGTGTTTCCATACATAGGACTAGCACTAGCACCCATTTTACTTTTTTTTCTGGTAAGAAAAAAGATGTAAGAAGTGGTCTGAAAACACAGGAGGGTTACAACTGGAAGATGACAATGGCCTGGTGCAGACAACATGCTAAACCATGCTGCTTAACCACAAAATGGTTAATGGAATGCATTAAGGTCAATGGATTCCGTTAACCATTTTGTGGTTAAGCAGCATGGTTTAGCGTGTTGTCTGAACTAGGCCAATATATGTTATTCCCCATAACATTTTATGAATGATGCAGTGTGACTGGACAGTAAAAGCCCCAACTGAAACACCTACAGTCACCTCTGGTAATACAGGTTTTTGACCTAGTACAAAATCCTGCCAACCTGCTTGCCAGAATCTGACATTGGATGAGTGCACAAAACATTAGCAGCGAACTCTCCATCAAACTGCCTCCAACTCTTTTAAATAAATAGAAAGAGAGGGGGCAGGTAGGGTAGGAGGTAAAGGGTCATAACAGCAAAGCAACAAGGCTGTTATTGAAACATTTCATTATTGAAACAAGGCCACTCATGTCATTATTGAAATGAGTGGCAAAAGGGATGATCACGCAACGATGGGAGAATGAATGTGTTCTTTTAAATAAATGAACTGGTACAAGACAAAACAAGATGGACAAATATTGATCCTCACTTGCTGAACTGTCATGGAAGTGGTGGGGTTGAACATAATTACAGAAGAAAGCATTTGAAGGACTAATAAGAATTAGCATCTTGGTAGGCTGAACTGTGGAATAAAATTTCCATAAAATTTGGTAGTTGTTGTACAATCCCTGCAACAATTTGTCCATTGCTAAAATAATCGTAAACTGAAATATTTCTGCTTGTGTAATTTCTCTTTTCTTCTGGCTCATTAAAACACCACTTATGGTTTTTTTTCATTGAGCAGAATACACACACACAGTGCATAGGAGCAAGAGAAGCAGTACTAACCTTCAGGTTCATATGGACTGCAAATGCCAAAAATAATGTCATTTTCTATCTGCTTCAGAATATCAAAGTTTTCCACATAAAACACCATCTCAGGTTTCCCACTTATCTCTTCCAGTTGTGTTTTATTGGAATTAAATATTCCAACTGAATAGATAATTATCCCGTTCTCTCTCAGGGCTGCAGCTGGAGTTCTGACTTCATCTTGTGCTTCCCCATCTGTGATCAGGATGAGAATTTTGTTGACAGAAGGCCGTGCCCCTTTGGCAGGTTCAAAATATTCAGAAACAAATCTCAGTGCTCCTCCAGTAAGCGTAGTTTCACCTATGAGAGACAGTCTCCCAATGGCCTCATTGATGTCAGTTTTTGCATAATACTTGTTGAGTGGGAACTCTCCTTTATTTATGTCACTGAACTGGGCAACACCAATCTGCACACGGTCGGGACCAACGTCAGTTTTGTTCACCAGCATCTTCATGAAGTCTTTCATTTTCTCAAAGTTGTCAGGGCCTATGCTACCAGAGCTGTCCATTAGGAACATGATGTCAGCCTTCATTTCTTTACAGGCTACAGGAGAAAAAACATTATTATTCAGTTTATACACTAATACACTTAAATGAGTCCATCAGAAATATCTTAGGAAAATCTAAGAATCCATCCTGAATCCATCCAGCTGCTCTCATCCTCCCTGTAAATATCCCCTTCACCACAGCGTTAATGTAACAAGAAAAATAAAAAGGTTGGAACTTTATGTTTCCTTCATGATGCCCTAGTAATTGTAAATATGGGCTTGGAAAGCAATAGATGTTAATGGAAACATCAAAGTTTGCTTGGATTTGTTTAATACATTCATCTATGAAACTAAAGTTCTGTTTTAAATCTGCATTTTAAATCTGTATTAGAGCGTCATCCCATGTACCCGTTTCCCTCGAATTATCCCCATAGTATAAAGCTGTCATTGTTGTTGTTGTTAGCTAAATCACACCCCGGGCGTCAGCGCTCCTAAGATCCTCTGCATAACAGGAAAAAGGTTTAAGGGGGGGAAATGTAAAAAAAATGATTTAAAAAATCAACAGATGACCCAATCCAATTCAAATTTGGTATGCTGAAAGCCCTCCATAATATCTATTATTGTGCCAATTTTGATGTCTTTATCTTTAAAACTTAAGTAGATGTAAGTATTTGTTTAATTTGAAGTTTAAAAATATCAAGTCATCCTCCAGTGGCCGCTCAGAAAACAAGAAACTATTTCCTCTTAAAGGGGTACTAAAATACGACACTTCTTTTGGCTAAGAAGCACAATTAAAGCAGGATGCATGGGAGTACTTCACAATCAAAGCAGATTATAAGGTGGAAAACTTCGTAGTCCTTTGCACACAATTCACAGTGATTGCACGTATAACGCTGGTGTGATGACGCTAAAAATCTCTGCATTGCTGTTTGGTTTTATCCTGGCTGTGCTTTGATATTGTACTTTTACACTGTGTTTTTATACTGTTGTTTGTACTTTGAATAGTCCTCATGGTTTTAATTTTTGTGAACCGCCCAGAGAGTTTCGGCTATTGGGCGATACAGAAATGCAATAAATAAATAAATAAATTTACAGGAAGAATTACCAAGGGAATTTCTCTTACCTTCTTCAGAGCATAAGTCTTGAACAACCTCATTTTTTATATCTTTCAAGGAGTCAAACTGATGCACAAAGTAAACCCTGGACGTTGAGCCTGCAATCTCATTCAACTGTGTTTTATTGGCTTCTTTCACACCAATAGCATAGATGATGACGTCTTCATTCCTTAGCTTCCTGGCAGGTTCCAGTACACCGTCATGTGCCTCTCCATCCGTCAGCACAATGAGATAGCAGGGCACTTTGCTGTCACGCTGCTTTCTTGCCTTTTCAAACAATGGCTGCATGGAACTTATAGCCTTTCCCGTATATGTATCTCCTATCAATTGCTTTATATTATTAATGGCTTTCTCTAAATTGCTGCTTTTAGTGTTCTCATCAAGTTCAAATTCGGTTCTATAATGATTTGAATATTGCACAACTCCAAATCGAACATGATCAGGTCCTACAGTAAAGAGCTTAACCACTTCCTTTAAAAAAGTCTTCATTTCATCAAAATCATTCCAATCGATGCTTGTAGAACCATCAATGAGAAAATAAATATCAGCCTTTTCTGTGCTTACACATCCTACAAGAACAGAGAGATTTTATATGACATTAGGCACTGATAATAAGCATGATAAAAGATAAGCATGAGGAAATGCAACAAAGTGGTCAACAATATAGGAGGGCCAGATACAGGTAGAGTAGAATGTTTGTAGCACCAGGAGAGCTTGACATCAGAATGTTGTTGAAAAGGAGTCATATAAAGAGGCATTAAAGGGAACTATTAAGTGGACCGTAAGTTTTCTTAGACAGTTCCTCCAAGACATATCATTAAGTTCCTGCGATGTTATGACTGGCAGCCAGCAAGCTAGTAAATTGGCAGCATAATCTATACTCAGTTTATTGCCTGATCAACACCAAGCAGGATATTGCACCATGAAAGCAGTATGAAAGGGGTACATTATTATTATTATTATTATTATTATTATTATTATTATTATTTATATAGCACCATCAATGTACATGGTGCTGTACAGAGTAAAACAGTAAATAGCAAGACCCTGCCGCATAGGCTTACATTCTAATAAAATCATAATAAAACAATAAGGAGGGGAAGAGAATGCACAGGCACAGGGTAGGGCAAACAGGCACTGGGTAGGGTAAAACTAACAGTATAAAGTCAGAACAAAATCAAGTTTTAAAAGCTTTAGGAAAAAGAAAAGTTTTTAGCTGAGCTTTAAAAGCTGCGATTGAACTTGTAGTTCTCAAATGTTCTGGAAGAGCGTTCCAGGCATAAGGGGCAGCAGAAGAAAATGGACGAAGCCGAGCAAGGGAAGTAGAGACCCTTGGGCAGGCGAGAAACATGGCATCAGAGGAGCGAAGAGCATGAGCGGGGCAATAGTGTGAGATGAGAGAGGAGAGATAGGAAGGAGCTAGACAGTGAAAAGCTTTGTAGGTCAACAGGAGAAGTTTATATTGGATTCTGAAGTGAATTGGAAGCCAATGAAGAGATTTCAGAAGTGGAGTTACATGGTCAGAGCGGCGAGCTAAGAAGATGATCTTAGCAGCAGAGTGGTGAACAGAAACCAACGGACTGATGTGAGAAGAAGGAAAGGCAGGAGCCACACTACTGCTTTATAGCTGAATTGAAGTGCACTGACAACTGTTGGGGCCCATTGATACATGCCATATACCGCTTTCATACCACTGTATTCTACTTGGTGTGGCTCATGCCTTTTATATACCGCTTTCATAGTGCAATATTCTGCTTGGTGTAGCTGGAGAGTTTTGTGATTCCAAACAAGTCCTCTGCATGGCTGGATCTTGGGGATGCTCTGGCTCAGGTGTCCCTACCCTGGCATAACCCCATCACCGACATAACTCAACTTGTGGTGGAGGCAGAAGTGGGCGGAATGGGGGGGAAATGAAAGTGGCCATGGTGGGATCAAGAGGACGCTTCAACATGCTACATGGAGGGAAGCTAAGTATCTCCATGGCAGAGCAACTTGGTGGCAGCACACTCCCTCAGTAACTTGCTCACAAACAGCCTACTATGTGGCAGCAGCATATCTGCCTTGGCTCTCCACAGGCAGCCCTCCAACAGGGGGCGAGGCAGACCACAAATGAGGCTGTCATAGAAGATGACAGTCTCCTATTTGAATGGCTGCCAGAAGACCATCCTCTACTTGAAGGCTATTTAAAGGGCTGTCCAGTCGGGTTTAAAGATCAAGAATGCTCAGGAGAAAGAGCCCAGGGGCCTTGAAGTTGCCCATCAACAGCACCTGGGCAGCAGACTGAACAAGGCACATAGTCCGCTTGTCACAGTCTTCCACAGTATGGTGAAATGTACTGTATTTCCATTTAAATTATAATAATTAGGTCTAAATTTATATCAATACATATTAATTAGCACATGCAAATGTTATGCAAATGGGTGTCCTCTTTTTTGTGATGCATGTCGTTTTTTGTTTTTTTTGGTTTTTTTTGCAATTCACATGTGGCCACCCTAATAACAGTTGTTCCTCTGTGGGGTTGCCAACCTTCTTGTTCTACACAGTGCCTGGACATAAGAGACAGTGATGTAACACATGAAGATATACCCTACACGGGGATGGAGAAAGATGGCCTTGAAGAACCATAGGAGCGATGAGCTCTGTCAAATACTTGGCTGTGGCAAATACTTTAGCATCCTTTAGCAGAGTGAGGTAATGGGGAGCATAATGGTTATATGCTCAGGACTGGAGGAGGGGAGGTTGGGAGGAGAAGCAGCAGCAGCAGGAGTGACAGCTGGACAGCATTTGCTGGTCTACCTCAGGTGGCAAAATGTCCTGGGGCAGCTGTGACAGGCTGCCTTTCCTTACCTATATATTGGTAAAACAAAATAATGGTTATTGGTGCCATTGGCAGCTTCCCATGACCAGAATAGCAGCTTCAGGGAGGCAAAATTTGTTAGGACCCCACCACTACCTCATGCATAGTGTACCCAATCCCAATGGACCTCTCCCTACAGCTGCTGTGAAAGAAAAAGACAACTTGTCAAAAGCGTCTAGTTTGGCGTGTCTGTTACATCAACAGAATCAGCATCATTTGTCTAGTGCTTTCAACCCTGTAAGTTAAGTTATCCCTATTGTAATGGGTGTGTGTGTGTGTGTGTGTGTGTGATGAGGCTGAGAGAGAGAGTGGTAAGAAACAAAACATTTTCACAAGCTGGTCAGAGCTGAGTGGTCTTTGCAAAATCAAAACAAGAAGCGGAAAGATTTAAGCAGGTTCTACGCAAACTGGATTACATCAAAGGCTTTACCTGCTTTGAGCTGCACTTTTTTTGTAGATTGGACAAAGAGCTTGTTGAATATTTCATTGAAGAGTTTCTTCTTAAATGTTTCGGATTGCTTTGGCAGGTCTGAAAATTTGTCCAGTTTTATGACATTCTTTCCTGGTGGATGTGATGTTATCTGAGCTAACTGGGTGGTATTCGCCCCTTCAATGCTTATGGCAAATACTGTCACACCAGCCCTTTTAAGGAGAGAAGCTGCATCAGTTAAGTTGTCATCGGAGGGTCTGTGGGTGATGATGGTGACTACTTGTTCCACTCCTAAAGTCTTTCTACTTCCAGCAGCCTCAGTAAAGACTTCTTTCCTGGTAAAATTAAGGGCAGCACCCAGGTGAGCTTTTCCTGGTTTGGGGGAAAAGCCCTGAATTACCTTCAGAATATCACTTTCCTCTGTTTCGGTGCTCAGAGAAGATATTACTTTTGGCTCAGAGCTGTATGCCACTAAGCCAATTCTTGTGCATTCTTTTTTCATATCAAGAGACTTTATCGTGTTTTCTAAGAATGATACAATATGTTTAGTGTTTGTGCTTGAAACGCTCTCATCGAACACAAATACGACATCTGCAACTGAATAATCAAGACAAGCTGGATCTAGGAGGAAAACACAGAGAGAGAATATTAGCAATGCCAGCTTTTTTCAGCCATTTATTTGATAAAGCTTTTCAGGCAAGCACATCACATTCCACACTTGTTTATTTGTGCATCCATCTATGCTTTATTTTTAATGCCATGTTTAAATATGCATTTTAAAATAGCTGCTTTGATATTTATCTCTCATTTAAAAACTATTTTAAATTAATGTTACTGTTTTTAAAATTCTTTGTTTTATCACTAGTTTAATTTCATTTGTTTTTATTATATATGTTGTGCTGAGTGCTTCAGCTATAATAGGGTGACCATATGAAAAGGAGGACAGGGCTCCTGTATCTTTAACAGTTGCATAGAAAAGGGAATTTCAGCAGGTGTCACTTGTATATATGGAGAACCTGGTGAAATTTCCTCTTCATCACAACAGTTAAAGCTGCAGGTGCCCTGCCCTCTTTTAAAACTGGTCACTCTAGTATAGCTCCTGCAGCTTTAACTGTTGTGATGAAGAGGACATTTCCCCAGGTTCCCCATATGTACAAATGACCCCTACTGAAATTCCTTTTTCAATACAACTGTTAAAGATACAGGAGCCCTGTCCTCCTTTTCATATGGTCACCCTAAGCTATAAGGTGTCTCAAAATAACAACAACAACAACAACAAATTCATCATCATCATCATCATCATCATCATCATCATCATCATCATCCAACTTCTCCTCCTGGACCAGTTTGGGAATGTGTACAGCAATATGGCCATAGGGATTATCTACAGCTGAGTAGGACAGAAGTGAAGTCACTATGATTCTATGAAGAGGAGGAGATAGGGGGTTGTAAGAAGGGACATAAGAATGCAAGGATGCTGGAGGAAGAAGGAATGGAGGAAGTGGATGATCTAGGCAGGGATGTGGAGGAAGCTGGAATGAAGATAAGGCTAGTGAGGCAAGATCAACTTAAGGCCCCAAATGAAAATGGTGGAGAACACAGGGGTTTGAGGATTACTGGGGGAAATATAAGGCAAGATAAAGGAAGGTGCTGCAAAATCATAAGGAACTGGGAGGGGAACTTGAGACTGCAACTCACTCACCCATGGCCTAACTGAAGGGCCATGGTACCAGAAAAATGTTGTGGGCATTTTGCTTGTGTTTGTGTAAATGCAGCAAAAAGCTGCATTTTTCATATCATAATTTGAATTAGCCACCTGATGGCAACAAACAGCTAGACAAATGTAGAATAAATATTTTGGTCATCAATGACAAAAGTATCAAAGGAAGCATGAGAGAGCATGCATGAAATGGCATCATGGCATTTATGTCTTACACGGACTTCTGTTGATGTTACTTTCTCAGCCCAAGAGAGTACCACACTGCAAGCAAATGTAAGAAGGGCTCTTGAATCAGGAATCTACTTTATCATAATATATTGCAATGTCCCAAGCCTCCTTGGTTCATCCTTTACCTGTGTATCTGTGAGATCACAGTCACCAAAGCAAGCTTAGCTTCTGGTGTCCATAGAAAGAGCTAAATGAGGATGTCCTGACTTTTCCACATTAGTTTCAGGAGAGATTTGCCAGTAATGTGGCCAGAACAATTGGGTGGTTATTTTGGCACCATCACAAGCCCACTAACCCATATTGTAACACGCCAAGTGCAAATCTGTCAGAGGGGAGAGATGTCTAAATGATGGGTGATGTTGGGTGCTTCCAGAGAAGGCTTTTGTGGCTCCATCATGCTGCCTAATTTAGATTGTTGTTTTTCAAGGGGGGTCCAGATGTCATCTTCAATTTGTAGCCCTCCTGTGTTTTCCCACAGCTTCTTCCATCTTTTCTCTTATTGCAGATAATCCGTTAAGAAAGAAAAGACAAAATAGCTGCACAAACCTTTTCATTGCTAATGCCAGGAACTCTTCTTCTGGAAGCACCTGATAAGTTAAATAATTTGGCATGTGGATTCTTCCACCATCCCATGCACAATAATCCAAACTGCAACACACCAGATTTGGCAGATTTCAGCAACTGGGGATGAAGGGGCTTTTTCACTCATTCATCAGCTCATATTTCTGGTTTTCTACTGCATTGTTTACCTTACCTGCTAAAGGCCAAGCTGTTCCGTTTAATACTAGACTAGGAGGAGCAGTCGTTGAGATGGCCGTGCTAGGTGGAGAAGTCGTTGAGATGAACATGCTAATATCCACTTCTATGGCATTTCTAATGACATCAGACATGTTTGCGGAAAACATTAGGAGATCCCTCGGTGTATCAAAATAATAGTAGAAGGGGTGGGTAGCCATTGCTTCCAGCTCTTGCAGAGATGCATCCTGTGTTCCCAAAGCTATGACCTTTATCCCCTCATCCTGTAATACCTTTGCAGCATCTTCCACAGCATCTTCTGACCGCCCTGAGGTTGAGACCACCAAAATCTGGTTTCTGTCTTTTCTTGGGGTTTTGAAAAAAGTCTCACGGACCGTTTGTATGGCATTCCCGGTTCTTAAAGATCCACCCCTGAATGTAAAGCTCTTTTTAATGTGGGTCAACATGGGGTTCCTTGCTTTAAAGTCATCCAGCTGAACTTCAATGTGCACATCGTCACTGTATTGCACAAGTGCAACACGATATTTGTTCGGGCCTATTGGAAGACTGCTGATTATTCTGTTCACAAACGATTTCACAGAGGGAAAAGCCCTTCTGCCAACGGCATCGGAGCTGTCAATCAAAAGGACAATGTCTGCAGACTCAGAGGCTGCAAAAGCAGGAAAAGAAAGTTAGTGCATTATTTATTTATGTTTTTATAAAATATTTCTTGGGTGCCTTTCAGGGCAGAAGCATGGAACAATAATACACATAAAACTGGTATGATATAAAGAACTGTAAAAACACACAATTAGAACAGTAAGAATACAATAAAAACAGCAGTAAAAACAATGAAAACATACTCAGGCAATACAAACAATGTTAAGTGGAAATGTTCATATAAAGATGTAAAGGGGGGAAATCTATACAAATGATTTTATTTATTTATTCTACTTTTATTATAATGCGTAATATTCTAAGATTTCTAAGAGGTTCACAATTCATACATATATAAAATGCGATGAAAAACCAATATAGAAACCATGAAAGATTAAACAAACAAATAAAATACACTAAAAACATTACAAGGAATTCATGGGGTGTATAATCCATTATGAGTCAGAGAAAGCCTGTGTAAACAGATATGCCTATCATATCTACAAATACATATATACAGAAATATGTTTTGTTCTGTTTTTGTGATCTTGTGGGTTTTTTTAGCTTTATACTTTGTAATTAATTGAAATTAATTTGCTTCTTCTTGAGACTTCTCCTAGAAATAGGATTGAAGGAAGTATGAAAATAGATTAACTAAATACATAATATTTTATGTATTTAAAATATTAAATTTTAATATTTAATATTAAATATTAAAGATTACTGCAATGCGTTATACGTGGGGCTGCCTTTGAAAACGGTCCGGAAGCTTCAGCTGGTACAAAACAGGGCAGCCCGTTTACTAACAGGGACTGGCTGGCGAGATCACATTACGCCAGTCCTTTTACAACTTCATTGGCTGCCAGTCCAGGTCCGGGCCCGATTCAAAGTACTGGTATTGACATTTAAAGCCCTAAACGGTTTGGGGCCAGGTTATTTGAAGGAACGCCTCCTCCCATATGTACCTACCTGGACCTTAAGATCATCTACAGGGGCCCTTCTCCGTGAGCCCCTGCCAAAGGAAGTGAGGCAGGTGGCTACTAGGAGGAGGGCTTTCTCCGCTGTGGCACCCCGGTTGTGGAATGAGCTCCCCAGAGAGGTCCGCCTGGCGCCTACACTGTACTCCTTTCGTCGCCAGCTGAAGACCTTTTTATTCACTCAGTATTTTAACACTTAATTTTAACTTAAATTTAAATTATACTGTTTTAACTCTGTATTTTAACCTTATATCAATTTTGCTGCGTGGTTTTATCCTGGTTGTGCTTTTTATATTGTATTTTGTATTTGTATTTTTAACTTGTTGGTTGTTTTATGATGGTTTTAATTTTTGTGAACCGCCCAGAGAGCTTCGGCTATTGGGCGGTATAAAAATGTAATAAATAAATAAATAAATAAATATAGGATGCATCATATTCCCCTGTGATCATTATGTCATTTACATAACTTTCAATTGAAACTGGTTTGGTTTTGTCTCCTTCTGGAAATGATATGTGTCACAGGATCAAATTTCTGAATCCCTGTCTCACTAATAATAATTAAATGCTGACAATAATATTGGTAATATCAACAACAGCTGTAGAGTTTTATAAAGTTTCACCTGCTAAAAAAATCATGACTGCAACAGAGGGGGCTTACAATCTACATTACGATCACATCAATGGAACAACCCATATTGAAATGAAAAATATGATCATTTTTAAAGGATACGGAAGTACCGGGTTTCAGTGTAAGAGAAGTCTGTATCCCAAGAATAATGAGGAACAAAGTCAGAAACATCTTCAGATTGTACATGGATGGTCCAAGAAATAGATCTAGAAATAAATATACATATAAAAGTTCCATTCTTTTGTCACCAAAAATACCACTTCTCTATACATTCAAATGAAATGCATTCACCAGGTTACAAATGGTTTAGGAAACCAGTTAACACTCTTTTAGTATTCAGTTATGTATAGCCTCCAAGACTTTCAACAGGATACAACTTACCTGTTTCTGACTCTAAAATGAGGGTGGGGTTGAAATGGCTTCTGGGAAGCAAATCTTATTCAGTGAGATGGGCTCTTTTCAGCCACAAGAAACTGATGAGAATTCAACAACTGAAAACATACACATTGAAGTAGACAAGCCAGTACCGATTAAGCTAAAATGACATAATAACTGGGATCCAAAGGGGCACTTTAGGCAGTCTCAGGGGCATGAGCTTAACTAGTGGCTTAAAATATTTTTCCACCTTTGAACATCAAGATCAAGCTCCCATACATCTTAGGCCTTAGCTAAACCTAAGGATTATCCCAGGCAAATGGAGCGGTTGTCCCTGCCTGCTCCTGGGATCCCCTGTGTATCATTTGGATGGACAAGGATGATCCCGGGACGATCCCGGGATATAGGCCTGGTCTAGCCATGGCCTTAGAAGCTGTTTTGGAGATTCCCCTCAATTTCAAAAGCAATTTGCCATGTGGCATGATTTAAGAAACACAAGCTTTGAGTGTTCAGAACTAATTGTGCAGTACTTTGGATCCTCACCAGTATCTGGTACATTTTAGCATCCCTTTTTGTTTGCTGATTTTATAATGTGATCAACTGTGCAGACAAAAAGAACAATAAAAACAGAGCCCAGTGACATAGAATCTGTGATATATTTTTTTTACTGCACTTAGATTTATGAAAAGAAATAGAAGACAATCAGGATGTATTGTTTCGACCTTCTGATGAGAAGGATGGAATCCGAGAATGTGATGACAATCAGACAAATCTTTCTGTCAAGGTTTAGTGCAGGTGAAGTATTTGTGGTCAGCTGGACCCAGAGGTTCAACTAAAGTCACTAAGTAGGGGAAAATAATGTATTCATCACAGCAGCTCCTCTTGATTGTGGTAGCTGTACTCTCTCCTTTATACTTCTTCTGTCCTTTTTGCTTCAGGACATGCCCATTCTTTTGCTCTTAGTGGGCCTGCTCTTCTACCACCTCTTCTGAACATGAGGGCCATTGCAGTACTGGCCCTACCATTAGGCAGACTGAGGCAGCCACCTCAGACAGCTGGTTTGTGGTGTCATGAAAAGGAAGTAAATTTTTAGTTACATTAGGGTGACCATATGAAAAGGAGGACAGGGCTCCTGTATCTTTAACACTTGTATTGAAAAGGAATTTCAGCAGGTGTCATTTGTATATATGGAGAACCTGGTGAAATTTCCTCTTCATCACAACAGTTAAAGATGCAGGAGCCCTGCCTAGCATGACCAGATACAAAAGAGGGCAGGGTTCCTGCAACTTTAACTGTTGGGATGAAGAGGGAATTTCACCAGGTGCTGCATGCATACAAATGATACCTGCTGAAATTCCCTTTTCAGCACAACTGTTAAAGATACAGGAGCCCTGTCCATGGTCAGCCTAACATTATGCCACAAGTGCAAAAATGATTTGTCCATCCTTAAGTATTATGTACCCTTGTGGGGTGGGGGGACCAGGAGGACAGGGGCACCATTTGTTGCTTTTCTCAGGCCCCAGGCCACTGGCATTCTTCTCTGCCTCCATTTCCTGACCAAGCTAGTAGGCCACTCCCTTGATCACAACAGGCTTGCTGCTCTCCTTTCATACCACCATTATTATACTATTCCCCTGGCTTACAGGCCGATTCTACTGGTGGTGGTCACATACATTGCCCTCTATCTCTGCCCTTTGTCTTTCTTGGTCCATGGGCTATAATTAGTAGATGCCATTGTTTCCCCTGGGATGGGAAAACAGATGTAAATTCAGAACTTAGAAACCATATATACTCATTTTACAGTATGAGTCCTTCTTCTCACCTCAGGACTATCACACATGTCATTCATGTAAACAAAGAAGAAGCCCATTATGACAGCATGGAAGAAACAGAATTTCTCCCACAATTTGACAAATTAAAAACTTGTTCTCCATTTCCCTCATCCTTGTTAGGCTTAAACTCTATTTACCCTAACATTCTTTTGACCTGGCTCATGTTCTGTCATGTTCTTTCTCTCCCTTCACCACCTTCAAAATGTATATATCCAGCGACTGTTTCAAACATACACATTTCAGTTTGAAATTCATCCATAAACATCCCCTTGACGGTAATCATTTGATCACCAGCTTCAAAATATGATGTCATGTCAGATGTGAAGATTATTTTTTTCTTTTGCCAAATTTTAATTAGATTTCTTTGAAACTGAAAGCCCCTCACTCAAGCCAGTTTTCATTCTGCAGGAAAGGCTGTTTGCAAGCCACAGATGTTCCTGCAGATGTGTGCTTTCTGTCCTTGCTTTCCATAAAATGGGAACAGGGACAACAAAAACGGCATAATGAAACCTCTTCACCCATGAAGGTGTTTCTCAAGTTTTATAAACTCAAGCCCTCTTCTAAACTTATGCAGCCTTTTAGTACTCCCGTTAACTCAACTGAAAACATTTGTGTGCAAAGATCCTGATGTGCATCTGTGCTCTATTTATGGGAATTTGTAGACCAGGAAAAGGGATATTTTAAAAACAGAAATAGGGCATGTCTACACCATGCCTATATCCCAGGGTAGTCCTTGGGTCATACCTATGCATCCACATGCATCCTGGTTGCGCTTTTTATACTGTATTTCGTAATTGTGTTTTAACCTGTTGGGTGTTTTACTGTGGTTTTAATTTTTGTGAACCACCCAGAGAGCTTCGGCTATTGGGCGGTATAAAAATGTAATAAATAAATAATAATAATAAATAAATAAATAAATAAATCCACATGACACACAGGGGATTCTGGGGGCAACCTGAGACTAGCAAGGACTTACACACACACACACACACCGGGATATCAGGAACTGTGGAAAACCCAACTTTTCTGCGGTTCCAGGACCATCCTGTGGAGCGCAGCCATGTGGCTGCTGCTCCCAAGTTGTCTTGTCCTCCTCACAAGGGTATAAAATGGGCACAGAGCTGCACAGCGGCAGTCCATACCCATTGGGGATGGGAGGAGGGGAGCGAGGTCAGTTTCCCCCCCCCCTTACTTTTGGCGCTTGAGCATGAGTGCGCTCCTCTCATGTGTGTTCTTTTAAAATGGCGGCCGCGATGTCCTTCCGGGATGTTGCATGGCTGTCCAAACACCCAGGGAGGATGGTGGATACCAGTAAGTCTGCAATCCTCCCCCTACACCCTTGTGGTGTATTTATTTATTTATTATTTTATTTATCACCTGCCTTTTTTCCACCAAGGAACCCAAGGCAGCGTACATAATCCTCTTCCTCTCCATTTTATTCTCACAACAACACCCCTGTGAGGTAGGTTGGGCTCAGAAGCTGTGACTGGCCCAAAGTTGCCCAGTAGGTTTCCATGGCTGACTGGGGACTAGAACCTGGATCTCCTGAATCCCAGTCCAACACTTTAGCCACTACACCACACTGACTCTCACACCACACTGGCAGACATGCCCATGGTCCCCCTTCTTTGTCTTAACTCTGTCATCTTAATTCTCTTGTTCCTTACATGCCTGACTTACACAATCAGCCCTTTGTAGGAAAGCTGGGCAACTGACTACCTGATGAGCAGCTAGAGGCCAGGTCACCAGAGCTGTAGGAAAGGGGGAAGTTAAGATGCAAGGATATCTGAGCTGTCTTGAGGGAGAGGTGTTCTGGCAATAGCAGCATCTATCTGCAAATCTAGCTGGATGGAAGGAACAGCTTCAGAGAAAAGCCCTGCAGCTGTGGATTAGAACAGGGCGAAACAACATCTCTCTTCCATTGCAGCAATTTCTTGATTGTTTTGGAGGAACAGCAAGACAGGATCTCATACCTAGGCAGGATCTACACTACTGTTTTAAAATAGTTTATAACAGCAGTGGCAACAGTTGGGGCTCAGGACACACTCCATATACAGTTTCCCAAACGTTTTCAAGGTGTTAAATGCTGATCTGGCTCTAGCTCTGGATTAAAAGAACTGCTACAGATTTCTCCTGGTGTCCCAGGTCCCACCTCACCCCCACACATTTTGAAGTCCCTCATGCCCCCCCCACCTGTCAGTGTTAAACTGCATTTCCACGGTTAATACTCATAGCATCTGACATTGTAATGTATTCTTATGCCAATAAATATATTACTTGGACAAGTCCGCATCTGGTTCCATGTGGGCGCTTGACAAAGTGTGACTGAAGGGTTTTGTACTGCAGGGCCATTACAATCGGACATACTAATGTTCCTGCCATGATCTTCATGTTGCTTGGATTACATCCCAAGAATGAGAGCCAAAGGAAAAGGAGAAACAAAAGCAATGGAATACAAAAAGGGCACTGTTGTGGTCAAACCCTTTACTAGACCTGGTGGAAAATCCGGGGGGGAGGAGGGGAGACCTTGCGTTATGAATAACGCAAGATCTCACCCTTATTCACACGCGAGCCACGATGAGCTCTGGAGGAGAGCCGTCGCGGCCACCATTTTTGTTTACTTTTAAAGTGGCGGCAGCAGCGCAGGAGCCAGGAACGGTAGGGTGTTATTTTTTAAAAAAAATCTCCTTGCCCCCATCCGCGATCTCCCCCCCTGGCCCCGTTCTCCTTCCCCACTGTCCGCAATCTCCCCCCTGGCCCCGTTCTCCTTCCCCCATCCGCGATCTCTCCCCTGGCCCCGTTCTCCTTCCCCCCCATCCGCGATCTCCCCCCTGGCCCCGTTCTCCTTCCCCCCCCGTCCGCGATCTCCCCCCTGGCCCCGTTCTCCTTCCCCCCCATCCGCGATCTCCCCCCTGGCCCCGTTCTCCTTCCCCCGCCCGTGATGTCCGATGCCCGCCCGCCATGTCCGATCACCCGCCAACCATGTTCGATGCCCCCCTCCCGCCATGTCCGATCCCCAACCCCCCCAGCTCCGTTTCCCCCAGAGAGGTCCGCCTGGTGCCTACACTGTACTCCTTTCATCGCCAGCTGAAGACCTTTTTATTCTCTCAGTATTTTAAAACTTAATTTTAACTTAAATTTAAATTTTACTGTTCTAACTTGGTATTTTAATCTTATATCAATTTTGCTGCATGGTTTTATCCTGGTTGTGCTTTTTATACTGTATTTTTTGTATTTGTGCTTTTAACCTGTTGGTTGTTTTATTATGGTTTTAATTTTGTGAACCGCCAAGAGAGCTTCGGCTATTGGGTGGTATAAAAATGTAATAAATAAATAAATAAATAAATCTCCCCATCCTGCCCTGATGGCTGCAGCGCTCCTGCGGTGTGCTGCACGCCTCCGGTGCTTTTCCTGGCTGCTCTCAAGTAAACGCGGTAGCCAGGAAAAGCGGCAGAATGGGCTACATGCCTATGGTCTCGGGCTCAGCCCGAGACCGCGGAAAATACCGGGCCAGAAGCAGTGCCAGTTATCCCGGGCCAAGGGAGGGTTACCTCTGCCTGAGCCCGGGATCCCCTGTGCGTCATCTGGATGCACAGGGGCCGGCCTGGGGCACGTACCGGGCTAAACCCTGGTCTAGCAAGGCCCTTAGAGTTCTTTTGCCGCTTATGGGTTGGATCCAGTTTTAGTCATATTTAGAGCAGACTGGTGGCAATAAATGAACTTAGTTCTATTGGGTTAGTTTTGATCAACCAAATACCCATTGTTTTCAGTGGCTCTGCCTAAAAGCCCCATCACATCTAGGTCAAACGCGCAACTCCAGTTGCTTCTCTGTTGCCGTTCCGACGTCGCTTCCTGAAATCAGAAAGTAATGAGGCCCGGGGGGGTATCTACACTACTGCTTTTAAAGCGCTTTAAAGCACTTTGAAAACGTTTTGAAAACTGTATATGCAGTGTGTCCTGGGCCCAAACAGTTGTCAAAACTGTTATAAAGCGCTTTAAAGCAGTAGTGTAGATCCTCCCCTGGTCAGTCCAGTAGAAGAGGGCAGCAACCGGACTTTCTCTGGGGTGGGGTGGTTGTGGTGCAACAAAGGCCAGAACGGGCAGAAGACGCGCGAGAGGCAGATGACGTCATCTGAGTAATCCGTGCGTGCCCAGTAACGAGCGTGCAGTAAAACGCTTGATGGATGGAGCTTTAAGTATGATAAAATCTGAATCAAGCCCAATAGTGTGTGTTTTTTGTAAATTAACATGTAATCAATTTTCCAGATACAAATATAAACTTAAACATGAAGTGTATGTACAAACAGAACATAGATCATAATTCATATTACTATTCCACATAATTAAAATTACATAGTGAGGGAGGAAGCAGCAACCAGGCATCTCTCCACCGTGCCTGGGTCCAGCTCCAGCTGAGAGCCCCCTCCCTCCTGCTACCAACTGTCTCTGCAGATGCCACCAGTGAGGGAGGAAGCAGCAGCCAGGCACCTCTCCACCGTGCCTGGGTCCAGCTCCAGCTGAGAGCGCCCTCCCTCCTGCTACCAACTGTCTCTGTAGAGGCCACCAGTGAGGGAGGAAGCAGCAGCCAGGCACCTCTCCACCGTGCCTGGGTCCAGCTCCAGCTGAGAGCCCCCTCCCTCCTGCTACCAACTGTCTCTGTAGAGGCCACCAGTGAGGGAGGAAGCAGCAGCCAGGCACCTCTCCACCGTGCCTGGGTCCAGCTCCAGCTGAGAGCCCCCTCCCTCCTGCTACCAACTGTCTCTGCAGAGGCCACCAGTGAGGGAGGAAGCAGCAGCCAGGCACCTCTCCACCGTGCCTGGGTCCAGCTCCAGCTGAGTGCCCCCTCCCTCCTGCTACCAACTGTCTCTGGAGAGGCCACCAGTGAAGGAGGAAGCAGCAGCCAGGCACCTCTCCACTGTGCCTGGGTCCAGCTCCAGCTGAGAGCCCCCTCCCTCCTGCTACCAACTGTCTCTGGAGAGGCCACCAGTGAAGGAGGAAGCAGCAGCCAGGCTCCTCTCCACTGTGCCTGGGTCCAGCTCCAGCTGAGAGCCCCCTCCCTCCTGCTACCAACTGTCTCTGCAGAGGCCACCAGTGAGGGAGGAAGCAGCAGCCAGGCACCTCTCCACCGTGCCTGGGTCCAGCTCCAGCTGAGTGCCCCCTCCCTCCTGCTACCAACTGTCTCTGGAGAGGCCACCAGTGAGGGAGGAAGCAGCAGCCAGGCACCTCTCCACCGTGCCTGGGTCCAGCTCCAGCTGAGTGCCCCCTCCCTCCTGCTACCAACTGTCTCTGCAGAGGCCACCAGTGAAGGAGGAAGCAGCAGCCAGGCACCTCTCCACCGTGTCTGGGTCCAGCTCCAGCTGAGAGCCCCCTCCCTCCTGCTACCAACTGTCTCTGCAGAGGCCACCAGTGAGGGAGGAAGCAGCAGCCAGGCACCTCTCCACCGTGCCTGGGTCCAGCTCCAGCTGAGAGACCCCTCCCTCCTGCTACCAACTGTAACTGCTGAACTTTCCAACTAAGATTGTAGTGCCTGAATTTGCTTTCCTTTTCCCCCTCCTCCTCCTCCTCCCTCCCAATCCCCTTTCCTTTTGTGTCATGTCTTTTAGATTGTAAGCCTGTGGGCAGGGACTGTCAAGAAATACTTTTGTAAGCCGCCGTGAGAGCCTTTTTTGGCTGAATGGCGGCATAAAAATCCTTAAATAAATAAATAAATAAATATTGTTCTAATGGCAGATCCTATTACTGTTGTTGTTAGAATCACCCAGCAACCCACAAATCCCCCAGTCTTCTCAAAACAAAATTCTTGTTAATGTGTTTTCTGGAACAAATACATTTTCAGCATTTTAAAAGCAACTGCCTATTTATTTTTATTTTTAAAAAACATCTCTATAGCACCATCAGTAATCAGTACATGCTAGTGGGAAAGCCTGAGGCACTGCAATAGTTTGAGCCTGGCCTGTCTTCAATATATCTTAGCTGAAATAAAACTAATGAAGTTGAATGCTACTACTCAGGTGGTTCCAATCCAGCTAAAGTTGATTGTGACTAACTTCTGATGGCTTCAGTGAGTAAAATCCAACATCAGTTCTACTTAGAGCAGCAATAATAATAATAATAATAATAATAATAATAATAATAATAATATATTTCTTACCCGCCTCTCCACTTGGATCAAGGCGGGGAACAACAGTGAATATAAAACACATAAAAACTGATTAAAAACACAGTATACATGATTAAAACATCCTTAAAACATTCTAAAAGTAGTTATAACTAAGTCTCGTTCATTTCAATAGGTCTACTTGAAGTAGGACTTACTTTGGATTTTACCCAAATGGAATTAATCATGGCTAAATATTGATGGATCAGATATTATATGTTCAAAATATTTAAAATGCTAATAATAATAATAATAATAATAATAATAATAATAATAATAATAATAATATAATTGCTTCTATGAAAAGATGCAGCTGCTGCTGCTGCATTTGGGATACTGTATATTATTGATTACCCCACCTCTGAAAGGATAGCATAGAGCTGGAAAAGATGCAGAGAATGGAAATCAAAATGAACAGGAGGTTGGAGGGCATTTCCTTTAAGAAAAGACTAAAGTTAAGAAAAATGGGGAAGGGGTGACACACTAAAGATTTATAAAATTATATATTATGATGAGAAAGTGGAGAGAGATCACTTTTGCTCTCTATTCCATAATATTTGAACCTGGGGTCAACCGATAAAATTAATGGGGACTAGATTCAGGACAGACAAAATGATGGTAGGTTTATTGATGTCTCTGCAGGCTGACATACACCTCAACGCGGTGCCCTCCTGAGGTGTTGAGCTACAACTCCCATAATCCCCATTGGCCACGCTGATTTGGAGTTAGGAGAGGTGCAGTCCAGCATATCTGGAAAGAGGCAGATTGGGAAGGATGCCATATCAGTACTGATTGCCAGTTCCTAGGAGGGCAAACAATGAGGGAGGATTGTAACCTTCATGTCCTGTTTGTGGCCTTTAATTTGGCCACTGTGGTCACTGAATGCTAGAACTTATGCTTACATCCCCCCAAAAAGGGGGAAATGTGTTTATTAAACTCTAGGGCTGCAATCTTATACCCAGCTTCCTGGCAGTAAGGCCATGGCTAGATGAAGGTGTCGGAGGGTGACAATCTCACAATTTTATGATTGTGAGATCTTTGCCCTCGTTTACATGCAGTGCGCAACATCATGGTTGCCATTTTTTTTAAAGGAGACGGAGCGTATGAGCGCTCATCCAAAAACCGGTGAGTGTTTTTTAAAAAACAAAACAAAAAATCCTCCCCTCCCCCCACCCCACCCCTGATGGGTCCTGGCTCCTTGTGGTTACTCACAAGGAGCCAGGACAACCCGCGACATCTGCCCACACATTCTGTGGTCTCAGGATCATCCCGAGACCGTGGAAAAAGCGGAATTAAAGGGTAGGGTGAAATCCCGGGAGGGATCATGTGGACACACAGGGATGATCCTGGGATGATCCCAGGTTATAGGTCTGGTCTAGCCATGGCCTAAGACTTCTTGAACTCAATCAGACTTTACATGGATAGTACTGCACTGTAAAATAATCAAATGCTTTTATTTTGCTACTAAGGCCCTTTCTACACCTGCCTTTCCCCCTGGGATCATCCTTGGATCATCCTTGTGCATCCAAATGATGCACAGAGGATTGTGGGAGCAGGCAGGGATGATCCCTCCATTTTCCTGGGATAACCAGGACCTCAGTTTTACTTGCGGGTGGTGTGGCCGCCCATCCTGACTTCTTCCCTCCTCCCTGGGGGTCAGCAGAAGGAAGGAGCTGGGCCTGAGGGAGTCCAGGGACATCAAGGGTGGGGTGCAGCAGGGTTGTGGCTTTTTTAAAAAAACTTTTTTGCTGGAGCACAAGTGCGCTCTGGCTCCTGTTTTTTTTTTTTTTTTTAATGGTGGATGCGACGGGCGTGACGTCCCTCTTCCCTTCCAGGATGATGCGCTTCCATTTAGTTGCCCAGAGACAATCCTGGAAGCAGGTAAGTCCAGGATCGTCCCCCCTCCCTCCCAAAAGGCCCTTAGGTGTAGAAAGGGCCTAACATGCTCAAATTTCGAGCCGATAACTGTATCACAAAATTCAAAGAATTTTGATGGCTATCTGAATGACAATTGTCTTTCTGGTCTGCATACTAGCCTGGGTGGTGCACAAAAAGTGGATTCTTCAGGCATCTCTACTTTTGAGGATGTTTTGCTGCTTGCCTAGTTTGCTCGCCTTTGCTTAAAAGGAATGAGATCATAAGATAAGGCCACAATCCTATACACCCTTACCCAGGAATAAACATTTTAGAACTCAATATGACTTACTTCTGAGTAGGCGTGTATAGGATTGTATTGTAAGGAACATTAAGGAAAATAAAATCTAACATCCACTAATACTTTTGCAGCAGTTTCAATAACTGCTGAACAAATGTGCATCAATCATGCCTACAAGCTTGGTAGAAGCAAATTCATACATAAAAAAACTACATTTTTGTCACGCTTATGCTGTGTTCCAACAAGAGGCTGATTTCCCCCACTAAGAGTCTGGAAAATGTAGAGATATCCCGCCATTTCAGTGCAGAGATTGCTGTGACACTGAACTCATTTCAGCCAAAGATTAGTAGCTTCAAGTGATGTAATTTGGAAAGAGTTAACAGCACAATCCTATATGTGTCTACTCTGAAGTAAGTTCTATTGAGTTGAATGGGACTTAGTCCTATGTAAGTGGGTATAGCATTGCACACTGAATTTTCTAATAAAAAAACAGCATCCCAACAACGCTAAGTCTGCAATCCCATAACCAGTCACCTGAGAGGGTTTCACTGAATTCAACATTGCTTTGATTCTGAACAGACATTCATGGGATTGGGCTGTAAGGTATTTAACTTAATTAATACTTTTCCTGTATGTGTGAAAGCAAATGAAATATTTAGGAGAGGTGTGAGGAAAAAGTAAAGGAATGGACATAGTGGTAGAACAGTGTTATACTGTCAAAAGAATTATGTATTTATCCTTAAAATAAAGATGGTCACTTTCAGAAATTAACAAGTAAGTAATTCAAATGTGTGTATAGGTTTTTAAAAATAATAATGAAGGAGAAAGATATGGGGGGAAAGGAAAAAGCATGGTAGCAGAAAAGGGCGATAATGTCAAAAGAATGATGTATTTATCATTGACACAAATATTACCACTATTGGGAATTAATAGCTAAAATTAAATTCATAACCCATAGTCTGCAACATTTGGAACTAAATACCAATACCTCCAAATCTCCATCATTTGATATACCATTCCACAAATACATCATCCTCTTCTAGAAAATGTCCTTTTAGCAACTACACTTTATGAAAGTTATCAAACAATAACTTACAACTGGGACAAAGTCATCTAAGTAATAATTGCATCAACCTTTCATTTCAACAAATGAAGACACTTACCAATTCACAAGATGCTCATAATTTCACCTCCTGTAAAATGGCTCAAGAAAGACGGCTGCTTTTTATGAACAGCTCTGTCAGCAGCATCCCATAAATCTTGTCAGCAGGCAACAATGTAGCAGAGTAAATTCCCTGGAAATGGGTCCCAAGCTACACAAAGTCAGCAGCATCAACCCCAACCCACTGTGCATTTTTCCACTACATCATCAGTTCCGAATCCACTGGCAAAAGCCAATGTGGCAAAGACAGAGCTTGTATTGCTCATGGCATTCTGCCTGTGGGGCCCTCTTCCGCCCCCAGACTAAAAATTACTTTCATTTTCAGAGGTGACATTGTCCCCTCCCTCTGCTGCTCCCAATTATGCTGCTTATAGCCAGAAAGAAGAGGGCTTTGTTTGCTATGGTTTGTAATGCTAGTCAGGATGCTAATATCGCCTCTCCTTCACTCTCTGACATCTGTTAGCCCTCCACCCCGCCTTATCGCAAGCTCAGTTTTACTAGCCAAGTTACAGCAACCCACTGGCAATGGCTCTTCCCAAAGGAGCATCTAGAGAAACTGGCAGTTCATCACATTCACTAATATTGGGAGAAAAATGTAGCAAAAACATGTTTAAATAAAAAAATGAAGCAAAAACATATGGCAACTTCATATCTTGCCTTAAGATCGAAGGCATAGCATATTTTCTCAGAACACAAAGAACAATATTTATAAAAGGTGTGGGCAGCCTGTTTTTTTGTTGAGAGCTGTATTTCCTGGAGAGTAATCTGTGTGCAGGATGGCAGTGGGAAAGACACCAATGAGCAAAATCAGAGCCAAATGTGGGCATGAGCATCCCCTTCTCTCTCTCTCTCCCCTTCTCTTCCTCCTCACCTGGCAGGTGAGGGACTCATAGAATCATAGAATAGTAGAGTTGGAAGGGGCCTAAAAGGCCATCAAGTCCAACCCCCTGCTCAGAGCAGGAATCCACCTTAAAGCATACCTGACAGATGGCTGTCCAGGGGGGATTCCACACGTAGTACTGAGGGCGCTTCCATGCGCCCCCAGTGCGGCCCCAAAGCGATCGTGTAACTTGCCTGGAGAAGAGACGAAGAAGAGGCGTCCTTGCTGCCGCCGCCACCGCCACCCACCTACCTCCGACCCGGCCGGGTCGGAGAGCTCGGCGGAAGAAGGCGGGGTGGAGAGTGGAAGATGCTCTCCACCCCGCCTTCTTCCACTGAGCTCTCCGTCCCGGCCGGCGAGGAAGTAGGTGGGTGGCGGCGGCGGCGGCAAGGACGCCTCTTCCTCGTCTCTTCTCCAGGCAAGTTACACAATCGCTTTGGGGCCGCACTGGGGGCGCATGGAAGCGCCCTTAGTACTATGTGTAGAATCCCCCCAGCTGCCTCTTGAATGCCTCTAGAGTGGGAGAGCCCACGGTCTCCCTATGTAACTGGTTCCATTGTCGAACTGCTCTAACAGTAAGTTTTTCCTGATGTCCAGCCGGAATCTGGCCTCCTGTAACTTGAGCCCATTATTCCATGTCCTGCACTCTGGGAGGATCGAGAAGAGATCCTGGCCCTCCTCTGTGTGACAACCTTTCAAGTATTTGAAGAGTGCTATCATGTCTCCCCTCAATCTTCTCTTCTCCAGGCTAAACATGCCCAGTTCTTTCAGTCTCTCTTCATAGGGCTTTGTTTCCAGACCCCTGATCATCCTGGTTGCCTTCCTCTGAACACACTCCAGCTTCTCTGCATCCTTCTGGAAGTGTGGTGCCTAGAACTGGACCCCTTGGCAAAGGTCTGAACTGATCACTTGAAGAGAACTCTTGAAATAAGTCTGACTAGAAGGGAAGGAGGAACGAGCGATGTTTGAAATCACTCATATTCTCTGAACATCATCTTGCTGCTCATCCCCTCCACAATTCCTGTTTGGGATTGTGATCACTGTTCACTGTGCGCGAATGGGGAAATTGGGCAAATTAAACCGAGATCGAATGTGAAATTTGTGCCAAATTTCCTCCATAGACTAAAGTAGGGCTTCCAGGGGGAAATTTGCATGAAATTGAACTGGGGGAATTGTGCAAGTCTGGTACATGTCAGAGCACACGGCAGGCAATTTCCGTACTTTTCACCGGAGGGCATTTGCTCACAATCACATTCAGGGCTTCAAACAATATGAAATTAGGCCAAGGGCTGCATGCAGCCATAGGGCTCCATGTTGCTCACCTTTGATGTATACTTTAGAAAATGTGCTAGTTTCACCGTAATTGTCACAGAATGTGGCTGGGTTAGGCTGCACCTAGACATTATGGAGGATACACGGAGGCCACTTAAACCTGCAGCTTCATGTCATCTCCTTACTTGTCATTCTCCTTGTAACATTTACTATTACGAAATGTGCCATGTGACGACATCACATGGTCAGCTTTCTGTTCCCCATATCAACTTTATTGGCTATTTCTCGCAAGGACAGGAAGCTCAAACACAGCAATCATGTTAAGTCAGACATTTTGTCATAATACTTAGGTAGGCAGGAGACATAGGGGCGGTGCTTTTGGTAGCAGCCTTGTGTGCTCCATAATTTCTAGTTTTGGTCTGGGACCAGATCTACACCAAGCAGGCTATGACACTTTGAAAATGTTTTGAGAACTGTATGTGGAGTGTGTCCTGGGCCTCAACAGTTGTCACTACTGTTATAAACCATTTTAAAGCAGTAGTGTAGATCCTGCCTGGGTTTCTTGGGCCTCTACTGGATATTGCTTGTGACATGATGAATTTCCTCCTCCGTCTTTCTTTCCCCTTACCCATTTTCCAAAGCATTTTGTGATTTATTTATTTATTTATTTTAAAGAAACCACCCTTTGGCAGTTATTTATTTATTTATTGCATTTCTATACCGCTCAATAGCCAAAGCTCTCTGGGCGGTTCACAAAAACTAAAACCATCAAGTACAATTTAAAGTATAAAACCTAAACCATAACATAAAAACACAATATGAAAGTCCAACCAGAATAAAAAGTCCTGTGTTTAACTTAACAACTCCAGAATGGAATACAAATTAAATCATGTGTAACATCATCATCAACAACAAAAACAACAGGGAGGACAGCAGGCCAGTTTGATTTTGTTAATCTTTTGTTTTGTTTTGTTTCAACTGTTAGGAGTTATTCTTTGGAGTGGTGTGATCCTCCTGTCCTGCACTGGAGCATATATCTGTCAAGTTTTTAAAAGGGAGACCAATGGCATGAGTAAGATTATACTATCTATTTTGTTGTATGCTGACTTGTGAGGGTCTCTGCCCTGAATGGTGGCTAAGAAACATTTTAAATAGATAAATATTTGGAAGGGAGTAGCTTTCTAATGGAATTTGCAGGGGTGGGGATACTGGGTTTAGATTTAGGTGGGTACAAGAGGGCTGGCAGAAAGCGCTTTTGCCCATTTTGGGGGGAAAACCCTTTGCACTCCTCTGCCCTCCTACCACAGTCTACCTCATTCAACAGAGGGTCCTCTGAGCCACTATGCAGCATTTTTAGAGTGTTGGAGGGGCTGCCATAGGAAGGAGGAAGTGGGAAATCCACTTCTATCAGTACAATTAATTCAGCATAAATTTGGATCCAACCCAAAATTAACAATTAATTCCATTGGGTGTGTAGGTCATCAGCCTGGTTTGCACAGAATGCTAACCTGTGGTATGGGTTGTTGAATTCTGGGTTCAGCAGTGCCCCATACCACAGCCTACCCCATTCAGCAGGGTCCTCAGGGTAGAGAAGTCCTGTTGCACACACCTAGATCTGGGTTGAATCCACTGTTATGTACATTGTAGGTCTTATACGCAAGAGAATCATTATAGTTTCACCTTACAAGGCACTTAACAAACAGCCTGATTTTTCTTAATTGCTGTAACATTTGGAAGGTAATACCCAACAGATCTCGGATGAGTGTCACAGAGGCAACTAGGAGCTTTTGCAGTTTGAATTTGGGCAGAGACAGAGAGTGAGGCCCAAAACAGACATTTACATATGCATCTAGGAGCTACACTTTTTTTTTAACTCTAAAGTAGGTGCAGGGGGCCCAGCATGCTAGGGTCCTGATCCAGCTTTGCCCACTGCACCTGCTTTAGACCAAAAATTTAAAATACATCACTGTTATATATGGATTTAAAGCAATGTCTATTTTGGCCCTCAAAAAGCTGAGAGAGGTGTCAACTGGCTGAGGGTAGTTAGGGAGGTCAGAGGAATCCAGTTGTGGGGTGGAGCTCATGTCATTTTTGCCAGCTTAGCCCTCAGGACTCCAGCTTGATCATCTGTGGGTTGGCCCATCTCAGCATGGATTTTTTTGGGTTCGTTTCTACACAAATCTCGACATGTGCAAAACGGCAGCTGTAAAAAGCACAATTTCTGCAAAATAGTGGCCATAAATGGTCTAATTTATATTCTGGGTTTGTTTTGCACAACTTTCACTATTTACGGCTGCCATTTTGCACCAATTGGCCCATGATTTTGCACAGAAAGCCCCAGCAAAGTTCCCAGGGTTTTGGAACCTTCCCATGGCTCGGTTGTCAATGCTAGCAGAACTAGGTCTATTGCAGAGATTCGTCAGGCTCAAAAAGGACTGGATTTCCCTGTGATGGATAGCCCTACTTGGAGTGCAGTTATTCCCTTAGAGTAAGGGTAGGCCACAAGTAACCCACAGCTGCATGTGCCCTTTTCTGTATCCCTACCATCACACACACTGCTAAAATTCAATGGCGGGGAGAAGGAAAAGGCCTTCTTTTAATAGCACATATTTGTGGTTTGCCACCAAACTTTGGTAGTTCAACAGCAGCAAAAAGGGGCTATTTTGAAGCAAAGTAGCCCCTTTCCCCCCACTGCTGCCACACCTCCAAATTTGGGGGACAGGGATGTGCCCCCTGGGCGGACCATGCAGCCCCCTGACCCCTAGAAGTTGAATCTGAGACAGGATTATTGGCTGTGCTGCAAACTGTCAAAGCATATTTGCTTCCTCTCTGCTTGTATATTTTAAACAGCTATACTCATCATCGTAAGCGCAAAATAAACTAACTGATACTTCTTCCTTTAGTGGAGGCAAACAAACATGCATCTTTATTGCTGGCTGGGTAGTGAACAGAAAAAGAGAGAATTGCCTCAGGCTGCAGTAAACATTTTATTGATGAAAAGCCAGTCATGTTTCAGCCTCTTTCTTTGTTGTTAGGCCTTCTTCAAAGGGTTATAATAACTTCTGCATAGGTTGTTTACAACAAGTTGTCTTGTGGCATAACACTGGTGACTCTTGTGTTCACCATGGATGCTCACCCGCCTTGCACCTGGGCAGAGAACTGAAACGGAAAAGCAGAGCAAAGTCCAAGGAGTAACTCTAATTCATAATACAAAGTTTTAATTTGTAACTCTTCAAGGCTCATGTTAATATACAAACTGTTTTTTTCAGGATCACTTAAGTAATTCTAAGGTGATTATGATCATCAAAAAAATCCACTCTCAGGGCTCATCTACACCAAGGCCAGATCTACACTAGTCTTATAACGTTGGTAGTGTCCCTTTCTAACGTGGTTCTCTGTAGCTGAAACGTTACTGCAGGGCACATTGTTAAATCCTTTCCTTGCTGGGTTTGCTCCGCCCACTGCCTGCCTCATTCCTAGTCAGCAGTGCAGGGCAAGTTATAAGCAAACACAAACTCACTCCCTCCCAAAACATCTTAATACAAGTCCCAGGGAATTGCCTGAATACACAGAAGCCAGCCACTTTGCTGAAGCTAAGCTGGGTTGGGTCTGGTCAGGATTAGGATGGGAGACCAAATTGAAAAGTTTTAGCAGCAGCCACATTTAAGCCCTGCTGGTCATGAGTTTTGGACTTTGGACCTTGTTAATTTTCCTGCAGGGAGCTACAGCTCCTTTGCAAAGAGGGGGGAAATGTTTTTTTAAAAAATCATAAAAAATCAACCGATGACCCAATTTGATTCAAATTTTAAGGCAGGATGCATGGGAGTACTTCACAATAAAAGCAGATTCTAAGGTGGAAAACTTCTGAGTCCTTTGCATACAATTGTCAGTGATTGCACAGTATAAGGCTGGTGTGATTTATCTGCTGTAGCAGATAAAATAGCAAAGGGGGCGAAGGAAGGAGAACAGGAAGTGGGCGGAGCAAACTCAGCAGCTCTGGGTTGCGAGAAGAGAATTACCGGTATAAGGAGGCACATGAATCTGCAGCCACGCAGGAACTAAGAAACAGAACCTGTAAGTACGACTCATTTACAACGTGGGAGACCCAGGGTCACGTGACGCTATGCGTCACAGTAACCCATTCAAAACGTTAGAATAACACCAGTGCAGATTCCCACCAAGCAGGATATTGCACTATGAAAGTGGTATGAAAGCGGTTTATAAAAGGCAGGAGCCACACTACTGCTTTATAGTGGTACTGAAGTGCACTGATAATGGGCCAATGACACATCTACACCAAGCAGGATATAACACCGCCCAGAGAGCTTCGGCTATTGGGCGGTATAAAAATGTAATAAATAAATAAAATAAATAAATAAATAAACACTACGAAAGCAGCATGAAAGCAGTACATGGGCCCCAACAGTTGTCAGTGCATCTCAATACCGCTATAAAGCAGTAGTGCGGCTCCTGCCTTTTATATACCGCTTTCATACTGCAATATCCTGCTTGGTGTAGATGAGCCCTCAGTCAGAGAAAGCCTAATGAGGCTTTTGTTGTGCACACGCCCCTTGCCTTATTCATTGCATTTTTCAGAGGGGCCTATTCTTAAATTGCTCCTGTCCTTAAAGCAAGTTGTCTCTTTAAGAGGAGTCTGTCATTGTCCATTATGTCATGAAGTAAAAAGACAATTTCCAAAAAAGAAAAATCCAGAGTGGAGGGAAGTATAGCTCTACGAGGTAGGGTGTGTGTGTGTGTGTGTGTGTGTGTGTGTGTGTGTGTCTGTGTCTGTCTGTGTGTGCACCCATTTCCCCACCCTGGTTACAGGGCTGCTCGAACTTGTTTACACCAAGTGGTCAATCAAAACATGGGAAGCAACTAATTAGATTATAGCATTGTACACTATAAATCTTGTATTCTTGGTGCAAAGCTCTGAACATAAGAATTTGGAATGAACTGTGAAATAGAAGCATGAAAATATTGGAGGAATAGGTTTTTTGCCCTCTTGGGATATTTTGGGTGAATGAAAGATAAGGAATGAAATCATGAAAGAGTTGCCAAAAAATACTGAAATAGGAACCAGACTATTCTGGCACCATGAAAATGAACAGGAAATCCAAGTCATCAATCTTTGAACCTAATCGACAGATCATTGACTTTAAATAATTGCTGTTTATTGTATTAAAAGTACAGCTGGGCAGAATTACTTTCCCCTGCTCTCTTGCTCGCTCTCTTGCACTTTTGAGGGGATTGGGGGCAAAAAAGATAAGCAAAGATGTGTCTCACTTTGGGGTTGAGGGCAAATCCTAGTAATTTTAGGGGGGGTCATAATTATGACATGGTAGCAAAGGGTAAAACTTCTCTCTCTCTCTCTTAAAGTGTCAGTGGAATTGGGAGGGGTAAGTGCCTGGTTTTGGCTTGTCATAAACCCCTCCCATCCCTGTGGCGCCAAACCCAGTTGCCCAATGATAATTGGGCATGTCTCCTTCCTTTCACTGCCCACAATCCTCTCCCCATGACCAGGCTGTGCCGGGCATGGCAGAACGGTCATTTTTGCATTTCCCTACCATTGCTATGGCCTCCTGCTGCTGTCCCACAATAGCGACAGTCTCTTTACACAGGGAGAGAAAGAGGAAGCAGCAACAACCACATGGCCCATTCAGGGCCTGTTTATAGTGTGCCACTTCTCCTGCACACAGCAGGAAATGGAGACACATTCTGTTTTAAAAATAAAGGATGGATTAAAAGGGGTCAATTTTGTGACAGAAAAATGAGCAGGAGGCACGCGGGAATCAGACATCATCATCTAAAGGAAGCGCGAACATCCATAAGTGGGCAGTAGCGAGCATACGATAAAACACTCGTCTGATGGCACTCTGAGGGCCTTGCTAGACCCAGCCAGATAAGCCGGCAGGGAGGCGGGGCGACGGCGTGCTAACTTTAGCGCGCGCCGACCTGCCTCCTAGACGCACGAAGCGCAGGGACTGCGGAAGCCCTGCAGCGTCGGCCATTTTTTTGTTGTTAAAGGGGCCACGTGCGCCCCGAAGACTCCGGAGAAGGTAGGTGGTTTTTTTAAAATTAGGCCCCCCCTTTTAATTAAGCCCCCTGCCCCCTTAAATAAGCCCCCTTTCTCCCCCCCGGGATCCCCCTGGCCTGATGGGCACAGCGCTCATATGAGTGCTGTGCCCAGTCCGTGACTTTTTGCAGCTACTCGCGAGTAGCTGCAAAAAGCCATGGACCTTGCTAGACATTCCGCAGCCCCGGCCTCAGGCCGGGGCTGCGGAAAAGGCGCGCCATAAGCGACTTCGCTTATGGCGCGTTAGGGGAGGCTTCAGCACGGCCTGACCCCGGATTCCCCTGTGCGTCATCTGGACGCACAGCAGGGAAACCGGGCCTCACAGCGCGCTAAGGCCTCGTCTAACAAGGCCCTTAGTTTACAGAACAAGCTTTGATGCCACTTCAATCAATGAAGGACCCATTTTTCAGTCCTATGAAATGTAGGGGGGAAAAGATGGCTGCTCCCATTGGCCAGTAGGACAGCGGCACTTTGCATAAGGACAGGGAAATGGTAAACTGAGAAATACTAAAGCAGTAGGTAAACACATGGAATTATAGACCATCCAATGCCATCATGTGTTGTGTTTCTGGACTGCTGGGATGCTCCTGGTGTGTTCACTCAACCCACTTTCACTTGTGGAGAACAAGGTCTACCAAACAAGGCAGGTTTTTTCTTTAATATCCTGTAAAACCTCTTTGGCCAGAAGCAACTATGGAGCAAAAGAAACATGTGGTATACCAGAAGAGCAACACCTTTTCCAAACCATTTTCAGTTCTCTAAATAGCTATTTCTAAGCACATTGTGTCATTTGAATCACAAATCTAAAGAGAGCTGAAAATATGCATTAGTTGTCAATTATCAGTGACAGAAAATTTACAAAATTACATGAGGTTTAAGTACTCCCACTGCCACTAGGATATAGATGTCTGACTATGGGTCAAAAACTGACATGATGCTAAATGCGTGAAATTTATTTATTTATTACATTTTATACTGCCCAATAGCCAAAGCTCTCTCTGGGCGGTTCACAAAAATTAAAACCATGAAGAACATAAAAACAACCAACAATTTAAAAACACAAATACAAAATACAGTGTAAAAAGCACAACCAGGATAAAACCACACAGCAAAATTTGATATAGGTTAAAATATGAGATTAAAATAGCAAAGTGTAAACCGCCCAGAGAGCCCTGGCTATGGGAGCGGTATATAAGTGCAATAAATAAATAAATTTAAGTTAAATTAAGTGTTAAAATACTGAGAAAATAAAAAGGTCTTTAGCTGGCGACAGAAGGAAAACAGTGTAGGCACCAAGCGAACCTCTCTGGGGAGCTCATTCCACACCCAGGGTGCTACAGCAGAGAAAGCCCTCCTCCTAGTAAGTCTAGTAAGTCTAAATTAAGTAAGTCTGTTTCCCCTCCTTAAAAAGAGCAGCATTGGGCAGGGTGACCAAACGTCCGGATCTGCCCGGACACGCCAGGAAAACAGGGGACAAATCTGGGTCTGGCCGGAAATGCCCATTTCCCCCCTTTTGCCCGGGGAAAAAATGTGCTTTAAAGGCCCTCCAGGCTTCCATCGGGGCCTCTCCTAGGTTGTCGTCACTACAGCGACCAAGGAGAGGCCCCAATGGAAGCCTGGAGGGCCTTAAACCGCACATTTCCAAAACGCGGAAACGCCCGGCATAAGCCACGCCCACCTCATCCATCTGGGCCTCGATTGGAGAAGGCGGCAGCACAGCAGAAGGCTGCAATCGGCTCTGGGGGGAGGAGTTGGAGGACACCATCCTGGGACTTCTGGGACACTGTCTCCCAGCTCCTTCCTGCCCCCAGGGCCGCTCTACCCCTTCTGCTGCGCTGGTGGAAGCGCAGCAGAACGCTGCAATCGGCCCTGGGAGGAAGAGTTGGAGGACACGATCCTGGGACTTCCAGGACGCCATCTCCCAGCCCCCGCCTCCCCCCAGGGCTCCTCTACCCATTCTGCTGCGATGGCGGCAGCGCAGCAGAAGGTTGCAATTGGCCCTGGGGGGAGGAGTTGGAGGACACGATCCTGGGACTTCTGGGGTGCCGTCTCCCAGCCCCCGCCTCCCCCCAGGGCTTCTCTACCCCTTCTGCTGTGCTGGCGCGATGGCAGCATGACCAAGGCAGTGAAGGGGGACATCAGCAGCAACCAAGGCGGCAAACAAACGAACAAACAAACAAGGACTGCAGAGGGACTGCTTCCAGGAATGCGTCCCTCACCCCCTCCACAGCGCAGCCTTGGTCTGGATGCAAGCAGACCGGGAGGAAGACTCGGCCAGCGGCAGCCCAACCCCCTCTCGAGAGTTTCTCAATTCCTGGAGCTGGCTTAGAAATGTAGCAACAGCTCCGGCCGGTTGGCTGGGAGAGCAAGAGCAGCCCTTTCCTGCTCCCTCGTGGCTGCAGACGCGGAGCCTGGCGGAGGTAAGCGATGCCAAGTGACGGAGGATGCTCTCTCTTTATTTCTCCCCCTCCCCTTTTCCTCTGAATATTTTGCCTTTTTGCCTTTGACGCTGCAAAAGTCAGTTGGGGCGATTGCTGCTGCCGCTGCCTCTCTCTCTCTCTCTCTCCCCGACACACACACCTTCCTTTTCACTCCAAGGCAGGAACAGATCTCTCTTTCCCTTTCCTCCCTTCTCTCTTTCTCTCCATCCATCCAGCCCCCACCCAACCTGATGCTGCCCAGATGAGTTGGACTTTTCTTTATTTATTTTTTTTAAAGCTATTTTCTGATTTTATAATATATATATATTAGGGGACACACAGACACAGAATTTAGGAGGGGGAGAGAAAATTAGGGGAAGAGACAGAGAGAGAGATGAGTGTGTAGGGGAGAAAAAATGTGTTTACTGCCTTCCTAAAAGGTTAAATAATCTGGGCAGGGGGTCCAGTTACCCCAACTGTGTATTACGTGTTCCCAAACCCAGTGCCTTCAACATGTGTTGGACTACAACTCCCATCATTGCCAGCCAAGATGGGCTGGGGAAGACTGGTGCATTAAGTCATATGGTATGTGTGTGTTTGTGTTACAAGTCAAACACAGTTCCTCATTTCTCTCATGGAGACTTAATGCTAAGTGTCCAACTTCCTAGCCTGCTCTGATTGCGTGTTCTTCTCTGTATCTCTGTGTTGGGGTGGGAGCAATCAGCGGGCAGTTTACCTCTTATTCCCCTTCAAGAAATTCAAGGTCCACCAGAAAGACTCTTAGTATTTTTGAATGTATAAGTCTTGTTAGAATCCACAGGGTTTTATTTTTGTTTTTTGCATAGGGTTTAAATATTCAAGAAAAACATGGTAGATTTGTTTACAACTAATTTTAAAAGCATTAGAAAAAAGCATTTCTGAAGCCTTAAACTAAATGAAACTAGAAATGGATGCAAGCTTTGAAATTGAAGATTTGTGTTTAAGAGCCTTAAATCTCAATGAATTATGTGGGACTTAATTTTGAGTAAATATGTATGGCCTCGGCTTTACAACTACCTTGCCACAGTATCTCACTGGAAAGTCTCCCATTAAGGCATTTCCATTGGAGTTCTACTGAGGAAAATTCTGACCAGCAAAATATCACAATCTATGCCGATATCAGCAAGATTTCCTAAAACCTTTGCTGGGTCATCAAACTTGGTATCAGAAATTTTGAATCATGAAGGAAATTATTTCTCAACAGTGATAGTAGTTTTTAGCCATCCTCTGTGGCATGTGGTTTGGCTCACTTGCTTGAGTTAGTTGTGCCTACTTGCTCTGTAGTACAAAGGAAAAAGTGGGTCTCTAGTGCTAAAAGATAGTAATTTGTTTTTTAATAATCTATTTGACCCATAGATCTTCCTTTCCAATTTGTTTGAAATACTTGGCATGACGTAGATTTTGTAACAATTGCTGATAATTGTTCATCCTTCTTAAAAATAAAAATCTTTTTAAAAATTAACAGGGTTGCTATAATTATTATCTCTCTTTTCTTGCTCATGTTGGTTTTTTTTCTAGATGAACAAGATGGGCTTTGCCAAGTCATGCTGTCTTTTACTGATTCAGAAATTCCCTGACTATTGAACATATTTTAAGTATGACTGCTTTCTGGATGTTGGTGTGGATGTATTTTGGTAGGCCCAGTTTCTGCAGGTGTTCTGTAAGATTTTTTTTTTAAAATGATGTGATGCTGGCTACTGATGTGACTAACAAAATAATTGTAACTTTTTCTTTACTGCCACAGTTCTTTAATTTCCATACGTAGTGGTGTATACCTCTCTCTCTCTCTTTTCCTCTTCCTTTTCTGCAACACTTTTGCCATTAGTTATTGCTATGTCAATGAGGTAGGTGTGTTTTTCTTTTTTGTTTATGACGTTAGGTCTGGTAATTTTCAAAGTATTGTCTTGTCCCAGAATTGTTCTGTCCCAGCATAGTGTAGCTTGGCTTGACTTGTCTGAGTGTGTCAGGATCTCCTAGGCTCTGAAACCATCTTTCTTCAGAGCACCTGCTGGATGCATGATCCAGGAGGCCAGGTTCTGTGAGTGCATAGCTGTCCTTGACAGGAGGGGCTTGCACTTGCTAGAGTAAGGTGAACAGATGTGAAGAGGCTACAATCCTATATTCATTTATCTGGGAGTAAGCTTTATTGAAATCAATGGGTTTTCTTTGGGTCCCTCATTAGGATTTCTGTTCTCTGCACACTGAGACAGTGAAAATTCAGGATATATTTGGATAAAGGGAGGGAAAGATCTTTGTCTAGCATTGTGATAATGGGCATCCATTGTGATAAAGGGCACCCAGGGGACCTTTTCTTCTGCTGCCCCCAGACTGTGGAATAGCCTGCTGGAGGAGATTCATCAGCTTAATACTCTATCTGAGTTTAAGACAGCCATAAAGACTAATATCTTCTGGCAGCCTTATTCAGATGAATTTTAAACCTAAGAGATTTAAGATGTTGTGATTGTTAAATGTTAAGAAAGGTGAGACTATGGTCTTTGCAGTCAGAAAAGATATTTGAGGGAAGGGGAGACCATATCACACAGAGTATAGCAAAAGCATCAAAGTACAGCAAAAACTACAAAAGTAGGACTGAGTGAAGTTAATTTTGGATACTTTGAATGTCTCACTTGTGCTTTATTTCAGTGAATTTAACATTAAGATGTTATGTGGAACAGATTTGTCTTAATTGTGTACTGTAAAATCAGACATGTGACCAAGGCCATGTTTGGGTGGGCACGCCCCTTTGGGGGCTGGACATGTTGGTGGGCACACCCCTTTGGGGGCTGGACATGTTGGTGGGCACGCCCCTCTGGAGCTGGACATGTTGGTGGGCACACCCCTTTGGGGGCAGCCATTTTGTCCTCCTTTTTGGTTTCCAAAATATGGTCACCCTAGCATTGGGTAGGTAAGAGTAGGATTGGGACCATGATGTACAGGGAGCGACCTTGGGCGGATCTACACTGGTCTAATAACGTGGCTATTGTCATTGCTATCTGTGTCGGTTTTGATAATCACGGGCCACACTATGGGGATCTAGCGTTACTTACGTTTTCCCTTTACGTCATTAATTCATTAAACCAGGGCACACTGTTTGTTCTTCCGTTGTAGCTGGTTCCTGCCTCTTCTGTGTTTAGGCGAGCTTCTGAGTTTGCTCCGCCCACTTCCTTTTTTCTTCCCTTCCTGTCCCCCTTTGTTAACTCATTTGCTCATGCTCATAATTTGAATTGCCAGTGGTGGGAATTTTAGGGACTGAAAACTCTGTCTCTATGATCTTCAATGATGGCTGCCATATTCAGCTATGCTAGGTTTCTGAATGTGGTTGCTTTTGTTTTGCAAAACAGCAGTTGGTTCCCCCCTCCACCCCCCACCCCCCGCCTGGATATGCCAGGCAAATGCTTTATTCCCACAATTGGGATTTGAAACCAAGTATGTAGGATGGCTTCCAAGCTGGGAAACCCATCTCAGTTTCTCAGCAGGTGTCACGAGACGCAAGCATCTGCTTCTGTGACCCCCTCCATGAATGGTTGCTCGGGAATGCTGTAGATATGGTTGTATATATGGCACCAACCTGGGATTGGTACCATATGGATGGGGTTGTACATATGGTATCAGCACATCATTGGGACACAAACCAGCCTAGCCCAGTTTATCATCATGATAATGATGCTCATCAATTAATTTTTCCATTTGGATCATGGCAGGGAACAACCAGCCTAGCCCAGTTTTCTTACCCACCTCTCAGTTTGCATCAAGGCAGGGAACAACGTTAGAGGAAAGACGAATGTGGAGGGAAGAGGAAAAATGAATTTTTCAGCAGGGCTGGTGGAATGTCCTTGTTTCTCCCTTCTCTCTCTCTCTCTCTCTCTCTGAGGTCAGCCTGTGGGAATAGCTGCTGGTGGGGAAAGTTGAGGGAGGTTGAGTCTTCAGATTTCCTAGCCAAAGGGAGCAAACACCAAAAAGATCCTGCAATTTGTAAGCAAAGGAAGTCTTGGGAATATTGCCTGTTTCCTGTGATTTCTCTTCATTCCCACAATTGGGATTTGAAACCAAGTATGTTGGATGGTTTCCAAGCTGGGAAACCCATCTCAGTTTCTCAGCAGGTGTTACGAGACGCAAGCGTCCGCTTCTGTGACCCCCTCCATGAATGGTTGCTCGGGAATGCTGTAGATATGGTTGTATATATGGCACCAACGTGGGATTGGTAACATATGGATGGGGTATCAGCACATCATTGGGACACAAACCAGCCTAGCCCAGTTTTCTTACCCACCTCTCAGTTTGCATCAAGGCAGGGAACAACGTTAGAGGAAAGACGAATTATAAGAATTGTTTTAAAGCACACTTACAGAACAAAACAGTATGCAGCAGAGAGGTAGTACATTCTTAGAAATTTTTAAATGAAATGAGAAAAAAAAGGGGAACAATGGAAAGCAACATAAAGGAAATTATTAAAATTAAAACACATTAAAAAAGCTTCAGAAAACATCAATATATAGACTCCAGGCAATACAAACCTGACGTTCATGCCCCCTCCATCAAACAACAATAATCACTGAGGAGGATAGGATCGACTAGTGCAGTCATCCACGAGGCAAAACGCTCAGTAGAACGGTTACTAAAGGCGGGTACCGGAAATGGAAATGCCCCCAGGGTAGCAACTGGCTGATCACTCAATTCAACATGTGGAAATGCCCCCAGGGTAGCAATTGGCTGATCACTCAAGTCGTTAGAACAGGGCACATGCTTTCTAAATAAGCGCTAGTACTGAGCAACAACGAACGGGGACAACGAAATCAAAGAGGTAAGTATAGCTCATTTACAACTGAAGATAGAGAGGGTCATGTGATGCTTTGCGTCACAGTTGCTGATTCATAGCGTTATAATAACAATAGTGTAGATTCCCACCTTGAGTCCCAACTATCCCTGTAGTGTGGTTCGACTGAAAAGAGGAAGAAAAAATGGCAGTGGGACATAGTGGTGACAGTTGAAAACTGCAGTGACTATTTAAAACTGTTGTAGTTTCTGAGAAAAAGAAAGCATCAGACTGAACCACAGACCAATTTCTGCAACTCCCCCTGTCTCTCTCCCGACAGAGGTCATCCCACAGGGCGACCAAGGCAGTTTCCGTTCCAAAACCAGGCCTGAAACCCGATTGAAATGGATCTAGATAATCCGTTTCATTCAAGAGTGCCTTGAGTTGTCCTGCAACCACCCGCTCAAGCACCTTGCCCAGGAAAGGGATATTAGCCACCGGCCTGTAGTTGTTAACATCCTCCGGGTCCAGATTAGGCTTCTTCAGGAGTGGTCTAATTACCGCCTCCTTTAAAGAGGCCGGCACCACTCCCTCTCTCAAGGAGGCATTTACAACCTCCTGGACCCAGCCGGCGATCCCCTCCTTATTTGAAGTAATGAGCCATGAGGGGCAAGGGTCAAGCACACAGGTGGTCGACCGGACTTGGCCTAACCAGGGCCGAATAGAGAGGAACCAGTACCTCACGTGATTTGGAAGCTATACTTCTATTAAAGCAGCCCAAAATAGCATTGGCCTTTCTTGCAGCCATATTGCACTGTTGGCTCATATTCAGCTTGTGATCTACAACAATTCCAAGATCCTTCTCGTTTGTAGTATTGCTGAGCCAAGTATCCCCCATGTTGTAACTGTGCATTTGGTTTCTATTTCCTAAATGTAGAACTTGGCATTTATCCCTATTAAATTTCATTCTGTTGTTTTCAGCCCAGCACTCCAGCCTATCAAGACCACTTTGAAGTTTGTTTCTGTCTTCCAGGGTATTAGCTCTCCCACCCAATTTTGTGTCATCTGCAAATTTGATAAGCGTTCCCTGCACCTCCTTGTCCAAATCATTAATAAAAATGTTGAAGAGCACTGGGCCCAGGACTGAGCCCTGCGGTACCCCACTCAATGCCTCTCCCCAGTTTGAGAAGGTTCCATTGATAAGTACTCTTTGAGTCCAATTCTGTTGCCAACTGTGAATCCACCTAATAGTTGTTCCATCTAGCCCACTTTTAGCTAGTTTGTTAATCAGAATATCATGGGGCACTTTGTCAAAAGCTTTGCTGAAGTCAAGATATATGACGTCCACAGCATTCCCACAGTCCACAAGGGAGGTTACCCAATCAAAAAATGAGATCAAATTAGTCTGACAGGATTTGTTCCTGACAAATCCATGTTGGCTTCTAGTAATCACTGCATTGATTTCAAGGTGTTTACAGATTGACTTCTTTATAATCTGCTCCAGAATTTTCCCAGGGATGGATGTCAGACTGACTGGTCTGTAGTTCACAGGTTTCTCCTTTTTGCCCTTTTTGAAGACAGGGAGAACGTTAGCCCTCCTCCAGTCGTCCGGCACCTCACCCGTCTTCCACGATTTTGCAAAGATAATAGACAAAGGTTCTGAGAGTTCTTCCGCTAGCTCCTTCATTACTCTAGGATGCAATTCATCAGGCCCTGGAGATTTGAACTCATTCAAGGAAATTAGGGCCGGATCTACACTACTGCTTTAAAGTGCTTTATAACAGTTATAAAGCGCGTTAACTGTTTTAACTGTTAAATGTTTGGAATGTCATTGCTTGAGCAGTTATGATATTTAACACCCATCCCTAATTTAAAGCACTTTTTTAAATAACACATATCAGCCGAAAGGATTTTCATAGATGCTTACCTGCGATCAATGAAAACAAAACAATCTCTGCCCTCAGGCTTACAGTCTAAAAGATATGATAGAAAAGGAACAAGGGGTGGGTAGGGAAGAGGAAAAGAAGCAAACTCAGGCACCAAAGTTCTTATAATAACTAGTATGGATATAAAGAGCCCACTCAGGGCTCAGCAGGTCTCCGAAAAATACCCTGGCAATCTGGGTTTTGTTGTAACACTACCAGATATTATTGGGCCATAGCTAGACCTAAGGTTTATCCCATAGGCGTGCGCAGCACATTTCATTTGGGGGTTCAGCCAGGGGTTGTTTTTTTTAAGGTAAACATTGATTGAACATACAGTAATAAAGGACTTTTTTCACTCATCAAACAAACGAAATAAACGAAAACTGAAGTAAACTGTATTTTTGTTATTAACAAGTAATATGTACTTTAAAAATACACATTTTGAAACAGAGACTCTGAATACTTTTTTTTGCTGTAGTAATAACCAGGCATATATAAAGATACAGTCAATTTTCACCATCTTTAAATTTAATCAGATAATGACCTAATCCAAACTTACTAAAACAGATTCAAGTTTCTTGATCTTCTTGTCCTAAAGAAGGAGGCGTCGCTCACCAGGTGTTATGGACTTAAATTCCTCAATAACATCATTATAATTAACTGACAAAACCAATTCTTGTTCAATGTACAAAATCATGAGTGAGTCGAGTCGCTGTTGGGACATTGTAGTTCTTAGTTTGGTTTTTACATGTGTTAGTTTCGAAAATGCTCTTTCACATGAACAGCTTGTAACAGGCAAGATTACAAAACATTGAATACATTTGTAAAAGGCCTGGAACATGGAAGACCGATCCAATTCCTTTAGCCAATCAAGCCATTCTCTGGTGGTGTTTGTAGTGCTACCTTTAGGAACAGATCCTTCATAACCCCGAAGCAGTCTGACTTCAGCTTCCAACTCATCCAAGGACACTTTAAATTTTTTGGAAATGATTCTAATATCATCCCTGCCAATGTCTAAGCTCAACAGCTTTCCCACTGCAGTCACAATTTCACAAGTCTCCTGTTCAAATCGCTGGTCAATGCAAGTAATCATTGAGTCTAGGAGTGGGTAAAAGGAAGTTATTCTTTCCTCCTCCTCTTTTGTATCAAAGTGATGCTGGGACTCAAACATGTCATCAATCCGAGTAGATATTCTTCTCTTCTTAACTGGGGGAATAGATATATCACGCTCTTCACATATTTTCACGCTGTCATTGAAAATAGATTTAAAATGTTCTGGGTCACTTCTCATCGCAGCCAAAGAGTTACGCAAACTTTTCACCCCTGTCATTGCAGTCAGTAGGTTGAGTTCTGGAGCCTGAAGAGCCTTACTCACTTTTACCACCATCTGGAGAATAGGGTGCATCATATGAAGGGCAAAGATGAACTTGAATGAATTTAGTTCATGGATAAGGCCCTTGGCTTTTATTTTAGCGTCAGCAAGGCGAGTTGTTTCATTTATCTCTTTTAAAGCTTGTAAAATGACGGGGTAGTTTTGTTTTACAGCAGCCACTGCTTCTGCTCTGCATGCCCATCTTGTGTTTGACAGTGACTTCAAAGTTTTCAACTGGGATCCTACGTCTTGTGCAATTTTCTCCAATACTGCATGTCGCACAGCACTCCCCTCCATGAAAGCATAAAGAGTCTGAATAACACCAAAAAAATTAAACACAGTTCTGTTTTGTTGACTTGAAGTGCATGCATCTACTAGGACGAGGTTCAAGCAATGTGCATAGCAGTGAACATAGAGTATTTCACTGTTTCGATGTTTACATTTCATTTGAACTCCTGCAGTACATCCAGACATAGTAGATGCACCATCAAAACAGACAGACATCACTGAAGACCAGCCAATTTTAAGAATGCCAAGGACCTGATCTAACTGGTCAAAAACAGATTGAGCATCAACTGCTAATAATCTCTGAACAGATACAAAACGTTCAACTGGACCATGTTTTTCATTGTCGAAATATCGCACCACAATGGACATCTGTTCATGGTGTCCACAGTCAGTAGTGTCGTCGGCAATTATTGAAACCATTTTTCCATTTAGTGAAGAAATAATTTGTTGTTGCACAACATTGTGACAGGCCACAATTAAATCATTTTGGATGCGATTGCTCAGATAGGTAGCATTTCGAGGAGAATGTTGCACATGCTCTGCCATTACGGGATCATATTTTTGGAGCATAGTGACAAGATCTAGAAATAAGCCTTTTTCAGCACTGTCAGCTTTTTCATTGTGACCCCTGAATGGTCTCCCACCTTTTGCCAAACACAGAACAATGTCAATCAGACGCTCCATTATTCTTCGGTTATGGCAGCGTTCTTCTTCTTGCTTAGTCAGATAAGCCTGCTTGCCCTCATCCAACAATGCATCAATAGGTTTCCCTTCATTAAAAGTTGACCATGAAGAAAAGCTCAACACATGAGATTTTGAAAGTTGGTGGTTTTTAAAAGTTTTGCTAGCCTTATGCCAACTTCTGAAGCCCTTACGAATAAATGCTAAATCAGGGTGACCTTTGTTTGTTGGCATATTAGAGGAGAAGCAACGGCAGAAAAAACAAAATGCTGCATCCTTTGATGGGCTGTATTCTAGCCAACTATACTTTTCATACCAATCAGAATGAAAACTTCTTTTACTTTTTGCCATTTCAGTTTTAGGAAATATGCTCAATTTAGGCTGATAAGGACCTCTAGATAATCGGGACTGGCGTTCTAATCTGTTTTTTGGAACATCACAGGCTGGGTCATCAGGTGAAATGTCTGATGGCTTTGAAGAGGAACTACACTGACCTGAACTAACAGACAAAGTCTGTTTCTGTTGTTCATTACTCAGTTCATTGCACACACTAGAACTAGTGGCAGCAATAACTTCATCTTCATGTAAGTTCTTCAGTGAGGAGTCAGAGCTATTTGCACTAGTATCAGCACATTCATTATAGTTCAGTTTGTCTGCTCCTTTCTTTATCTTAACCACAAACCGATCCATATTTAAAATTTGCTACTGTACCCCACTATTTCAGTGCACAGGTTGCTACACTTGATGGTCCCGAGTGCTCAGGCTTGCAACTCCCTTTTCTCCAAAGGCCCTTTTTCTGAAAATAAATAAATATTGTAGAGCTAGGAACAGTGTAGAAAAAAGCAACTAAAATGTTCATTTGGCTTTAACAACTTTAGCAAAAACAGCTGAACCCAATGGAAATTTTTATGCAAGTAAGTAGGGTGACCATATGAAAAGGAGGACAGGGCTCCTGTAACTTTAACAGTACTGTAGAAAAGGGAATTTCAGCAGCTGTCAATTGAAGAGGGTGAAATTCTCTCTTCATCACAACAGTTAAAGCTACACTAGCTATAGTAGAGTGGCCAGATACAAAAGAGGGCAGGGCTTCTGCAGCTTTAAGTGTTGTGATGAAGAGGGAATTTCAGCCTCTTCAATTCACACCTGCTGAAATTCCCTTTTCTATATTACTGTTAAAAATACAGGAGCCCTGTCCTCCTTTTCATATGGTCACCCTACAAGTAAGTGATCACCCAGTCACTCCCTATGTAGGTGGAAGGGGGGTGGGAGAAAGGGGATGCCTGGCAGGTTATGAAAAAGCCCAGGGCAGACAAATAAAGCCACGTGCACGCACGCACGCACATTGCAACTGGATCTGGAAAAAGGATTTGCACTTGAGGCCAGGGCAGGAGGGCATTGCAACAGCTGGAGAAAGATGGGGTGCGAGGTCTGGGCAGGGAACAACCCCATCAAGCCTCGTGCAGCGCAGCTGGAGAGAGGAGGGGCACTTGAGCCCCCGCAGGAAGCAATCCCCGGCAGGCCACATGTAGCACACACCGAGGCTAGGAAAACATGAGGCGTTCGAAGCCAGGGCAGGGAGGGAGCAATCTCCGGGGAAGCCGTGTGCAGCATGCACTGAGGCTGGAGTTAGGCGAGGCATCCGGCGCGAGGCCCGTACAGGGAGCAACTCCCAGGGAAGCCGTGTGCGGTGTGCGCCGAGGCTGGAGATAGGTGAGGCCCGGGCAGGGCCAGGGCAGGGAGCAACCCCCAGGGAAGCTGCAGTGTGTGTGTTTTACGTATGTGGCGACAGATTGCTGTTCCTCCGTGCCTTGTGAAGGGAAAGGAAATTGGGCCAAGGGCTTCAGCTGGCTAACACACACACACACACACACACACACACACACACGATGAAGACTCCAGCTTCAAAATTGTGACACTTGCCTCCAGCACGACACCCACCCAGCCAGTCACCCCAACGCAGTGCGCCCTACATGCCTCCGCCCGCTCGCCAGCCTCCCTCTCCCCATCCAGCACAACACGAGAGAAAACCTTCTCGCCCCTACCGCGCTCGGCTCCTGCTTCCTCCTCTAGCTGCTGCTGGCTGAGCTGATAATAGTGGCCGCTCTGTGCTGAGGCAATGGGGAGGAGCGGGAGACACCCCAATCACCACGGAGCAAACGGACCCGAGTGGCTTCACCCTAACCCAGGGCCGGTGCCAGACTATTTGGTGCCCTAGGCGAGGGGAGCTATTTTCACCCCCTCCCCCCGAAAAATTGCCAACTTTGTTTTGTCTACTTAGAAGCCCAATTGGGTTCAACAGGATTTACTCGGGTGTAAGCGCGCTCAGTATTAGAATCCCGAGCTGATCAACAGCAGCTGGGAATCTCCCCATTGAGAACTGGATCATTCTGAACTCAGACAAAGACGGGCTTTGGCCCACAGGTTTGGAGGTTGGGGTGGGAGCGGAGCCCCCCCTTTTTTGTTTCAGTGGGCCCAGCTCACCCGGGACAGCCTAGCAGAGAGCCCATTACCTTAGAGTAGGCTTCGCTCCCTTCCTCGGCTTCCATCGGCCTACTCAACTTCCTCATCCGAGCCCTCTCTCTCCCTGCGGCAGAGGAGGAGGAAGCCCCACGTGGGAGAGAGTCCCTTACCTTAGAGTAGGCTTTTCTCTCCCTTGCTTGGCCTCCATCGGGCCACACCTTTCGGCCCCTCTTCCCCGGCCTGCCCAAGCTCCTTTGCCGTGCCACGAGGCGCGGACAGCCTTCCACGTGAGAGGAGTCGCGGCCGGAGTGAGGGGCTGGAACCGCCTTGCCAGCCGCTCGCGCCAGAGCCACATAAACGGGCGCAGCTGCTCCGGCACGAACACGTGCAGTGAGGGAGCCGGCCCGCCTCCTCTCCTGCATCCGGGCACCGCCTCGCCTACGGCCTACCTCCTTCGCCTTCAACGGGAAGCCTTCCACCGCTTCATCCCGGCCCACTCTATTTCTTCTCCCCCCGGCCTGCGGCGGGTACGCTCGCAGAGTGGAGCCAGGACCGGCTTGCTAGCCCAACCAGCGCAACCCAGAGCTGCCAGGTGACATTGGGCTGTCGGAGGGTGGGCCCATCCACTGCCGCGCCTCATGGCCGGGCTCTCGGCCTACACCAGCCGAGACAAAGCGCAGGAGGCTGCGAGGGCCTGAAATCCTAGACTCAGAGCTACTTTGGCACGGGCAAAGTGAGGGGGACCAATGGCTACTATTAGCAGACCAAGAAAATAGCTTACTTTCACGAACTCGCCTGTAGCTTCGTGGTGCTCCTGGCTGCCCTCGCCTCGCCTGTCGCCTCGTGTTCCTCGGCTATTGCAGCTGTGGGAGGGGCGAGCAGCTTCCGGGCGCGTTCCGGAAGCCTGAATGAACATGTGTCGAGTGGAGCCGCCCCTCCCCCCAAGCGTCCCTCCCTGCTTTGCTCGGCTGGGCAGGCGCAGGGGCGGATCTCTCGCCCGCCCAGTCGTTTCTCCCTAGAGAGCTGCTAGAGTGGCTCTGGGAGCAGCAGCGGGCGGGGGTGGAGGGCGGCTTGCTCAGCAGGGACGGGGGAAACAACATGGCGGTGGCAGCACATTAGGGGGTTCAATTGAACCCTCTGAATCCCCTGTGCGCACGCCAATGGTTTATCCCTGGATTGTCCAGGGGTCAAACCTGTTCATCTAGGTGACACACAGGGGATCCAGTGCTCAGGCAGGGGCGAACCCTGGATGATCCCAGGATAAACTTTAGGTCTGGCTGTGGCCTGGGCCTTACAAAGAGTTGGGCTTCTGACTTCTGGATTTTGTTGAAATCTGCCAGTGTCACCCCTGGTGTGGCAGGTAAGGCTCAGGGAGGCTCAGATGAGCCCAGCGTGCCCCAGAGCACATACCCTGCTGCTTTACCTCAGAGGGCAGTTTGTTCTCAAAGCCTCTGTGAAAGATGCCTGGGATGGACATAAATTTAAAGAGTAAGAAGAAAGATTGTAGAAGAAATGTATGAACAGGAGTGCAGGAACAGAAATTCTGCAATAAGAAAAATATTGACCGTGGTGCTTACATTGAACCTTGAAAAATCGGGTGGGGAGAGAGAATTGTATTTAAAAACATAAATTAATATTCACACACCCTCAATGTGTGTGGAATTTGTCACTGGAGCTGGAACTCAAGTAAGTATTATCTATGCCAACTTAATTTTTTTTTAAAAGCATTCTTGTAGCTGGATGCTGTGAATCCCTTTGCCATGGCTTTGCTAATTGAGATTTCTTTTGTTTTTCCATTAAATGTCAAATGATGAAGACCTGATCAAAACCTTTCAGACCATAATAATTATTTAGTGAAATTAATACAAATTTAAATGAGAAAAGAAATTATTATGATAAGATGTGGGAATTGTAACAAGATCAGAAGATAATGTAAATTATATTTTGAGGCAAATAAATATAATTCTTTAAAGTTAATTAATAAGTAATGTCACAAGAGATCTGGATTTGAACACAGTTTTGGATATAAGGAAGGCTAGAAAGGGGCCCTTTTATAAAAACATGCAGAAGAAAAGAAAAGAAAAAGATTAAGAAGTTAAGATACTTCAGGAATTGAACAGTTTAAGAAGAAACATAAAAGAGATAAAACAAGAGAAACTGTGGAAAAACGGGACGTTGCTATGAAAAGCCAAGAAATACATAGGGCTTTTAAAATTGAGCAACTTTTGTTGTTTTTGGAAGAGAGAGACTTTGAAAAAAAAAAAGGGAATAAACCAGATAAGGTTACTTACAAGGTTATTCACAATAAGCCATATAAGGTTAGTCACGATTGTTTCACACAAGAAGGAAAACAGAACTATGCCTTGAATCAGAGTGATAACTCACATCCATAATGAAAAATTGACAGAACTGATACTCTTTTATAAGAACTTCTATTCCTCTGTGAATTCAAATCAGAGGATTCTAAGTTATTTCCTAAGCGGCTTTTAAAAAAAACCTTTATCAGCAGAAGTTAGCTGACCCTATTCAGGATAGAGAAATAACATCCATTATAAAATGTCTACTGAGATGTAATTCTCATTAAGTTGAGTAAGCCTTACTCCCATGTAAGTGGACATAGGATGATAGCGTAAACCAAAGCAAAACCCCTTGTAGAAGATGCATTAATCAGTTCAACACAAATTATAGAACCCACATCACCTTTTGAACTCCTAGAACACTATTCATTTCTACTGTATGTACATAGCACTTGATCATGTTATAATCACTGTGGATACTGTGTTGTATTCATTAGTGTGTGCCCCCCAGAGCACAGTGAGTTTTGAAGAAAATATCAGCACAGCAGTGCCTCATGCATGAAACGGGCTCTAGTGTAGATCCTCATTTGTAAAATTCTTCTTGAAATTGGACCTAAGGAAATCATGTATATTAAATAGATGGGGAAAGAATGGGGGTCTCCAGTAGAAGAATATCTCTGATAATATGCCCAGACGATTGGGTTATCATTCTCTTTTGCTATGCATAACAATAGAAAAGGCTTATTTTCAGGGCTGGCCTTAGGGGTGGACAGGCTGGGAGGTCACACAGAGTGCCAAGCTGAGGGGAGCATGAAGCGAAGCTGAGGGTGAGCTCATCTACACCAAGCAGGATATTCCACTATGAAAGTCGTATGAAAGCCGTATATAAAAAGCAAGAGCCACACTACGGCTTTATAGCGGTATTGAAGTGCACTGACAACTGTTGGGGCCCATTGACATATACCATGTACCACTTTCATACCACTTTCATAGTGTTATATCCTGCTTGGTGTAGATGTGTCCTGGGCCCCAACAGTTGTCAGTGCACTTCAGTACCACTATAAAGCAGTAGTGTAGATCCTGCAGCGCACTTCAATACCGCTATAAAGCAATAGTGTGGCTCCTGCCTTTTATATACCTCTTTCATACTGCTTTCATAGTGGAATATTCTGCTTGGTGTAGATGAGCCCACTGTCTGCACTATGCAGTGCGCTGGGTTGGCAAAAACAAGTGTCTGTAACCTTTCTTCAAGTTTATTTTTTTAAAAAATCCTCTCTGCTGTTCACTGCTCCAAAATCTTGGATGTGGAGCAGTATACAAATATTATAAATAAATAAATAAATAAATAAATAAATAAATAAATAAGGTTCTACAGGTTATTTGGGTATTAACTACAAACATGAGCTTCCTTCAATTAGCTTTAAAGTATGTTTCTTTTTCAATTTCCTTTTTGATGTCATTTGTAGTAGGTAATAATCAGTGGAACACAGCTTTTCTTTGAGGCCATTGAGCACTTCGAATACTGTAAACATTATACACACTACATAAATAATTACAAAGCCAAGCAGTACGCTGTAAGAAGTCAGCTGGAAACCTTTTTATTTATAACTTTTCTTTATTATTTTTAAAGATAAAAATGATGAGTATTCTAAAATAACTAATGCTTACCAAAACATAGGAACTGCTACAAAACAAAACATTATAAGTAAAGCCTGTGATTGTTCTCTGTGTTGCATAGTGCACTAACACTGCTCTGAATGTGGCTTTTTCAACTTTGGCTTGCGCAAACTGTAGCACCGTTTTAAGCAATGTCATTCTCAGTGAACCAAGGAGAAAAAAGAGAGCCAAGCTCTGATGCTATAAAACAATATTTTTCTTTAATGTCTAATGAGTTCTTCAATCTGCTCTATGCATTTTGGAAACACATCTTTCCTGAGGAGCTACATGTAAAACAAATATAACTACAAATTAGACAAATAACAACTTATAGATGAAACATTAAACAATTTAAGATTAAACACTGAACAACACCCATATCAGATGAGGAATGACCTTTTTAAAACCCTTTGCTAAGATCAAACACTAGAACCAAACATTTACCCATTCACCTGAAAACATAGCAAACAAACTAACCTGAGGGAAAAGGCATTTGACCGTGATTTCACTAACCTTAGCACAATAATCAAAAAAACAAAACCTTAACACAAAAGACAGCAGTTCTTGGCTTGTTGCGCGTCCCCACCGAGCTCTGTAGTATCTCAAAGAATCTCCTCCTTCTACTCAGAAGCCAACTTAAATTGCTCTCAACTAACCTTGGCTTCCGAGTAGAAGGAGGAGATTCTTTGAGATACTACAGAGCTTGGGGGGACGCACAGCAAGCCAAGAACAACTTTATTTTGCATTAAGGTTTTATTGTTTTTATTGTTTTGATTATTGTGCTAAGGTTTGTGAAATCACAGCCAAGTGCTTTTCTCCTCAGGTTAGTTCATTTGCTGTATTTCCAGGTGAATGGGCAAATGTTTAGTACTAGGGCATGGCGAGACAGGGCGATATCCCAGGGATATCGCCCTGTCCACATGAAGCACAGGGGATCCCAGGGGCAGGGAGGGATGATCCCTCCCTTTCCCTGGGATATCACTCTACCCTTCTATCTTGATTTTTCCCATGGTCCCAGAATGATCCCAAGACCACGGGATGTGTGGCTGGGTATCCTGTTTTCATCCCGTCTCCTCGTGAGTAACTGTGAATAGCCAGGAACTGGGCACAGAGCTCCTCAGGAGCTCTGTGCCCATCAGGGGTGGGGTGGGGGGAGTAGGACTATTTTTTAATTTTTTAAAAAACTTAACTTTGTGCAGGAGTGCTTCTGCGCTCTTTTTCGATATAAAAAAATAAACAAAATGGCAGGCACAACATCCTCCGTCTTCCCAGGACGTCATGCTCCATGTGTAGACAGAGGGCGATGATCCCGGAAATAGGTAAGTCCAGGATCACCCCTCCCTGGCCCTCTACACCCTAGTGTTTGATGTTAGCAAAGGTTTTTAAAAAGGTCATTCATTATTTGATATGGGTGTTGTTCAGTGTTTAATCTTAAACTGTTTAATGTTTCATCTTTAAGTTTTTGTTTGTCTAATTCAGCGGTTCTCAACCTGTGGGTCGGGACCCCTTTGGGGGTCGAACGACCCTTTCACAGGGGTCGCCTAAGACAATCGGAAAACACATATTTCTGGTCTTAGGAAACTGTATTGACTGAACTATGTCATGTATCATCTTTTGTATTATTAAAGCTATTGTTATGTATTATTTTCATTAGCAAACCATCCCATGACAATGGATCGTGTAGAAAAGAACGAAAATAATTTTATGGTTGGGGGTCACCACAACATGAGGAACTGTATTAAAGGGTTGCGGCATTAGGAAGGTTGAGAACCACTGGTCTAATTTGTAGTTATACTTGTTTTACATGTAGCTCCTGATGAAGGATGTGTTTCGCAATTGTGAAAATGTCTCCTCTTTTTTTTTAAAAAAAAAAAAAAGTTGCCCCAGACCGTCCCTCTTTACTTCTGGAACAACTTGCTAGCATGTGGCCCCTGAGGGACGATCCTAGAAGTGGAAAACTCCAGGAGCCAGTGTGGTGTAGTGGCTAAAGTGTTGGACTGAGAATTGGGAGATCCGGGTTGTAGTCCCCACTCAGCCATGGAAGCTCACTGGGTGACTTTGGGCCAGTCACAGATTCTCAGCCCAACCCACCTCACAGGGTTGTTGTTGTGAGGATAAAATGGAGAGGAGGAGGATTATGTATGCCGCCTTGGGTTCCTTGGAGGAAAAAAAAGGCGGGATATAAATACAATAATACAATACACGATTGTCCCTCCCCACTCCCCAAAGGGCTGCAGGTGTAGATGAGCCCAAAATGTTTCTGAAAGCAAAAACAAGCAAAATGTTGGAAAGGCTATGATGCTAAGGAAACTTATGCATCTATGTAGTGGGAATGTATATACATTTAGAACAATTGTACATTTTAATTAACGTGTATTCCCTTCTATACTCTTCTGAGATGTTGATATTAGTTTATATTCAAGACATAGTTAGATGAAATGAATTCAGATTTAATTTTTTATTTACCGGCAGCAGCCAGATGTTGGAAAAAAGCTACAGAGCCAGATGTTAGATAATGGCTGTTAAACAATTAGGACCATTAAATTCCGGCACAGATTTTAAAATTACTAAGCAGAGACAGGCCAGAATTAATAAAATGTGTTTATTTTAGGTAACGTGCTGTTCCTTTATTTTAGTTTGGAAGGATTATAGACAAGCTTGTGGGTTTCAAAATGTGGAAAAGTTGAGAAAATATTTGGCTGATTGTAAATCTTGTTTATTCCATTTGGCACAAGATATCTATATCTATATCATCTGTATCTATATAAACCAGGGATGGGGGTAGACAGTGTTGTTACATGTATAGCCATATTGCTTTGTTTAGATTTACAATTATACAAGACATGACAGAAATAGTTTGATATTTAGTGATAATCGTTTTTTAACATCCAGATTGCAGAATTTATTTGTAGCTGTACAAGTACTAACGCCAGGGAAAATAACAGCCCTATGCTATTCTCAACTTTTATTGTCTCCCTGACCAGAATGCTCAGGATGATCTTGAGATGGAAAATGAAATTGAGGGGTGGCGCTCTGCTATGACACAGACTCTGAACAACAGGCTCGGCTGCGGACACTTGCTGCTCAAGCTAAGCACCACCGCTTGATATGCCTGAGGACAAACACCGCCTTTCTCCAAACTATGTGGAGAAAGGGGTTAAATGTAGAAGGCTTTCAATAATAAAATAATGCACTGTGAATTATATGTGCTGAGATGAATTATTGTCAGAGTGGGTGTTAAATGAATAAACTTCAGATGATAAATGCCAAACAGACACGTGGGATTTTTGTGGTAGTTAAAACAAAATAATTAAAATTTATTTTAAAAGTTCACAAGCTTTGTTTCAAAATAAAACATTTAAAAACCTTTTTGAAATTTCTCATCCAATCTTTTCACCCATTCATATACACGCTTTCCTGTCACACACACATTCACTCTTGAATTTTATTATCAGTACTGTTTATTTTACACAAACTGTCTATCTGCACACCCCACTCAAAAGACACCACTCTCTATACTGAACCTCAAACTCTCTAGAACAATAGTACTCTACACACAGAGAGCTAAATAATAATAATAATAAAGGCTAAAGACTCTAAAGAGTACTTAAAAAGTCTCTCTCAATCCCCTCATTCTTTTATATATCACTCTTCTCCCTTCCTCAGACATTCTAACTCTACCCACTCAGGTCAACATTCTAAGCACCACAGACTTACCAATCTCAAACATGCATTAGGGAACTGACTTGTAGGGTATAATCATCCAAATGAGGAAGTGTGGTAGTAAGGGTGACTTCAATCACCCTCACATTGACTGAATAAACACATGTTCCAGTCACGACAAAGAGGTTAAATTTCTTGGTCCCCTAAACAACTGTGCCATAGAACAGTTGGCCATGGAATCAACCAGAGGGGAGGTGACCCTGGATTTAATCTTGCCTAAATAAGAACAAAAATCTTGCCTAAATAAGAACGAAAAGGAACACAAATTTGCACAAAGGAAATGCAAACGGATAAGAGATGCAAAGAAGTATTTTGAAAAGCATATCCAAAAAACATCAAGGCCAATAATAAATCTTTAAATACATCAGAAGTAGGAAAGGAAGGCAAGTGTACCATTGGATGACAGCAGAGTTAACAAAGTACTAAAGGAGGACAGTACTGCAGAAAAATCTGAATGAATTATTTCATCTGTCTTTATTGCCGAGAACCATGCCTAAACTGCTGTTTCCAGGAAGGGGGTCAGGGGACCAGAGGCATACAGTGGTGACAAGAGATGAAGTTCTTCACCTTATTGACAAATTGTAAGCTATCAAATCACTGGGTCCAGATGATATCTATCATAACATTCTTAAAGAACTAAAATGTGAAATTGCTGATCTTCTGACAAAAATACATAATATGTCCCTAAGATCAGTCAACTCTTAATGCTTATCCATAGCCTGCATGAAAATACTCGGTTGCAGGTAACCTGTGATCATATAGAGAACCTTTCTGACCTTTTCCAACTTTCAATGGAGTAATTTTAGCTTCTTAATTATTCATTTTTTTATGTTAATTTGATGGTTAAGACAATAACAGCTTCCTCCCTCTAAACTGGACATGATAGCTCCATCAGTTTTTCTTTATGTTGATGATGCGGTGCGATTATCTTGACTTGAGATGTTTACTAAGAACACTCGCCACTTGCTGTAGCAATGAGCTTTTATCAATTATAACAAAACTAAAATTATGATCTTTTTGGAAGGACGGTTAAATATTGATGGCAGATTAATGGAACTCTTATTGAACAGGTGACAAGCTATAGTACTTGGGAGTAGTTTTTCACTCTTCCAGTTCCTGGAAAAGTGCAAATAAAAAACGCCACTGCAAATGCACAGAGGAGTGTTTCAGTTTTTCTTAAATTATTCAATGCTAAATGAGACCCCTCCATTCCTTTGGCTATTCAGGTATTTGTAGCTAAGGTTGTACCTCAGATATTGTATGGATCTAAGCCATGTACTTATGATAATTATGGGCATTTTGAAGTAATTCAAATCAAATTCCTGAGAGCAATTTGTGGAGTCCCATGCTGTGTTTCTAATCCAGCCTTGCACCTGGAGGCGGAACTAATTTCTATGGGGGCCTGGGGCCTGGATTTGTTTGATAAATGTTTGGCTCAAATTTGGTTTTTTGTCTATAATGCCTGCATTGACCCTAACAGATGCTTTTTAGTCAACATGGAGAAGGTTGTTGACAGATAAATTGCTGACTTGTGGGTTTACAAGTGGCAGTTTAATAGCTCTTGGATATTTGGAAGCTAAAGTTACTATTAAACAACGAATACTGGAAACAGAACTATTTAAGTACTTTCACAAAATATCACTTCTCTGGGAGTAACATACTTGGGCCTGCAAATTATCTGGCCAATGTAACAATCTCCCATGCTAGAAAAGCCTTTACAACTCAATGTAATATTTTACTATCTATGCTTTTAGTGGGAGGATATTGAAAAGGTACATGCCCCTGAGATGGAGGGGAAGTGAAAACTGTTGGGCATGTTATATTGTTCCTTCTATTGAAAAAAAACCCACAGTTTTTATTACACAAATTTTATAAAAAATGCCAGGTAGATCAAATTAATTTTATCTTTCTGTCCTTCTTTCTGATCAGGATTTTCAGATTACAGATAAGGGGGGCAGTTTTTGTTCACCTGCTAGTGCTTGCTACAAACTTTTAATGAAATAGTACTATTCCACCATCCTGATACTATGGTTATTGTTGGGTTGGGTTTTTTTGAGTTTCTGTATAATTATATGTATTTTGTGTAAGTTTTGTACATGAAACTGATAAAAAAAAAAGTGTTATCTTAAACCAATAACAATCCAAAGAACAAAATAGGTTTAAGGAAACTGATTAGAAACCATGTGTAAAATTGAAATGTTAAAATAAAATCGTGTTTCCATAGAAAATATATTTAATCATAAAACAAATATATACACTTAAAATTTGAACAGAATGGTCCACAAACATATAACAAACAATAATCTCAAATGCGTTTTGACCAACATGGTCTTCAACAGTGTGTGTGTGTGTGGGGGGGGGATTAAACAGATTTTTAAAAACTTCTCTCTTTTTTGGCCCCAAATACCAATAGGACCTGAAAAGCAGAAACAAAACCAAAAATATTGGTTGCCAAATACCTGTTAGTACTATCCCCACCTATAGTCCAAGAATTTGACCTAATAGTAATTATTTTACCAAAAACTGGCTCCTATAAATCTTCGAAGATGCACCAGAAAAGACGGGGGACTTGGCGTTCCCTCCTGTCTCCAAAAAAAAAACTGGGGGATAAAAAACATACCTAATTAGCTCTTACAAAATGGCATAATCTAAAACAACACTCCCAAAAGATGCTCACTCGAGAAAAAAATAATCTTACCTTGACTCTGAAGGCTACCATGCATATACCTTTGAAGGCAGTGTTTTTTAAAAGCCTGCATGAACTAAAGACAGAGGTCAGATCTACACCAAGCAGGATATGACACTTTGAAAACGGTTTGAAAACTGTACATGGCATGTGTCCTGGGCCCCAACAATTGTCACTACTGTTATAAACCGTTTTAAAGCAGTAGTGTAGATCCTGCCTTGCTTTAAAGCACTTTAAAGCACTTTATAACAATTTTGACAACTCTTTGGGCCCAGGACACACTCCATATACCATTTTTAAAACTGTTATAAAGCGCTTTAAAGTGCTTTAAAGCAGTAGTGTAGATCCAGCCCTTATTTACACTTCAGATACAATTTGGGAGTCAAGGGGATGGGCCAGAGGGCTGGGAGCTGCCACTCAGTTCTAAAAATGCTGAACTCCCTACCTGCCCTCTCGTAGGTTGCTTGCGTGCTGGGAGCCACCGATTTCATAATGGCTTCTGCTGCCTCACCTCTCCAAGATCTCAGAGCAAACTGGGCATGGGATCTGAATGCAACCTGGCCATAGGGGCCAATGCCCGGAATCTGGAAATCTGGTTACGAGACAAAGCGTTGGTGATTCCATTATCCAGCCCCGGTACGTGTCATGCAAAAAAGGTAAGATTGTATTGTAGGCAGTGTGAAGTCATGGCCCTCAGTAGGTGCATTACACGAGGATTCCTAGATGTCAAGGAATTCACGACGTGGATTGTGACCAGAAATGGACTGCTGAGTTGGAGAGAAGCTCTGCCCAAAGGCAGACTGCCACCACAGTGGGAAACAGCACCAAGAATTTTAAATCACAACAAATCTCAAGAGGCTGGGAAGCACGTGAAGCGATCCTTTTATAGCCTTGGCTCTGCCCCCGCACAATGCTGAACATGTGCCGCACATGCATACGTTCCTATTTGTGGCTCCTTTTCCCCCTCACAACCCCCCCCCAAGCCATTCTGGATGGGCGGGGATCGGGCTTATTGATCCATAAGAAAAGCGCTTTTCTTATTCTATGACTTCTAAGTTCGCTCAGGAGTCTTTGGTTAGGGACTTTGTCAAAAGTCTTTTGAAAGACCAGATACACAATGTCTTTCCTATCAATGCTCTTGTTGACACTTTCAAAGAAATGTCAAAAGTTAGAGAGACAGGACTTACTTTTGAGGAAGCTATGTTGATACTTTTTCTGTCAGACTTGTCCTTCTATATGCTTGATATCTTTATCTTTAACAATGCTTTCCACCAATTTACCTGGTACAGATGTTAAGCTAACTAGACTTTAATTTCCCAGGTCCTCCTGAATCCCTTTTTAAAAGTTGGTATTAAATTGGACATTCTTTAATCCTCCAATACAGAGGTTGATCTTAGGGACATATTTTTGTTATAAGATCAGCAATTTCACATTTTAATTCTTTAAGAACTGTAGGATGGATCCCATTTGGACCCGGTACTTGTTGACACTCTTAAAGAACAATCAAAGTTTAGAGATACAGGACATTCCTTTGTAGAAACCATGTTAATTCTTCTTCAGTTGGACTTAACAGCGGCGTCCACTAATTTAACTGGAACAGGCAATAATATGCTAGCCAGCTTGTCATTTCTTGGACTAATCCTGGATCCCTTTTTAAAAACTGGTGTTACATAGGACATCTTCTAGTACTGAGATACACAGGGCAATCTTAAGGACAAGTTGCATATTTTTGTTAGAAGTTCAACAATTTCACATTTGCATTCTTTAAGAATTAATGTAGAAACATATGTAGGAAGTTTACAAGTAATTAAATTAAGCTGTGTATATTATCACAGCTGTTCCTGCAGTTTAAATTGCATTTAGATTTGAACTGAAAGTGTTTATTTTAATGATACATTGTATGCTTGCCCGACAGTTTGCTCAATCCAAGTTTGGCAATTTCTGTCATGCTAGCTTATGAAACCCTGGGGGCTTTCTTCTGCCCTTACCTCCCCACCAGCTGCCCAGGGGAGAAGAACCACAGAGAAAATGGATGGGCCTAACATGGGAGCATTGGTGAAAGGAAAGGGAAGGGGAGGAGAAATAGGAAGGTAAGAACTCCCAGGAAAACCAGTTACTGCAGAGAGCTTTCCATTCCCAGGCACACCAGTCCAGAGAGAAAGCGGTTTGGCCTATGATGTGTTCTGGGAGAAGCGGCACCTCAACACCCCCTCCATGGTCCATTATTTCTATGATATGCTAACACAAATGAAATGAAAAGTTTACACCTTCTTTATTGATAGACATAAATAGTTATCCCGCACTGCTGTGTCTAGCTTCCCAACTTAAATTTATCACTCTTGCCCATGGTATTGAAGATCTTCACCCAGTAGACAGGTATTCACTAGGAAGAGCTCTTTCGAAATGGTGGCTGGGATGGAGGAGGTTAATGTTACACAATTTTGTCTCTAGCTGAGCTCAATAACTGCCCTCTTGCTTCAGTGTTAGAATGGAATATCCTTTTTCCTCATCCTGCCCATACATAGCTGCGATCCCAGCTATGTATGGGCAGAATTTAGATCTTGCCCAATCTAAACCAAGGCAGGCTGATGGTGCTTCTTTACTTGAGGTTGCCTCTCCTTCTCTAAGGCATGTTCCTCAAGCCAGCTCCACTTTGCTTCCACCTCGCCCCACTCCATCTTTTCATTCTTGTTCCTCTGCTTATTTCTTCTTTAAGCCTCCTAGTTAGTTAAACCTCCTTCCTTCCTTTCTCTGGACTATCACAACTTTCAGCCTGGTTTCTTCTTCAGTCTGCTTCCTGCTTCAGCTTCTTTTGCCCTATTCAAATCCCCATGGTGCCTTATCAACCCTGCCCTTTCCCAGCTTCATTCTGAGTATGGTCCAACCTGCCAGCTCCTGGGCTGGGTGGCAATTTCCCCCTATGTTGCTCTAGTCTCTGGGAACTGAGCAGGGGGTTGGACTAGATGGCCTTGTAGGCCCCTTCCAACTCTGCTATTCTATGATCCTACCTACCTTGGGTGCAGGAAGGAGCTGCACTGTAATGGCTCCCATGCTACTAGTGAAACATAGATGTTCCCACGAAAATGTTGGCCATGGCCCCAAAGAACAGTTAATTTACATTCCTTCAGGGAAGCTTCAGATGATGGATAGTATTTTAAATTTGTAGTCACAAGGATCACAACACAGCCAATCATTCCTTTATATCTTATGGGTTTAAAGGAGATCATTTTATCATTTCTCCTCATTGAAATTATGGGACATAAACGTGTTTCGCTTGGGCTGAAAGTGCTCATAAATAGTAAGTAACCAATAAATTTGCCTCTGCATTCCATCATACTAACTTGTCCTTTCCAGTTCTAATTGAATATTTAACAGGGTGTTTTACATACAATAGAGCAAGACTGCCATGATTTTCCTGTACAAACACTTCATGTCCTCTGCCATTATAGGATATCAACTTTACACCACTTTTTCTTTTGTCTTGTTTTGCATTTGAATGTGTTTTGAGGGGGGAAACTTTTCTGAAGTGGTGATGATGGTGGTGAAAGGTTGGGTAATCTCTGTATGATTTGCTACTTATGTAAAATTTAAGAGAAAGTGCACTTCATTTAGGTACTCCTACTTCCTAAAAATAAATAAAAATCCGACCAGAAACAGACACTCCAGTAGAGATTCCTTAAAACCTTAGAGACATCTGCCAAGCCCTGTCAGGCTTACTGTCCAATATTATAAAATATAACTGTCTTCTAGTATAATAAGTAGATTTTACTTTACATCATAACAAATGGCCTGTAGTCTCTCTTGCTAGGAATGTTAATGATCTGAGATTGCCCAGGATCATCCATCTAGAAATGAAAAGACAAAAAAGCTCCAGTCAGCAGACAAAATAGGGCTTATGTCTTAATGGTCTGCTGCCCCAATATCATTACAATAACCAAAAGTGATATTTTAAATTATTGCCTTATGTCCAATAGCTCTAGTTTCTGGTAGGGTATTTCGGTATATCCAGTCCACACAGTACAGATGTGCCACACTTGTGCTGGACAGATCCTTGGGCTAGGAAAGTGGGGCTGGATATTCTTCTTCCAATGGGGGGAAAATACCTGCCTTTCTTGGAGGCAGTTTCCATGCTTCTGCCTCCGTGGTGAGTTCAAGAAGGAACCCTCTTGATGTGCCCTTATAGATAAGTGTAATTAGGCTGAGACAAATTCTCCTGCCTTCCCCCCACCTCAGGCTATGAAGTTAAATAGTTTAATCCACTTCCTTGTAAGTGGTACTAACAGCCACAGCAGACACCATACTCCCTGGTATCATTTGTTTACTTTTTATCCACATATCACCAGTTAAAGCTGCATGAGTGATACTAGAATCACCAGATTTAAAAGAGGGCAGGACACCTGCAGCTTTAACCAGTGTGATGAAGAGGAAATTTCACCAGGTTCTCCATATATACAAATGACACCTGCTGAAATTCCCTTTTAATACAACTGTTAAAGTTACAGGAGCCCTGTCCTCCTTTTCATGGTATGGTCACCCAACATTAAGTGAAACTGCTGTCGCAAATACTTCTCAATGAAGGCAGTTTACAGGCCATCAAGTGACATGATGAGACAACTGATGTTGAGACAATTCATATGGTCAATGCAACTTAATTTTTTATTTATATTCCACTGACCACAGATAAGGCACGTGCATTCAGGACCGGGTGCTTTATGCATGAACATTATTAATGCATTTATTGTTGTTGTTCTTTTACTACATGCTTCTGTGAGCTTAACATATCTCTGAACTTCAGCTTAGTGTCTGGAGGGAGAGCCAAGTCCTTTTCAAGACAGGACTGAGAGAATTTCTCGGGAAATCCATGCCCCACTCCCAGACAGGGTTCACTGCACAGTCAGCTCTACAGAAAGCTTTAAGGATTCATTGGGGAAAGTTGATTTTTCTGAACCTCTTCTTTCCACGAAACAATGACACAAAGGATAAACTCTTCAGAGAGTCTGTGGCAACATAGCTAAACAGAACACACATTTCTAAGGAAGAAGGGACAAATTCAGCCAAGCAGCTGGAGCAATATTTGGCTCAGAAAGGACTTGTATCTACAACATACTGCACACTAGAAATGTTTTCCAGATTTTCAATTTCCATCAGTAGCAGGTTCACCAGACTTGTAACCAGGCTGAGGCCAGATGGTGCTTGGCCCCATCCAGAAAACCATGTGGTGGGGTGAGTTGGATAAATCACCCTTGTCTGCATACTGTGATCAATGGGCAAATACCCCTCCATAAATTTTAGGGAGGTCTCTCCTTTTTAAGGTATTAAGAGTGGAAGTTTAAGAAAAAGAAATTTCTATTTCTTATTAAGCTATTAAAGCTCTGCTTAACATCAATAAATATTTTAATATCAAATGTATACATATTTTGATGTGATGTTACAAGTATTTCTTTTCTTCTCTCCCTGTATAAAAGGAAGTATTAGTTTTTATGGATGCAAAAACTGTACTATTTCAATACGATTTAAACAATCTCAGCCAAACTTCACATCATTTCAGCACTGCAGCAGATTTTAACCATACAACATCAAGGTTTTTTATGTTTTTAAGACATTAAAAAAGGCCCAAATATTGTTGGGGGGGGGAGTTGAAGTATGGAGAGAGAGAGTGAAAAAGAACAAGCACAATCTGAAACCAGGGGAGATTAATAAACTGAGGCCTTAGCTAGACCTACCTTTTGTTCCGCGATGGAGGAGGGAAGATCTCGCATTGTGATTAACACGAGATCTGTCCTCCATTTACACGTGAGGCACGACGACCTCAGGAAGAGAGGCGTCATGCCTGCCATTTTTTAAAAAGAAGGTGGCGCACACGAATGCTCGTGCACTGAAGGTAAGGGTTTTTTAAAATTTAATTTCGTTTCCCCGCTCCCCCCACCCTAACCCTGATGGGCGCAGCTCCTGGCTCTGTGCAAATAATCGTGCGGAGCCGGGTCAAACCGCAGAAACAGGCCACATGTTCCGCGGTCTCAGGCTCAGCCCGAGACCGTGGAAAAAGCGGTCTCAAAGGGGAGGGCTCTATCAGGGATGATCCCTCCCTGATCCCAGGATCCCCTGTGCATCATCTGGACTCACAGGGACGATCCCGGGGCTCATCCCGGGATAAGGCCTGGTCTAGCTGAGGCCCCAGTTATAGACCTGCCTCCTCCTCTCTACTGTGGGGCATCACTGTCTAAGGGGGATGGAATGACAGACCCCTCTCTCAGGGGCCTTTAGGTTGGGTTATGGCAGAGGCCTTGCCTAGGGGTGCCAGCAGGCATGCCTTCACTCAAGAGGGACAGGCAGAATGTCTCCAACTGTGACAGCTGTGTAAGTTTGCTTGAACGCTTCTCTGAATCAATCTAAAGCCAATTCCAACCCATGTGAAGCTGGGTCCATTCAGTAGCTCTATAATAAATATAAAAATATATCTGAGTCTATCACAAATAGAGATAGGGCCAATTTGCACTTAACTTTCTATACTCAAGAATGGATACCCAGGTATAAAATGCAGACTGGTCATGTTAATGAAGCACATATTTAAGCACATGAGAGCAGTCAGCAGGGGCAGGGATAATGGACTCTGTGGTCATTTGTATGCACATGCTGCCATTCATAAGTGGCTACCATTTGTGTCCAGTTATGTATATCCAAACACAAGGAGGAAAATGTGAAATCAGCCCATAGTTTCTTCAATCCAATAAGAGTGGGGAGTGTCTGTATATGGAAACAGTTCATGGATCATTCAATTAGATGCTGCCCCACATCCAAAAAAGTGTTCAGCCCAGGCCAGGACAGTATGAACTATCATTTTGCTGAGGGAGCTCTTTGAACACACAGCAACATACTTGCAGCCTTCTGCATCACATAAGGATATCTGAATTGGGGTCTACTATTATTCCCAAAACAAGATCTCTGTGTCCTTTCTCACGTAACTGTCGGCCAAATGACTACTTAACCACCACAAGAGGACCATTCAGCCGCTCTCAACATTTCTTTTCCATTCTTTTGCATATACAGTTACCAAAAACATTAAATCAAAGAAAAAACAGTGAGGTGAATCGGAGACAAAACTGTTTCCCCCCCCCTCCCCATTTTAATATTTTAAAAGTACAATACTTCCTGTTCTATAGCTCCAGGATATCCTTTTTGTTCCTGTAACTTGAGAAATGATATGAGTTGTATTCATGGGTATAGTGCTGTTTTAAAGGGTAGCATTTTCCAGCAACATGCAACAGCAACTATTCCAAGGGGAAAGGTGCTTGTCAGTTCTCTCTCCCCTTCAAAGTCAGTTCATCCAGAGATCTCCTCCAGTTTATTTACTTGCTCTCTCATGGCACAGGCCTTTTATCTTCCTGGTTTCTCCTCATTTGTTGGACTTATGATAAGATTCACTTGGTAAGTGCATCTAAATTAGAAGGCTACTTGCTTGTTTTTCTGTTTTGTTTTTTATGAGCTTCACCCCTCTCTCGCCCGATCCCCACCCAACCCCAATAGCACACATGGCTGGTGCAGCCTTAGTTCCCAGTTCATGAGCATTAATCCCCACAAAGCATTTTCTTAGTGTAGGAAGTAAAGAAAAGACAAGAAAGAACAAGAAGGGCAGAAGGACAACAGGAATGAACAGAGAAAGAGGGCAGGATAGAGGGCAGAAGAAAGGAAGGAAGGAAAAAAGATAAGAGAGGAAAGAAAAGCAGAAGTAGGTGCCTTGCAAGGAATAGGTGAGGAAGAGAAAGCTGTAATATGGTATTGGAATAGTATTATTATACTACTTAAGAGAATAGTGGGTGGCTTCCAGATGGGGTCTTTAACATGCAAAAGTCCTGCCTCATTCACAGAATTTTAGGGGGGGGGATTCCAGACCACATCATCACCTGTCCTGCTCTAAACTGAGCCCTTGCCTCTTTGCTAAGCAAGAAAATGTGTGAATGTATACAACAGAGAAGTCAATTTTGCAGGTGCAAATGGTCAAGCACGTAGGGTAGAGTGACCCTATGGAAAGGAGAACAGGGCTCCTGTATCTCTAACAGTTGTATAGAAAAGGGGATTTCAGCAGGTGTCATTTGTATGCATGCAGCACCTGGTGAAATTCCCTCTTCATCACAACAGTTAAAGCTGCAGGAGCCCAGCCCTCTTTTGTAACCGTTCAAGAGGGAGTGATGAAGAGGGAATTTAACCAGGTGCTGCATGCAAACAAATGACTCCTGCTAAAATTCCCTTTTCTAAACAACTGTTAAAAATACAGGAGTCCTGTCCTCCTTTCCATATGGTCACCCCAGTAGGGGTTTTTTCCTTCCAGAAAGTGGACTGAGGCACAGCCAAGGTCAAAAGCTGGGAGACCAATCAAGCAGAAAGACAGGAAGGGTCAGGTGTAAGTCCATGGCTCAGTAGCATGAAGGTCCAAATGCACAGCAAAGTCAGGGAGAAAACAAGATACCAGAGACTGGAGCTGAAGAGAAGATGCTGTTTCCAAGTTACGAACGAGAGCAGGCATAGCTAGAACTATTAAAGCCCCACCCAGCATTCAGCTGCATCATACTAGCAGTTTGTCAGATATCATCCTCAGGAGAAGAGCCCAACTCATAAGTAGTCCTCTTCAGAAAGTGTCACTCCTTTGCCAGGCCGCCGGGGTTCTCAGATGCTGAGCATCCCCCTCTGCATCAGAAGCTGAGCTCTCTGCCTCTCCAGGAGACAGATTTGAAGACATCACCCCTGGCAGTCCCAGACCATCATGGGCAGTGCCAGGGTTTTCTGAGGAGCCGACTGGCTCCTTCTCTGAAGATGATGCCAGTGGCAGTATGTTGCCTGGGGCAGCTCAGGTTCGTTTGTTGTTCCGGCTCACAAGCGCCGTTCTGGCCTCTCAAGCGTTGTTCCAACTTGTCATTCCCCAGGAAGTCCTAACTCTCACGAGACTTCCACATCCCTGGAGTCTCGTGAAATTTGAGACGAAGGCAGGGGTGCTTTTGCGCCAGTCCAGCATAAAGTGACAGAGGCGAGTGGGTGGCAGCAACTTCAGCAAGAAGGAGGACGAGGCGGCAGCAGCTATGAAGAAGCAATGGCAACGGAGGTGGCTTCTTCGAAGATGAGGCGGCAGATGGATGAGGAGGCAGCAGTGGATGAGGAGGAGATGGCAGCAGCAGCAGCAGCAGCGGACAAGGAGGAGGCCATTGGGGCACAAAATAATAGGTATGGTGGTGGCCGGGCAGCAGGCTCGCTTACTCCTTCCCTCCTGACCGAGTTGTGACGCAGACAGCACAAGCTTGGGTCTCCCAAGGCTTGCTTCCCTTCTTTCCTTATGGCAGGGCCTCCCGGCAGGGCCTTCTTATGTGGGTGAGATCCCCTCCCCTCATCACGTGACTCTGAATATCCCCTTTACTAGCCCCCCACTCCCTTCCTCAGAGCCCCACTAGACACTAGGATCGGGGCTGAGGGGTTGCAGCTCCCTTGACTCCAGTGCCGCTCCCCACATGCTCACAAAGGCAGTTGAGTTCATTTCTATGTAGAATTGGGGCCACACTTGAGAGCAAACCAGTCTTCCCCATTGAAAGCAGAAGGGCTTCTTCCCTCCCTCCCTCCAGGCAGCATGGGTGGGATTTTCCACCACTATTTTTAATTGTTTTTAATCTTTGTAAACTGCCCAGAGAGTCTTGGTGATTGGACGGTATAGAAATGTAATAAATGAAATGGAATGAAATCCAAGGTCCTGATCCAACATCTGTTTTGCCTGAGGGAACCCAGAACAGACAGCGAGCACTGCTTCCCCTAGGAGGCCTCCTAGCTAGTCCGGACAGTTAATAGTGTAGAATGAAGCTGACATCTCTCTTGGTTTTTTTTGTATGCTAGAGTCCGTGCTGCCCTCAGGTTTTGATGACCTTTGGGCAAGACACCCTCAGCTCTCCCTTCCTCAGTGAATCTATCTTCTTGTCCTGTTTACAGATGGTAAGTACCCTAAGTAGGGTTTGCAGAGCAGGCAGTCAAGTTCCTCTAAGTGAATTTCCAGTAGTGTAGTGAAAAGCAGAAGCGTGGTCAGGTCAGCCTGTAGTCTGTTGCCAAGGGGTCATGGAGCCAAGCGCCAAAACCAGATAGGAATTGTCCTAAAAACAGTATCAGAAACATTGCCGAGGGTCCAGGAATCTGAGTCTTGATGCAATGAAGTCAGGAAGCCAAGGAAACAGACAGTTTGCCTTCAGCAAGTTGTGCCTGGGCCTGGTCTGATTTATAGCTTGCTGTTAACTAGCACAGCTGGGCCATTAAGGCTGTGTATGGTACTTAAGTGCTCTATCCTGCTGTGATTGGCTTTTCTCCCTTCGCTGTTCCTGCCATTTGCTTCTTCTCCATTGCACTGACTGAATTATGTCCAGCTCTGCCTCCTCCAATAGAGGCATCTCAGGATTGTAGCTAGATATGCCAGGCTGTTTTTCTGCCTCCTGCAATTGAGAAACCTCAGAAACGCTGTCGGTAGGAGCTTCCACCCCTCCCTGTGCTTCTGGTTGTGGCATAATGAGCTGGCTCTCTCCCTCTTCATCCTCGGAGGAATCTCCTCAAGGTGAGGCAGGCATGACACTTCTCACTGCTATTGTCACCAGCTGCTATTGCTCCTTTTCCTCTTACACATCATTGCTACACTTACTTGCTTGACAAGTAGAAATCCAGTGAGGAAGTAGGACGTAGCATCTACTGCTCTTCCTTCTCACCACCAGGTGAGAGGCAGGTGAACAAGCAAGGCAGGTCGCAATGGTGAAGAGGAAGAGCAAGTCCAGGGAGGTCTTGGCAATCAGCCCCTGCTGGGGTATGGGCCCTTTGGCGGGACCCCTACCGTGCCTACCTTAGACCTGCCTAGAGTAAGTGTGCATGACTCTGATTGGGATCATTGCTCACTGGGAGGGAAGGATAATAATAATAATATTTATTTAGTTATTACATTTCTATACCGCCCAATAGCCAAAGCTCTCTGGGCGGTTCACAAAAATTAAAACCATAGTAAGACAACCAACAGGTTAAAAGCACAAATACACAATACAATATAAAAAGCACAACCAGAATAAAAACCACGCAGCAAAATTGATATAAAATTAAAATACAGAGTTAAAACAGTAAAATTTAAATTTAAGTTAAAATTAAGTATTAAAATACTGGGAGAATAAAAAGGTCTTCAGCTGGCGACGAAAGAAGTAATAATAATAATTACTGGCGACGAAAGGAAGCTGGCGACAAAAGTAATAATAATAATAACAAATAATAATAATTTTATTTCTTACCCGCCTCTCCATTTTGATCAAGGCGGGGAACAACAGTAAATATAAAATACATAAAACTGAATTAAAACATAATACACATTGTTAAAATATCCTAAAAACATTCTACAGACACCTTAAAATTCCACTGGATAGGCCTGCCGGAACAGATCAGTCTTTATAGCTTTCTTGAATGCTAATAGACTATTAAGTTGATGAGTCTCCTCCAGCAGGCCATTCCGCAGTCTGGGAGCAGCAGAAGAGAAGGTTGTCTGGGTAATACCCATCAGCCTAACTTTGACTGACTGAAGTAGATTCTTCCCAGAGGACCTGAGTGTGCGGGGCAGATTATACAGGAGAAGGCGATCCTGTAGGTAGCCTGGACCCAAACCATGTAGGGCTTTAAAGGTGATAACCAACACTTTATACTTCGCCTGGCAACTAATTGGCAGCCAGTGAAGAGATTTTAAAACTGGTGCATTGTGGTCCCCACTGCAAGTACCAGTGACCAGCCTGGCTGCCATATTTTGAACTAGTTGAAGTTTCCAGACTAGGCACAAAGATAGCCCGAGGTAGAGCGCATTGCAGAAGTTGAGCCTTGAAGTTACCAGCGCATGTGCTATCGTCTTTAGGTCTTTCAACAATAGGAAGGGCACATCTAGCGTATCAGCCGAAGCTGATAGTAGGCACCCCTGGGCATCGCATCTATCTGGGCTGTCATTTGGAGTGACGGATCCAGAAGCACCCCTAAACTGCGAACACAGTCTTTCAGGGGGAGTATAACCTCATCCGGAACTGGTTGACACACCTCCAAACCCAGGTTGTGGCCTTTGACAGCAAACACCTCCGTCTTGTCTGGATTCAGCTTCAGTTTGAATCCAGGATTAAATCTTCCCCACCCAACTGTTTGCTTGCCAAAATCCCCCCCTTGCACATTGTTAGAAAAAGAGGGGGGAGCCTCCATTGATGCCAAACTATGTAATGTACAGTTTGATTTTCTCTGCACGTGAAAGAGACAGAGAGAGAGACTTGGCTGAACTTCACTTTGTTCATTGGTTCATTTAAGTCTCAGCTTTACCTAATGCATTTAGGAATTTTGCATCTTTATTAAAACCATTCTACTCAACGAATACACTCGTGCACAAAACAAAACAAAAAAAGAAAGCCATGACAAATTTGCTCCTTTGCTTCAAAATCTCCACTAGAAAATACATATCATACTGGGAAAATCTATGAATTCATCTCCTTGTATATTTTTGTTTTGCTAAAAATGGCTGCTGAGTTCTATTTGGATCAGGGCTGTGATGCCCAGAGAAGGAGGCAGTTAACCATTTCCCCCCCACACACACACAACATTCCCCCCACTTAACCTGCCCCTTCCTAAACCTATTACCCATGGAGAAGAAAACACACAGTTCTCCTTGTACCTGCTTATTTCCCCCTCTGCACCTAATATTAGCTTCAGTGGGGAATTTCTGATCCAAGGCACACCCACACAATGTGGTCACTCTTATCAAAAGAATGGCCTATTGGGGGTTTTATTCATGGATTTCTCATGTTCTAATTTGACCCTAAGAACAGCTTTTCAATAAAAGTGCCTTCTAGGCTCTGAGACATAATTTATTGCATAGATTTCTCCAACATCTAGGGAAGAACGGCCAATACTCTGAAGTAAGTTCTCAAGCTAAGCCAATATCCCTCCCCTTCAAGTAGGGACATATGAGAAATTCATTTCAGTTCATTTTTGATCAGGATGTTATCCAGTTCACACATTCCAGACCTAACACAGACTCGGATGCAATCTGTGGTTACTCTGTACATTTCCAAACTTGCAATGTGATTTATAGACCAAAACAAATGTGTTCAACAGCATGTGTACATTTGAAAATGTTCATGAAAAAATGCATATTTTTGAAAAACACACACATAACTATGCTTTAATCAGTGGGAGAAGAATGCATACATTTCAAAAACACGCACAATTGATGTGTACATTCAGGGACGACGACCCAAAGCTTGTAATCTGATATGGACTCGAGTCAGAATGAATTTCAAGATGGAATATATAGAACTTTGGTGAACCTAAGTTTTACTAATATGCACATCCCCTAGCTTCAGGGGGCCATTTGTCCCTCACAAAAGTGGAGGGGCATATTCAGCAATTTTGAGGTGGGAGTAGACACATGAAATTCTAAAGACCTTTGGGGGGAGTGTGTGTGTGGATCTTATCTCAATTAAAGGTAAAATATGAGGTGCCCAAGCCTTGTTTTTTTCTTTCTTTCTCTTATTTCTTTCCTAACTGGAAAAAAGTAATGGAAGCTCAGTTGCCAGTACAGCAAACTGGTGGCATTTCAACCAACTTCCTCAATACAGTGCTTCATCGGAACGATGACTTCCTATGGACCATTCTGTCAAGGAAGTTGGTTCTACATGGGCAGCCGTGATACTACTACACGGGCAACCATGATGCTTCTGGAAGTACCAGCAAGCCTTTTTTAATTTTTGCTAGAAAGAAAGAACCCATGTATGTTATGTTCAATTAACTTAACCTCTGATATCTCCCCTCTCCCCACCGTAAGTTCAAACCAATCTTTGTGGCCATTTTCATCCCACCTTCATGAAATACTAATAAAAGCAAGTACTTTGGCCAAGGTTTAGAAATAACCTAAGGAGACAAACAAAGCAGTGCAGTATGCATTTGGAAACAGCATTAAAATTGGCGGATCACCCTAATCATTGGAAAGTGTGAAAGCCTGACAGAATAGCCGTTAAATTCCAGTTACCTGCCAATGAATCGGCTACAGCCAAGGGAGCTTTGTATTTTAAAAACAAAAGTTGGCAATTCAAAGGATGTATTTATATTATGGATTTATACTGATCTGTGAGGCAGCAGACTAAGGATCTCTAACAGAATTTTCAACACTCTCACTGAAGTACTTCTTTGAGGGATGCCATGACAGTTAATCTATCACAAAACTTATTTAAGCTTGCAGTGTAGATATACTTGAAGTTGGAATGGGTATTTTGATTGGTTGAAAGTTGAAAGAAAGGGACAAGAGTTTTCTATATAACGTTGCTAGAGAGAGAAAGCAAAAAAGCAGAGTTGTTTCAGTTTGTTTAGCTATAGTTATCTGCAACTATTTCAAAAAGCAGAAGACAACTAAAAGAGAATACTTTATCAGATATTGTGCAAGTAGCATCCAATGAGCTGCTCTACCTGAGTGATCTATTTCACGCTCATGATGGTCCACTCACACAAGTTTGTAGGTCCATTACATGATGCCATCAATCTCCAGGATGTCTCTTGTGCCTTCCCCCAGAAATCTCACTTTAACCACCACCACCCCGAGGTAATCTGGTATCTAAAATAATTGTGCAATTCATTCCATCACTAGATGGCAGTGTTTCATTGAGCTTTATGGAACATTGTCCAGAGGGCAAGGTTTCGATTACAAATCACGTGGTTGTATCTGAAGAAGCCCATAGTGAAAGCCGAAAGGCCTGAGGAGAAAAAAGCCTGGTAGGGTGGGTGAATATTTTTCTTAATTTAGAGACTCTTAACGTGTTAAAAGAAACAGAAAATATCCAGGTATGGGCAGGGGCAAGCCATGAGAACATCCCAGCTGAAAATACCAAGGCAGCTGCTATCACTGAACAATTTGAATGACAGGAAAAGCTGGATACAGGGAACTACATATCGAGAGCAAATTCTCTATCAGATGTGTTAGAATTTGTGCTGCTTACACAATGCTGGACTTCTACAGAATGTTATGACTTTGTAAATTTCACCAGGTCCTACATACATACAAGTGACATCAGCTGAAATTCCCTTTTCTGTTCAACTGTTAAAGATACAGGAGCCCTTTGTAAATATTATCCTTGGTAAGCATACTCTGCTGTTTTGAAAGGACCTGTTCATGATTACTACATATTATTTCCCCAACCAATAGTATGAGGGGTATGAGTTGTTGGCAAAAAGACATACCTCCCCCAAATGCATCCATCATCATGTGACATGCAGCATGACCCTTTCTGAACTATTGGACACAACAAGCTGTTCCCTGCTATTAAAATGGGCATCCTTTCAGCACTTTTCATCCAGTTACAACATGTACAATTGAATGACCTTTTAGCACTTTGTGCAGGTAAAGACTTGGCTACATTCAACAATGAGTGATGATTGATTGTCTGCCTTGTGTTTGTTGAGTGAGAAAAAACGCAGGAGAGATTGATAAAAGAATTATTGACCATTGTGGCCAAGACACTTGAAGACTCCAGTTTTTGTTTAAAGAACGATCCACTAGGTATTATATTTTCCTTTATGTTATGGACAGACAAACATTAACAAATATGTCAGACTGGTTTCAGATCTGAAATGTGGCATTCAGTACAGCCAAGGCAAATTCTGTGTAAAAGGTGTGAAATTAAGTCTTAGACTTTTTAAAATTTGGTTTCAATGGACAAATTGAAGCTGTCTGTCTTTCTAGTGCCTTACTCTGTTATTGTCAAAGGGACAAATAAAGCAATTCATTAGTTGTTCTGAAATGTTTAACCCCATACCATTCAGTAAATCATCAAGAGGTCCAGCTGACCATTGTTTCTAGTTGCTTCTTTTTGGCACCATGTAATGTTGCATGGGATTCAGTCATATAAAGCCTACAAATAGTCAAGCCAACAACCTGTACTTACAAGTCATAGACTTTGCCCACCCCCTAGAATTATTTCTGCAGACACCAATGACCCTACACCCACCAGAATAATGTAATAATACATCCAGATTTTCCCTTAATACTAGCGTACGCTCTCAAGCTTGCCATCATTAGCTAGAAGTTACCTCCTTTAGCTTGAACTTTTCTATTTAGTCACTTTAATACTTTCCTAGCTCCCTAACTATTGCTCACTACACCCAAGTTTGGCACTTGTTGCAAACCTATTAATAAGTCTCAGGCCATTTCTACACCTGCCTTTTTCCCCGGGATCATCCCTGTGCATCCAAATGACACACAGGGGATCCCAGGAGCAGGCAGGGACGATCCCTCCATTTTCCTGGATAATCCTTAGGGGTAGAAAGGGCCTCAGTGGAATTTGTATTCTCTCTCTCTCTCTCTCTCTCTCTCTCTCTCGTTTCACACAGAAATGTCTGTGTTCTTTTTAGAGAAACCACAATAATTCAGCCTTGATTATGTTTTGTTAAAGCTATTACTGGTCTGCCAGAGGAACAATCTGCAGTTGTGGCATCATTTCAGACATCTGTTTCAGCGCTCTGGGCATTATGCAGCAAATCTAAGACTGCACGTATGGTTTTAAATATGACAAAATGAAAAAAAGTTTTACAACAACAACAACAACATGGGATCTAAAATTAACAAGCCCTCGTTGTGCTGTTTTCAAGACTCTCCTGATAATAAAATTTAATTCTGCATGCCGCTAGCGGCCATGTAAATGCCAAATGGCTGCTTACCAGCACATTTCTGAAAGTGAGAGACAATCAGAAGGCCAGTGCCAGTCCTAGGTTTTGGATCATCCTTGGCCAAAACATCCTGAGTAGGCCCCTCACCATCTTCTGCCAGCTGCTGTTGCTTCTCTTGCTTACTTGCCACAGAAACAGCTGGTGGGCAAGTCAGTCAGCCGTCATTCACTCCCTCTTGGCCTGCCAAATAAGCAGAGGGTGATGGTGAGGAGGAGCATCAGTGAAATGGGGGGAAGATATTGGTGGAGGGTCCAATGGCGGGACATCCCAACTACTGATGCCATTTTTCAGAAAGAGGAAGGATTCATCGGGCCTATTCAGACAACACGCTAAGCCATGGTTAGGGCGCTAACTCTTTTGCAGCAAATAATTAGTAAGCAAGTTTAAACCATGGTTATGTAGCCATGGTTCACATGACGTGCTAAGCCATAATACTTAACAACTGTGGCTTAGCATGTCATCTGAAAAGGGTCATCAGCCCAATCGGTTACAGGAACTATCTGCAATCAAATGGCTGAGCGAAAATGAATTATATGGCAAAGCCATGTGAATACTCCACAAAAAAACAGAAAGGCTTTCATCAAATCATCTGATTGTGGACTGGTGGTTACTGAATGTACATGATACAAAATCAATGTTACACCCAGATCCTAAATGCACTTTACTTGGGAGTAGGTCTCATTGATTAGAGAGTGGAGCTTACTTACCCTGTAACACAAAAGCTAGCGTATATTTAATGTGATGTATCGGCTTTGTCATATAATTCATTTTTGCTTACCCATTTGGTCACAGATAGTTCCTGTAACCAACTGTGCTGTCAACTGTGCTCTCTTTCTAAAATGTGGCATTAATCAACGCCACTGTTGGATAAGTGACATCCAACATTTCTGTTTCTAATTTCCACAATTGATGAGCTGTTTGTATATCTAAGACACTTTTCATATTGGCCAGCATCTGGCCTTTGTAGCAAATGGGTTGTGGATTTGGGAAGATGAAGAAGCAAATGAAGTTTCCCTTTCTGAGACATAAAACTAAATTCTATCTGTAGGGTGAGAGGACCAAGAGGCTCCACAGGATTCCCAGGCGCCAAAGTACGAACCAAAGTAAAAGGACAATAACCATCACTTTTCAAAAAATCCATGGTGGTATTCTGCGGCGTCTCAAGGTTGACTTCCTACACTAGACAAAGAAAAGTAGCCCACCCTCATCTTTTTCTTATGCAGATAAAAAGCAGTTTGAAAATATTTGTATTACAGTTTGGGGCATGAAAAGCTGCTTTTAATTAATGCTGGTCATTCTCTGTATTACAAGTGCTGCTGTTTTTAATATTTCTCTTTTTTTAGCTACTATTGATTATTTTTTGGTAGTGTGCATACTATTTTAAACTGCAGTAGGCACAATATCTTTAATGTTTGAGATAGGGTGACCATATGAAAAGGAGGACAGGGCTCCTGTATCTTTAACAGTTGTATTGAAAAGGAAATTTCAGCAGGTGTCATTTGTATATATGGGGAACCTGGTGAAATTTCCTCTTCACCACAACAGTTAAAGCAGCAGGAGTATAGCTAGAGTGACCAGATACAAAAGAAGGCAAGGCTTCTTTCCCGGAAACACATGTTATTTTGACCTTGTGAATGGAAATTGCAAATGTGAATTAATTGGAAAGTTGTGAGAGTAATCATGTGACTGTAGCAAGCCTATAACAGGGTCAGCATAGGTGGCCACACACTTATCTACTTTGGCATTTCATGCTGTGGCTTTATTAGAATTCAATTAGGATTTCCTTGATGAAAATCCTAAGAAGAATATATTTCATAATAACCCATTAATGTGCCACTGGTCCAGAGGAGATGCCAAGAGGGAGAAAACAGCCATTGCTCCTTTGCATATGTTCATTTAGGGCTTTTCTACAAGAGGCATTTACTGTATGCTCATCATTCTCTACTCACAGTTGTTTATACATTACGGCCCTCCAATTTCGCTTCAGTGTCTAACCAGCACTTCTAACAATTTTTTAAGAGCAGGGAAAATACAGCATTTAATTGTGAAAGAGAGAGAAAAATGCTGCTTTTGGGCTTCTTTGAAGACAAGGCAGGATATAAACATAGCCAGTAAATAAATAAATACTCACAAGCCCATTCACTTCAGTGGGACTTACTCCCAGGAAAGTAAGTACAAGATTGCAACCTTTATCAACTCTGTAGCTCTGGGCCAATTATTCCTCTCTGGCCTCGAAACAAATTAGAAGAGTGCATGTAAATGCAATGAGTTTTATACACAAGGCAATCTAATTTTGCTAGAACTATAAAAATAATGAGCTTGTAGCAGACACTTTCTTTAGTTCTTCTGCTGGCAACCTTGGCAACTCTAATAGCCTTTATCTCCATCTGGTTCTAGAAACCATCTTGGATGCGGATTACAACAGCATGATTGTGAAAACGTATGACAGTGAAGAATGGGAGGCTGAACAGCAAGGAGTTATGTACTTTTCAGTTAGGGAAAGGCTACAGAGCTGAGCCAATTAAGGGAGCTGGTTTAGCCTAGTGCCTAGGAACGTGATCTAGAAAGTACCTCACTCAAATCTGATCTCATGCATGACTCAGTAGGCCAGAAGCAAGCTGTGCTTCTTCTGCAAAGAGGGGGTGATTATACTGATCTACTCCTACTGGGCCATTGCAAGGAAGTTTGAGATCCAAAGAGCCCCTTAATGTAAGCGGAGTGCAAGGTGTGTGTGTGTGTATTTGCCGATTCCCCTTTCTCACCTGAAGTATCCTGCACTGCATCACATGCCATCCTGGAGATTCCCCTCCCCAACAAAAGCTCAGGAGTGGCTTTTGGAGGGTGAGGGGGGATGCAAGGGTCTTACGTAGGAAAGGAGTTATGGGGAAGCTTTGCTGTGTGGGGGAAACTCAACCCATGGTTCTTAAGATCCAAAGTAATGCATGAGAAATGCTTTCCGCACTCAATAAACAGCCCGGCACTCGAACACAGATCCCATGAGATATTGCAAAGGTAAGGCATGACCTAAGTAGAACAGCCCTCCCTCCCCTAACACAAGAAACAATACATGTGTAAGAGGACTTTGATGCCCTGGTTCATGCATGCTAATCCATGGCTTATTTAACTAGGGTCACCGTATGAAAAGGAGGACAGGATTCCTGCAGTTACAGAGAAAAGGGAATTTCAGGAGGTGTCATTTGGATGCATGCAGCACCTGGTGAAATTCCTTCTTCATCACAACAGTTAAAGCTGCAGGAACCCTACCCTTTTGTATAGCTGTACTAGAGTGACCAGATACAAAAGAGGACAGGGCTCCTGCAGCTTTAACTGTTGTGATGAAGAGGGGATTTCTTTTGTAAACCGCCCAGAGAGTTTCGGCTATGGGGCTGTATATAAATGTAATTAATAAATAAATAAATTTCACCAGGTGCTGCATGCATACAAACAACAACTGCTGAAATCCCTTTTTCTATGCAACTGTTAAAGATACAGGAGCCCTGTCCTCCTTTTCATGTGGTCACCCTAGTTTAATCCATGGTTTGTCTGGCAAATAATCAAACAAACTGCATTTTGTTTTCTCAATCCCTGGGTTGTTTCCCTCTTCCCTCGCCCTGCCTGTATCCCAAATGCCTTCGTACAGTGGTGCTTTACTATTGGCATGTGGAGCTGCTACGTTTTTTACACTTTTATGCTCGTGTAGTAACAAGGTTTAAGCAATCCAGAATTCACAACCTAAAAATAAACTATAGGTTCTTTTTCTGGGTTGTTCATGGTTATCAAACCCCTGGTTAACAAACCCTTGGTTTATTAATGTGGCTACATTCATACATAATGACAAACCAGAAGCGGTTTGCCAAGTGGCACGGAGAGAGCAACCCCAATCCAAAGCCCCTTTGGACACACAAAGGATTAGATGTTCTTTGGATCCTGGTCACAGTTTTAAAAGGTTCTTGTTTAGACTAGAAAAGATTGACAATAACTTAATAACTTTCTCCTTCTCCTAAATGTCCTGGACTTCCTCTAACACTTTGAAGACAAGATTACAAAGTAGTCCTAAAACAAATTTTGGTAAACCAAATGTTTAACCATCAGGACTTCCCTGGTGTTTTGTGTGGAGAAGAAACAGTATGTACTTATAATAATGTTCCTTTCCACGCTAAAAGTGATCTGGCTTTTATTTGGTACCATGTAAAGTCCCCCATTTGTTTGGTTTGATGCTGGTGCAACATGAAACTATTCATCTACTCCCTAGAATAACAATGTATTTACTTGCAACTGGGTTAGTTTGGGACAACTGGAATATACTGACCTGACCAAGGTTGTCATGATTGGTTTTGCCCTTCCATCGTGTTAAAAAAAGGAAGACATTCCAAAATGTCAGGGGAGGCCTTTCTCTTGTTCCCATCATCACCACAGGCACACCTGGTGGGAACGCGGGAGAGGGTCTTCTCAGTGACTGCTCCAAGGTGCAGAGACCCAAGGCTGCCTTCCAGTAATGTACACACTCACATACCACCCAGGAAGGCTAGACTGGCTCCCTCCTTGCTATGTTTTTGGAGGCAGGAAAAAACTTTTTTGTTCCAGCAGGCCAAGAGAAGGCCCAGATGGGTGGTGTGTATGGGGGGGGGGTGTGCATTTCCGGAAGTGTGTCCCTCAGCCCTCTGCTGTGACAATCCAGGCCTTTTCTTGGTCGCAATTGCACCAGCCAAGAAAAGGCCCAGATGGGCATAGGGGAGGAGTGGGGTGCAGAACGCATTTCCGAAAGCCTGGAAGTGCCTCCTTTAAGGCCCTCCCCCATGCTGATCCAGGCTTCTTTGTGGCCGGCGGATGGCCGCACATGTGGGGCGCAACTTTTCCAAACATTATTGAAATTTTGGAATTTCCCTGTGGACTCCGGTTTGCTACCCACCCATTTCCAGACTTTCCAGTCCGGGGAAATCCAGGCAATTGGTCACTGTGGCGTTACTCCACAATTGATTATATTGTACAGTATATGTCTGGATTAGTATGTCTGGTAAGTAGGGAATGTTAGAACTGAGTGGGTGTGGTTTATGATGTAATAGAGTGTGTTGGGAGTTGTAGAAGTGAGTTTTTTTAGGTTTTGTTTTCTTGTGTTTTTTATTTGTAAAGTAAGAAGAGTTTAGATTCTAGGGATTTAGGATTGGTGTAAAGAGAGAGAGGTGGTTGGTGTGTGGAGAGTTTAGATTAGGCAGGACTGAAAGTATTATATTTTTATTTAAAGCTTTAAAATAACAATAAATTTATTATTATTCTGTTAGCTACCAAATACCATGTGTCAGCTTGGCATTATTTATCTGCCTTACAGTTATTAAACACCCACCCCATATTATACCCATAGTATATTTACAGCAGATCCTGTATTAAACCTGTTTTCCTCATAGCTAGGGGAAAGGTTTTAATTAATCCTCCCTCAGATTTTCAAGTGGTGGTGCTTGGTCTGAGAAGGGTTTATGTGACGGGCCTAGTGTAAAGGTTTGTTACGTCGCCGTCACCATATCTGGGAACATCAGTAGGTTTTCTATAGATGGAGGTAATAAGATGTTCTCCTGTCACACTTCCCCATCCCCGTTTGCCAAGGGGCAAACTTGGGAAGCTGTGTGTATTTTATTCACATACCCGTCTTGTTCACATATAAAAACAGAGATGGGAATGTGTGGAGCAAAGAAACAACACTCAGCCACCTTGCTGAGTGCTAAGCAATTTTCTCCCAGTCTAGCTCACTTTCTGTACCTGGACTTGTAGAAAATTGCTTCAAACAGTACTGAAGAGAGAAGTAAGGTAGGAGAGGGAATTCACTCCCAGCGCCTGTCCAAAACATTTTGCTGCCGAAGGCAGGATAGCAAATGGTGCCCCTCCCTCAAGGTACAGAGTAATAAAAGCCAGCCACATTACTTTAGCACCTGAGGCAAGAATTCTTGCAGGCAATTTCCCCATCCCTGTCAGTAAAAATACAACAATAAAACATTAAATAGCTAACAATTGCTGCCCTGTCACAACACCCAAAATTTACTGCCTGAAGCAGCTGCCTCACTCTTCCTAATCATAGGGCCAGCCCTGCCCATCTAAATGCTCCTTTTAATGTAAGAAGCACACACACACACTTTAAAGATAAACACTTCATCCATGGATGGCTGTCCAGTTTGGCCCTAAACCATGGAATGTAGCTCAAGTCTGAGAAAGATAAACTTGTAACACGGGTTCCTTATCTTACACTTCTGAGGAACCAGATTCCAGTCTTTTCCCAGAGCTTCAAGAAACACTTGCCAAATACTGTGTCCCACACAACTTCCATGCCTCTCTTAAGAGTTTCACTCATTTTTGCACCCATTCCTTCCCTCCTGGCTTCAACATTTCCTGACCCTTGAATGTCAAGGAATCTTATTTCATTTACTTATTTCATTGTCTCATGAAATGTTTTCTACTGTCAGTTTGGACACAAAAAGGGAAGGAAGTCTCAGGATGCAATAGAAAGGTTTATTTTACAAAAGCCCAACACGTTTTGGCCTCTTGAACGACCTTCTTCAGGAGGTTGTTATAATGTTTGCAGAAATTATTAACAGCAGATTGTCTTGTGATAGCGACTAGACCCAAACCAAGACATTTTCTGCTGTGGATGATGCAAGTTGTAATCAGTATTTCTCCAACGTTCATAGAATCAAGGGGGAAGGCCTTTGTGGGCCTCTTCCATGTAAGAAAGAACCACTGGACCCTCCTGCCCTACCCTGGCTCCAAGGTATGCTCCCCGTGCCCCTGAGGCCAAAACAGTCTGGTGTGGGATATTAACCCTCTCAAAGTCATACTGGATCAGACCAAAGGTCCATCTAGTCCAGCATTCTCTTCACACAGTGGCCAACCAGATGCCCATAGGAAATCCATAAGAAAGACATGAGTGTGCAACAGCATCTTCTGAAGCAGGCTGACTGGACATCGAATACCCCTTTGAGGTGAACAGATTTGGGTGTGGTAGCCCCCTCGAGACAGACTGTGCTGCCTGCCCCAACTGGTCTCACAGAAGTACAGCGGGGGTGTTATCCTTTCAGCCCACCTCTCTGCTCACCAGCAAAATCTGAGGATGTTTTAATTTACTCTGCTACCACCTTCTGGTGTAAAGTAGTGCTTCACTCTCTCAAGAGCTGCTCCAATGCAAGAGTTTCAACTCCCCTATGCATGTCATCCTGTAAAACGAGTTTGCCACTGTCCATATAACAGTGACTGTTATATGGAGGTATGCTATTTTTATTTATTTATTGGCATATAGCTATATGGCTGATGCTATCATAACAGTCCAGATGTTGAAGAAGAAGGCCCCAGCTCTGAACCAAAGTAGCCTATGCTGGTTGCTAGGGTGATTGCTGAGGAGAAGTTGCAACGTCTGAATGTCTGGGAGAGGGCCAGGACATTCTTAGATAACTGAACTGTACTATCTCTTAGTAGACACCAAGAGAACAAGAGAGACTTATTTCCATGTACTTCCTTTCCACAGCTAGAAATTTCCTGTTAGAAGACTGCCTATGTATGCGGCGCCTGAGAAGATAGTGTATTAGTACCCGGCTACCTCCCTTGTGAGGTAGGCACATGCTTTGCAGCAATTAGCTCTTGTGCCTCTTTATTCAGCACCTCCTTATGTGCTGAATTGGACTTGGTACACCAGGGTATGAGCTATTTTTGCAACACAGGTATGTTGGAGTTATGTGGATTTAAGATGCTTTTACGCTCTAGCTTGACTGGTTTGTGGGCCTGCCTTTCATAACAGAAGATCTCTTTGGCTTTGGAGGATCTCTACTTCAGGATCTTTTTAAAAAAAGAAGAATTACATACATATAATAGCTGCCTGTTTTTGAAAGGCTTCATTGGGTATTTTGGGATAGAGTTTATTCAGACTGTCCAATGTAGCTATATTTAGTCAAAAGCTCATCTGGGTTGGCTCTTCTCCTCCCAACTGCATCAACCCCAATTCTCTTTGATGCTTCATCAAGTTCTGTGGGATTCTAAAATGGTTATCAGTATAAGAATTTGGGGGGACTCCAGCATTTGCGGCTGCCGTGCTCCTTGGAGAATAGGCTTGCAGAATGCCAAAGGGCCTTGGCTGTATGTGTTGTCTCTCCCAACAGGCTTCTCATTTTAGATAAGGGCCGTTGCTTTGTTCTGTAGTAATTCGGGCAGAAATCCCCCCACAAATTTCTGGCAGAGCAGAATATTTGACAGCTACAAATTGAACTGGCTAACATCAGGTTTATTTATTTATTTATTTCACCAAGGCAATCATGAAGTCTCTCATGACATCATATTCCTTGGGACCTTTGTTTCCAGAACTACAAGTGAGTAAAACAGTATCTGCATACGTTAGCTTCCTGTGTTCTAAAATAATAATAGTAAAGGCCAAAAATCTTTGTTAGAGTTTTCACACATTTTAAAAAAGCTTGTTGTGATGAAATGTTATTTTATTTTGTTGCGTGTGTGTGTGTGTGTGTGTGTGTGTGTGTGTGTGTGTGTATGTTGTTTGAATCTTTGGTTGCAGCCTTGATTTACTTTAACAAATCCCTTCTCTTGCAGTTTATTTATTTATTTATTTATTTATTACATTTATATACTGCCCCATTGCTGAAGCTCTCTGGGCGGTTCACAAAGTTGGTGGGAGTGGGGAGTTAGAATGGTTTTTTTCTGTTTGAATGGTGTCTTGTGGTTGTTTCATTTTCAGTTGAGAGGGGGAGAGAGAGTAACGGTCTTTTTTGTGGGGTGGAGATAAACATTGGCTGTCAGAGGAGTAGGAGTAGGGAATTGGAGCTTTACATTTCGGGGTGGTTAGATTTACTTGGGAGGCGGAAGGTGGTATATTTATTTTGAAATCTGATTATTAAGAAAGGAATTAATAGAACATTTATTTTAACACCATGAAGCTTAAGTTGTATTAAAACATCCTTATTCTTGTAAATAAAGTTTTCAATATTATTTTGTTATGCTAAACCATGCCTTTCTCGGTCTTATTTGTTGACAATAAAGGGGTAAAAGAAACCACAAAGGAAGTAAGACAAAGATTCGTGATAAATAAACACACACACACACACAAGTTTAAAGTTCCCTTCTAAAAGGAAGAGGGTGGTGACAGCATAATAGAGGGTAGAGGCAGTATCACAGAAGGTGGTGATGCCACACTTGCTTAAATTGACGGCTTTTATTTTGAAAGAAAAACAGCCATGGAATTTGGAATTTGCTGCTGATCTAGATGAGGGCCTATGTCAGCTCCCTGGTGAAATCCCAACCCAGGATGTCTTGGGAATTGCTATTTATAGTAAACAGTATAATAGTTAAACAGTATAATAGGGGCAAATCATGGCCATGCTGGGCAAGTCTAGGCAAGAAACTGGGGCAGGGCCTCAGTCTGAAGTGAGAGCCTGTTCTGGATTGGGGCCCCATGGCTGTTCTTCTTCAAAATAAAAGTGAACAGTTTAAGTACACTTATTAAAAAACAGTGAATAACATAACTTACAGTTTGGCCCTAAGAATATTTCATGAACAAATGTCAAAATCAATCTTTATAATAGCCTCCCATGTTGCAAGCAAAGCTTGTTGAGGTTAGATCACTTTTTGGACAAACGCACCTCCAATCTGCTTGGAGGAATGCGATTCCAAGAGAAAGTCTTCAAAGGGGAAAAGTCGGTATTGCTAATGCTTTGCTATGTTGCCACAAGTTCATCTGGAGTCCACATGTCAATAGGCTAGGGTGACCATATGAAAAGGAGGACAGGGCTCCTGTATCTTTAACAGTAATGTAGGAAAGGGAATTTCAGCAGGTGTCAATTGAAATGGGTGAAATTCCCTCTTCATCACAACAGTTAAAGCTACACTAGCTATAGTAGAGTGGCCAGATACAAAAGAGGGCAGGGCTTCTGCAGCTTTAACTGTTGTGATGAAGAGGGAATTTCACCCTCTTCAATTGACACCTGCTGAAATCCCCTTTTCTACATTACTGTTAAAGATACAGGAGCCCTGTCCTCCTTTTCATATGGTCACCCTACAATAGGCATTCAGTTGAGCATGACCGACAAAGAACCTATTATATATTGTGCCAGCAAACTTATCGTAAGCCCAGGACATACAAATCATCCATCCAATATTCCAATAAGGAAGGAGTGTAGGTCAGTGCACCTGTTTTGCATGCTGAAGGTCCTAGATTCAATCCCCAGCATCTCCAGGTAGGACTAGGAAAGAATCCTGTCTGAAATCCCGGAGAGCCACTACCAGTCTGTGTCAACAATACTGGGCTAGATGGACCCACAGTCTGACTCCCTATAACGTAGCTACCTACGTTCCTAAGAAATATGGAAAAGTAGCGTTGCCAGGTTTTATATTATCTGAAAGGCCCTTTCAAATGTGCATTGCATGAAGAGAGCTCAAGAGTTGAATCCAAATGCTACTTTAAGTCACACAATGTAAAGCTTTGAACATTGGACATGCACATTGGACATCAAGAACGAGGCAATGGAGATGTCTGCCTTGAGTGGCAAGTTCTGAGTTCTGTTACAGGGCCAACATTTGTCAATTGATGAATTATGAATTAACTACAGTCACCAGCATGCATACTTGGGGGCAGGAAGAGCGATTAGATTGAAGAAGAGACAGCAGCGACTCAGGAGAATCAAGTCACCAAGGCAAGATTTGGGTCAGTGGCAGGCTAACGGCAAAGACAAAAGAACACAGAAACCTGCCTCATAGTAGGTCAGTCTGTGTCCAATTAACCCAATATTGTATATTTTGACTGGCAGCACTGACTGCTACCTGATCCTTCTAACTGGAGAAGGTAAGGATTGAACATGGAACCTTGCGCATGCAAAGTATTTGCTCCAAGCTATCCTCCAGCCCCTGGCGATGCTGACCCATTCCACCTCAGACACATTTCTGTAGTGGCCCTCAAAAGCTTGTATAAAGCTTGGGCCAACTCATTATCTGAAAGTATAGACAAGTTTCCATGTTGTTATTTTAATTCACAGGAGCTTCCCATATGTAAGTCCCACTACAAACAAAATATGTAAACCTGGAAGAACATGCCAGGCTGGATCAAACCAAAGGCCTATGTAGTGCAGCATTCTGTTCACACCTTGGCAAGTCAGATGCCAGTGGGAAGCCCACAAGTAGTACATGAGCGCAACAGTTCATTTTGCCCAGCAACTGGCCTACTGGGGCATACTGCCTCCAATATATACCCAGTGTAACTGGTAGCCATTAATAGGTTTATCCTCCATGTCAAATTAGAGTAGGATTTAGGAGTAGCTCAGCCTACCTAAGCTCAAAATTGGAGGACATGGGTGTATACCTTTTCCGTATTATGATCTATGTCACAGAAATGGATTTGAACAAACACTGAAGTATGAGACAAAGCCTTTTCTAAGTGCTAAACGTTTCCCCCCACGTTTCAAAACTACGTCATGTTGACATGTAACAGCTGGGCTTCATCAAATTGGCTCCGTGTTCTAACTTATTCCTTACGGGCAGCTGTATTTATTTATGTATGTATAAATTTGTATTTATTTATGTATTTATTTATTTATAAATTTAAATAAATTTATTTATTTATTTATTTACAGTTTTCCTGTCGTTCCCTGACAGGAGACATAACTTTATAGCATTATTTTTATGTTACAAGCCATGTGTATTAATTTAACATGATCGCTTTATCTCCAGTAATACGGGGCTGGATCCAAAGAACTGTGAGGGAAAGGGAAATCGCTGCAAGTGCTGTTCCACAAATGTTTGCACAAGAGCTTATACGTGTGTTTATGCAGAGCTACCATAGGTAGGTTCAAAGGCAGTTCTCATGCCTCCACCTGTGGAAGGGGTTGAGAAATCCCTCACACAAGAAGAAAAGTGAATCTGGATTGTTTCTTACTTAACTATCTGGCTCCAGTACAGCAATTCCATCAGTGGGAAAATACCTTCTGCATGTGGAAAGGTGCCTTTGAATTGAACGCAATGGATTTTACAACTTTCATGCTTTTTCGTAATGCAACAGACCTTTTTCCTGGGCAAGATGCTTCTTCACGTCGCATACATTTTCTGAATATGGCTTATGCAGCCTTTTGTATTAATGCAGTGATTACAGCATCAAGAAAAATATGCTCTTCAACATCTAGTAACAAATCCAAATTGGCAAGCTGGCTTTGTTTTGCTTCCATCATGCTTTCCTAGTGTCAGGGTCAAGTCACAGGCAGTTAATCAAACAGTTACATCCATGCATGTACTGGGCTCATCTACACCAAGCAGGATATTCCACTATGAAAAAGTGGTATGAAAGCAGTATATAAAAAGCAGGAGTCACACTACTGCTATATAGTGGTACTGAAGTGCACTGATGACTGTTGGGGCCCACTGACACATACCATATACTACTTTCATAGTGCTATATCCTGCTTGGTGTAGATGTGCCATGGGCCCCAGCAGTTGTCAGTGCACTTCATTACCACTATAAAGCAGTAGTGCAGATCCTACAGTGCATTTCAATAGCACTATAAAGCAGTAGTGTGGCTCCTGCCTTTTATATACCGCTTTCATACCACTTTCATAGTGGAATATCCTGCTTGGTGTAGATGAGCCCACAGTCTTACCTGGCAAGGTAGACCATACCTTGTAGTAGAAAGATGGTAACCAAATATAATTACAATAGATGTATCTCCTAGTGGACTGTATTACTCCGAAGTAATTTTATATTTTAATCATATGTGTATGAAAAATAAGATGTTATCTAAAGTGAAATTTCCTATGATGTATCTTTATTTCTATCCAATTTAATTGTTCATCTCTGGTTTAAACATCAGAATGAAGGTTACTGCAATGAAACATACACAAGGCTTCTGGGGATTGATTTGCATGGATGGTTACATGTAGATTTCACCTCTCAAGAGAGAGAATATAATCAGTTTCTCCGCAAGTGGAGCTCCACTGAGACCTGGTTAAATAATTGCATTTATTCCATCCAAATACTCAGGGGCTCTCTATATGCGGAGAAAGCCCTGCAGTGGCTGGGAATATGATGCAGATGCAGCTTCACAGCCACCACAGGGCTTTCCCACAAAGCTGCGCATTGAAAAAGTCAGAAATTTACCCTGACTTTTTTATTGGGAGTGAAGTCAGTACGACTCTTCCACAATCTGACATTGCTCCGGAGCCAATCCAGAGCCAATCCAGGGGATGATCCTGGTGGAAGACAACCTGCGTTTGTATGCTTTCTATCAGGAAGAGGGTGTGTGTGGCTGCAATATCCGGATGGCCACTGGAAACTCCATGCTCTCTCCTTGGCATCAGGATTACCTGACACCACTGTGGGTGAGTAAAACCACGGAGTTTTGTAGGGAGGCAATACCATCTCAGCGCTGTGAAGATGGCCTCATCAGTGACCATGGTTTGGAGAATGGATAGTCCTATGTCAGAAGCAGGCTTTTCAGTGACAGTGACACCAAGGGCCACCTCCTCAGCCCTTGTCTAGATGTAAGGAGTTGCCTCAACTAATATTGCCAGGATTCGATCATTTTTGTCTGTCTCTTCTGCCAAGACTCTTGTTCATGCATTGGTTATTTCTCGGTTGGACTACTGCAACCTTCTTCTCACTGGCCTTCCTTCTTCTCACATCAGTCCGTTGGTTTCTGTTCACCACTCTGCTGCTAAGATCATCTTCTTGGCTCGCCGCTCTGACCATGTTACTCCACTTCTGAAATCTCTTCATTGGCTTCCAATTCACTTCAGAATCCAATATAAACTTCTCCTGTTGACCTACAAAGCTTTTCACTGTCTAGCTCCTTCCTATCTTTCCTCTCTCATCTCACACTATTCCCCCGCTCGTGCTCTTCGCTCCTCTGATGCCATGTTTCTCACCTGCCCAAGGGTCTCTACTTCCCTTGCTCGGCTTCGTCCATTTTCTTCCGCTGCCCCTTACGCCTGGAACGCTCTTCCAGAACATTTGAGAACTACAAGTTCAGTCGCAGCTTTTAAAGCTCAGCTAAAAACTTTTCTTTTTCCTAAAGCTTTTAAAACTTGATTTTGTTCTGACGTTATACTGCTAGTTTTACACTACCCTGTGCCTGTTTGGTGCATTCTCTTCCCCTCCTTATTGTTTTATTATGATTTTATTAGAATGTAAGCCTACATTCTAATGTAGGGTCTTGCTATTTACTGTTTTACTCTGTACAGCACCATGTACACTGATGGTGCTATATAAATAAATAATAATAATAATAATAAACTGGTTTTCTCCAGCCCAGGACCATGTATTTGAAATGGCAAGTGGTTCTTCAAGGTCTTCTGCAGAGACTTTTCCTACTCTTGCTAGCTCAACATACAGCCTTTAAATAGAGACATCATGAATTGAACCTGGGACTTTCTACAATCATGCAAAGCATGTACTCTACTGCCAACCACTAATAATGAGATGCCACATCTCTAAAAGCTACCAAAACACAGTGCCAGAGGAGATTCGTCAGCTTAAAGCTCTCTCTGAGTTCGAGACAGCTGTGAAGACTAGTCTCTTCTGGCAAGCCCACCCAGATGAATTTTAAACCTAAGAATTTTAAGGTGCTGTGATTGTTATTTTAATATTGTATTGGTTCTATATGCTCTTTTAACTCATTTTATGTATTATATTGTGTTTTGTGTTGTTCCCCGCCTCGATCCAGAGGGAGAGGCGGGTAATAAATATATAAGTATATCATTATTATTATTATTATTATTATTATTATTATTATTTTACCCAATCTAGCCCAAGGCCCAGATTCTGCACAACATTCTTGCCATTGTGTCACACTGTCCCAGCAACACCACGCCCCTCCACCTGGGTACCCAGCAGCTCGGCCTTTTCTGCAGAATCTCTTCCTACTAAAAATACATTGGGGTCCTGCATGGCCACAATTTGGATATTCCAACTGTCTGTCTGTGCTCTTTTTGGCTGTAGAGCCCTGCCAGCTATCTGTTGGGAATGGGTGAGTGGCAGAAAAAATGTGCTGATGTAGTAGCAGCAGCATACAGGGATGTTATAAAAGGGTAGGAAAGCCAGCCCACATAGTCTCCAACACTTAACCTAGCCACAAGACACGTACATTTCTTCAAGCTCCCTGTTTCTTTTGGAAACTATTTCCATCCCTGTATGTTTTCCGTGGGAATAATCAGTTCTTTGGTAGAGCAGAACAGCTGGGGAACATTGGTTGCCTGATGTGGTAGGTATGCACAGAAGGCATTTCTGTAAGCATTGTTTTGGCAGCAATGTCAGACGGGACCCTTCCGAAGAAAAACGTACTATCCAATTGACATCTGAGTCACCGAAAGCATCCCTAAGAAACTGTTATGAATTTCCTGTGGTTAGATGTACTGGCTTTACGCCTACATATGAAATTTCATTTCCAGTGAAATCATGTAGGAAGAGATCCTGCTGAAAGATCTCAGATCTGTGGGGGAAGAAAGTAGGGTCTTTTAAGGCTGTGGCCTCAAGCTTATGAAACACACTTCTTGAAAACACCACCCTTTATTCAACCCTGCCATTAAAATAATAATAATAAAGCAATGCAGGAGTTTTCCTCTTCCTGAAGGTTTCTCGGAATTTTGTATAACCTACACTTTGATAAAGGTGCTTATTTATACTCAAGAGTTCAACCATTCTTTATTTGTAATGTATTTTGATAGCTTTCATAAGTTACAAGTCGCAATTTTTCATTTTTTGCAAGTTGCTTTGGGCCATCAATTAAATCATAACCATAAATATACAATTAGCTCTAGAGATGTACTGTCAAGGGAGCATATTTCCCACAATTGTGAGGAGCTATTAAGAAGGGAGTCTTTTCAGAAGGTGAAAATTCAATAGCACGCTACAAGAATAACATGCAATAACTGTACTGAATAACATACAATAACTATGACTGCATTATTATTATTATTATTATTATTATTATTATTATTATTATTATTATTATTTATCATATTTATACCCCGCTCCTCAGCCAAAAAAGGCTCTCAGAGCGGCTTACACTTAGCAAAAAAAGACAGTTGCTGCTATTGCCATTGTTGCTGCTGCTGGTTTTACTGTTGTGTTTTATTGTCTTTATTGCTATTTAATGGTGTTATGTTTTACTGCTTTTAGTATTTTAACTGTTTTTATGTATTTTACTGCAGTGAGCTGCCTTAGGAGGGCTTCTGCCTTGAAAGGAGGCCAAGAAATGTTTTAAAAACATTTTTTTAAAAAGGAAGAGGGGTCATCAAATGTTTGTACATGTATAACGAACAGGGTAGAATTGGGGAAGCTCTGTAAAAGATAATAGATTTTACATGATAAAGAGAATTAGAAAGGAAAAGCTGAACAAATCTATGTTAACTAAGCAAAAATAAACAACACAGATTTAGAAACAAACAAGTGATAGTTTATTGAGAGTGTTGTTGGAGCACACAATATGCATATATTTAAAAACCTAGAGACCCTTAAAATGCCAAACATAACATCAGTGTTGATATAGGCAATTTAATACAGTTGTGTGAATATTGTTCAGCCAAACATTTCAGGTCTGAGAAAGTAGAGATCAATATATCATCTATAATCTAATCAGAAAAGGAAAGGTGACTGACCCGTGCCCAAGGTTTTACAAAGAACATCCACCAGTATAACACTGCAGTCTTTTGTATCTGTGGGAGACACTTTAAAAAATTATATAGGGATCAGTGGGTTGGATTCAGACTATGTTAGTTGCACTTAGTTCCACTATGTTAGTTGCACTGAAATCAATGTGACTGAAATCAGTAAGTCATGACTGGATATTTTTACATAGCTTGCTTGAAATTCAGGACATGTAGCCTCCCTCACAATAGCGGCCAGCATTCCAGCAGAAAGCAAACCAAGCCACATATATGTCAACACGACATTCTAAAATAAAAAATGATGCTTAAAACTGAGGTTCATTTGTTGGTTTGTTTTAGGAGCAGATGTTGATATTAGTATGCTCTACACAGTAGAAGTCTACTGTATCATGATCAGAACTCGGGGATACAGGTAAAAGTACAGTAAGTGAAACTCTGCCCAGCAGGGGCACTGCCAGGCACCTGTCCAAATGTACGTAGAGGTGTGTATCTGTGTGTGTGTGTGTGTATGTGTGTGTGTGAGAGAGAGAGGGGGGGGAGGAGGACTGAACTCAGCCACACACCCTGTCTGCATCGCTTTCACACACTCATTAGAAGGGTAGGGACAGTGTCCAACAGAAGGTATGGCCTTGTTAAAATGATAGAGCACATGTATTTCTTTAAAAAGATGATGAAGATCAGAATCACTCCATGGAATTCATATGCCATACCTTGTTTTCTCCTGTCATTCCCCTCAACTGAACAACTGGACAAGTGAGCCAAATGAATGCAATTGGAACTATACAGGGTAATTTTTTTTAATCACCATTGATTCCTTCTAACCAATGAGAAAGGAAGGTGTTTCTGTTGTTTCTGTAACAGGATTATGATATCTTCTTCCAATTATCTGAAAAAAATATTAAAAGCAAATTCTGGGTGAAGCTTCATACAGATGAATTACAATAAACTCATTGGGTCCCTTCACACACTACAGATTAAGTACCAAACAAAATAATCTACAGCAGAAGATCATTGGGTTGGATCCAGACTTACTCATATGTAGACTCAATTAAATCAATGGGCCTTGATTTCAAGTCATGACTAATTTAGGTCCAATTTATTTCACTGGGTCTACTTTAAGTATGTCATGACTAATTTAAATCTGTCTGATTTCAGTGGGTCTACTCAAAGTATATATCTGAATCCAACTCCATGTGCTTAAACCTGCATCCACCACAATTACAATATCAGAAACTGAAGGACAAGTGCTTTAATAAATAAAAGCAATGGCTAAGCTACCATTACCACACAAAAAGGAGTAAATGCATCAAAATAATTCTTAGAAAATATTAAATGGTGAAATGCTTATCATTGAACATTAAAGGATTTACCAACCCTATTAAAATGATGAGTTCTGAAAAATTTCAATGTCAATATCTTATTACTTCAAGAGAAACATGTGGACCAGCAACATGGAATGCCTTTTGAAACAATTTGTTTGATAAAGTGCATCCCTTATAAATGACTTCCAAAATAAATAAATTGAATGTTATTATATGATCGCAGATTCTAGCACAGTTTTCTTGGGAGAGAGTGTTTTATTTATTTATCTATTGCATTTCTATCCTGCCTTTGTTCCTCCAAAAAACCTAAGGTGGTGTACATAATCCTCCTCCTCTCCATTTTATCCTCACAACAGCAATCTTGTGATGTACGTTGGGCTGAGAGTCTGTGAGCAATTTATTGCACACTCAAGAATGGCCACTCACTGACATTTGTGGGTCCTTTGGATGACATAATCAACCTCCAGGATGTCACCCACACTTCCCCCCATTCCACTTTAAAAAAAATACAGAGATAATCAGCTATTTTTTTAAAAAATGTGCAAAATCGCCCCCATGTAAAGTTGGCCTATAATTCCTCCACTATAATTCCTCCACTAGATGACACCATTTCATTGAAGTCAATAGAGCATGCAAAGACAAGAAGTATTCAATTTAAACCACGTGGCCGCTCGTGGCTGCCCATGTAATGATGCCGATCGTAATCCCAGAAAGGAAGCAGAATCAGAAAGCTCCAGGAAAGCAGCAGTTTTTTTAAAAAAAATGTAGAGCAGTTCTGTGACTGGCCCATAGTCATCCAGTGAGTTTCTATGGACGAGTGGTTGCTAGAACCCAGATCTCCTGAGCCCCAGTCCAACACACTAACCACTACACCACAGTGGCTCCCCATAATACCCATAAAATGACCATAATCTTACAGATATTTGGCTATTTTATAATCAGAGGTTTAATTACTATAAACTTTACTCACCACAAGTTTTCCATAGATTATTGACATGCTCATTTTAGTCCTCCCCTCTACCCCCACCCCCAACACCTAATATAATAAGGGGCATTTTGCTAATTAACAATAATAATCTCCATTAATAATTGTCTGGACTTACATGAGACTAAGACTCCTTGAAGAGAATCTTGATTTTTGAGTGCCGATCTTGTTACATTTTGTCCTGAGTTCAGCTGGTGGATAGCTGTTGACTCCAACTGTTGTGCCAAGTGAGTATAGAAATAACATCAATGACATTTGGAAATAGATGCTGCCATGCTTTCTTTTTGCTTTAGACAGATGTTCAGCTTTCCCCACTATCATCTTTAATTTGATAGACATAATAAGAGACATTGAAAGACTGGAAAATCAATTGAAGTGAAAGGCCATTTTCATTGGCACAATTTAGAGACAGCAGTTCTACTATCCCATCTGTTTTTAGTCCACCTTCTTCAAGCTCACAAATTTCTCTGGTTCTTTAGAGATCACCAGACCCCTCTTCAGGGTTCAATCTGAAAGCATGAAGGGGCAAATTCGAAGCACATGAGACTAACCTCTTCCCCCCCTTTAGCCCTGGCTGAACAACCTTAGCATCCTCCCACTTGTATTCCCCAGAAACTGGTACTGAGAGGCATCCTGCACCCAGTAGTGGAGGCAATGCTTAGCCATCATGTCTACTAACTAAGGATAGTTTTATCCTCCGTGAGATGGAATTAGTGCTTACTTTTTAAAGAAAACTAAATCTGGGTGTGTGTTTTAATCTGCATGGGCGATACACTATTCCTCTGTAAGCCCTGTTTAATTCTAATTACGTGGGGAGAGCTGAGGCTGCAATTGCTTAGTGGTGAGGGGGAAGCACTCTGCATATGCTCAGAGGCATTCTGTTATTACTGAGCTGTTATTTTTGCTTAAGAATTCTGTGCTATGGATTCACTGACCTTAGGTTAGCCATTTATTGTTGTGCCCCATTGTTCCTCAGCTATAAAATGGGCCCAGTGTCTTCTAGATAAGATAAATACAGGACTGTGTAGATAGATAGATATAATACACATTTAACTTACCATATGCATTATATGTATCTGCCTTACCATGTAGTTTGTCCCTGTGGTGTTATTACATTGAATCATCATTTTAGTTCCCACTTTCTACTTGTAGCATAGCTGACTGTGGCTTCTGCTGGCCCATCATTATCTATCAGGCCATGTTGTCGGGCTGTCAGACTCATTCGTCCCTATATTCTTCAGTAAAATGTTAGGTATGAAGTAGCACTCGTTCTGATATCAGTAGCATTGTGATATCTAGGGACGAGGGGACCTTATAGATGCGAAGGAGCAAGTGGGATTGTGCTGCCAGGCCTGCACCAATGTTTCTGTGCCCCATCCCTGACCTCTGCACCTAGGACCAAGGAACTGAAAGGAAGCATTTATGTGCATAGGTCATGTCCAATACACAGCCCCACTCTCTCCTGCATGCATAGAATGAGCACATGGAGGAGAAGGTCTGAAAGGGGCAAATGAAGCTAATGCAAATGTTATAATATAATCATCATCATCATCATCATCATCATCATCTATTTTTTAAAATGGGATGGAAAGGATCAGCTGGTTTTTTGTTGTTGTTTTAAGCAAAACCTCATGGCAACAACTTACTTCGAAGGAGCTGTAGAAATGTTTTCAGGAACCGAAGTGCATAGTTCAGTTCAGGCTTGTGAATTCTGCCAAGCTGAATCAGATGCTGCTCCAAGGGTAAACTTGAAATGTCTTCGAGTTCTGTGCTATTGTATGAAGATCCCAAAGAAAGTACCAGCAGGGCATATCCTTGGCACTTGGCTCTCAGAGACACTTTCTTTAAGACTTCTTTATCCCATTGACTCGTTCCTCCAGCAGATATAACAATGATAGCCTTGTGCTTTCTCAGGTTGGGCACTTCTGAGAAAATGTTGTTCATTGTCCACTGGATGGCATGGCCAACAGCCGCTACTCCGTCCAGCCGTTGAATAGATTCCCGGATATGCTTTTTTATCAACTCTGTCCTGCCATAAGTCACCAGGTCAAACTCTTTCTTTACTGGAGTTGTCTGTTTGGGGGGTTTGAATGAAGATGGAGCGTGACTCAACACAGCCACCCGGTCCCCTACGGAAGACGTGGCAGGCGCAGAGGACATATCAAAGTGGTCAAGGACTCTGATTAAGAAGCCCTTCAGCTTCTCAAATTCAGTGGGATTCATTTTGTGTGAACTATCCAAAACGAAAGCAGCATCCACGTACCCCCACGCCGGGTGGTCTCTTCGGCTACGTCCACAAACAGCATTCGGTTTGCATTTATCTGGAAAAGAACAAATATTTCAGGCGTTGCTGGCTCCAGGTTTTGGAGGGCCCTTGGGCAAGACACCCTCAATGGGCCCCCTCCCATAGTAGGTCTACCTTTTCACCACCGTTGTCACCAGGTGCCATTGCTTGCTCTTCACCTCCTTTCTCATCACTGCTTGTTTTGCAGGCAGAAAGCCAGTGAGCAAGCAAGAAGTGGCATCTCCTGCTCCTCCTTCTCACCACCACTGTTATCTGGGCCAGAGCAAGAGGCAGGTGAGCAATTGAGGAGCAACTCCAGGGGGCTCTTGTCAATGGGTCCCTGCTGGGGGGGGGCCCCTCGGCAGATCCCCAACCATACCCACCCTTGGAGCCAGCTGTAGCCAGCTATACTGTTTACAAACAGTAAAAACATGATCATTGTACTCAGGATCTGACAGAGTGCTATGTTTTAGGAAGGGCTACTAGTAGTTCCAGAAATGCACAGCTCCAGGCTACTTTTGCATTTTTATTAACTCCAGAGCTCTGCGTCATGGTGTGTGTTAACTACGCATCTTCTGGTGTGTGTTAACATGGCATGTGTTAACTACGCCCATTCGCTGTGGAATTCCATTCTGTGTTCTCACTCAACCTTCTCTCGCCATCTCCTATAGCAGTGGTTCTCAACCTTCCTAATGCCGCGACCCTTTAATACAGTTCCTCATGTTGTGGTGACCCCCAACCATAAAATTATTTTCGTTCTTCTCTACACGATTCATTGTCATGGGATGGTTTGCTAATGAAAATAATACATAACAATAGCTTTAATAATACAAAAGATGATACATGACATAGTTCAGTCAATACAGTTTCCTAAGACCATCGGAAATATGTGTTTTCCAATGGTCTTAGGCGACCCCTGTGAAAGGGTCGTTCGACCCCCAAAGGGGTCCCGACCCACAGGTTGAGAACCACTGTCCTATAGCATCCCACAGGTCAGCATCCCATCTCTTTTCTTTCTGCACCCCATAGCATTGCCATTCTTTTCTCCCTTTGCCCTCCATGCCTTTCTGTACCTGCATTGGTCAGCTATCCTCACCTCACAAATGTTACCTCTCTTCCTCTCTCTAGCCCAGAGTGCTCTGCCTTTTTCTCTTCCTTCTGCACCCCCAGGTCTGATACCCTGTGATTTTTTTCCCCTCACAGAGCAAATAGCTGCTTGAGGAGGCAGATGGGATGGTTTATATTGGGAGAGGGTAGGTGTGGAAAGGGTTAAACCTCCTTCCCCTAGTGCCACAGTCCCCATCCAATTTGTGTAGTAGTAGGAGCTGCTTCAAAACAAAACAAGAAAATAAAGAGACAGGATCAAATCTTATCCAGATTGCTCCAAAGCAGTTTTACTGATGTGTGTGTGTATATATATATATATTATAATTATATTATATTATATTTGTATTGTGCCCTCCAGTAATCATAGGGGCCATAATGCAGCTGATCAATCCATGTTTACTCCATGGGCTTAAATGGGATAGTTAATCTCATTTACTGTAATCATGGGAGTAGTTAAGTACTTAACTTTGGAGTAGACCTTAGAAAATAGTTGATTTGCCTGATAATTACTGTATGTCCTGGTAATAGTTTCAATTCAACTTTTGATAGGCCTTTTTGCTTGCTGCAAAGAAAGCCCATGATTTTCAATCTTACTTCTGTTGTAGGATAGCAATACTTGTTATTTCTTTCTGTTTTTGCATTTAATATATTTTACTCCTGTGTGTGTGTTGTTATTCAGATGCTGAAGACAGAAAAGCTCTATGGAATGCAAGACAGACATGCATAATCTGGGGAGAAAGTGCACCTCATTTAGGTACTCACAGCTAGTAAAAACCAGAGCAGACACTCCAATAGTGATTCCTTAAAAACCCAGAGACTTCTGCCAAGCTCTGTCAAGTTTATGGCTCAATTATTATGAAATATAGTTGCCTCCACTATAAAGTATAATTTGTAAGCAGATCATGCTTCATACCATAACAAAGGGTGCAGAGTTGGAGTCTATATAAGAATGGTGTATAATCTCCCTTGATAGGTATGGCAAAGACTTGAAATTGTCCGGAATCATCCACCTAGAAATAAATATGGAAAATCAGGTAGCAGACAAGGAACACATAACTTAATGTTCTCCCCACCCCCTCTCCATGTACACTGATAGCTATCGGGGAGGGGGTTTCCTGTGAGGATACCAAGAATGTTGTACATAAAGCAACAACAACAACAAGAAGAAGGCTGCCCCCATTTGGGTTACGTCCATTGATTTGTAAAGTAACTTCATTGCAATGTATAAGATTATGCCAGGCCCAATGCAATTTAAAGCCTTTGAGAGAAATCCCCTGAGTACACAGAAGAAAAAGACAGCAGTTTCTCACCAGAAAAGCACGGCTGACCTCAGTGACGTTATTAAAACCAATGACTGCTGGAACAATGTCATATGCACTGAACTCCAGGACAGCTGTGTCGATAGAACTTGGATTGTCGGATGGGCCGTTGCTGAAAAACACAGCCACTTTTCTCACATTAGCACCTTGGAGAGTTCGCTTGAAGACATTCCTGGCGACAAACCTCATAGACCCACCAATGTCCCGTCTGCTTGTTGATCTCTGGTAAGAAAGAGCCCTGAGCTCCTGGAGCAACCGGCTCTTCCGGTGGAAATCTGAGAAGCGGATCAGGTAGTGGGTATCGGAGCTGTAGGAAACAACAGCCACTCTGGCTCCCACGGGACAATTGCTCTCTCTGATTTTGATATCATTCACAATCCCTATGGCAATCTCTCTCATTCGTTCAAATATCTGGGGTGTGGTATCTTGGGATACATCCAAGGCAAACACTAATTCGGTGGGATATACTGGGCATTCCGGTGTTCCTAGGACAAAATAGCAGATTGCTTATCAAACAAACCATGAGATTTCAAAAGACAGAAAATGTATGCTTCAATATATATCAAATCAGATTTTTGTTACAATCACATTGTGTAGTACTCAGGCTAAACTGTTCACTATATGGTAATATGGTTTGTTTGTTTTAAATTTGAGATCACTTTTTTATCATTCTTTCCAAACTGGAGTACAAAAACCCCTGCGTATAATATAGTAAAATAAGTAAAAACTTTTTTTTTTACTTTTTTTTAAAAAATAATCTAATTTAACAAAAGACAAATGCTGTAAGCCCATGACTAAACAAGTAAGAGTGCAATCCTGTGCATGTTTGGGGAATGCTAGGAGTCATAGGTCTTTTCTTTCTAAACATGCATAGGGTTGTGGCCTAAATAACCAGACTTATAGCAGTTGGCCATTAAACTTATGGAAGAATTCACCTAAGCCATACCCATCTTTGCCGTGCCTGGATGCAAAAACAGGCAAAAAAGAGTGTGATCAAGCCAAAGGGAATCAATTTTAACCCCAGTGTGATCTCAGTATCTAAATAAGGTCTCATTATTTAGACTCTGCTACAGAATCTACATTTATTAGTTATTTAGATTCTGTATTGTTAATCTGTTTCTTTTTGTACACCACTTTGACTTTTTTTTAAAAAAAAAATACAGTAGCATCTAGATGTTTTTCAAACTCTCATAGCTTTTCTTAAAGCGATGGAAGTGTCTTAAAGTGCCTGGCTAATGACAGCTTCACAAGGAAGATGCTTGGAACTGCTACACAAAGCAAGCTATTTTGTGTGTTTCTTGCTCATGTGGATCACCCTCTGCCTATAGAGTGTGCCATCATACCACCACAATCATGGAACAGCTGCTACAGGGAAGCAGGGGATTAGACTCAATGTTAGTCTATGTAAGTCCCATTCATTTGATAGGTCTACTCCAGCCTTCCTCAACCTGGGGCGCTCCAGATGTGTTGGACTGCATCCCCCAGAATGTAGTCCAACACATCTGGAGCGCCCCAGGTTATTATTATTATTTATTTATTTATATAGCACCATCAATGTACATGGTGCTGTACAGAGTAAAACAGTAAATAGCGAGACCCTGCCGCAAAGGCTTACATTCTAATAAAACCATGATAAAACAATAAGGAGGGGAAGAGAAAGCAAACAGGCACAGGGTAGGGTAAACAGGCACTGAGTAGGGTAAAACTAACAGTATAAAGTCAGAACAAAATCAAGTTTTAAAAGCTTTAGGAAAAAGAAAAGTTTTTAGCTGAGCTTTAAAAGCTGCGGTTGAACTTGTAGTTCTCAAATGTTCTGGAAGAGCGTTCCAGGCATAAGGGGCAGCAGAAGAAAATGGATGAAGCCGAGCAAGGGAAGTAGAGACCCTTGGGCAGGCGAGAAACATGGCATCAGAGGAACGAAGAGCACGAGCGCGGCAATAGTGTGAGATGAGAGAGGAGAGATAGGAAGGAGCTAGACAGTGAAAAGCTTTGTAGGTCGAGGAAGGCTGGTCTACTCTAAGTATCATGACGTCTCCGCAGCCATAAAGTAGCACTCGACTAACTTGTCAGATATGTGAGCACATTTGGATAGCTAAGTAGTTTAATTTTAACTAAATACTCACCTTTGAAACATGCTAAATAAAAGAAAGAAAAAAAGATAGCATTATTATGCAGCAAACATTCAAGTGTCTCTTCTGCATACATTACCAACATGAATTCTTTGCCTATTTACTTTATAGTAGTCAATTGGTGTTGGTGTCACTGGGATTTGCAATTTTGAATACACAGGGCATTTACAGCCATAGAGAGCAAATGGCACTCAGAGGACCCAATTGGACTTGAATGACAGTGTTTGAATATGAATTAATGAATGGAATATTGAAGGAAGCAAACAAAATGTTCCCAGGAACTTGCCCTGAAGAAGGGACAAATCTACCACTTGTCACAATCTTCCCCTACCTGGTGCTCTCCAGGGGGCTGTTTTCATGGCGCAGGGTTGACACCACTCAACCGCCAAACCCTGCAGTATCACTGGTGTGGGGTGGCAGCAAGTTATACAGATGAAGGGAGGCAGTGCAGGATTTCTGGCATCCATTAGGCTCACTTGGCCCACCCCATCCCGCAACTTCTGGCAACCAATGGGACATCACCTTCCACCTGAAAACACCCCCCTCCCAAAACAGCACCCAAGTGAGGACAGATGGGGAAGAACCATGCTGACCTCGCTCAGGCAAGAGGGCTCCTAATTGGTAGCTGCATCATGTAATTGTCGCAGCGCATATTCAGAGCCACTCCAGGGCAAAGACAATGTACAGATAGCCAGCCCCCTGACGTGCTGGACTGGAACCCCCTTCATCCCCAGCTAGCATAATAATTGGCCATGCTTGCTTAAGATGATGTGAGTTGTAGTCCAACTACATCTGTAGAGTGCCAGGTGAGGGGAAGCTGAACCGTTGGGTGTCTTCATATGCTAGTGCAGACATCTCTTTTTGTTGTTTATTCGTTCAGTCGCTTCCGACTCTTCATGACTTCATGGACCAGCCCACGCCAGAGCTTTCTGTTGGCTGTCGCCACCCCCAGCTTCCCCAAGGTCAAGTGTGTCACCTCCAGAATATCATCCATCCATCTTGCCCTTGGTCGGCCCCTCTTCCTTTTGCCTTCCACTTTCCCTAGCATCAGCCTCTTCTCCAGGGTATCCTGTCTTCTCATTATGTGGCCAAAGTACTTCAGTTTTGCCTTTAATACCATTCCCTCAAGTGAGCAGTCTGGCTTTATTTCCTGGAGTATGGACTGATTTGATCTCCTTGCAGTCCAAGGCACTCTCAGCATTTTCCTCCAACACCACAGTTCAAAAGCATCTATCTTCCTTCGCTCAGCTTTCCTTATGGTCCAGCATTCGCAGCCATAGGTTACTACAGGGAATACCATTGCTTTAACTATGAGGACCTTTGTTGTCAGTGTGGTGTCTCTGCTCTTAACTATTTTATGCAGACATCTCTACTTTGCATGTAAAGTGGACAAACAAAATTTGTAAACTATATACCAGAGCAATCTGGGACCACACAATCCAAACTGTGACATGGGATCAGTTTCCATCAGAGGTTTGTCAGGCCCCTTCTTTGAAAGCCTTTAGGAAATCTTTGAACACCCTACAGTTTTTGCTGGCCTTCCCGTAAATTCTTGGGCTGCTAATTCCAGGTAACCTCTATTTATATTGTGTGTGTGTTTTATCAGCAACCTATATTTTTATTGAACTTTGAATAAAAATTGTAGTGATTGAATTTTATTTTATCTCTTTTGTATGGCTTTTATCTCGTACACTGTGTTGAGAGGGATTTTATGTTCTTCACTGCCACCTTTATAAATCATCACGGACCAAATTCATCCTCCCCTTTCTAAACTTCCTTGAAGGCCACACGGAAGAGTTCAAAATCAGGTGGTTGCTGGCAGACACAGACAACTTTGTAAGCTACAGGGTGGCCCTATTTGCCCTAGCAGCATTAAAGTTAAGGAGAGCTTTTGTGGCAGGTCTGGATTCTGACCTTGGGTAAGGCAGACAATAACACAAAGAGTATGGCATTGATTTAAGATAACATGTTTTATTGCTGCTCTATTTTGCTTAATGTGTTTACTTGTCCTACCGTTTCAACAGTTTTAATCAGATTAATGTTTTATTGTTTTAATGTTTTTAATGTTTAAATGTTTTAATGTTTTATGATGTTGTGATGGCCATTGGCTACAAACAATAAACAATGAATGAATGAGAGGGATTTAACCATAAAAATAATTTTGAATTGGGATAAAAATAACAAAGATAGATGTGAGCGGTGGGAGCATAATGTTTCTCAGTGGGTCATGTTCATTCACCACATGGGCTGCAGCTGAATTGTGTTTATTTATATATGCCCTGGACCAAATTGTGTTGCAATCCAAGTCATCTAGATCCAAGTTGCACTGAACGCTTCAGAAAGCATACTTATGATGGGATCTGATGGAATCATGGGAGTTATTTGAAATTATTCCTATAGGTGAATACAGACGGTACACATTATATTGGAATTAACACAGCATTTTCAGGAATGGTCTATGTACACAAGTCAGCTTTTATCCTGTTCATAGGCTTCCCCCCCCCCCAAGAAGAAGTTACCTGGATTTTCCTTTCTAAAACTATTGTTTCAGTATAGATTAATCTACAAAGACCTCCAAGGACAGAAAAAATAATAAGACCTTAATTTCAATATATGAGCCTTCTGTGGCGCAGAGCGGTAAAGCAGCAATTTCTGCAGCTGAAACTCTCCCCACGGCCTGAGTTCGATCCCAGCGGAAGCTGGTTTCAGGCAGCTGGCTTGGGTCGACTCAGCCTTCCATCCTCCCGAGGTCGGTAAAATGAGTACCCAGTTAGCTGGGGGAAAGGTAATCATGGCCGGGGAAGGCAATGGCAAACCACCCCGCTATAAGGCCTGCCAAGAAAACGTCAGCAAAAGCTGGCGTCCCTCCAAGAGTCAGTAATGACTCAGTGCTTGCACGAGAGGTTCCTTTCCTTTCCTAATTTCAATGTCTGGCGGTACTTTTGGGCATATCATACAACATGTATCATATCAATAATAGCCAAACCATAAACAAATAGGGATCTGCCAAAAACAAATAGAGTAATGATTCCCCCTTCATCCATAACTAAATGTGTAAGCACAGGACTATTATTGCTAAGAAACAGTACTTACAGCTGTGCTCCTGAACGTAAGCAATGAGTTCACATGGCTACAGAATGAGAAAAGAAAAACAAACAAAATAAAACCGTGAGTTGATGTGAAAAATGTTTGAGAAGATTTTTCTGACTATATAAGGGTAGTGTTGTATACATACTGAAAAGGAAGCCACACCATTTGCTCCTTTAATACCCTGAAAGAAAGAAATCATAGATTATCTTTGAATCGTTTACCCAGAAATGGCTTCTAATGCACAGCCATAATTGAAAAAGGCCAGATCTAAACTTTGTGTCGAATCATTACGAATGTGGAATAAAAAGCAGGATATAACACTATGAAAGCAGTATATGGAATGTGGATTGTGTCCCAACAGTTATTAGTGCACTTCAATACCGCTATAAAGCAGTTGTGTAGATGTTAGCCTAAGAGTCTTAAATGTACTCGTTATGCATGAAGATATCCATGTATATATAAATAAAATAAAAGCAGAAATAACGTGTACCTTAGCACATGTCTGTCTGTACTGACACCTTGCTGCAAGGTAGGCAAGATCTACACTACTGTTTTATAACCGTTTATAATGGTATTGACAAGTGTTGGGGCCCAGGACATATCCCATATATTGTTTTCAAACCACTTTCAAAGAGGATCACGAGACGAGTGTTTTGTAGCATGCTCATTACTGGGCACTCACGGATTTTCACATGTCCATTTCATGACGACATCTGCATTCTGCATGCTTCCTGCTCCTTCTGGTTATTTTCCCATTAAGAAAAAAAGACCCCGGAAAATCCGTTGTTTTTTTCTCCTACAGCAAAATGTGCCACCATTTCCTGTTGTGTTCAGGGAAAGCAGCATGACAAAAACGCCCACTGAATGGGCCACATGGTCTTTGTTTACTTCCTCTTTCTTCAGCATGTGAAGGAAGAGGAAACTGCTCATCCCTACTATGGGATAGTAGCACGAGGCAAAGTGACAGGAGGGAAACGTGATCCCCGTCCCCACACACACACACCTGAAGAAGCTCAAAGTGTTATATCCTGCTTGGTGTAGCTCTGGCCTTTATGTGAATTCCATCTTCATCGTTTGCCTGAAACCAACACACACGGTGTATCTAGGAAACTGGCTATCATTCCTGAAACTCCTGTACCCTCTCATAAGAGAAGTCACATTACAGCTTCAATTAGAAGCATAGCAAGATGTCTGCAAAGAAGCATAAAGAAGTGCATGCAGGAATATAAATGTAAATGCTCATAGATGGCCTATTAGCAGGTCACTGATTTCTAATTAAAAAGTAATCTGTAACACAAACAAGCAAAACTCAACCTAAGATATACACACAGGAAAGAAATATGTTGACATGGAAAGGAGAAAATTATGCAAAGTGCTTAGTTTACAGTTATTATTGCACCATGCACTTATTGCAGTTTCCCAGTGGCTGAGTTTTCCATGCAAATAATGTTGTGCAAAGCACATGTGACAGATTCTCCTACCCTACGTCCTGGAGGTCCAGGGTCTCCTGGTACCCCTTTCAGGCCAGCGGCACCTGCAGCACCCTAAAAACAATCAAGGGGGGGTTCCCCGTTAAAAAATAATTTTAGGCACACATTTTGGTACTACAGGTAAGGGAAATCATGATAATGGTAAGATACAAGCTGGGCTTCATGATGGTGATGATGATGATGATGATTGATGATACTGGGACTTAAGGCAGTTTACAAGATTAAAATATGTACAATTAAAACATATACATATAAATTACAAAAGTTAAAATAGAATTAAACCTACAGTAAAATTAAAAACATGTTAATTTTTTAAAAAAAAACTGCAACAGATTAAAAGGGGGGATGCAATACATTAACACAGGTCCAGTATAGTTCCAAAAGCCTGCTGAAACAAAAAGAGTTTTGCCTGCCTCCAAAAGTGTAGCACAGAGGGAGCCAGCCTAGCCTCCCTGAGAAGGGAGTTCCAGAGCCTTGGAGCAGTCACCGAGAAGGCCCTCTCCTGCATACCCATCTGGCATGCCAGGGATGTTGGTGGGACTGAGAGAAAGGCCTCTCCAGAAGATCTCAGAGTATGGGCAGGCTCATATGGGAGAATACGGTCTTTCAGTCTAATAGTGTTACAGTTGTTGTGTGAACATTTGAAGTTGTCTTAATACTGATTCTTTATGGCTGGCATCTAGGGAACAGTTCAACATAATTCCATATGCCCAAGGAGAATCTGGACTTGTTTCTCTCTAATTGTAGCCTCTCTCCCCAGCCCCAGTCCACTATTTGCCAAGCTACTTTTGAAACTGAGGGGAATTTAAAAATAGGTTGGAAAATGGTATGAGGGCCACTGAATTCATGGAAGCAGTCCTTTGGGTCTTAGCCTATGTTTGTTTGAAACATTTATATAATGCAGGTTTCTTGTTATTATTTTTACATAAACTGAGTTGGAATTTATTAGTATTCGTGACTTCTATATCCCCTTTGCATTTAAAGGGTGTTTTATAATATTATCTTATTCATTATGATCACAGCCTGATCACCAGAATGAGGGAGGCAAAATACTTCAGTTAAGCATAGCCAGTAGTGAGAGATAATGGGAGTTGTAGCCAAAACATCTGGTGGGCCACAAGGTGCCCACTCCCCGATACTGTTATTCAGGGTTTTCCTATTCTGTGGGTTCAATTCAATTCCCACTTCTGGGAACCTACCCCAGCATCCAAATGCCAGCGCAACGTCCCAGAAGGAAAGAGGGACGTTTGGCGCGGCGTGTTTTTTTGTTTTTCTTTACTTTTGCGCGACAATGAGGGCACAATCGTGTGCCAAAAACTAACTAACTAACTAACTAACTAAATAACTATATATATATATATATATACACACACACACACACACACACACACACATACAAGAGGCATCACTGCAATGGCAAAACAATTTTTCCCCTCACCCTCCGATGGGCATGGAGCCCTGCTACTCACAGGCAAGAAGGGACTGTAGTAAAATTCAGGAAAATCATGATCCTAGTTATCAGGTCAAAGTGAGTGGTCATCCCTGGTTAACCCCAGGATCCCCTGTGCATCATTTAGACACTCAGGGATGACCGCGTGACCTGCCCGGGATAAATCGCTGGTGTAGATTTGCCGATAGATTGGCCCAACATTGCCTAGTGAGCTTCATGGCCAAATGGGGAGTTGAACCTATGGCTTTTGGTTCTGTTATGACACCTCATGCAGGGCATGTCTACACCATGCCTATATCCTGGGCTAGTCCTTGGATCGTCCCTGTGCATCCACATGACGCACAGGGTATCTCGAGGGCAACCCAGGATGAGCAAGGACTTACCCTAGGATATCACGAACCACAGAAAACCTGGCTTTTCCATGGTTCTGGGACCATCTTGTAGAGTGCGGCCATGTGGCCACTGCTCCCGGGTTGTCCTGTGTTCCCTGTGAGTAGCAGGACACTTGAAATGGGCATGGAGCTGCACAGCAGCAGGGTTGGAGTTATTTTTCTTTTACCTTAGCGATGGAGCATGAGTGCGCTCCTCTCGTTGTTGCTTTTTTAAAAAAAACGTGGCCGTGACTTCCTTCTGGGATGTCACGCAGCTGTCTAGACACCCAGGGAGGTTCACGGAAGCTGGTAAGTCCACGATCCTCCCCCTACACCCTTGTGGTGTAGACATGCCCACACTCTCATGTTATGAAGAGCTTAAATCCAAATCCTTCATTAGGTCTGAGTTGTGGATTGGATCATAAGTGCTTAAGCAGCATATTACTTTGATATTAAGAGAGTTTAACTTGCCCTTTGCCCAGGGATCCCTTTTGGTCCTTGCTCTCCTGGAATTCCAGTGTTGCCAATGTCTCCCTAAATGGAATAGATTAAAAGAACCATTAAAGACGAGGGGGAATGACCACGGGATGCTTCTATTTATTTATTGAAATATTGAAAGCCTGCCTTTTGTACCAAAGCAATCTAAGATGGCTAACAGCAGCAAAACAAACAAAAACCCACTAAATACTTATCAAAACATTAAATTAAAAAGCAGTCTGGCAAAACCAGAAACAACTAGGAGCTCAAAATTATTGCCTCCACTGCATCAGCTCCGCAAATCTCAAGTGCCATCTGAAATAAAATCATCTTGACTGCCTGCTGGAACCCTGGAAAAGTTCAAGTACGACTTGAAGAAGTCAAAAAGATCCTCAAAAGAGAGCAATTCTTCAGCAAATAGCAGGATGTGAGGAAGTAGACAAATGCTGTGCGGTGATTAATTTAAGCCAGGAGAAACAGGCACATTTTTCAGTAGTTCATAACAAATTTGAGCAGCAGTATTGCATACCCTAGAGCAATGAAATTGATGAAAGGTCATACGGAGCTAGATCATATGCAGCCGTTTCAAGATTGATATATATGCTCTCAGCTGTCCACTCTTGCTTGGGGAAGTGGGGCACAGACATTAGACCAGCTCTCATTCCTAAGTGCTCTTAAAAGGTCCCCTTCTGGGGGAAAAACAAAGTCGCCATGGTGGATCAACCATGGTCCAACATTGCAGGCTTTTAAGAAGGCCTTGAAAACATATTATTTTACTCTGACCTCCTAATATGATTGCTGGTTTTATTGCTGATTTTATCAGGCGTATTTTATGTGTTTTATTGTTGCACGCTGCTTGTTGTGATTCCAACCCCTCCCACCAAAATGTAAGACAACAAAGAGATTTGCTGTACAATTAGTACAAAGCCTTTATTTAGTTAAAAAATACAAAAAAAAAAACCCACCCAAAAAACCACCTCTTCGTACCTAAAGTGACTGGGAAGTCTAGGAATGATCTTCTAAGGTTAATTAGCCAAACAAAGCAAGGCAGTTTCCCACCATGCCTAAAAGGCTTTTACCAGACTTCTCTTGACCCAACTTCTGATGTGCAGCTAGTCTGGTGAAGCCCCTCCCACCTCCTGTCAACTCCACCCATTTGACCTGCAGTGAACTCTGGGATCTGTCAATTCACCTTCCAACAAAGACTGAGTTCCTGGGGCAGGGGAAACAATCTCTGAACCTGGGCCTCCTGTGCGATAAGCTCCTGGGAAGATTCCTCCCTTACTCCTGGAGAGTCTTGGGGAATTTCCTCGCCTGCTTTCTGTCTTGACTGACCTTCTTCTAGCTGTGATTCTGAGCATCTGAAACCAAATCAGGGAGCCCAGGCCCCATTCTGACACCGCCTTGGAAGGGCTTCTAGCCTGAAAGGCAGCCAAAAACTATTTTAAATAAATAAACGAAAATATTCATTGGATGTACTCTCTGTCCAGCTCTGATTTAAGGCAGAGGACATTACAGGTACAACGAAGTGCAGGCTAAGGTTGAAGGAGGGAGGAACCTGCACCCAGCACCTGATGAACTCATAGCACTGGCCATGGATTTGGCGAGGGAGACTGGAGCACAGCAATATACTTGCAATGTTCTGCAGCTCATAAGGATCTCTAGATAATAGCATGCAGCTATTCCCCAAACGGAATCTTGATGTACTTTATTAATTAACTGTCAGCCAAATAACTACTCTTGTACCACAAGGAAGTTATTCATCTGCTGTCAGGTTGCATTTCCACTCTTTTGCATGTACATTTACCAGATCATTAAAACACAGTGAAAACATCGAAGTAGAATAAAGATGCAGCCTCTTTGATTTTAATGTTTTGAAAGTACATGATTACCTTCTGTCCCATTTTGCCAGGAAATCCTTTTTGCCCCTGTAGCTCACAAATGAGAAAAACAAGATTTTATGTGTGTATGTATTTTTTTAGAGGCCCTGTTTGCTGCCAAATGAATCGGTACCAAACTATAAGATTTGGTATTAGGAAGCAACACTTACGCAGGTTGTCTTGTTCCCATACCTCTAAAGTAAGCCATATTTATTGGCAGTCATTCTAACTGGTATCGCTGAAAGACTGGTGAAAAGGAGTTAAGATTTTCATGTAAGATTTATTTTTACACTTACCTTAACTCCCTTACTACCTGGCCGACCATATCCAATAGCACCACCATCTCCCTAAAACAAAATTACATTTTACATTACATTACGTTTCATTTCCATTTACAGTTTTTGTACACAGTGTTCTTCAGTGCTTCCATTTTGTGTTAGCAACTATGCATGAACCAAAGGTGGGTTTTGACTCTGTTGTCCTCTGATGAACAGAGGACAACAAAACATATTTCTCTTCATTTCCTTACAAGCTTTGCTTTTTATTTCGAACCATATGAAGAGCAGATCAGCTAAGTCCTTCTCCTTAGATAAATTCTCTTGCATTGCAAAAATATTAATAAGAATAAAACTGGAATTTAAACAAAGGGATAAAATACAAACCCTCCTTCCACGGAGTCCAGGTGGTCCTTTCTCCCCCTTCATCCCAGGATCACCAGACTCTCCCTATTAAATGAATACAAAATTTATACTAAAGTTGAGAGGTGTTCCAAGTCATCACCAATGCTGTGTAAGTAACAACACAGCTGAAATCAAACCTGTGACAATATGCTAAAAACCTGAAACAACATATATCAACTTAATGTGAACGTAGTAAGAAATCAGATCTGTGGAGTAAAACAAATACCTTCTGGTTATGAAAATAGGAGCTATCATATTTTCCCCCACATGTGAATGAAAAGAGGCTTTTCACACAGATTGGGGGGAAAATAGTTTGGTTATCTTTGTGTCATGTGATAAATATATCTGGAAAATAACTTCTGACCAATTCCAGAGCATGTCTGTTCTATGCATATAAAAGATTTCTTAGAAGACTGCTGAGGATTGGACAGAGACTTAAATTAGCAGCTAGGTTTGAATAAATGATTTTAAAAGTGAACATGGAAGGACAGAACGAAAATGCATAGTGCTCTGGCAGTCAGTTTCATTTCTGTACCCAGGCTGTCTGTCTTACATAAGCAAACCAATTTCTGTGTTTAAGCATAGCGTGGGTATGACAGATGTGTATCACTAACTACCTTCAAAAGAAATATGGAGACACTTTATTGTTAACTTTTTGTTTAATTGGTTTGGTGTTTTTTTAGAAAAGCTATTTTGATCATATTATTTGACAACTTTATTTTATCCTGCTGTTTTCCTCCATGCTGTCAGATGGGAACTGATAGCAATGGTGAACAGCCATGTAAGTGAGAGCTATTATTATCCTTTGTTTCAAACAAAGAGAAAAGGTAAACACTTCGGTGCTAGAATAGCTATGGCAAGTAATTAAATGAGGATGTCACACAGGTAACAAAAAAATCTGTTCCCTCAAAGATCATTAACAGATTTTTTTAGAATATTATTTATTTATTTATTTATTTATTACATTTATATCCCGCTTTTTTTCCTCCAAGGAACCCAAGGCGGCATACATAATCCTCCTCCTCTCCGTTTTATCCTCACAATAACAACCCTGTGAGGTGGGTTGGGCTGAGAGTTTGTGACTGGCCCAAAGTCACCCCAGTGGGTTTCCATGGCCGAGCGGGAACTAGAACCTGGATCTCCCGACTCCCAGTCCAACTAGCCACTACACCACACTGGCTCTTTAATACGGTGCTGTATCACAAAGACCAATATTATATTCTTCTATCCTTTCAATTTGGTGGGTTTTTGTGTGGTGGGAAGGAATGGCAGAATCAATCTATTTCCAGTCCATGTCAGTTTCACAGGTGTTCATCCATAAATCTGTCCTGTCATGTTTCCTCTTTAATCTGTGATTTAAACAAGCAAACAAAAACATGCCTCTGCACTAACATTTGTATTCAAATACTATTTGAATGTATTTTCTTACACAATATGCATTTCTAAAGGTCTTTTCTAGCAACGTATGCATTTCTAAATATATTTTATCCCAAAAATATGCATTTGGTACATTTTGATTTTGAGCTGAGACCTGTGTTCCAGTTCCCCCATTAGTCCAGGAGGTGAAGAGCAGGACAGTTTGCTTTGAAATGCAAACCAAATAAAATCCTTAAGCATTCATAGTTGAGCGGTTGCAATATTGACTTGGACATATTTAAGACGACATTGACTCCCCGCCCACCCCGCACACAGTATCACATTGTAAGAAATTTTATTGTGATTATTTTTATAACCAAAGACATAACTGGAGGAGCAATGACATGTGGTCTGAAAAATTGTAACCCCCAATGCACCCTTTCCCTGGCTGGCCAAATGTCAACCTTGTCATGTAACCTTTTACCTAACACAGCTTTTTAAGAACACAAAGTAAAATGTGCTGCAAGGCTGTGAAACAACATACCTTATTCCCTTTGGTTCCCCAGTGCCCAGGAATGCCTGTGGGACCTGCCACTCCAAGGTAACCCTGAAATAAAACAAGGCGATAAACAAAGCAATTCAATATTGTACGCCTGGAATTTTATTAGATCACATGTAATTTTTCATAATGTTACTATTAAAATTCACTGCCAAAGTCCATGTTTTAGGCATGAAACCAACATAACTTCCTGTTGGGAAAAGTTTCACCTTTTGAGTTTCTGCATTTCCTGCAGATGTTAAAAGAACTTGGAATGGTAGGGAGAAGCCAATCCTCCAAGGACTATTCTAAAGTAGCTATAGCTCAACATAATATTCCATCACTAGAAGGAATATACTGGATAATTGTGAATGTGTCAATTGAAAATTATGGAAAACACTAGGGCAGGGATCTAGAGAGGCCTGCTTGCCCACCTCCCTCCCTCCCTTGTCTGCAAAGTGCTTTTGTTTCCTTCCAGTGTCAGTTCTTAATGTCTTGTAGGATCCTGCTCTGAAGGGCTCCTGATCTCGAAGGGCTTTGCAGGAGTGTTTTTAGGGCTGGCCCTACCATGCAGCAGGGTGACGCGACTGCTTCAGGCAGTACCAAAAGACGGAGGCAGGATTTGGTGCAGCAAGCAGGGTCACCTCTTACACTTAGCACCCCCCTCAAAAAAAAAGAGGAAACCATCAACAAAAAGAGGACAAAATAGGGTAGAGATTTGCAACAAATGTGCATGTGCTATTTTATATGAATTTAGAAATACTTACTATAATTTAAATTGACCATACTGGGGAAGACTGAACCTGGTGCCCATCAGCCATGAATGATTTGGTTCAAGGTCCCTGTTGTCCTTTCTTATAGTTCTTTATTTTTAAACTAGATCAGGATTAGACAGCCCTTCAAAGAGAAGGCTGCCATTTTCGCTGTAAAGTAACACAGATGGCCACACTAACAGCAATATATTTTTTAAAGTGCTGGCCCTGCCATGAAGTGACAGTACTATTTGGGCTGTACTTCAGGCAGCAAAATGTCTTGGGCTGGCACTGGGTGTGAGAGGGGGCTGCTGTCAGAAGCAGGGGGAAGGGGATGAAAAACACACCATACACTTGAGACATGGAGCCCTTTGGGTCTACGTATATTAACTTCCTTGTTATTTTGATCTGATTTAAAGTGTGGTTGGACTGCAGTCCCCATCAGGCCTAGCAGCATAGCCAATGGTGAGGACTAGCAGAAGTTGTTGTGCATCAACATCTGGAGGCTGTCGAGGAAATCAAGCTGGGTGGTTCTTTTACCTATGCCCACAGGTATAGGAAAATGGCTCTATAAATCCTTAGCTCTATAAATCATAAGATTCATGGCTTCCTGCGTAACCAAAACATATTTTTAAGACTGCAACTACTTTCACAACTCATAGCTGATGTTGAAATCATGTCACAAGACGGTGTTGACACAGGTAGCTAGAGGGTGGAGTAAGATATTTTCAAGGCAAGCTAACCACAAAAGGAAACAGACAGAGATTTGGTTGCTGTAACTATTGCAATACCCATTTATGTATTGTTTTTCTAGACAGAGAAGTACTTACACTCTGTACATGCCTAAATGCCTTGTTTCTCATTGGTTATTGTATTGCAGAACTGTATTATGATTGGTGGGAAGGTTCTGCCATTGAATCTGAGGGGAACTGACCCTATAAATATGTTAGCCTTTCCTGAAATTATTGGGCAGCTCCTCAGGTCTTCTGAGACTGTCACCTTGCAGCGCTGCTCGTAATAAACCTTCTAAAGAGAGAGAAATTGTGTCTTGAGAGTCTGCAACCACTACTCAGCGAACCACGAGGACCCGCCCTTTCGGGTCCCACCACAAGGCCCACCTATAAAGGCTACAAAACAGAATGGAAATTTGGAAAAAGAAGTAAATAATATTTCTGTTGCATGTTACATACTGGAAACCCCTTGCTTCCTTGATTTCCTTTCATTCCATTCACTCCTCGAATTCCTCTTTCACCCTAGAAGCATATTTCACAAAACAGAGAATTTAGTTAAAATAAATCATGCATACACATAGAGTGACCATGTATTTCTCCTATTTTCTATTTACTCTTTAAAGCTACTTAGGTCCCTGATATCTCTGGGCACTAGAGTTCTACCATCTGTACTAGAGATAATGAATAGAAATGTCTTAGCCCTATGCCAGAATGCAAATTCCCTTTAAAAATGTGGAAGCAAATGCTGAGGCAAAGTGCAGAGCCTGTTTTTTTCAACTGGGTCTTTAGGAAGAAAAACATTGAGCAATTTCATTGTGGATATTTTAGTCTTTAACTTAGATCTGTCATTTCCTTGTCTGAAACATGCTCTACGTCGATAGTTTCTGTGTTTGTGCAATTTAATTTTCTTTCTTCCAGGAACTTTATGCTTTGTGAGCTCATAGTTATGAGTGTTTTAGAACTCTAAGCTAAAACATCACTCAGTTCAAGGGCTGTAGTGGTGAAAACAGAACTTGCTGGAGGGACAGACAGATTTGTTAAATTAGATTCTGCTCAGTTTCTCATTTTGCCAACATTAAAATTGTTCTATGCAGTTTCCACGTCAGTTTGCAATTCCCCCACCCCCGTAACCAAGGTCCTCAAGAAACTTTGTATGTATCTTCATGTACATTTCTCCTAATATTCACATTTGGACTTTTTCTCATGTACTCATTTTTTGCAAGCACTTTGCCTAATGTAATGTAGTTTGTGTGCACCGTTCTCGAATAATATATGCATTTTTGGGTGTACATTTTCCTATTATATGCTCTTTTGTACTTTTCTTTTAAAATGTGAACTGCATCACCAAATTTGGGAATGTGCAAATACCACTGTATAACTGTGTTCCAGTTCATTGGTAAGTTTGAGAGGTGAGGATTTCGTAAGTTCACCTTAAAACGCAAATTGAATGAATTGATCATCTATCCCCATCCTGCTGTTTCCGTCAAGAAGCTGAACATTTTATTAAAACACTTGGTCTATTGACCTGACTAGGAGCAGATACTATGGAGGTTAGAAAAATCCAGCATTCTGAAAGAGTATTTCTGTCTCCTCAAAAGAGCACCTCTATTTTGGAAGAGGAGAGAATCAATCCATGGAGGGTATGTGGCAGGGACTTAAAAGGTAGTGTTACACACACACACACACACACAGAGAGAGAGAGAGAGAGAGAGAGAGAGAGAGTATCTGCATTCTGGAATGTCTACGGAGGGCTAAAATTGTTCTACATATGCTGAGAAGTTTTGATCAATATTTAGGTCAAGTGAAAACTAGTATTTGCTCAACAAACACACAATACCGGTACAGAAAGAAAAAGACATGTCACTAAGGAGGTACAATTGAGACAGCTGTATGCAGAATATGGTATTGTGCAATTACCTCCCAGCCAGAACCTCCCAGCCATTCCATCCCTCCCAGCCAGAAGTATTAATTATTTTAAACCAACATCTCTATGGATTTTGGATTGCCGTTCACCTGGTGGCAACTTTATTTCCGGGTCACCATTGACAGTCTTAACTTGGGCATTATTCAAGAACCGGCTATTTAGGACAAACCAAATACTTCATGGAATTTTCACATGATCGAGCTATTAAGCTAAGAAAAATCTTGTGGAAACCCTATGAAAATGTATTCGCAAAATTGTGACTTCTTTTGTTTCAAAATGCACAGTTTTTCAGCAAAGACTCCCTCTCGGCACCTTGGCACTTCCAGTCCAATATCTCTTCAGAAATAAACCTGAACAGTTTAAATGATGACCTGTGGACCTTTAAATCCTCGTTGTCCCGGAACGCTACTGGGGCCAGGGGATCCTCTTCTTCCCTGTGGCAACAAAAACAGTGCTTAAAAGTTACATTCATAAGAAATGGGATTAACTAGGGGCCAAACTAGATGAGATGATGGAGGTTTGTGATCAAATCTTCCCTGTCTTCAATATTTTTTAAACAACTCCTGGACTCCCCAACTTAGAAGATGCGTGTGGCACAGAGTTGAGAATATCCTTTCCCCCCATGCTTTCAGATGAAAAACAGCACACACGTACTAACGCACACACGTACTGTTTGCCCTGTTAGCAAAAAAGGACAGATCCTACGTTCTTCAACAAACCATGGTTAAAACAACAATGGCTTAGCTTTACATCCCAAAGCAGCTATTGGCCCTGTTCAGAAGACACCTTAAACCACACCTTTAACCACAGTGAATAAGGCTTTGTGCACATTTTTGTAAATGTGCACATTTTTATAATGTAGATATTTCCCCTATTGAATAAAGCATTTTTGCAAATGTATGCGCTTTTTAAAATAATGCACACATTTTTGTATGCCCCCTTTTTTTCTTTTTTGTGAACTGCATTGCAAACTTCAGAAATGTGTGGATTTCAGTAGCAAACTGCAGTCCATGTTCATGAATCGTGTTCTATGAAAACAAATTCCATTCTAAGTGGCCATTGAAAAGGATATTTTTACATTTTACAATTCAATTACCACCCTTAAGAATAAATCAGAATATGTGACTCCATTTATCCTCCATCCATGAAATGGTTGAGTGAAAATCAATAAAACAATGAAGAAGGATGACCTCCCCACCCCACCTTTACTAACAGAGACATCTGGAAAAATATGACAGTGTAGGCATGCATATGAAAGTGTTGTGCAACATGACAGTTGTGCTTCAAAAAAAATTGCATCCAATTATCATCTAGTTATTGACCAATTCATAGATAGTTTTTCTATATATATTCCTTACAGTTCTTTGCATCTTGTTAGATATTTTACAGTTATATTAAAATAAACAGAACTTTTAAAAATTAGATGGCTTTTGTGGGCATTTCAGGAGGTGTCTATTTTGCCTAAATTATTTATAAGAAAACCTAACATATTGTCATCATGATAAGATAGTACCTCTAGAAATTAAGAAAATATTTATACACACCTCAGGGCCTTGATGACCTCTTTGACCTTGGTGTCCCTGAGATAAGATAATTACAAAAAGTTAAAAAAATAGTACCAACCCTTTAGACCTCATGTTAATAGGACTTATTATCAGAACTTACAGCTCATCCTTATGCATCTTTACTTGGGAAAAGGTAGGGCTTACTCTCAAGTAGGTATGCATAGGATTGCAGCCTCAATGTGCTTCTCTATAGTTCTTCAGATAAATACACTCTCATGGTTCACACGACACACTAAGCCACAGTGGATAAGCATTTTTTGAGTGAAACATTATGGCTTAGCATGTTGTGTAAACCATTCCTAACCATGGTGGCTTATTGTATTTTATCTTGTACACTGCTCTGAAATTTTGAATGGGGAGCAGTATATAAATATTGTAAATAAATAAATAAATAAATAAATAAAAATAAATAACCATGATTTAAACCTGCTCACTAATAATCTGCTGAAAAAAGTTAGAGACCTAACCATGGCTTAGCATGTTGTCTGAACAGGCCCACTGAGAATACAACCTATACATGTCTGTTCAGAAGTCCCATTAAATTCAGTGAGGCTTACTCCCAGTTAATGTAAGTGGTTATACAATTGCAGCCTTAGAGGGCTTTGGCCGTTTCTACACCTGCCTTTTTTCCAGGGATCATCCCGGGATCATCCCTGTGCATGCAAATGATACACAGGGGATACCAGGAGCAGGCAGGGACGACCCCTCCATTTCCCTGGGCTAATCCTTAGGTGTAGAAAGGGCCCATGTCATGTGATCTATTTAAATTTATGAATGCCTTAGAAAAGCACCAAAAAGAATGGATGTGCCTACTACTTAAATTGCAAAACATCCATACCTGTGATGACACTTATACTAACATTCCAAGGATAAAACTCTTAACAGGCTAAAGATGACATCTACCCTGGAGGCCCCAGTTATGCTTGCACAAGGCGAACGTCCCCTGTTCCCCTGTCATGTTCCCATGTCCCATTTGGAGTTTTCCCATTTGCATTAGCAAGACCAATGGCCCTGCAGCAGAAAAGGCACTTGACCAACCTATGAAAGAGCAAGAGCAAGCCAGTTTGACAAGCCTCTGCTGGTAGAGATTTCAGGGTGAGGATGCCACCATCAAAAATGCCCTGCTCGTTGTATTCATCAAAAGCAAGGTAGTAGCCTGGAGACTTCAGAGTATGGGACGGTTCATATTTAGGGTGACCCTATGAAAAGGAGAACAGGGCTCCTGTATCTTTAACAGTTGCATAGAAAAGGGAATTTCAGCAGGTGTCATTTGTATGCATGCAGCACCTGGTGAAATTCCCTCTTCATCACAACAGTTAAAGCTGCAGGAGCCCTGCCCTATTTTGTATCTGGTTGCTCCACCTATTGTAGAGTCTAGCTATACTAGAGCGACCAGGTACAAAAGAGGGCAGGGCTCCGGCAACTTTAACTGTTGGGATGAAGAGGGAATTTCACCAGGTGCTGCATGCATACAAATGACACCTGCTGAAATTCCCCTTTCTGTGCAACTGCTAAAGATACAGGAGCCATGTCCTCCTTTCCATATGGTCACCCTAAATTGAGCCAATGAAGTCCTCATAATATGTTTGGGTGCAAATGCTATGCATGTTTAGTCAGAATAAAAACTATAACAAAAGTTGTAGGCCTTTTTCTTTCTAAATGTGCAAAGGATTGCACCTTTTCCTATGTTTTCCCTAGTCCTTTTCACTCCTTTTCCCTTTACACTAATGCAGTCATGTGAAAGTCAGAATGAGGCCATGTTTGCTGGCCTGCTATTCCTGCCCACCACCCCATCCACACTTTGTGTGGAAGGCCTGAAGCAAGGAGTCTCCTCTACATATCTACTTTAGACCTCATACCCCAACACAGCTCCCAGAAGGATTCTCAGTAATTCAGTTCAAATGTTTCCAGAGCATAAATGACAGTGTTGAAAGCTCTGCTCTCCAAAAGAAGGCACACCCTAATGGTGTCAGTGGCTAAACTCCCACCGATTCTAGTGGGACTGGATTGCATGAAGTGATTTTTTTTAAAAAAAAAAATGCTATGACCGTACTACTCTGCCTCAAGCCATTTCCCGGAACTGTGTGACAAAGGTTTAAAGGCAGGTGAGAATTGTTTCACACAATTCTCATTTAATTACACTTTATATAAGTGTAATTAAAATATGTTGAAACTGTTTTTTATTGTGGTTTTTATTGTTGAAGAGGAAGACTAGGGTTGATTGCTCGTTTGTGCCTACTGCCAGAAGTAGAACTGAAGATGGTTATCTCACAAAGTCGCTGTCAGCCTTGGATGACACCATGAAATTCTTTGACAGGAAAACACAATGGCAGCATCTTCTTTTCTTTGATTCTTACTCTGATTCCTTGGGAGCCTGGAAATCCTTTGCGGCCTGTTGGTCCGTTCTCACCCTGGAGACAAAACACTGCATTTTAATTTGATTATTAATTTGCTAGTTTTTGCATTTTCCCAAGTTCACGCCATATTATTCTCTTAAGGAGACAAATATTGGACACTAGAAAAATGTGTATTGTGATATTATTTATGGAATACATGCTGGCAACTGGTTAATTAGCACACATGTTTATTGTAACTGTCTTGCAGTACCAAAGGACTGGAAGATGGCCAATTTTCAAAAAGGGATCCAGGGGGGAATCCGAGAAATTACAGGCTGGTTAGCTTGACATCTGTTCCAGGTAAATTGGTTGAAAGCATTATTAAAGACAAAATTAGTAAGCATATAGAAGGGCATGTCCTGCTGAAGAATCAACATGGTTCTGCAAGGACAAGCCCTGTCTCGCTAATCTAGTAGAATTCTTTGAAAGTGTCAACAAACATGTAGACAGGGGTAACCTGGTGGACATTGTTTACTTGGACTTCCAAAAGGCTTTTGATAAAGTCCCTCACCAAAGATACGTGAACAAGCTTAGCAGTCATGGAATACGAAAAGGGGTCCTCTTATGGATCAGTAACTGGTTAAAGAACAGAGAGCAGAGAGTAGGAAGAAATGGTCAATTCTCCCAATGGAGGGAAGTAAATAGTGGGGTCCCACAGGGATTGGTATTGGGACCAATTCTTTTCAACTAGTTCATTAATGATCTGGAATTAGGAGTGAAGTGACCAAGTTTGCCAATGGCACCAAATTATTTAAGGTTGTTAAAACACAAAGAGATTGTGAATGGGATTGTGAAAGAGATCTCTCCAAGCTGGGAGAGTGGGCATTCAAGTGGCAGATGCGGTTCAATGCAAGCAGGTGTAAGGAGATGCACGTTGGGGGGGGGAACCCAACAACTTCAGGTATAACCTAATGGGATCTGAGCTGGCAGTGACCAAACAAGAAAGAGATCTGGGAGTTGTGGTGGACAGCTCCAAGAAAATGTCCACCCAATGTGCAGCCGCAGTAAAGAAGGAAAACTCCATGTTAGGCAATATAAGAAAAAGAATTGAGAATAAAACTGCTAGTATCATACAGCCTTTATACAAATCTATGGTGCGACCACACTTAGAATATTGTGAACAGTTCTGGTCACCACACCTAAAAAAGGTTATTATAGAATTAGAAAAAGGGCAGAAAAGGGCAGTTGTCGCATCTCCCCTATGAGGGAAGGTTACAACAACTGGGATTGTTTAGCTTGGAAAAAAGGAGTTGAGCCAATGGCTTCACAAAAATGGTGACTTCTCCCAAGAAATTTTAAGTAAGAAAGGTGACATGTTGGAGGCATCCTGGAAGGCAGCGCCAGGCATAAGGGGCTGCAAAGAAGAAAAAGTGAAGCTCTTTGGGGATCAGGAGACTTTGCGGATGCCTGAGGCAATGGAGTTGAACAAGTGAAGCTAAATTACAGGCAGGCTGTGTTAGGAATCAGGACGTAAGAGCAGAGAGAGGTAAAGGGGAGCAGCCTTTCTCCTGCCTTATGCCATGTTCCTTCTTGGAAAACAGGCTGCTGTGATGCAAAGCATTGGAAATGTGTGAATTGAGCGATGCCATGCAAAATGGTGGTTTCTATCCACACAGAGAAAATCATAACCTGTTTGCTATGGACAGGCAGCTGGACAGAAGGGCTTGCCAGAACTATATCATGCACAAACATCACCCATTTATTATATTATATTTCTATGGAAACTATTTTTCATAAATGAGTGAAAAATAAAAAAAACATAGCATGAAAATAGCAGGTTACCTCTCTTCCTCTTTCCCCTTCTAAACCTCTTGGTCCTGCTACTTTATTATCTACCCCAGGATTACCCTAGATGCAAAGAGAAAAGGTATGTTAATGTTGCCTGGTTGTTATGACATTTTTCATTAAGGAATGAACATCTGCAAACGTTTTTACAGATGAGTATACTAGGATATTTCCATTAAAAGACTGCACCAATGTAAGCTAAATCACTGGTAAAGAATCAGCCGTATAAGATATCAGTGATACAATTCAAACTGACTGTAATGAATTCTCTCTCCTGCCACCCATACATAAAATCCAATGAATAATACTGAAATCTCAGGCACAGGGTACCTGCCCAAGGTACAAGAGGGCTGTAAATATTCTGGGCAAATATTAGAGGTACAACAAACCAAACGGGCAGCAGTTGAACAGAGAACAAGACTAAACAATGCTAAAAAGCACACAACCACATATAAGGAATTGTTTTATACAACACAAGTAAAAAAATTTATAAGACAAATAAGTCAACTAAGTGGTTTTTCACAAGTCTGGTAGTTTTAAACAAAATCATTAGGTGGATTCTTTATAACACAGTAAATAACCAAGTTGTTTTTCATAAGTCTGATAACAGGCATCCGGTGTTTATCCTGTTTCGTCATGCACTAGACTTCATAAAAAAAACAGTTCCATTATCTGTAAAATCAATAAACATATGCAAGACTTAAATTGAATAACATTCAGGGTAACATCATTATCTTCAGAAAGCATCAAGATTCCTACTGATTTTGTATAAAACTACCAGACTTGTGAAAAACCACTTAGTTGACTTATTTGTCTTATAAAAAACTTTTACTTCTGTTGTATAAAAACAATTGACCTTGTATGCAGTTGTGTGCTTTTTAGCATTGTTTAGTCTTGTTCAAACATTAGAGGTGACACTAGATAAAGAGATAGGTAGGCAGACAGGCAGACAGACAATAAATGGGTGGATATCCTTTGTTTTGACACCTACCTTCTGGAATCACTTGTTGCAGGAGGAGTCAACAGTTACATGTATCTTCTTTCCTCAGGCATTTACCAATCACTAAATACTGTGTCTTACTGCCTTGGATGTTAAGCATTTTTGATGTTTCATATGTATTCAGTGTAATGTTTATTTTGCTTTATTTGTTCCTAAACCATTTCAAGATCTTGGATAGGGAAGGGTGAGAATTTCGTTTCAGTTCATTTTTTCTAAGAATTTACCAACATTTGCAAAATTCTTCATACTTGGGATGGAAAGAATTTGGAAGAACAGAAAAATGTTGGAGAAACCAAAACTATTAAATCCATTCATCCAGGCCCAGAGCTTAGAATGCCTGGCCCTTGAAAAGTCTGGGTTTGAATCTTGGTGTATTTAACCATGTTTGTGTTTCAAAATGAAAGTGGCCATCACTTTTCTCTGACAGGCTCCTCATCTTTAATACCTACATGGCAGGCAGGTACAACATGGTTCTCTCCACATTGAGAATAGCTGTACATACCGAATTTGGCCAGTGCGAATGGATGAGAATTTCATTTCAGTTTGTTTGTTTGTTTGTTTATTAGGATTTATCGAAATTTGCACATTTCTTCATGTTCCAGTCAGAAGGAACATAAAGTTTTGAAAAGCTGAATGTGGGAGAAAGTGAAATGGACAGTTTCCTCCATCAGTAGATAATAAGCAGTCTATGGCCACAGCTAGACCTAAGGTTTATCCTGGGATCATCCAGGGTTCACCCCTGCCTGAGCACTGAATTCCCTGTGTGTCACCTAGATGAACAGGTTTGACCCCTGGATGATCCAGGGATAAACCTTAGGTCTAGCTATGGTCTATGACCCTGTTCAGATGACACACTAAACCATGGTGGTTAAGCATTTTGAGTGAAATATTATAGGTTAGCATGTTGTGTGAACCATGACTTAGCATGTCATGTGAACCATTCCTAACCATGGTGGCAACATAACCATGGTTTAAATAGGCTCACTAAGCCATGGTTTCACTGCTAACCCTTTTGCAGCTAACCCTTGCTTCAAAAGGGTTAGTGGGCTAACCATGGCTTAGTGTGTTGTCTGAACAGGCCCTAGAGAGGGGGGGCATTCTCTCTCTCTCTCTCTCTCTCTCTCTCACACACACACACACACATGCACACACGCAAATACAGATACACACACACTATACAGATATAGATACACAGCAGTAGCTAGGATGGGATGGCCCTCACAGTATTCTGGCTCACTCTGCCTCCACTGCACCAGAAAGCAGAGTGCAAAAACCAGGGTAATAAGCACAGAATGGGTTTCCCTCCCACTTGCCTCTGGAAAAAACTTACAGGATCTCCTTGAAAACCCTTCTCACCACGTTCACCAGGGATTCCCCGTGGTCCTGGGCTTCCCTTTAAAGAATAAGACATGCGAGGGAGGTTTAGAACAAAAAACATAAGATAGCAATCTTCATTTTGTGTGACTGATATTTTTAGGCAACTGGTTTCTCTTTCACTTCTGATGTAGGCCCAATGAAAATATACATTTTCCAGGGTTGTGAGATTAGGCGCAATCCTTAGAGAGGCTCACCCTGCCACTACTTTGATGTCAAGTCCATTTTTCAGGCTAAGACCACTTTATTCTCTTGAGCATCGTAACTTTTTCCGCTGTTCTGCCATTTGCAGTTTCAATTCATTGGGTATTCATTTTATGACTTCTGTTGAATCCTGGTATTTTTATTGTACTTCTGTTCTTACTGTAAAGCTTCCCTGGGAAAGTTTTTTTCAAGGGCAAGGTACCATTTCCTCTTTTTCCAGTGTTCCGGCTCAGTGTGCTATCATTTATGTAGCCAAAATTACATCCCACACAAGGGGAAGTATTGGCAGGGTTGGTGGGGGGGGGAGTGGGGGGCACCCCAAGATTTGCAGAAGTACAAAAACTCTTTAGAAAAAACTCCACTAATTAGAGGGGGAAAGCCAAAACAACCCAACAAGGACTGAGCATGCTCAGTGGCCACAGAAAGCTGACTGTCTGTTTGAGATGTCAGGGAGTGGGGGATGGAAAAGTGGGGAGAATGAATGGAGCGAGTGGCTAGAATCTTGAACAGGAGCACTTCATGCTGCAAGATTTTGTTGCTGGTCCAACTTGTAAATATCTAAAATGAGTAAATTTACCTGATAGCCTTGGTCACCGTTTTCACCTTTAATTCCTGGAAGACCAGAAGAGCCCTTGAAGATAAAATTAATTTTAAATACTGTATGTGATTTACTCAGGGTTTTTTTTTTATGTTTCACTAATTCAAAACAGGTCACTGAAAAGAAAAAGAAGATCTTACAGGCTCTCCGATAACACCATCAATTCCTTTCTCTCCTTCATTTCCCTGCAAAAAACAAATAACACCAGTAGTCATCTCCCACGTTCATTACTGTATCAAATATGTGTTTGTCTAGCTGCTTCTTGATGAGAATCTTTAAAAACATATGTAGCCTAATATTTTCCCCACTTACTTTTCCCTTCTATTGTGATCTGATTTTGGGGTGGTGTTCTTCTGTGTTTAAAGGAATTATACAGTCCAGCAGACCACTGAAACCAGTGGTGAGTAACTTCTGTCCTGCCTCTAGATCTTTTGGCTTACAACTCCCATCAGCCCTGGACAACATAGCCAATGGTGAGGGATCATGGGAGTTGTAGGCCAAACATCTGGAGGGCCACAAGTTGCCCACCCCTGTTCCAAGTGTTGGTAACATATTCATATATGCATGTGAGTTAAGAAGTGATGGGGGTGGACTGTAAATATGTTTTCTACCCCGGGCCTGACTTACACAACTAAAAGACTTCAGATCTTCACTCATTGCTATTTATGTACCTAAGGTCTCATTTCTATACTCTTCCAGCTTCCTGTTTCTCACAGTGGCCACCCTGATGCCCCTGGGAAGCCCATAAGCAGGACATGAGGGCAAGAGCTGTGCTGTGGTTCTCCAGTGACTGGCATTCAGAGGCAGTGACTGGCATTCAGAGGCATACTCCATCTGAATATAGCCATCATGACTAAGGCCTTAGCTAGACCTAAGGATTATCCCAGGCACATGGAGGAGTCGTCCCTGCCTGTTCCTGGTATCCCCTGTATGTCATTTAGATGTACAGGGATGACCCCAGGACGATCCCGGGATATAGGCCTGGTCTAGCCATGGCCTAAGACTCATAGAGATTGACCAATGCTCCACAAATTGGTCTAGCCCATCTAAATGAGTGTCCATCACCGCATCTCGTGACCGGGAAAGTCCATCACATTACTTATGTGTACTGCAGTGTGCTTTCTATAACTGGGTCAACATGGGTGATCGCTCTGTTAGAAAACATGTTCTTTCTCCTGTGGGCAAGACCAATTGAAGCCCCAAGGAATCAGCCAGCATGCAAGAGTGGAAGCGAACGATATTTATTCAGCTGTTTACAAACAGGATATGGAAACCATATGGCACTCCAGACAAAGGGCATAGGGTGTGGTCACCTTTTTTACCTTGGAGTAAACAAGACCCCTATGGTCAGTATTTTTTTCTTCACTTTTCACACTGCGCATGTGTCCCTCTGTTATCTGGTCCAAGTCTATGCTGACTTGCTCTTCCTGCCTGAAGAACAATAGCTGTATTCTAAGTACATGTCTTGCTCGCTTAGAGCTAATGGCGTCTAGCCTAAATACGTGACTTGCTCACTTAGAGCTAATGGTGTTTAGCTCTTATAGCTCGGGATAGATGAAACTGCCCGTTTTGCTGTCTCCTGCATTTGATTTTTGTTTAAATCTTAAATTCTGTGCATTCTTTCATGAAGAAATGTGAGGGTTTGGGTTAAGTTCTCATCAAACCATAAACCAAATGAAATTCTCACCCATCTGCACAGGGATTCAACCAGTGGAGGCTGGTAGCTCCAATGTCAGTGGGCAGAGAATCCGCTCCGGGTTTCAGCCAGAACCGTTCAGAACTCTTAATGAGCTATCCAAGGTGCTGAACCTATTTGGGGGAATAGGCTTCAGCACCTTTAGAGTTCTGACTACTTCTGACTGAAACCTGGAGCGGATTCACCACCCCACTGTCATCGGAGCCACTAGCCTCCACTGGATTCAACCCAGACTTTTAAGAACTAAGCACTCAAAGGCCTCTGCCTAAATAGACAAGTCCCTCAGTTTTGGTTTCTCACCCTTTTGATTTTTATATTTTTAAGTCCTTCTCATCATGTTTCCAGAGAATTTGCTAACGTTGGCAAGTTCTTATCTTCATTGGCTACGATTCTGCCACTGCGCAGAGCGGCAAGTTCTTATCAAAACATGAACCAAACAAAATTCTCACCCTTCTCTAGTGGCCACACACTGACTTAATTTTTGAAGCCTCGCACTGTGGGCTTCTTAGATGCAATTAGGATTCCCTTGCAAGAACAAATTAATATTAATCCACAGGCGATCATATTTGATAACAACCTCAGAGTACTATTGCTTTCAGAGATGGCAGAGGGAAGGGGAAGTAGCCTGTGCTGATTTAGATATGATAACTCATTTAAACTTACTCAGCAAATAAAAATAAACATCTAATACTTCTAAAGAAAGTTCCTCTACCTTTCGGCCAATTATTCCTCTCTGCCCCTGAAAAAGATTAGAAGAGCAAATGTAAATGTAAGCTTTATACCCATTATGATCACAGGGAACATTTTGCTAGAAGTTAAAAGTAATGCATTTGTAGCAGATGCATACCTTTGGTCCTCGGTCGCCTTGGCAACCCATATAGCCTTTATCTCCATCTGGTCCTGGCAAACCTCTTGGACCCTAATAATAGCAGCATGATTGTGAAAATGAACGACAATTAAGAACGGGAGGAAAATAAGAACATAGGAAGCTGCTTCATACCGAGTCAGACCATTGGTCCATCTAGTCCAGTATCACTGACACTGATTGGCAGCAACTCTCAAGGGTTTCAGACAAGATTCTTTCCTAGGCCTACCTGGAGAAGCTGGGTATTGAACCTGGTACCTCCTGCATACAAAGCAAGTGCTCTACCACTGAGCCATGGCCCTCTGAACATAGAGGAAAGATTTAGGCACTCAGTTAGGGAAAGACCATGGGTGCCTTTAAACATGAAACCACTGGGAGAGGCAATCCCCAAGTCTGAGCTGAGATGTCACCAGTATGCAGGTAACACACAGCCCTACCCCTAATTTCCATCAGTTACTCCAAGGGAGGCAGTGGAAACCTTGCATTGGTGCCTTAAGACACTTCTGGCATGGATAAGGGCAAATAAGATGCAACTTAATCCAGCTATGATGGAAATGCAGTTGGTTGGTGTGGCGTTACCCACATTTCTATTCCTTAGGTATGTCTGGATGAGTGTGTCTAGAGAGTACGGAATGTTGGACTGAGTGGGTGTGGCTGGTGATGCTGTGGAAAGGGGGGAGGAGTGTATATATGGGGGAGCTGAGTGGTTCTGGGGGTTCAGTTGGTGATTGGGTTTGGAGGATAGATGTGTTTAGCTGTGTGATTTCTTGTCAGGAGTGTGAGGAGTCAGTGAAAATAATATCATAAGGACTAAGGATTGCTATTATTAGATTTGTTACTACCAGTATTCTTAAGAATAGGCAGGAGTTGAATAAAATTTGAAGGGACTAAGAACTGTAAACAACAATAAACATTTCTTTATTTTGCTACCATAAAACCACGTGTCAGTTTGGCTGTGTCTCCTGCTCTATTGGTTCATAAATAAACACATTACATTAAACCTTCAGCCTGCTATATTCACAGAAAAGCCTTTTCCAAAACTCCTTACCTTTTCCCTCTGCTATAAGGGAAAGGTTATACTTTTTTTTTTACCCCTTCCTCAAGTATTTAAGTGGTGGTGCTTAGCCTGAAGGAGGTATATGCTTGTCAAAGCCTTGTGTGTGAAGTGGTGGCGTTGCAATTGGGAATACCACAGATTTGGAAAGAGGGATGTGATGGGTTATTGATGAGGTTGCACTTCCCCTAAAGAAAATAGTGCACATTCTGGAGTTTCTCCTGGACCCAGCACTTTTTATCGAGGTGCAGGTGGTGCCGTTGGTCAAGTGCACTCTGTCTGCCTCTCCATCTGCGACTCTCTCTAGTCTCAAGCTAAGGGCTGAGTTCTAGTCTCAGTCACATGGGGGAAATGAAAGGAAAATGCTCCCCCAAAATCAAATGGTCGATTTCTCAGAATTGGGGAAGGGGGGGGCTTCCTTACCTTACTTTAGACATGGTAAACTGGCTGATGGTTTCTCCTTTTTTTTGTGCTCCTCAAAAAAAAGGGGGGGGAGGAGAGAACCTTTGGGCCATCTTGTCTAAACTAGGGTAAACAAAGCCCCCCCCCCTGAAAAATTCTAGGAAATTCATCCCCCCAGAGAAGCAAAATCTCTCTCCTTCTCAGCCCTGTAATTTCTCAGGCAGTGAATGGCTCCACAGAAATGGGGGAGATATTTGGGCCAAAAAGAGACAAAAACAGAGAGATGTGTAATAACGTGAGGAGACAAAAAATTCTGCAAAATTCTCATGCACATGGTTCTTGTGCCTCTCTCAGTTATGAGGTGTCCAAGGCGTGTGTGAGAGTGTCCTGTTCTTCGTTGTACAATCGTATCTCTGGTGGTCTTTCCAGGTGCAATACTTCAGTTAAAGCCAAAGGGAAGACATTGTGAGTGTAGTGTTCTTGTATGAATCCCTTGTGCAACTACTCACATGATATGGGGCCTCTTTCACAGGGGGGAAAAAACTGATGGGAGGTATATTGTGTCATAGCACTACCTTTAGACACATAGAAGTAGTTGCATGTTCTTTAAATTCTGGCTATAGTTTTGAAACTGTCCTTTTTCAGTTCAGAAATGTATGATTGTAACTTAAAAGCTTACAGGTTCCCCTTCATCTCCTAAATGTCCTGGACTTCCTTTAACACCTCGAAGACCCTGAAATTAAGACCAAGAAGAATTATTAAAATAAATTGTTGTTTTTGAGCATGTGCTACTATAAGACCTTTTCTCTTCTTATATAGTGACTTTCTGATTAAAATCCATAAACAGGATGACAGTTCATCATTCTTACCTCCATCCCATGTCTTCCTTGGTCTCCATCTTCTCCATCTTCACCAATGCATTTGCAATACACACAGCAACATGTTCGTTCAGCAATGTTAGTCTTAGCAAGAGGAGAATGATAAGTACAATTGGTCAAGGTTTTGCAACCTAATTATACAGGAGTACCATATCAATATGACACAATAGCATGAGTTCTCAGCTTAGTTCTTAAGTAATCAATCAATCAATCAATCTTTATTGTTTGTAGCCAATGGCCACGACAACATCATAAAACATTAAAACATTTAAACATTAAACATTAAAACATTAAAACATTAATCTGATTAAAACTGTTGAAACGGTAGGACAAGTTAACACATTAAGCAAAATAGAGCAGCAATAAAACACGTTATCTTAAATCAATGCCATACTCTTTGTTTTATTGTCTACCTTACCCAAGGTCAGAATACAGACCTGCCACAAAAGCTCTCCTTAACTTTAATGCTGCTAGGGCAAATAGGGCCACCCTGTAGCTTACAAAGTTGTCTGTGTCTGCCAGCAACCACCTGATTTTGAACTCTTCCGTGTGGCCTTCAAGGAAGTTTAGAAAGGGGAGGATGAATTTGGTCCGTGATGATTTATAAAGGCGGCAGTGAAGAACATAATGAGCCAAGTCCTCAACTTGGCCTGCTCCACATATGCATAAACACTCATTTACGGGACAGTTACCATATCTCCCCTTCAAGAGTTCCGTAGGCATCTGTTGAAATCTTAATTGCATAAATGCTTGCCTGACAGGGAAAAAGGTTAATTCCTTGAGATATGAAGCCATTTTGTGGTCCTGCTTGAACTTAGGATACCAGATGGCCAACTTACATTTCCTAACCTGTTCAAGGTCGATCCCAATTATGTACTTAAGTACTACTGTCAACTACTGTTTAATATTTTGGTCACAATCCAAAGTAAGTTGGGCCCTATCCAAGCAGGATATTTATTTATTAAATTTATATACCACCCCATAGCCGAAGCTCTCTGGGCAGTTTACAAATATGACACTTTTAAAACCTTTTGAAAATGTATAAGGAGTTTGTCCTGGGCCCCAATAGTTGTCAAAAAACTGTTATAAACTGTTTTAAATTTATTTATTTATTTATTTATTTGCAATATTTATATACTGCTCCCCATTCAAAATTTTGGAGCGGTATACAAGATAAAATAAAATAAAAACAGAGTAAAACACTTTAAAATAGATTTTAAAAGAAAATAATAATAAATTTATTTATTTATTATGCACCTCTCCCTCTGGATCTAGGCTGGGAACAACACCAAACACAATATAATACATAAGATTAGTTAAAAGAGCATATAACGTAACCAAATGTAAATGAAAACAAAGTGAAATGTAAATGTAAAGTGAAATGTAAAGTTATAAAGCAGTAGTGTAGATCCTGCCTTTTTCATGCTGTGGAAACAAATGAGTTAGGCCTTAGCTAGACCTAAGGTTTGTCCCGGGGTCGTCCCTGCCTGTTCCCGGGATCCCCTGTGTGTCATTTACATGAACAGGGATGACCCCGGGACAATCCCGGGATAAACCTTAGGTCTAGCTAAGGCCTCAGAGTGCTTTTCTAAAGATTGTTCGTAGCTGCAACAATGTGGTAAAAGTTTTTGAGACTTTTTGTAATGGTACTGTTCTCTTACTTGAAAGCTTTCCTGTTTGTAGGTTCAGCCCATTTCATTTCTGCTCCACTTAGCACATCTACTGGAGAAGTTCTGAGGTAACCTTTATTTTCCCCTTATTTTCTCGACTTTTGTTCCCTGGAACTCATTACTGTTTTCTTTTTATTCTCCCACCCCCATCTTTTCTCTCCCCCCCCCATTTTTTTTCTTGTAAAGCAAATAGCATCATTTGACTATAATGGAGAGGAAATTATATGGGCTGAACTGAACTTGCAGTCAGAAAGCTTTCAATTAACACTGGAAAGGATCTTTTCTGAATGAAACATTTTTGAGCAAATGTTAAAAGAACATATTGGCTATGGGGTGGGGAGAACACTGCTGGATAATGTAACACTATGTTATGTGCTGTGTTAAACCCACATCTTTTTCCCACACCCGGCTAATTGTGGGAAGGCAATGCCTCAGCAACATTAAAGGGCTTTCGTTTGGAAGCAGCCATAGTTGTACCTGATTTACAGAGCAATCTTAAGGGGGAGAGGATGGAAGAAAATAAAGAAGAGGAACCACGTTTTCTTAGTCCCCACACAAACTCATAATCTCAGGCCAGAAGGCGAGAGGGACACGGCTTTATTCTTTTTTATATGGCCTTTATGGCCGTTGGGTTAAAAAAAATATCATCATGATCATCATGCCTCTCAGTTTCAGGGGCAGTGTAGTTTTTCCCCTATTTCACCCTTAAGTCTCATTGTTTAAATAACTTAACCAATTTACTTCAGATTCGAGACTTGTAATCTTATGCACGCTTACCTAGCAGTAAGACCCATGGAATGCCCTGGGATTTAATTCTGAGCACATGTATAGGATTGGACTGTAAATGTAATTACATACCTTAGTTCTTCAGTGAGTTACTTACCACATATTTGAACAATTGACTGGCAATATTTCTCATGCCAATATTCAGCTGTGTCCTGTATCCATACCCTTTCCCGAATTCAATATACTGAAGGTCATTGAAATTTGAAGCTCCTTCCAGAACCACAGTTAACAATGCATCCAATCCTGTTTAAAATGCTTGATTATTATGATTTATAAGCATATCACAAGGAGTTAAAAAGTCAAGGCATTTTTTTAGCATACTCTAAGTTAGGGTTTTACCATGTAAAAACTGAGGCGCAACTATCCATCTTAAAAAAAGAAAAGAAAGATATTGCACAAGCAACCCAACAGGCAACCTATGTAACCTAAATCTGTGAGATTATAGCACCAGGCACCACATCTTATTTCCAAATAAATATTTATTCTGTCCCAAAAAGCTACAGTTGAGGGGGCAGGGAAAGGAAATGAGAACAATTTCATCATATCATGTTTAACTCATAATCTCTAGGGGCCACATAAGATGTGGTGGAGCAGCCACTGTAGAATCTATAATTACAGAATCTTGTATAGATTAATAAAATATAGCATTATGAAACTGCTACGTATATGAATATGGGTCCTTCATGCAAAATACTGGAAAATGCCAAATATACTTAATGTATTTTAATGTATATTAGAATGGATTACAGAATTATTGAATTATTCTGCAAAAGCTGAATTATCTAATTGTGGAATAACCACTATTAATTAGTAACAGTTTATCACCTTCTGAAAATCATATGCTATATATCCCGGTTTGCATCATTGTTTTGAAATATCAAGATATTTATGTAACTATAACCCCTGCAAAAGATGTGCACTCTCTCTCACTCTCTCTCTCACTCTCTCTTTCTGTCTTGCTCGGTTGGGTTGCTGATTTATTTTTTGCACTACAAAAGCAAAACAAATGATCACTAGTGTATCCAGTTTATAATTTTTAATAGATTTAAATGTATAAAAATTATAAACAAGAGGTCATTTTGTTTCATGCGCATCACATCACCTGCATATTGGTATTTATTTTTTATCTGATTATGGAGATTTTTCTCTCTTTTCCTTTAAGAACTAAGGGCATGTCTATACCTAAGGGTGTAGAGGGAGGAAGGGGAGAGGATTGCATACTTACATGCTTCCGCGATCCTCTCCCAGAGTCCAAATGGCAGCGCAACATCCCAGAAAGAAAGAGGGACATTGCAACCACCATTTTTTTTATTGAGGAGGAGCTGCACGCATGCAGTAAAAGGTAAGTTTTTTAAAAAAAATCCATGCCCAAGCACTCACACCACCATCCCTGGGATGGCAAAATTGCTTTCCCCCACCCCCATGGACATGGAGCCACCCCACGTGGCTCCATACTCGTTTCAGGCCCTGCGATCTTTGGCATGGTCCCGGAATTGTGGGGAAAATCAGAATAACTGAGGAACCAGTTATCCCAGGAAAATGTCCCTGCCTGCCCCTGGGATCCCCTGAGAGTCATTTGGATGCACAGGGACAATCCAGGGATGAAGCCGGGGGGAAATATGGTGTAGATATGCGTTAAGTTTGATTTTAGAGTTGATTATTAATATTATTGACTACCCTTTTTTCTTTTCTTATTTTGTTTGCCTTTCCTTTTTTCATTATAAAAATGTAATCATAGTATTTTATATTTATGATTTATGCCACAGTCCTATGCATGCTGGGAGAAGTAAGACCTTTTTTTTCTATCCAAACATATATAGGATTGTGTTCTTAGGAAGTTGTTTTATAGTTAGGCTTCAGGGATGTGTTGCACTCTGGTTGGTGGAATGAAACGAATAAATAAAGTGAATAAAAGATGTATTCCATTTTATTGCAAAAAAAAATAAACAATGAAATAAAAAATGAACGAGCACAAGGGAGGGGAAGGAAACTTGCAGCCTCCGCTTTACCTCTGTGTGTTTGACTGCTTTTACAATTTCTCTTGCTCGTTTCCTATGTCACAGCCAGGCTCAGGAAAAAATGATTAAAGCAGTAGAGTGTCGTGAGATCATGTAGGGGAGTGCAATGTATTTTCATGTACAAAAAATCCACACACACACTAAATGTGAATGGGGCAAACACATGGATGGTTTCGCCATCACACTGAATTTTGCCCAGGAAGTGGCACAATAGTCATATCCTGAAGAAAGCAACATGCACCATAAGATCTTTATCACAAAAATCTGAGGAACCAGATTTGGAACCCAGGCTTTGCCTGGGCTTTTGAAATATACTTGCCAAATAGTGTGTCTGTGGCGATACTCACCGTTCTGTCTCTTAGGTATGTCTGTCTGAGTTTGTATATCTAGTGAGTGCGGAATGTTTGACTGAGTGGGTGTGGCTAGTGATGCTGTGAGAAAGGGGGAGGGAGGAGTATAAATAGTTTGGCTGAGGGGATTGTGGTCTAGTGTTGTCTTGTCTGAGTCTGATTATTATTCTTGTGATGTGTCTGAGGCTTGTGCTTCTTGAGAGTGTTTTGTGTGTGAGGAGTGAGAAGAGATAGAATTTTAAGGGACTTAGGATTGTTGTTTTAAATATAAAAATAAGCAGGTTTGATATAAATTGAAATACCAAAGATCTGTTCAATTTCAACAAACTTTACTTTGTGTTCTGTTACCACAAACCATGTGTCAGCTCGGATTTATTACCTATTTTACACAGTGTAAAAACCTCTACCAATACACCTGCAGTTCAGTACCTCAACAATAGAACCTATTTTTCAAAACCCTTCACCTTGTTCCCTCACATAAAGGGGAAAGGTTGTGTTGCTTTTACCCTTTCCTCTGGCTTTTAAAGAGGTGGCACTTGGCTTGAGAAGGGTGTGCTAGGCAAGGCCTTCTGTGTGAGGTCGGTGTTGTCGCAGTGTCCATTCATTTCACTCATATTTGAACGCCTTCCTTCCCTTCTGACTTCTCTGTTTCTTAACTCTTGAATGCCAAGGAATCCCTTATTCATTTACTAACTAGAGCTCAAACATAATTATTTTAAACTATATGTAGCAGCTACATTATTATCTTTACTCTAGAGTAGGCACAGGAGCCCTGATCCACATTGGGATCCTAGTGTGGGAGCTAGGGATTTTTTTAAAGATCTGGATTGGGCCCTCTGTGCCTACTTTAGAGTAAAAAAATGAACCAAAAATACATAGCTGCTCGGTACAAATTTAAAGTAATGTCTATTTTGGTCCAGAGAAGTCTTGCAATCTGAAATGATTTCATCAAGCTCATAATGTACCCTTTTTCCTGAGTTCTTCTGATTTATGTTCCAGGACTTCTAAGTTGTCATCCAAGCCATCCGAAAATACAAGCACCACCTACAGAAAGTTAGAACAATTGTTGGTGGACCTGTTGAAATTAAATCATATGTTGACGGCTTTGAATGCATGAGGATGAAGCTAGAGCACTTACCTTTCTTCGATTTGCGGATTTGACTTGGAATGTTTCCCAAAGGGAATCCAAGAATTCTCTGTTCAGGTGAGATGCATTCTGGATGGCCGTGCCCACAAGACTGTTCAAAAGCTTGTCACTGTCAATATGGAACTTTGACGTCACAAGTGGTTCGGTGTTTTTCACTTTCAGTGCCACACTGGTTTGCGACTGTGATCCCGCATTACAGCTCACATTTGTTAAGGATGTGAGGGCATTCATTATTTGAGGAAGGTAGGTTTCCAGCTGGGACTGCCCATGGAATACATGGTCACCTTGACTTTGTGAGGAGACATCTATTCCCACAACAACATCCATGAAGCATGCTAATTTTTTTTAGGAGAAAATAGCACCAATTACTATATACAGCTGATAGTTGAAAAACTAGGATGGGGATGGGGTGATAAGTAAAAAAAAAAAAAAAAAAGGTGGTAAATAATATGGATGGAGACTTAGAATCACAGGGGATCCCAGAACCTTAAAAGGAGGAGCAAGGGGACAACCAATACCCAAAGATCTCAAATTAGACTGGATGGTTGAATCTTTCATTACTCTAAATCAATCATCACCAAATATTGCAACAGGTTTTGCAAATGTTTCTTGACAGATACTGTATGTTGTTGAGCTGTTATCAGCGAATCACTCATTTGCTAGAGATAATATAGCATTCTGCTTCATTCATTGCTCCTCGCAATTAAAACATTTCTAGATGGCTCACTTTGGACATTCACCAATATCCCTCTTTATAATTTATGGGCCAAGGATCAGGTTTGTGTAAATTCATGACTGATGGAGGGATGGACATATACCCCATTTTTTTCAAAGCCCCAAAGATCGGGGAATACTGTACTACATGAACGCTTGAGGTGAGAATACTTACTTGTTTTATCTTCTTCCTCACAAATATCATCAACTAGTCTTTTTTTAATTACCTTCAGTTCGCTGAAATTATCAACTGTGTATTTCCTGTCTGAGGTGCCAGCTATCTGACTAAGCTGCAAATGGTCAATTTTCCCTACTCCTATGGCATATATGTCAACACCTTTCTTTCTCAGATCTTCTGCTGCTTTTGCGACTTTATCGTGTGATCGGCCATCTGTGATCACCAGCAAAATCTGTTGAATGTTTTCATTTATTCTGCTGCCACCTTCTGGTGTAAAGTAGTGCCTCACTCTCTCAAGAGCTGCACCAATGAAGGTCTGAAGTCCTTCCATCTGTCTAATGCGTCCAATTTCAGTTTCAAGTTCTGATTTACGTGGGAAAATATTCAGGCTGAATTCTTTCCGGTACCTGTCACTGTACTGAGCAATACCAACTTGTACATTGTGACCAGTGTCAAATGGGTGAACCACATCTTGCAAAAAATTCTTCATCTTAGTGAAGTCACTGTCACTTATGCTGTTAGACCCATCAATTAGGAATACAAGATCTGCTGGAATTCCACATTCTGCAAAGGAGCAGAACAAAGAAGAATAAAATTATTTACAAGGGTAGATAAGGATATATCAAGAAATCGTGACGGAAGATGAACAAACAATAGAACTTGGAGAATAATATAAGAATGTAGGCTAGCTTTAATAGTTCTGCTTGTGTTTTGGGTTATAGTCTTATGTGCTAAGAATGGACAGACCTGTCTCTTTTGCTTTCTATAATGTTCACATTTTTTTCAAGCACAAGCTTGTTCAATTTCTTCATGACTTTATGATTATTAAGAACACTGCACAAAATGTCATGTGTACCTTGCTTGCATAAAAATTTATACAGTATTGCATATAATTTCCCCTAATATCCACATTTTTCCAAGCACTTTCCCCTAATATATTCATTTTTCTATGTAACTTTTCCATTTGTACTCATTGTTGTACACAAATTTCCCCTAATATACTCATTTTGGTATGTTGTTGTTTTTAATTGGAAAACTGCTTTTCAAAATTCAGTAAAGTGCAAAAACGGGAGGACACTTGTATTTCAGTTAACATATTTGTTCAAGAAGTGAACATTAAGTTGTCCCCATCTCTATTATGTGCATTTTTATATAGTGCCTTAAGTGTGAAGGAAATCTCCAGTCCATAAGGAGGTGCGCTTGCTGCCCACAGAGATATTTGAAATCTCCATCCAAAGTTTCTTGCTCAGACTGTTTGCACATGCTGTGATTAGATAGGAAAGAAAAGTGCTGACTCACTCTTTGATTGAACTAGGAGCCTAATGCAAGTGTTTGAACTCAACTATATATGACATATGGGCTCTTCTAAAATGAGTTTGTCATCATGCATTTAAGAGTGAATATAGAACATATGCTGCATTTTGGAACATAGCTAAATCTGAAATTCTAGCAACAAAGTCCAGAAATTTGTTTAAGGCTGCAGTCCAATGCACAGGGGGACTTTACCTTTGAATAAACATGCAAAGGATTGCACTGTAATGGATTTGGGCTGATTTTATATTCCATCTTCACTGGTTTGTGGATCAGCCTTTGATAACAAAAGGTGATGCAGTTTTCTAAGAAGAATACAGTAATGTAAGGCTTATTACTTGAGATCTACTGGACTGATTTTGCTCATTTTTGTTTTCAACTGAAGCTCAAGCAGTGTAGATGTGCAGAAAATTTTGAACTTTGAAAAAGTTCAAAGCTGGAGCTTTGGGCAGCTCAAGAAGGAAGAAGAGGGAGGGATGAGGTAAAGGGGAGGTTAATGTATAGGCTCCACACTGTGCATATTATGTGTATGCATGTGTAATAATGCTTTCTCCTGTGATCTCTTTGAGTGCTGGGCCAATGAAAGGACAGGCACGGACTGTGGGGAAAGGGCCTGAGGAAAAATCAGTTGGTGATAGAGGAGGAGGAGGAGGAGAAATGGCTAGAAGGACACCAGAGGGAGAAGAGAGAGAGAAATCTTGCATCACATGTTTTCAACCTCAAGCTTCAAGAAATGGCAAATGATCTTTTTAAAAAAAACATCTCTTTCTGTTTTCACCTTTTCCGTTTATTTGCGGTACATTTATTTTAAAAGTGTAACATTGTTCCAGGCACAAGAGAAATGGACAAACATACTTTTATCCAATCATTTTCAGTCCACTAACCCCAGTGGCAACATGGGATTTGAACTACCTTGAAGTAGAATGCTTCTGAGAGAAAAATAAAATAGCCACCTACCTGGTTTGGAAACACTGCATATCCTGTCAGATATGTTGCGATAGAGGTGCTTCAGTCCTTCAAATGTATTTACATAGAAATATTTATCTTCTGATCCTGCCATGGTGAGAAGCTCATCAGGCTTTGCTCTTTCAACTCCTATGGCATAGATATCGATGCCATTGGCCCTGAGTCTCTTTGACACTTCATCAAGTTCTGCTGTATCATGGGAGTCCCCATCGGTTATCACTATAAGAACCTGGGGGACACTCCTGTGTTTGCGGCTGCCGTGCTGCTCGGAGAAAAGACCTTCTGAGTGTCGTAATGCCTTGGCCGTATATGTCGTTTCCCCAATAGGCTTATCATTTTTGATAGCCTTAATGATTGCCGATTTTGTACTGTAGTTATTGAGATAGAAAAATGTTTCCGGCTCAGCGGAGTATTTGACAGCTCCAAATTGAACTCGGTCATGGCTAACATCAGATTTTTTCACCAGAGCAATCATGAAGTCTTTCATAATATCATACTCTTTGGGATCTATGCTTCCCGAACCATCAATGACGAAAACAATATCTAGGCGTTCTATCCTCCTGCACTCTAGAAGAAGAATAGCAAGAATAGGTCACTAACGCAGGTCAAAACAAGTATTTCTAATACTCGCCTTTGTTGCAAGCAAAAGCTGAGAGTTTAGACCACTGTTTGACAAAAAAAAAAAAAAACACCTAACAATCTGTTCGGAACACATTTTCAAGAGAAAATCTTAAACTGGTAACACTAATGCTTTACTATACTGCCACAACTTCATTTGGAATCCAGGACATCAGTAGTAATCTAGGGATGGGTGAACTCACTCATGTCCATTTCATCAGATACTCACCCCACCCCCACTTGTTGGACCACATGACCTTCTTCTGAGACTCTGTGAGGCCCGACGAGCATTCAGCAGATGGATGCCTTGCGCCAGAAATGCCATCTTTCTCCTCATTGCATAAATGGGCCTTTTATGGGTGCCTTTTGCGCAATGCAGGAAATGACCAATTTCTGGAACCTCCATGGTGCCCCACAATGGAGGCTCCAGAAAGTGTGTGTTTCTTCCATTGTGTAAATGGAGGCCATAAAGGCCCCATTTACACAAGAATAAAGACGCCAACTCAGTCTGGTGCTTGCACATCCCTATGTCAAACTAAATTCAACTGAGCATGACTATAGATGTTGCTAATACCATTATACTGGATTTATTGTGCCAGCAAACAGATGCTGAACCCATGACATCCATCTACAAAGGATGCAGGTGGAGCAGTGGGGCAAGAATTTATGGTACTCCAGTGTTTAGACCTTCATCAACTATGCTATTTTAGGTCACACCGTTTAATGCTACACATGCATGTATAGTGTATATCAAGGACGTGTGCTGGCTCTACCATGAAGCAGATGTCTGCCTCAGGTGGTAAATTCTGAGTACCTTGAAAAAGCAGCAATGTAGCAGTTGATCAACTGCTGAATAACACTTGAGGCAACTTGTCATCTGATGGTACTGAGAAGTTTCCTTGTCATTATTTTAATAATTACTTTCTCCAATATAAGGCCCATTACAAACAAACAAAATGTAGTGTTGGAAGGATCTGTCTCCGTGTCTACTATTTGCATGTCAAATGTGGGTGTGGCAAGGATATTAGGATTGGTTTAGCCTACTAAAGCCTGAAAGTTCACTAGTAGATGTGGGCATATGCCTTATGATTTTTGTCACAGGAATAATTTGCAGGAACACTCTTTTGAACAAAAATTTTAATGTAAGCTAAGCATTGCAATATAAGGCTACGCCTATGCTAAACCTTTTCCCCTCAGAGGAACAATAACTGCATTTGAAAACTTGCTTCAAACTGACATATAACAGCTTGGCTTTATCAAACTGGCTCAGTGTTCTAATTTATTCCTTCCTCTGACTTACGGGCAGCTGTATTTATTTATTTATCCTACAGTTTTCTTGTCATCCCCTGACAGGAGATATGACTTTACAGTTCAAGCCTTATCTTCCTTGCCATATGCATTAGTTTAACAAGACAGCTTAATCTCCAGGGGTTGGATCCAAAAAAAAAAAAAAAAAAAAGTTAGAGAGAAAGGAAAATAGCCACAAGTGCTAAGGCAGTCTTATAATAGGTAAGTTCTCATTCTTCCACTTCAGAAAGTTCTTACACAAGAAGTGTGGTGTAGTGGTAAGAATTTTAGACTGGGACCCAGGAGACCAGGGTTCTAGTCCCACTCAACCATGAAGTTCACTGGGTGACTTTTGGCCAATCACTGACTCTCAGTCTAACCTACCTCACAGGACTGTAGTGAGCAGGGCTGGCCCTTCCATGAGGTGGTGTGAATCCCCTGCCTCAAGTGGCAAATCTTGAAGAACTCGGTACCCCCATTTGGTGCTCCTGATTATCCCTCAAAGGAGCCCTGCCAGCAGCTCAGAAGAGAGAGTGGCCAGCATGGCTCTCCAGAGGGCCCATCCCAAATGCCTCACCGTAAGGGGTCCTTCTTAAGAGGGAGGTATTGGCGGGCAGATGACCCTTGACTTCACCTGTGCAGCTGTGGCACAGGCACTCTCCAGGGCCACCTCCCCGCTAGTGCTTCCCTCTCAAGAAGGGCCCCTCACAACAAGGCAGAGAGGGAGAGGCCTGTGGCACACTGCTCATGCCACTGCAGGGGGGAAGAGACAGAGTAGTGGTGGTTGTGGTGGTCACTGTTGCTGCCGCTGCCATCAAAAGGGGGAGGGGAGAAGCAAGGCAGGACAGCCACTTGCATTGCTGGGGAAGTCAGGAAGAGAAGAAGAGGAGAGCGGGGCAGGGGGCTGTTGCTGTCACAGATCGGCAGGGGAGAGAAGAAAGAGGACAACGGCCAGGGGAGGGGAAGAGAAGGAGGCTGGGCAGTGGCCATCTGCATCATCAGTGGCAGCAGGAGGTAAGGGAGATGGAAGTGTTTTGGCAGCCACCATCAGCACCATTGTTGTCATGGCTCCGGGGCAAGGCAGAGAAGAGAGGGGCAGAGCTGGAACATCCCACCTCAGGAGGCCTTGCGCCAGGCCTGATTGTGAGGATAAAATGGAGAGGAGGGTCATCTGTGCTGCTTTAGCATAATACTATAACAATATTTTGTTAGAGTATTAATCTAACAAAGAAAGAACATCTTTGGATTTACTCTCGCTTTTCTGATGCAATAGTTTAGCTCTGGTATGGATATAAAACAACAGAAGGGCACCTTTGGATCCAACCCAATGGATTTTGTACATTTCTTCAACTTCAGAATGGAGTGGACCTTTCACTGGGCAAGTTGCTCCTATGATGCCCAGCAGTACTCTGAATATGGTGGCACTACTGGAGAATTTACACTGTCAATGAAAATACACATTTTATCAACTAGTTCATATGCAAATTATCCCTGGACCCAGGTTAAAGGGACAAGACACCTGGGGAGGCTGGCAGATCTAGTTTTGGTGGGGTGGAGATTCCATTCTGGGTTTTAGTTACAGCTATCCAAGGTGCTGGATCCTATCCAAAATGGGTCCAGCACCTTAGATAGTTCCCTTTAGACTCCTGGCTGGTTGTAATGGAAACTCTGCCCCAGCAAAACTGGATCCACCAGCCTCTCCTGCAGGACAAAATTTGGGGTGTTAACTAAGAGCAGAGAGGGAGGTAAGGGAGGCACCCTTCAGGGACTGCTCCAGATGGACTTTCTCTTCCCTCCATCACACAACCATCAAGTGTGTTGTGGGAAGGATCCCAGGAGACAGGGAGGGAGGCGGAGGAGACAGCTGCTCCTGTGCCCGCTGATCTACACACACACACACACACACACACACACACACACACACACACACACACACAGGGCCAGCTGCCCTAAAGGAACTTTTAATGACATTTTCCTATGTTAATATTGCCTACAATGATTTCACTAATATGTTTAGATATTACGTTTAAGCTGTCCTGGAAGGATTTGTAACCTGAAAGATAGGATGAAAATAAACATTTATTGTAATCAATCAATCAAGGACCACAACTTTATAACTTCAAAGGATCTTCCATTACATACTTTGACTAATGAAACCTGGCTCCCATCCCCCATGGGAGGCTCCCTCTTTGGGCTGACACAGCATGCGTGACACCACTGGGGCTGTTCAGACAACACACTAAGCCATGGTTAGGCTGCTAACCAATTTGCAGGAAGTGCTTAGCGAGCTTGTTTAAACTGTGGTTATGTAGCCACCATGGTTAGGAATGGTTCACATGATATGCCAAGTCATAGTTCACATGACGCACTAAGCCATAATGTTTAGCTCAAAATGCTTAACCTCTGTGACTTAGTGTGTCATCTGAAAAGGGTCACTGCCTGTCCTATGTACAGATTAGCATGATTCCACCTATGCTGATTTGTTCATTCCCTTTCACCACTCTTGTCAGCACAAGGCTCTAGGGCAGGCATGGAGAACCTGTGGCCTTCCAGATACTGGAGGACTACAACTCACATAATTCCTATTGACCACTCCCAAGTGATAGATGTTGGAGTTCAACAACACCTATAGTAATGGTCTTCAAAAGCTCCAGACCCAAGACCCAACTCAGACTCTCAACCTGCAACATGGGACCCACTTTCAAAATTTTACATCCCAGCATGGCAGCAACAGCCATGACTCATCTGGACTGATCTCACAAGCCACTTTTGGGGCACGACATCCCAGTTGAAGACCACTGATCCAGACAGCCAGAGGTTCCCCTGCTCTAGTGAGAAAGAAATGCAAAGAAAGAGCCAGTGGGAGGGGGCAGATGAATTATTGTGAAGGCCAATGCAATGGACTACAGAGTGAGCAGGGTTATTACAGCACTGAGCTCAGTGCTGTAGTAACTCTGACTCTGAAAACATCTCCAAAAATATGCGTGTGCTCCTTCTACCCCAACAGCCGTGAGATTCTGTGACAACTAACTTGGAAGTCTGCAATCTGAAACCATTGCAGTGTCCAAACAGATTTATGGATGGTTTGAAAACAGATTTGTAACTCACCATCATAAGGACTACATATTCCAAAGAGGATTTGATTTTGTAAGTGCTTCAGAACATCAAAATCCTCCACATAAAACACCATCTCAGGCTTCCCGCTTATCTCCACCAGCTGTGTTTTATTTGCATTAAACACCCCCACCGAATAAATGATGACACCTTCCTCTCGCAAAGCTTGGGCAGGGGCTTTGGCTTCATCCTGCGCTTCCCCGTCAGTGATGAGGATAAGGATTTTCTTGACATAAGGTCGTGCCCCTTTGGCAAGCTTGAAATAACCGGACACAAAGTGCAGTGCTCCTCCAGTGAGTGTGTTCTGTCCCATAAGAGACATTCTCCCAATAGCATCAGTGATGTCACTTTTCGTCAGGTACTGGTTGAGCCGGAATTCTTCTTTGTTCCTACCACTGAACTGGATGACGCCAACGTGCATGCGGTCAGGACCAATGTCAGATTTGTTCACCAGTTCGCTCATGAAGTTCTTCATTTTCACAAAGTTCTCAGGACCTATGTTACGAGAGCTTTCCACCAGAAAGAGGATGTCAGCTTTCTTTTCCTTGCAGGCTGATAGAAGAGGAGTAAAAGAAACCTTGTTATGCATGGTCTTTTTTGACATTTGCCACTGGATGCTTTTAAAAGCCATACAAATGGCATATGACAATATAGGATGGGACTATGTTCCAAGCCCTTATGGTAGCCAAAAGTTTAATATTACAACATTGGAAAGATAAATGTTCATCTCCCATAATGCAATGGATTGAGGAACTAACAATTCTATCAACATTTGAATGGGTGGTATATAGGTACCACTCACAAATGGATACATATATGGATATTTGGTCTGCTTTTCTTAAAGCATATGTATAATCTCCTTTTCCCACCAAAATGTTGTAATTGATAGAATATTGACATTTATATACATGTAATTTCCTTTGGTTTTTTTCATTAATTCTTTTCTTTCTTTCTTTCTTTCTTTTTTTTTTTTTTGGTTTGTTATATTCACAATAAAAAGAAAAATAATAATTAAAATACATAGCGTGGGGCTTTTTGAAATGTAAGTTTGTTGTTTTGTCAGGTCACTGTATTTTACTTTTAATTGTTTTTAGGTGTTTCATGTTGTTTTACATTTTTGTCTATTAATTTATTTATTTAATTACATTTATATACCGCCCCACAGCCGAAGCTCTCTGGGCGGTTTACAACATTTAAAAATAGTAAACATTAAAAGTATACAATTTAAAAACACACACACACACACACACACACACACATAAAAACAGTATAAAAACAACAGTATTATTAATATTGCTTTAATAACAGTAACAGTATTAATTACTTTAATAACAGTAATATTAAAGATTTTATATTATGTTTTATCATGTTGTATTTTAGGGTTTTGTGAACCACAGAGAGCTTTGGCTATTAGGCAGTATAGAAATTCCAATAATAATACAATAATAATAATAATAATAATAATAATAATAATAATAATAATAACCACCAACTCCACAACAGCATTATTATTAGTATACAACTTTTTTTCTGTTAAAGTTAGAAACCTCGTTTGGCACAATGACACCTCATGGATGTATACACACGCACGCCAAGACTCAAGGCAGTCCCATCATCCCCTGATTTTTGGGGAATTTATGAAAATCCAACACCCCATTCACACCCCTTTCGATAGCTCCGTCAATTTGCACGTTAGAAACCTCAAACTCACCACCATGACAGCTTATCCAGGGATACATACGCATGCCAAGACTCAAGGCAGTCGCATCATCCCCTGATTTTGGGGAAATTTATGAAAATCCAACACCCATTCACACCCCTTTCGATAGCTCCGTCAATTTGCACGTTAGAAACCTCAAACTCACCACCATGACAGCTTATCCAGGGATACACATGCATGCCAAGACTCAAGGCAGTCGCATCATCCCCTGATTTTGGGGGAATTTATGAAAATCCAACACCCATTCACACCCCTTTCGATAGCTCCGTCAATTTGCACGTTAGAAACCTCAAACTCACCACCATGACAGCTTATCCAGGGATACACATGCATGCCAAGACTCAAGGCAGTCGCATCATCCCCTGATTTTTGGGGAATTTATGAAAATCCAACACCCCATTCACACCCCTTTCGATAGCTCCACCAATTTGCACGTTAGAAACCTCAAACTTGCCACCATGACAGCTTATCCAGGGATACACAAGCACGCCAAGACTCAAGGCAGTCACATCATCCCCTGATTTTTGGGGAATTTATGAAAATCCAACACCCCATTCACACCCCTTTCGATAGCTCCGTCAATTTGCACGTTAGAAAGTTACCTCAAACTCGGCACCATGACAGCTTATCCAGGGATACACATGCACGCCAAGACTCAAGGCAGTCTCATCATCCCCTGATTTTTGGGGAATTTATGAAAATCGGGCACCCCATTTGCAGACGTGGACTGTTCTCTGACATTTGGACAGATGAAAAAAAGGGAAGTGGGCACACTCACAGATGCCATCTAGACCCACAATCATGCCAAGGTACAAGGCAATCCCATCATCCCCTGATTTTTGGCGGGGCTTAAACCTGCAGACAGCTCAATGGGGCCATTTCAAAGGAAATCCCAACATGCCATGAATTGGGGAGTAGAGATCATCAACCTAATATGAATCTTCTTCCACACTTGAAAAATGGATTTGGAACTTCCAAAACTCCAAGTGAGCACAGGAAGGACTTCTCCCCTGAGTCAAAGCCAGACACAAACCATCCCTGCAAGGCGGGCAGGGGAGGAGGGAGGGAAGGCAGGCAGGCAGCAGACATTTCTGGGGGCATAAGGAAGTGAGCCAAGGATAAGCCAGTAATGCATATAAAATGGAAATAAATAAATAAACGAAGGAGGGGTGGAATTAAAAGCAGCAGTGTTGCTGAATAAACAACAAGAAGAACTTTTTTAAAAAGGCTATATCTGTTTTTTACCAGTAAGAGGGGGACGTGCCCAGGGGAGGGGGAAGCATCTGCCAATTTGACTGGTCCTAGTAGTGACCAGTCTTTTAAGAAGCAACGCTCTCAGTTCAACTCATGAAAGGCATTGCTTCACCACTTTGGAGGGCTGAGACCCAGTCTTAAGAAGTAACGCTCTCACTTCAATTCATGAAAGGCATTGCTCCACCGGGTTACTCTCTTTGGAGGGCTCTGATGGCCCTCCAAGTACAGGAGAGAGTGAGGGCACGTCCACATGGCATGCCCTAGGGGAGCTCATCCCCTTGCACCACATCTTTTCAGTTGTTCCCCAAAGTTAGGGTGGGTAGCAGTGCTCTCTTATTATTGGCTTAGTATATGATTTCAGGTTGTGTTTGTGCATTTGGTGGGGCTACTGTTTTAAAAAAACACTGGGAAAAGTCCGTTCAGACTAAGAAAGAGAAGTTCCCAGAATCCCAAGTTACCCATTTTGCCTATCCCCTCCTCCAACTTTGGGATCATGTGATCATGACCAGGAGTTGACTCTGCCCCTCAGCCCTTCGGAAAAGGTATTTTTTCCGCCGGTTTTTTAAAAAATTCTAGCAAGCGAACCGCACCATGCAGAGAGCTGAGAGTAGGCTCAAAATGACCCCCATCCATGACTCTCTAAGCACAAGAAGTTTCAGAAAGATAGCTTCAAAAACAACACAGTTATCCCCTTTTCTTTTCCGCAATGTAGTCCTATGGGCGAAATGTTTCAAAATGGCGATCAGATCGGTCCGCGGAAAGAGAAGTGCTCCGAAAATGGGCGCTTCTCTTCGCCTTGCTTCTAGGGGTCCACGGTCCGCTTCTACTCCACCTCTGGGCAAGGCGGAGCAGGCCAATTCGCTCCTGCTTCTACGCTTCTAATCGGAGCGGAGCACATGCCTAAAGAAAACCTCCAAGAAATCCATCTTTAAATCAATATCTTATATCTTTAAAATGAGCCATAGACTTGTGTTTCAGTTTTTAGATACCTTAGAAAAGCATCATAGAAGCCTTATGATATTGTTTGTGGAAACTGAGATCCTTTAATGGAGAAACAGGTTCAGTGCTGGAGGCCTCATTGCAGAGATGGAAATCTCTGCACACCTTGTGCCATTGGTGCTCTAACAAATTTATGGGGGAAAGGCCATGTTGGGATGGGGAGGCCTTGGATCCATAGGCCTCCCATTTCCCTCTACATGTTGATGCAGCCCAGAAACTAAGCCCAGAGTCAATGGGATGTCAGTGGGAGGTGGAACTTTTTTAAAAAAGAGGGAGCCTTCTCCTCCTCACTGCCCACCCAACCCAAGCTCCAGTCCCACTGGCTGCAATGAGCCAGAGGGTTTTTTTCAGCAAGGCTATGGTATGGATCCTCTTCTCCACTTGCCATAGTATTGCTGTGTTAAATTGTACTCAGGATGAATAACTTGTTTATTGTGGAACTCTAGGACATTGTTCTTCCATATTATTTTGGACACAGTCATCATTATTTTACACTTAACCCAACTGGGTAGCAATAACTTTTACAGAGTTCAAACATTTCTGCTATTGTTCTGTTATTCCTCTTACCTTCTACAGCACAGATCTCTCGAACAACTTCATTCTTTATATGCTTCAGAGAGGCAAAATCACTCACAAAATAAGCTTGGTCCTTTGATGTGGCAATCTCATAAATCTGTGACTCATTAGCGTGTCTAACACCAATGGCATACATGTTGACCATCTCATTCCTCAACCTCTTGGCAGGTTCCTCCACACGGTCCTCTGAATTCTGGTCTGTTAGCACTATTAGATGGCAGGGCACACTTCTGGGATGGGATCTTCTTAACAAAGACCAGATGAATGCCAAAGCTGCTCCTGTGTGAGGGCTCCCACCTATTTGGCGGATGTTATCAATGGCTTTCAATACCTCACTTATTTTACCATATTCCTCAGGTCCAAATTCCAGCTCATTGATTTGTGCATACTGCACAACTCCAAAACGAACCTTTTGTGGTCCTATGGTAAAAAATTTCACCACTTCTTTCAAAAACTGTTTTAGATCCACAAAGTCAAGATAATCCAGGCTTGATGAACCATCAATGAGAAAATAAATGTCAGCTTCTTCGGTATCCACACATCCTACAAGGAGCAGAATTTTGTACATGATGATCTATTTAACCACTCAGTTAATGTGCCTATTCTTTCAATATTTTTTAAAGCACACAACAGTGAGGCAACTAGTTACATGAGCATTACAGCTTTGGAGCAAGCAGTTGCAACTGGGTAAGCCATGAAAGAAATATCATCCATTGGTTATATTGGAAAATATGAGCTTTCCCACTGGAAAAACATGGCCACAAATTAGGCATGTGCCCCTAGTAGCTCTTAGAATCCATAAAATGAAGGGCTTCTTCACACATTGCATTTTTAGGCTTATATCAAAACATTTTAAAATGTTCATCTGAAATATGTGTGAATGTGACAAACATGCATTTGCAAACACATGTATCACACAAGCACATAAACTATGGAATTTGCTAACACAAGATGCCAACTTGGACAGTTTTAAAAGGGGATACGACAAATTCATGAAGGACAAAGCTATCAGTGGCTACCAACAAGGCTGGCCCAAGACATTTTTCTTCCAAAGGCGGAGGTCAAGATGGCACCCCCTCCCATTCAAAGTGCAAAAACTGTCTGGACAGGCAGATGAATCTGTCTGCAACATTAATGATGGGGCAATGTCCCTATTGTCTGGCCCTGCTCTTTAATGTCTGCATGTTGAGTGGAACATCAGAAAGGCAGCCCTATGTGTTTCAGCTGTACATGAATAGGCAGTCCATAACTGAATTATATCAAGCTGCCTGGGAAACCTTGAGCTTGTCACCATTTCTTAGCCTTGCTAAGGTTCCCAGCCTTTTAGGGTCAGTAGAGACATTTAGAGTTTTGGGAGAGTCAACAGGCTAATTTAAGGGGCATATAGTAGGCTGCAGGGCACACAGCTCTCTCCTTGAACACCTTGCTGCTGCCTCCCATCATCTGCTGCCTGAGGCAACAGCCTCACCCTGCCTAATGGTAGAGCTGGCCCTGGCTACCAGTCATGGTGTCTATATATTACCACCAGTATTGAACCAATATGCCTTTCTATGCCAGTTGTTGGGGAACATAAGTGGGGAAATACTATTGCATTCATGTGGACTTCCCATAGGCTTCTGTTTGGCTATTCTGAGAGCAGAACACTAGACTAAATAAACCCTTGGACTGATCCAGCATAGCTCTTTTTATGTTCTTAGCTGCCTCAGAGCCAGGATTGGGTTTGGCTCCCTGCTGAGTTGGTAGCGAGCTAGGATTTGCTGCTGCACAATGTGCGCAATCCCCTGGGGTGCCTTGTTCCAGTGCCAATCTGTTCTTCTGCTGTGGGAGCAGACGGAACACTGGAGCCTGTGGCTTCGATCTTGATGGGGCTATAAAATGAGCCCTTCTGCAACTCCTTGGGAGATTTTCCAATTAAATTTGCTGAGGAACCGAAGCTCTAGCACTCAGTAGAGGCCCAAAGTAGCATTTACTGACAAGAAGTTACCTCTTTTGAGAAGTTCTGTTCTTTTGGTGTCCATGTAGAGCTTTTGCTGGATTTGGTTCACAATCTTCTTATGAAAAAACAGAGCTTTACTTGGCAAATGGGGAAACGTTTTTAAGTTAGTAATGTATTGTTGTGGTGGGTAAGTAGCGATCTGGACTAACTGGGTGGCATTAGCCCCTTCAATGCCAATGGCAAACACAGTCACACCAGCCCTCCTGAGAAGTGTTGCAGCATCGCTGACCTCATCTTCTGAAGACCTGTGGGTGATCAAAATGGCGACTTGCTCGATCCCTTGAGATTTCCTGCTTCCTGCACTTTCAGTAAAAACTTTCTCCCTTGTGAAATGAATGGCAGAACCAGTGTTGGCCTTTCCTGCCTTTGGAGAAAGGCTTTGTATGTACTGCAGAACACGAGTCCTATCAGTTGCCATTTTCAGTAAAGACACCACCTGGGCTTTAGTGCTGTATGTCACCAAGCCAACCCTCATGCATTTCTCCTTCACGTCCAGGGAAGAGACCAGGTTTTCTAAAAAGATTTGAATCTTCTCGAATTTGGTTGATGAAGAACCTGCATCCACTACGAACACCACATCAGCGATTGCCTCACCATCACAAGCTGTAGTGGGGAGGAAACATGAAATTAAAGATTGGCTATTTCAGATATCTTTATTAGGACCACAGCTGTGAAACAACTGTACACCTATGCTCAGGTAGCCCAAGGGAACTGTTGCCCACTGCAACCATTCCTTTAGTTTTCTGTCACAATGAAATGGCAAGAAATGGAAAACTACTGATACATATTTGAATGTTGAACAGTTACAAATTGAGTGTTGAACAATTACAAATTGTTTATACAAGTTGTCAGGATAGTACCTCCCTACCCAAACCATAAAAGTGGTCAAGGAAGTTTGCTACTGTTTATGTACCAAACTTGCTTATGACTCTAAGGCCGTAGCTAGACCTAAGGTTTATCCCTGGATCGTCCAGGGGTCAAACCTGTTCATCTAGGTGACACACAGGGGATCCAGGGCTCAGGCAGGGGCGAACCCTGGATGATCCCAGGATAAACCTTAGGTCTAGCTGTGGCCTAAGAAGCTGTGTTGAAGGAAGTTGACTGAACTCTAAGGCCATGGTGGGTTCAGTCAGCCCAGGTCTCCATGTGATCACTGAAAGGGTCACACAACAGCTTGTTTGTAATCTGATGGAGACCCTGTGAAGGCCAAATGCCAAATTATATTAATAGGTTTTGTAATGATGTATGCTGACATTCCAACTATATTTGAGATGGGTCAGTTTTGTACTTCGGTTTCTAACATTTTTGTACATTTGGATTCTAACATACATCCACATACACACACGCACATAATCATAGTATCTCATTTCTTACCTTCTAATGCTGTTCCGTTATTTACTTTGTTCATAGTTGTAATAGTTAATTGATTTGGCTTATTATTCTCTTTGTGAACAGCATCAATAATGATCCTAGAAATGTTCGGAGAAAACAAACTGAGTTCTTCCATTCTTGGAAAAAAGAAATAAAATTGCTTTGCAGCCATCAGAATTAGCTCATCATAAGAAGCTTCCTCCATCCCAAGTGCAATGACCTTCACTCCAGCCTTCTGCAACATTTGGGCAGCTTCTTCTACATCATCCTCAGATGGCCGAGATGTCAGAACTACCAAAAACTTGGCCCTGTCTTTTCCAGCTGTTGGTTTCGCAAAATAGGTGTCATGAATCTTGCGGAGAGCACTGCCAGTTTTCAATGGGCCGCTTCTGAACACAAATTTGGTTTTGATATGGTTCAGTATTGGATTCTTCCCCTTATAGGTATCGAGCTGGAATTCATTGTACACCTGATCATTATACTGGGCAAGTGCAATGCGATACTCGTTGGGACCTACCGGTAAACTATGGATTGCTTTGCTAATAAACGTTTTAACATGATGGGAAGATGTATTACTGCTAGCAACCAAAAAAATAATATCGGCAGATTTGGAATCTAAAAAGAAGAAAAGAAAGGATAAAATTAAGTAATACTGAAGTTTTGTGCTACTGAACACAATATTTGAGTCATTATATTCACTTTTCTCAGGGTGCAAGAAAAGGTTTCAATGATTAATCTAGAATATGGCAGTCTAAGGAGCCAAAAGGCTTACTTTAGAGATAATTGTGGTTGTGGGGATTAGGCCAGAAAGCATGTTAAGTCATGTGATCTATCGAGGTTATATGGGAAACAACATTTTCTTTCAATGTTTCCATCTCCTCTGTTTCTGTATTTCTTGATGACTTTAACCATGTGAAATCATTCAAACTGAGTACAAAGGAACAGATAGAAGGGAAGAATAAGATTTATTCAGCCTAGGGATTGACAGATCTCCAGGGCCGGTGCCAGACTATTTTGCACCCTAGGCAAGGTGAGCTACTTTCACCCCACCACCACCACCACCAAAATGCCAACTTTGATTTTTAAGAACAGATGTTTACTGGAAAAAATAAGAAGCACAAAACTTGAAACTGCTAAATTTATTTTAAAGTGCAAGAAATACGTCATGCCAATTATAGCAAACAAATTGGAAAGGAACGTCTATGGGTCTAAAATGCATTATTTAATGGGAATATCACCTCCAAATCATCCCCAACTCACACGCATGTGTGCACACACACACACACTCAGCATCGCTCACTCCAAACAAACACACACATGAACACATGCATTCAATCAAAGACCCCCTGCAACCCATTCACGTTCTGGAAGTCCGAACGTGGAGCCGCCCCCACCCCACCCCACCCCAGCGTCCCTGGCTTTGCTTCGGCTGGATGGGCGCGGGGCACCATCTTACCTGCCCAGGCCCAGCTGAATCCTTGGGCCAGCTCACAGCCAACACGCGTGAGTGCTGCGCTGCGCCCGGCACCCCTCTTAGCTTGGCGCTCTAGGCAGCCACCTGAGTGGCCTCTATGGTAGCACCGGCCCTGCAGATCTCTCAATTTCAGTTCCTTTTATTTTCTCATTTCCCCAATTTTAAGTTTGGTTTGTCTCAAACTTCGGGAACTTGCATGGAAATTTGTAATTATTTTTTCTGTACATTTCTTTTAGTACATGCGTTTTATCTGCATTTTTAACTAGTATACACATTTTTTCAAGCAATTTTCCTAATATAATGCATTGCTAATGTCATTTCCCCTAATATACACATTGTTCTGTACATGTTTTAATTGGAGAACTCCACTAGAAAAAAAGCCTTTATTTCTAAGAAAAACTGAGTTTCGGTTCATATATTGGCTTAAAAGTGCAAAATTAGGTAAATTCACACTAAAATTTACACTTTCTCCCCAGTTGTCCCCACCTCTTATTTCCATATGTTCATTGGAACACATGCTTAGGGGGCATATCTTGTACACCCCAGTGCATATAGGCTCTGAGCATATAATCTGCACCTTCCATTTTTGCAGGATTCAATTCAGAGCCTATGCAGATCAGGGTGGTCATGTATGTATGTATGTATTATTGCATTTATATCCCACCTTTTTCTCTCCAAGGAACCCAAGGTGGTGGACATAATCCTCCTGCTCTCCATTTTACCCTCACAACAACAACCTTGTGAGGTGGGTTGGGCTGAGAGTCTGTGACTGGTCCAAAGTCACCCAGTGGGTTTCCATGGCTGAAAGGAGACTAGAACCCAGATCTCCCGACTCCCAGTCCAACACTTTAGCCACTACACCACACTGGCTCTCCCCTATGCAAAGACTCCAAATGAATGCATGAATGTGGGACAGAGCCAACACATGTGAGTCCATTCCTCCTCCCAATCACACAAACGCGCATTTGTATTGTGTTTGAATGTCTCCGCAGAGCTTTATTGATTTATTTCAGCCTTCCCCAACCATGCTGCCTGGGGATGATAGGAGTTGTAGTCCAACACATTTGGAAAGCACCAGCTTGCAGAAGGCTAATCTACTCCGTCAATTATACTGTTAACCTAGTGCACAATCCTTTTCCATGAAGTGGTTGCTGTGCTTACATGTAGAGAGATCACCACAGGGCTAGGTAGGCAACCTGGGGTGGTATCCAATATTAGTCCTACTTAGTTAGACCCAGTGAAATGAATTATTTCACCTAGTCATGACTAATTTAAGTCCCATTCATTTCAATGAATCTACTCTAACATTGGATACTACCCTTGGTGCCCTATAACTCCCATAAGCCCCAGCCATCAGGGTCATGGATTGTGGGAGTTGTAGTAAACAAAATCTGGAGGACACTGGGTTGCCTACCCCTGTGAACCATGTTTTTCACCCCTCTACCACCTTGGCATGTTTGCCCAGTCATTATGGGAAATGGTTTTATTGCAGTTTATTTAATATCCTGCTATGTTCCAAAAATCCTTTTTAACTCCCATATCCCTATACAGCCCCCTTTTTCTCCCTCAGTCAATGAAGATGATGATGATGATGATGATGATGATGATGATGATGATGATGATGATGATTGTTTCTTACCCGCCTCTCCCTCTGGATCGAGGCGGGGAACAAGATTAGATACAAAAATACTATAAAATACATAAAACTGATTAAAAACATATAAAACTAATACATTAATAAAATAGCATTTTAAAATTTGACTGGGTAGGCCTGCTGGAAGAGAACAGTCTTTATAGCTTTTTTTAAAATTCTGAAAGACTGTTAAGTTGGCAAACCTCTGTTGGCAGGCCATTCCACAGTCTGGGAGCGGCAGAAGAGAAGGTCTTCTGGGTAATGGTTGTCAGCCTAGTTTTGGCTGATGGGAGTAAATTCTCCCCAGAGGACCTGAGTGTGCAGGGCAGATTGTATGGGAGAAGGCGATCCTGCAGGGAACCTGGACCCAAACCATGTAGGGCTGTAAAGGTAATAAGCAACACTTTATACTTTGCCTGGAAACTAATTGGCAGATGAACTTGGAGGTCTGTTGAGTCCTATGGGCACCCCTCAACACGTGATGATGGTACTTCATGTTTTCCTCACTAGTTGAAATACTTCTTTCTTTGGCTTTAACCCTTGTGATATTCTAGTTTCTCAGAGAGGTAACATTCACTATTTTAAAACAAGAAAAAACACGATTATACCTGGTTTCTGGGCTATAGATATTTGAGTCTCAATCATTATGAGAATGAATGTCAACAGCATCTTCATGGGTGGAGTAATTTTCCAAGGCTTAGCTGAGGAGGAAAAATAAAGAAGAAGAAAACCATTAGCTGCCATTCCAGTTCATCACAAGTGTTAATTCAGGAACATGAGACAAAGGCCCTTTCTACACCTAAGGATTATCCCAGGAAAATGAAGGGATCAACCCTTCCTGCTCCCTGTATCCCCTGTGTGGCATTTGGATGCACAGGAACGATCCCGGGATATAGAGCTGGTGTAGACATACCCAAAGATAGACCACAACAGCCATCCCAAGATATTTTGGTGCCTGAGGCAATGGTCAGGATTAAAGCCCAGCCCCAATTCCAAGTACAGAAGCTGACCAAACTGACAGCTAAATCTTACTCTAACACTAGTGATTGGACAGTTCCCTCCAGTACTCCTGAGGGCAGTAAGTTAGTTTATGGGGTGTAGAACAGGCTGTTTTGTGCACTCAACTCTGTCCTCCAACAGAGCAGGATGGCTGTAGGGCTCAGGAGAAGGGTGGCTGCCACTGCTGCCCTGCTTTAAACCCCACACCATTCACTACCTGAGGCACTTGAAACTCTCCGTCTAACGGTAGGGCCCACCTTGCTTGCCCCCTTTCAATCTGCTGTCTGAAGTGTCTATTTCCTCTTCCATCATGGCAGGGTCATTCTGGCATATCTCCTCCAGGACATTCTCCAACAAAGTCATAATTGCAGAGGTGGTGGATAGCTGCCTGCATGTACTGCCCTCTTCACATAAGCCTTCCTCCACAGGGATACATGGCGTGTAACCAGCTCTTAACTGGCAGTGTTCATTCATGTTCCAATCATGTTGTTTGTGGTATTTGTCATATACTGAAGGTTCATCTGAACTCTCAAGATATTAGTTTATTTGTGTCTGCTTAACAAAGGAATGCCCTGGCCTTGATCCATAGATCAATAAAGCCCTGAACACTTCTCCAGCTCAGGTTGAACTATGAGATGGAGAAGAGTTCATGGATTACCTACCTACCCTGAGCCCCCAGTGACAGTTTCTTATATCCAGGAACAGTGTCAGGTGTCACAAACTCTAGCTGCCAATTAGTTTCTGGGCGAAGTATAAAGTGTTGGTTATCACCTTTAAAGCCCTACATGGGTTGGGTCCAGGTTACCTGCAGGATTGCCTTTGCCCATGCAATCTGCCCCGCACACTTAGGTCCTCTGGGAAGGGTTTACTCCAGTCAGCCACAACAAAGCTGTTACCCAGAGGACCTTCTCTTCTGCTGCTCCCAGACTGTGGAGTGGCCTGCCGGGAGGGATTCATCAACTTAATAGTTTTTTTTCAAATTCAAGATGGCTATAAAGACTGATCTCTTCCGGCAGGCCTACCCAGTCGAATTTTAAGATATTTGAATGTTATTTTAATATTGTATTAGTTTTATATGTTTTAATCAGTTTTATGTATTTTATAGTATTTGTATCTAATGTTGTTCCCCGCCTCGATCCAGAGGGATAGGCGGGTAAGAAATAAGCATGTTGTTGTTGTTGTTGTTGTTGTTGTTATTGGTTGACTGATAGATTGATGAGTTACTAAAGCAGGGGTGTCAAACCTTGTTTGGGTGAGGGGCCAGATGATGTCAGGGTGTGGAGCCATGTCTCCGATGTCAGGGGCAGGGCTGCTGTGAGAACTTTCACTGTGTGGGCGCTTTCCCTAGCCAGGAAAGCCTACGGAGACAGGGATGTGGCTTTGGTGCACATGAGCTTCCACCCCACTATGCTGCATTGGCCACAATAGACTCTTGAAGGAACAAACCAAGAAGCAAGGTAATGAAACAGGCAAAGGACAAAGTACAGACTAGCATAGGGTGGCCATATGGAAAGGAGGACAGGGCTCCTGTATCTTGAACGTTTGCAGAGAAAAGGGAATTTCAGCAGATATCATTTGTATGCATGCAGCACCTGGTGAAATTCCTTCTTCATCACCATAGTTAAAGCTGCAGGAGCCCATACCCTCTTTTGTATCTGGTCATTCTACAAAAGAGGGCAGGGCTCCTGCAGCTTTAACTGTAGTGATGAAGAGGGCATTTCACCAGCTGCTGCATGCATACCAATGACAGCTGCTGAAATTCCCTTTTCTATGCAACTGTTAAAGAAACAAGAGCCCTGTCCTCCTTTCCATATGGACTCCCTAATACTATAAGGTCAGTTCTCCCTTTCTGAGAACAGACCTCTCTCTCGACCTTCAGAAAGGGAATTTCAAAAATTTCCATGGCCCCTGAGATAGATATCTTCCCAGAGACCATAGGGTTGCAGTTTTGATGTGGATTGCTTAATGTGTGCACAATTTTGTTTTACACCAAATGGTTGAAAGCAAATGGAAGATTTTTTTTAGCAATTGAAGTAGAGTTACACTGGTATGCATCCAGAATAGCAAAGTATGATACTGCCTGTATCACTCTGATTCTTCTGGAGGAATGGAATGCTCAGAACATTTGTCTTGTGAGCAACTAAAGATGTGGTAATGTCTGGAAGTTTGAATAAGAGCTATATTTGTTTTTCAGAACTGTTAATGAAATTTGCCATCTTATGGGGCCTCATTTTTCCATTCATTTTTTGAGAATTTCTTACCCAGGACAGCAGAACTTATGCTTAAAAACAGATGGCTTGGCAAAACGTTAATTTTCTTTGCATATGGTATTAAGCTTCATGAGCCAAACTATGTTCTTGGACATTCAAGAATGGACTTAGGACAGTATGTTTATATTATTGAATAAAGGTAAAGTATAAGCAAAGGAGACAGTGATAAATGGCTACTGAGGTTTTGGTTTTGGTTTTGTGTTTCTTTGGGCTTTTCAGAAGGTGCTATCAATCTTTGTTTTTACTTTTACTGTGAAAATCCATAGAATCATAGAATAGTACAGTTGGAAGGGGCCTGTAAGGCCATCGAGTCCAAATCCACCCCCCACCCACCCCCTGCTCATTGCAGGAATCCACCTTAAAGCATCCCTGACAGATGGCTGTCCAGCTGCCTCTGGAAGGCCTCTAGGGTGGGAGAGCCCATGGCCTTCCTAGGTAATTGGTTCCATTGTCGTACTGCTCTAACAGTCAGGAAGTTTTTCCTGATGTCCAGCCAGAATCTGGCTTCCTGTAACTTGAGCCTGTTATTCCATGTCCTGCACTCTGGGAGGATCAAGAAAAGATCCTGGCCCTCCTCTGTGTGACAACCTTTCAAGTATTTGAAGAGTGCTATCATGTCTCCCCTCAATCTTCTCTTTTCCAGACTAAATATGCCCAGTTCCATCTGTCTCTCTTCATAGGGCTTGGTTTCCAGACCCCTGATCATCCTGGTTGCCCTCCTCTGAACACGCTCCAGTATTAGTAGGGTAAAGAAGAATGCTAAAGCATCACTGTATTGAAAAGTCATTGCCATATAAGTGGTAAATGTGTTTCAGACAGAGGTGGTCTGTGTTGGAAAAGTGATGTTGCTGCCATATTGGAATCCAAATTGGATGTTGTGAATTCGCATTTTGGTCAATATTTTTAAACCCACTGTAACTAGAAAAACTATTCCATACAACTAACTATACAAAAAACTATTCATACAAAAAATTGTATGAATCAAAGAGACTAATTGTGCTATTTTCATCACTGTAATCCTATTGGATGCAAAGATGACTGCCGCAAATTCGCTTCTTGTTTATTGTTAGATACTTTGGGGGTGAAGGTTAGCTATACACACTACCTGTCAAGCTATATGTCAGTTCTAACACAAGTAGACTACCTGAAATGCTTATGGCCTATGATATTAAAATCTAGAGGTGTTTTGGTCAGTTTATGCTCCAATGTATTTCCTTCTTTCTGGGCAAACAAGGCTATACTTATAGAATTATAATTTCCAAAATGTCCAAATAATTATCAGACTTATCGGATAAATTGGAGCTGATATCCATGTGCCTTCCTGCCTGTTGAATGGTTCAACACATCTTTTGAATAAGTCACAAGTAGGGATGTCACAGGCCCCCAACTGGGTTCAGGGGTCTGACGGACTCCCCTGCGTCCACCCCCCGGATCCAGTCACGGGCCACTGGGCCGAGCACCCACAGCACCTGAAGCGTGCCCAACAACTTTCTGCCCTTGTCTGGAGCCTCGATTGTGGGTGACAATGTAGGCTCCAGAAATTACGTAATTTCCCCCGCTGCATAAATGGTGGCTGTAAATTTGGGTCCTAAAATAAGTTAACTTGGGATACAATCCTATACATGTATGGAAAGGAAAAAGTCCTGCAACTCCCAGGATTCCCCAGCTAGCTATGTTAGGAATTGTAGGCCTTTTTTCTGTCTAAACATGAATAGGATTGTGCCTTTAAGGAAGTTCATGTAAGGATAGCTTCCCATCTCCTTCTCCGCCACATCCCAAACCACGTGATCCAGGAGGGCCTCTCCATGACCCTTCCTCAAGACTTTTCAAGGGGTAACAGTGTTAGCATGTGGAAGGAGTGGTTCAAAAATCTTCCTTCTGTGACCTTCCTTAGCTTAACTTATCTTCAGTTTCAAGCTATGAGATCTTTCACTTGCAAACCACTTCATCACACCATAGGTACTTGCTGGAGGTAGATGTGCTTTAATTGTCATATATAAAGTTATTATTATGCAGTCTTATCCACTGAGTGTTGACAATGTTTTTAAAAATAACTTACTGAAGGGCTACCAGACACTTTTTGGCAACTGGCAATGTCAAAAATAATAATCATAGACCGTCATCTGGACATATTATTTTAACATTTGGAATAAATACAGTGGGGAACCTGGCAATGATGTGGTTAGTACATTTTATTTTTTTTACTTTCTTATACAACCTACTTCTTAATTGTTGGATATATAGGATATGCATATACAAGCATGCATGCACACCACCCACACATCATTGACAGGATATATAATAAGCTATAATCATACATATTGCATATACTTATACTGTCTAGTCAGTATTTACACATCACTTAGGAAAATTTTGTAAGTAATTCTATAAATATATTGGGTTTATATTATTGATGGGGGGAGGTGAAGAGGGAGTCAAAGTTCAAACAATATAGAAGGAAGGAAGCGCTCATGCTGTATCTATTGTCCAAATCAGATTTTTCAAAGCATCAAATCAGGCTGCAATCCTATCATAGGAGTAAGTCCCATTGAATCCAGTGGGGCATACTTCTGAGCAGACATGCATCCGGCTGCTTCATAAAGGAGAGGAAGCATCTTTGTCATATTCAGCACCAAAGACAGTTGCTGCTACTTACCAAGCGATGAAGATAATGCAATTCAAAACTGCAACCCGCTCAGAGGTTCCCAAGGGCAGTGGAAGTCCCCTACGATGAATTTGCTGTCAAAGGCATTCCTATAATGAACCAATGTGCATTTTTAAAGATCCCCGAGGTTATTTACCCCCGATCTTTTCTATCCTTTTGCTTTCTTTTCTCCAGCCAGTCTTCATTGCTGATTTCACCAGCAGATAGGAGAGTGAGTGCACTTCGTACCCTTGCTGGACAAGAGTCTTTTACTAACCTGAATTGCTCTCTGGGAATCAATCCAACCGTGTAAATTTCTTATCCAGGAGCTCCTTAAATGATTCTGTGTTAAGCAGCTTTCAGCAAAGGTTGGGAGGGGAAACCCGGGATCCTAATAAAACTTTTTTATAGGCATCTTATCGGATGATATTGCTTTTTTCCTCCAGTAGAGATCTGGCTGGCAGAGCAATGCCCACGGACAATGGCTCTGCAAAGAAAATTTGGAGAAGTATCTGAGCTGCTTGTGACCCTGCAGAGCTGCAAAGTTACAAGCAATCCAGTGGGATGATCTCTCAAGTGATTTTCCTGGCCTTCCTTGTCCACCAGTCTTGGCCTGAAGACACAGAGAAAATTAGCTGGATGGTTGCTACTAGGTTCAATCCAGGAGTCGTTTTGGGCTTGGGTCAGGGAGGGGAGCGGCGACGGCAGCTCACTTATATAAATATAACATATCCTTCAGGGGGTTATTGAAAAATGAATGCTATGTTCAATGATGTGCTTTAATAACCATCACATAAAAGTATTTTATTGCCATTTCCAACTATAACAGTGGGAATATGACATTTTTTAAAAGGAGGCTTTGCACTACAGAGTCACCTTCAGCACTGATTTCATTGCTTGGATTTAGGAGCAGCCAACCCAGGCAAGAGCCTGCGTCACTGGGCTTAGGGGGTGCCAGGGGTGATCTCTTCAAGTGTTCACTCAATGGCTGAAACCAATAGGGCTGTGCACGGTCCCCCTGATTCGCCCCGGTGGCCATTTCAGAGCCCCCGAAACAGCCCGATTCGACTCGGGATGCTTCAGGGGGTTGCCCACTTCACTTTGGCATCAAAGCCAAGACAACATTTGGGGGGCCTTGCAGATCCCTGGGTGCTGGCTGAATAGCCGGCAGCCAGGAAAACCAGGAGCAAGGGTGGGCCGAAGTCCATTGGACTCCCGATTCCCTGCTCCCTTGCCACCCCCAACCCAGAGTCGCTGCCGCTGGGACTTACCTGCTCACCTGCTGCCACTGTGCTGCCACCATGCTGCCGCCGCATTGCTGCCGCATCGCCGCCAAGGCCACATTGGCATCGCCATCACCCCATCGTCATCCCCATCCAGGAAATGCAGTGTCGTCCTGAGAGCCAGGCCGCAATTTCAAGATATTGTGGGGGGAACTACAGTGGCCACAAAGGGCCATTTTCCCTTTATGGCCACCATAGTTTGCAGCCATAGATATACAAAATACGTGGCCTGGCTCTCAGGAGGATGTCGCTTTTCCTGGTCATGGCAGTGATGCAGCGGGCGGCGATGGCAACGGTGATGCGGCAGTGGCGATGCAGCAGGAGGTGAGCAGGGAGAGCGGGGAGAAGGAGGTGAGTCCAATAGACTCCTGGCCGGCCTTGTGCCAGCTTTCCTGGGACGGTGGGTGGGGGGAGGGTCCTGTGCTACTACAAAGTGGCCTGAGGCAGCCCAAAGCTTTGGTACCAATCTGCTTTGGCCTAGGGGCACCTCAGGCTGACCCAGAACTGACACGGAACCAAGGCGAGGTGGGCCGAATCAGCCCACCTCCCCTCAGTTTCACGGATTCAGCCCAAGGTGTTGCATAGCCTTAGAAACCAATATTACAAACATTTTCATGTTGTCACATGAAGTTGGCTCATGAAACTGGCTGGCGAGGTATTGCATTCACATTTGTTTTTTGTTATTATTCACTGGGGGGGGGTCATTAAGACCCATTCAACAAATGGTGGGTGGGTATGTAACTTTGATCAGGCCTATGCATGCCAAAGCATCTTCTAATCTCAGGGATCAATGCTGTGTGGAGGTCAGACATCAAGTCAGCTACAAATGCAATTAACAATTAAAATGTTCAAGACTTGAACAGATAGAAATGGCACTGATGGCCCTCTTTGCCTGGGGCACCATTTGACCTAGGGATAGCCTGTTAGGACACTGTGCTCCTTCATTTCTGTGCCACGAGAAGTCCCACAATCTTTATGAACATATGACATCTGTACAGTACAAAGACCAAGGCTAGTTCTCCAACTCACAAGAGTATCAGCTCTCCACAGATGTTGTTGTTGTTGTTGTTGTTGTTGTTATTGTTATTTTACACTGCCCAATAGCCAAGGCTCTCTGGGCAGTTCACAATTAAAAGGAATTAAGATTATGATGGTGGTTGGCCACACTGCCGCTGTGGTTGATTTTCCACTTACTACAAGATTTCTTCTAGAATTGGAGGCCTGGAAGCCAAACCTGGCCCATGTGGGGGCCCAATCCAGCCCTCAGAAGGCCCTGCCCTGGTCTCTCACCCTTTCTCTCAACCACAAATTGTTTGGTGGATTCCTGGCTTTTGAGCATCCCCCCCCCCCATTCTGAAAGATGAAAATTAGGGTGACCATATGGAAAGGAGGACTGGGCTCCTGTATCTTTAATATTTGCATAGAAAAGGGGATGTCAGCAGGTGTCATTAGGATGCATGCAGCACCTGGTGACATTCCCTCTTCTTCATAACAGTGAAAGCTGCAGTTGCCCTGCACCCCTTTTTTTCTTTTTAAAAGCAAGCTTCTAGTCCCTGATGTTGTAAACATGAGTTTGAAATTGTATGGGGCAATGCCTGACAAAATCGTAGATGTCCAGTGCAGGGGGGGTGCTAATAAGAAGTACTTCCAATGGCTTTGGGGGTGAAACTTTGGAGCTCGGCATGACTCTTTGCCCCTCTGGATGTCTACTAGAGGTAGAAAAGGTATTCAGGCTTGAAATATAGGATTACACAAAGAAGTTGAACTGGCAATCTACACAAAAGGAACGTTTTCAATTTACTTGGCAACAGAACATACTGAATGCCACAAGTCTGCCATTTTGAGTGATCTCTTGCTTCGGCAATTTTTCAGTGTTCCAAAGTTCTTGGATTCTTCAAAACCACAATGTGTTTCTTTTATACTTACAGTGTGTTGGATCCAGATTTAAGCTGCATCAACTGATGGAAGTGGACTTGCCTGCCCCCCTTTTCCCATGACAGCCCCTCTGAAAATGCCACGCAGAGAGTCAGGGGGCCCTGCTGAAAGGGGTGAGATGAGGGGGCAGAGAGACCTTCTGGGAGTGGAGCCCTTCCTCTTGAGAAAGGCAGAGCATGGGTGTAACCCATTATTATTATTATTATTATTATTATTATTATTATTATATTGCATTTCTATACCGCTCCATAGCCGAAGCTCTCTGGGCGGTTCACATATATGTAATTGATACTTCCCTCAGGAATTTTCCCCTCAGGATTGTGTACTGCTGGCTGACAGCTGGTTGGCCACTATGAGAACAGAGTGCTGAACTAGATGATCTAACATGGCTCTTATGTTCTTACCTAAAACAAATAAACTTCTCCACACAAATACCCGTTTATCACACTAGCCCTGGTCATGCAACTAACTGTGAATAATGAATGCACAGCTGCGGGGTGGGGGAGCCTCACATCACCAGGCCCAACTCCAACCCTGTGAGCATTTTGTTGATCGTGAGAACAAAACCTATGTACAGATTGTAGGTTCCTGAGTACAGATTCGGGTTCTACACGTACAGGGTGTGTTCATGGAACTTGTATAGATGGATGGACCTGCTGCAATCCCCCTGCCTAACCCGCCCCTAAGGCACTTTCATGGTACATGAATGGAAAAACAAATGGAGCTAGCAGGGCCTTCTGGGTACAGATTTCAGTGACATTGGAGAAACCGGCGACAGATTCAAGTGGGTTAGATTTCTATGAATCCAACTCACAGGTTCTGCAGCTGCCCAACTTTTTCCAAGCCGTGCAGACCAATTTTTTGTTTTATTTTTTACTTTCTGAAATTGTATGCAAATTAAGTCATACAAAAACGATTTTTTAAAAAAAAAATTGACAGAAAAATGCATATTTCCCCCATAGGCTAAAGCATACAAATGTAAACAGGAGGGATTTACACAAATGCATTTTCAGAAGTGCACGTTTGAGCAAGTTCATCCTTTCCAATGTGAATACAAGTTCAGGAAATTGAGAAAAATCTGGTTCTATCAATGAGTGGAGAACGGGATGAGAAATACTATACAATCCACAAAATGCAGATGGAAAGGGTTTCATAGCATCTGTACCTCCCCAGTACAGAAGCTACAAATGTACAGTTTGTACACCGATAGGATCGATTCACACGCCCCAAGTAGGTCAGGATTGGGGCCTGCTGCTGCAGTCATAATTCCCAACTCCTTGTGTGTTCCCTGTACTAAAATATGTGCTTGAATAGGACTACAGATTAAGTTGAGAGTTAACAACTAGGGACGGATACTTAAAAATAACCGCAATGGGTTGCATGCAGACTAAGGTGGTTCCACTTAGTTCCCATTGACATCAACATGATTTAAGTCATGACCAACTTTTCCACAATGGTACCTAATCAGATAGCTTAGTCTGGATCCAACCCCTGGGTAAAATCTGAGTTCATAAGCAGCTCTCATTAAGATTAATTGAAGATCTGGGTCACTTGTGCCTTTTGACTACTATAATACATCCAGTTTGGCTGCTGAAATCCCACTGGCTTCAGTGGGATTTAAGCAGCTCAACTGAGCATAGGCTGCAGCCATGCTCATTGATACACTCTAAATTGTATCCCCTTTGCCTTGCTGGGGTATGCTGATTTTTTGTTCTGGTAGTCTGCATGACACAGCATATGGAAAAACGATTTCAAGATCCTTTTGAGAAATCCAATACCTGGGCTTCTATACACTCCAGACAGTTGGATTTATGAGTTTTTAAGGCACATACATAGGAATATGAAAAATGCAGGAATGTAGCATGCCTGTAAAAAAATCTTTATAGACATCCACTAGAGATTATTTGCAAAGCTCACTCATGGCTTCTCCATCATGTGTGTTTATTTGTTCTAATATCATATTCGCCCAAACAGATTTCAATTAAAAGTGGGCTCTGCTCCTGCGTTATGACTCATGTTTATAGATTCTTGCCTTGACTGAGCTACTGGGAAAATGAAGACATTGTTCCATAAACTTGGGTTCAAAAAGTATTCCCATTTTCATTGGCTCTACCATTAAGACAACTAATTAATGTCTAGCTGCTTAATCAGCTGTCTTTTAAATGATCAATTAGGTGAATTTAAAATTATGGTATCTTGCCAAATCCTCATTATAGGAGACTTTCTGAGATAATGAAGGAAGCTCAAGATAGCTTACTAAGCTATCACTTGTCTTTGACAAATCACTAATATTTTATTTTTAATTTCCTAATGGCAGTTTTCCTTTGGTCAATTTTGTTTACCTGCTATAACTTCTACTTGGTAACTATAGAGTTCCAGATGCAATTTAGGGTGAGGAGAGAGAATTTGGTTTGAACATTGTGGTTTTACTCCATAACATTTGCATTGCTGTCAAACCCAAATCAGTGAACATAATATAAACACTGTGCAGCTATTTGCCTGCAATGGAAGTAGGGCTGAATGGGTAACAGGCTGTGACCATGCATGCAACCTCACCTTCAAACATCCCCATGCATCCAGGCATGTTAAAGATCTTTGTGCATTTCTTGTGAAGGTCTGAAAGGGGGCTTGTAAGTAGGGATAAGTGAGGAAGTCAATTCATAGAATCATAGAACAGTAGAGTTGTAAGGGTCCTATAAGGCCATTGAGTCCAACCCCCTGCTCAATGCAGGAATCCACCTTAAAGCATCCCTGACAGATGGCTGTCCAGCTGCCTCTTGAAGGCCTCTAGTGTGGGAGAGCCCACAACCTCCCTAGGTAATTGGTTCAGTTTTAAGAAGAATTTACCAAAATCTGCAAAGTTCTCCATATTTGGTCCAAAAAGAGCTTGAGATTTAAAAACATTTGAAAGCGATTGAACCTGAAACTGACAGATTCGTCCATCCAGGCCCAGGTCCTTGAGTGCATAGCTCTTAAAAGTCTGGGTTTGAATCCCTGTGTATTCCACCTCTGTGTCCCCACCTCTTACTTCTGACAGGTTCCTCAGGTTTAACAGCTGTATGGCAGGTACACTATGGTCCTCTCCAGAGCATTCAGGTAACACTATTTTTTATAGACCAACTCTTCTCTTTCCACTCCGCCCCCAGTACTTTTGTTTAGCTACACCAAAAATTAAACCTTCTTTCAAGGGGTGTGTGTGTGTATGTGTCACGGCTTGGAAATAACACTGACTTTAAAAAGGCTGTACAACAACTTTTATAACTTATATGAAATGGGAGTTTTAAAAAAAGCTTCACACCACACGGTTTCAGGAAAATTGGTTTTATTCGCATGTAGTGTGCTAATTTCTAACAGAAAGCTGAGCTAAGAAGAGTCAGTGGCATGAAGCATTTACCAGACATTGTAATTCTACATCTCGTGAAAAGTAGAGCATTCCTGCTAGTCACAGCATTGTGTCGGTGTCAACAAAGGTCTGAGGTATTTTTCCCTCCTGCCCAAGGTGTACTTCTTGGTGTTATGAAGTAATATCAAGTTTTATTAATGTTATTATCCCGGATAATAATTCATCTTCAGCCACAAAAGCATTTCCGTATTCAACAACATAGGTCTGTTACTAAGATATTTAAAAAATCTAACTGAGGGTTATCTGTGTTACAGTGCAATTCTGTAGACATCTACTTAAAGTAGGTCTGGGAGAGTTTAATGGGACTTTCTAGTAGGTAGTTGCAGCCAATAGGAAAAAACAATTTAAAGTGTATTTTTAAAAAAAAAATAAAGAAAGTGTAAGTTCTCATGGACTAGAAAGTTTGTGTCAGATTTAATGTGACAGATTTAAAATCCTTAGAGTGCCGCAAGACTCTTTGTTAAAAAAAAATTAGTATTGGGCCGAATCCTGCCCCCTGTTTTCAGGACCTTTTTCTCTCCCTGCGAAAGAAGCATTGTTTTTTCTGTCTCTTTCACAGGGAGGGGGAGAATTTTGGAAGAATGTGACCTCCCCCTCTTCAATAGGCATTCAAAAAATAGAAAAAAGACCTGTCAAAAACTGCCTAGACTTAAAAAGGTATCTGGAAACCCTGTCCCCCTCCCAGCCTCTTTCACCAGAGTTTTCATTCCCGCCCCCCACCAAAATGCTGAAAATGGAAGAAACATATTTTGGCAAATCATATTTTGGTTTATTTCACCTCTGTCACCTTAGCAGATAACTAGGAACACAGTTTATGACTGACAGTCTCCATATTAGGATGACCTTACACATAAAGCTTCACATTCTTCTTGAGTTTCAAATCTATTTTTGTTCCCACCACAGCCACCATACCAGAACTGGGTGCACAAGTGCCGCTCTTTGTCAAAATACCACTTCAGGGTGTAATCCTCACAACTGCCACTGTCAAGATGCCCAATGCAAACATCTAGAAAAACCAAAGGGGTTCATGATCAATGAAATGAAACCAGCACACATCCTGTTTTCAAGTATGACAGATGAGGGAGATATAGAGGTACAGTTCAGAATTTAGAGATATTCCATTATATGTACAATTATTAACAGTATTCAGAAAATTGAATGATAAGCCCCAATGTCCATAATAGAAGTGGGAAAGAAATTTGTTCATGCTTTCAGGTGAGCTTACCTAATTTCACACTTTCGAACCACTATGGGCATGTCTACACCTAGGGACGGGAAGGGGAGGATCTCATGATGTGGTGATCGTAAGATCCTCCCCCTCAGTCCACATGTGGCTCGTGATGTCTGGGAGGAAGAGGACGTTGCACCCTCCATTTTGGATTTTTTCCATCGAAAATGTAGGGTTTTTTTTTTTAAAAAAAATCCCGCTTCCCCCCAACCACCACCAATGGGCACATTGCTCCTGAGGAGCTTGGTGCCCCATGCCCGGTTCCCAGCTCCTGGTGTTTACTCGCAAGGAGCCGGGAAGACACTGGGATGGCTGCCCACACGTCCTGAGGTCTCAGGACAATCCCAAGACCATGGGAAAAGTCAGGATTAATGCTGTCCCGCTTATCCTGGGGAAAGGGAGGGATCATCCCTCCCTGCCCTGGGATCCCCTGTGCATCATGTGGATGCATAGGCATGATCCTGGGGCGATCCCCGGGATGAGCCCTTATCTAGACATGCCCTATGTGAACCAAAACTCAGTTATCCTCTGAAATTTGCACTTCTCCAACTTTCGCAATGGAGTTCACCAATCAAAAAATGCATACAAAAATGCATATATTAGGGGAAATAATGTTGCTATTGTTGTAAACCGCCCAGAGAGCTTTGGCTGTGGGGCGGTATATAAATGTAATAAAATAAAATAAATAAATAATAAAAATGCATTATATTAAGAAAATGCCTGGCAAAAACATGCATATACTGGGCAAAAATGCATGTATTGAGAAAAATGTGCACAAAAATGTGTATGAATTTTCATGACAACTTTAAAAAAAAATTCTTAAACTTTGAAACAAACCATACTTAAGATTTAAAAAATGAGAAACTGAAAGTTCCAGATTTGTCCCTCCATGGTTTACAAGGACCCAGGGTTTACGGTGTTGGGGGTAGGAAATCTAGGTATTGTTACGGACCTTCGTCAGTCATACTTTAAGATCAGGTTTATACAACTTGTGAACTAGCAGGGACAAAGGCAGCCTGTCAGCCCTAGTCAACTGCCTCCCAGTGGCTCAACAAACAGACTGCCTTTGCTCCTTACTGGAACTGCAGAAACAAGGTAATTGTCCTGTACACTTCTGAAGGTGGGAGAAACCAGAGAAGACAGCCCTTTCTACACCTAAGGATTATCCCAGGAAAATGAAGGGATCGTCTCTGCCTGCTCCCAGGATCCCCTGTGTGTCGTTTGGATGCACAGGGATGATCCTGGGACGATCCTGGGGGGAAAGGCAGGTGTAGACATGCCCAGTGTCTGATGATACGCTTAATATTCAGGCAGGTTTATATCAGACTAGGCAGTCCTCCTGGTCCCAAGCCACTTAGGCAAAAAACAGCACTTTGAATTGTGCTCAGAAACAGGCCAGTAGCCAGTGCAGTTGTTTCAAAATCTTTGAGATGTGTTCTATTAGGCAGGTCCCAGTCAGTAATTACACCACTGTATTTTGCACCAACTGAAGTTTCTTCAAAGGCCAATCTACAGCCCATGACAGTAGACTAAATGATTACCAAAGCACAGACTATCATGGTCAAGCTGTCTCAGCCTAAGAGGGGTTCTGACTATTTATGGACCTAAAGAATTCCAAAGGATGTTTGCTCTGAAACATAAAATGGCCTGCCAGGAGAGATTCGCCAACTTAACAGTCTTTCTGAATTTAAAAAAGCTATAAAGACTTGTCTCTTCCAGCAGGCCTACCCAGTCAAATTTTAAGATGTTTGGCTGTTATTTTAATAATGTATTTGTTTTATATGTTTTTATTCAGTTTTATGTATTTTTGTATTCAATGTTGTTCCCCGCCTCGATCCAGAGGGAGAGGCAGGTTGTTGTTGTTGTTGTTGTTGTTATTATTATTATTATTATTATTATTATTATTATTATTATTATTATTATTATTATTATATATCCTGCAACATAAGGCTTTAAAAATATGTAATATCACTTTGAAGAGATTTGTATGTTCCCTAAAGTAGGAATCAGCCAGAAAGAGTCAAAATTCTTGACATACATTTTCTGTAATGTTCAAAGAGTAAGTTCACACTATCTAAAAAATTGGCAATAACTTCAAGACTCTGTTCCAATTTCTATTTCCTGGACCTTAAGGTGGGAGGAGACTTTGCTTAGAACAGCGGTGGGCAACGCGCAGCCTTTAGTCTGCATGAAGCCCCCAGGCTATGTTGTGCCTCCCACTTGCCCTGAAGCCAAAATTGAGCTGCATGGCAGCAGTGGGGTCGGGGGGAGCCCATTTTAAAAGGGGAATTCGTTGAGCAGCATGCAGGGGGACTCCTTTATTATTTCTGATCCCAGATCAGAGAAAACAATGGGTTCCCCTTCTTTGTGTGTCATTCACACACCAAGTGGGGTGGTGCACAAATAGGTGAAAGATTCAGCAACCACTTACTGGACTAGCAAGTGGCTGTGGAGTTCCTTGCTTCATACGCCGCTCGCGCTCCAACTGGGATGTGAGCAGTGTGTGAAGCAGGCTGGAAGTGGCTGCCCAGTCCCTTTCTCTGTGCAGAGAGAGGCATGAAGTTCCATTGGGGCAAGAAACCAGTCCCCAGACCAATAATGGTTGTCCAGGGGTGGGGAACTTGTGGTCCTCCAGATGATGATGGACTACAAACCCTAATTTTCCAGCACTGACCAATACACACCAGAATGACTGTGGAAATCTTGTATTTATTCTCTCCTGTAGAAATGTTAATAGAAGGCCTCTAGGGCACTCCATGGCATGGACATCAAGGCTGTCCCAAATTGTCACTTAATAATAAGATGGCCTAATTTGCATATCTTAATTCATCTTCTAATTTAGGGAATTGTGGTGGCATCCCTCTAGGCATGCAAGGCAATGAAATCTTTTCCTTAAAACAAACAAACAAATCTACTGCAAAAACACCCAAATAATGCCTGCAAAAGTTGTTTGTTTTAAACAGCCAAATTAGACCATAGATTTTTGATACAACTTGGAAATCACTTAAGTAGAAATCTGTGGTCTCCAGCTGACTGGTCCCTAATGGACTTCTGTAATCCCAAATCAGTGTCAAGTATAAGAACTTCAGCTGAAATTAATTGCCAGTGGTAACTGTGATTTTTGTCAAGAAATGATTAAACTGTTCTGAAATGAGTTGCCCCAAATCAGTGTCAAGTATAAGAACTTCTGCTTAAATTACTTGTCAGCTGCAACTGCTATTTTTGTCAAGGAATGATTAAATTCTTCTGAAATGAGTTGCCCAATTGTCTCCAAGTTTGAAACATGCAAACAAGGTTTGGCGAGCGCATGACTAAAACATCTGCTTGGAGCAAGACACATCTGTTCAGTAGCTCAAGTTCTGCTGCCAGAATGAAGACTAATGGTAGTTAACCCTGATTGTCCTAAGAGAGATCTACTTTGATCAGAAGAAGCCCCAGAAACAATCCCCCATGTTATACATGGCTGTTTGAGAAGCCATTTCAATCCAAGTTGGCAAAGATGAGCTATCCTTGTTATCTTGGCTGTTACCACAGAAGCCACTGACACCACCTCTAATTAACCATATGGGTTGCATCCAAAGTTTCCCTTCCTCTGACAGAAGGACTTTTCTCCAGAGAAAGGTACTTTCCAGAGAAAAGGAACCTTTGGGTGCAACCCATGGGATCTCACTGAGACCTCCCTTTTAGGATCAGTTCACACAATCACCAAACTAGCAATTTTCTACATTGAGTTGCACATCCTTTTCGGCCCTTAGGGTCACATGTGATGCTAGCTCAGGGACTGCAGGCACATGCGTACACATATGTGCACACAGGGTGGAGACAGCCGTCTGTATCAGGATCACTGGAGAAGGGGCTGGAGAGCAGAACCGCAAGTGCTGGTGGCAAAAACAGTGGCGGCTGCTGCAAATATAATGGGATTCTCAGCAGGAAATCAATGTGGGGGGCATCTGGTTGTAGGGGACTCAGGGGGGCTCAGTAAAGGCCTTGGGGACAACGTGTGTCTCCTGGGCTGTGGGTTGTGCTCCCCTACTCTATATGAAACAGAGTTATCATACATATGCTTCATCATATGGTCATATGTGACTTTGAGCATGTGCATGTATATTTACTGAAACTTATCCATGGATCACATGAGGCATCATACGCATGATAGCAAGGAGGGTCTAGACAGATGATGCTTCGTCATGTGCATAAGAATGTGACTTGAGTGAGTGTGTGAACCAGTCCTTAGAAATACCATAGGAAAAATCCCAGCTCGAAAAGAAAAGCCAGGTACTGTTTCTTTCTCTATGGTAAAGATGGAATAGGTAAAAGGATGAACTGATCCATTTAAGTACCATTCCAGAATGCGTTTAGAAGAGAACCACTCTGGATAGTTCTACCCCAAAATCTTGGTAGGTCAGGTTGGGTCTGTGTGTAACTACCAAGGTGTACTATAACTGAGTAAATAGAAAGGGTCATGGATATAATAGACAGTATATATATTATACTAGGGATGTGCTCCGCTTCTCCTCGAACCGGAGCAGCAGGAGCGGAGCAGGGGGCTTTGCCTACCCTTAAGGCGGAGGCGAAGCAGATTGGGGGGCCGGCGGAGCGTGGCGAAGAGGATCGAGGTGAAGGCGGATCCTTCCCCTCGATCCGGAGCTCCGCCAAAAAGGTAAGTGGGGTTTACCGGTCCCTGCCGCTGTCGCCGCATGGGCGACAGCGGCAGGGCCTGGTAACCCCCTCCCTCCTCTCCCTTACCTGCGTCCGTCCGCGGTCCCTCGGCTTCTTCAATTAAGCCCGCGGCTCAACCAGGAAGTCTAGGCCGCACTTGCGGCCCAGACTTCCTGGTTGAGCCACGGGCTCAATTGAAGAAGCCGAGGGACCGCGGACAGACGCAGGTAAGGCCCCCCCTCCCCCTTGGTCTCTGTAGGTAAGGGAGAGGAGGGAGGGGGGCCTTACTTGGCGCCACTCCCCTCCACTGCGGAGCTCCGATTCGGAGCCGGAGCTCTGCGGCGAAGAGGAGCAGACTATGGGCGGAGTGGCACGGAGCGGAGTGGGCCAATCCGAAATTTTCGGATCGGCCCGCGGGGCGGAGCGGGGGGCACGTGCACACCCCTATATTATACACACCCATACACACCTATTGTTCTTTGTACTTGCTCAAAACGTTCTTCAACCGGGGTTTCCTTGCCACCTCGGACATTCTCCACATGTTTATAATACCCTTCTTTTTGGTCCTCTACAGGTTCTTGGGTGGCCTCCAGAATTTTGGCTTGCATGCTTTTTCTGGGTAATTCTGATGTCTGCAAAGTATCACTGTGATCCAATTCAGGGAAAGGGATCCTATGAAGAAAGAGGTATGCTGCTTTAGATACAAGAGATACCAAAAATGATGCCCCAGGACTCATTGTTCCAAATGTCTGCCCAGCTTAGGTCTTTAGCATTTGCTGAAGTCAAAGTAAGTTTTGGTTTTTTACTTCCAGTGGAAAGAAGCAGATGTTTTGTACCTGTCAGTCCTCCCTATGAGTTGATGATAAGTGTCTCCTCGATCCAGGCCTTCACATTCTTCCTGCAGTTCTACAGGAGGATAAGGATTTATTCCCCCTGTAGGAAAAGGAAACAGAAATGAAAATAGAATGCGAAGATCATTTTTTTAAAATGTTGAATGTTAAGATCAGAGAAGAATTGCTTAGGCATAAAAGGGAAGGCACTGGCTGTGCTCAGATAATCGTCCCAAAACCATGACTTACGAAGCCATTGGCAGGAGCCAGTTCTTACATGAAAGTAAATTCCACTGAAATCAAAAGGAGTAACTTCCTAAGAAAAATTGCAAACTTAAGCTCTGGCTTTCTGTCTTCTATACCAAAAGAATCTAAAACCCACACCAAAGAAAGCTAAATGCTGCAGCAAAGTTAAGTGTATTGAATTAACTGTCCAATCAAAAAGAATAAACATATATAGGATTGTGCTTTGTATAGGTATAGGATTGTATCATCCAGCATATAAATTGGTTCAGTGGGGGTATATAAGATGCAAACAGCCACATGGAATGGGAGACAAACAAGCCTAACATATAATCACACGCAATAGTCCTATAGAAGGAAGTAAACCAAACTGCACATCACTTACGTCTTAAAAGATTTAAGAAGGCTCGGCTAAATTGTAGAGCATATGGTAATCCGGGTTTATCAACTCTTCCCAGCTGCAATAGATGCTGCTCCACTGGATCACTAGAGAGTTCTGTCATCTCTTCATCATCAACTCCTCTGCCAATTGCTAAGGTGATCATGGTGAATCCTTGGCATTTGGCTTCTAGTGACATTTTTCTAAGTTTCTCCCTGTCCCAGGAACTTGTCTTACTCCCAAGTAGAGTAAATATAACCCTGTGTTTTCTTGGAATGGGGGCTTCCAAAAACACATTGTTAATGGTCCACTCTAGAGCATGGCCTACAGCTGATGGGCCTTCCAGTTGGCGAATGGATTCTTCGATGTGCATTTTCATCAGGTTTTTATTGTTGTAGGTCATCAAGTCAAACTCTACAAACACCGGGCTTGAATCTCTGTTGACTGTGAAATTTTGTGGGGCCTGTTGCACCAACGCCACCCTCGCGCCTCCATCCGACTCTAGCGGCAGGGAATCAATGACAAAATCATCCAACATGTGGCTCACAAATTCCTTCATTGCCTCAAATTCCTCGCTTCCAACATTCCAAGAGCTGTCCATGATGTAAGTTATGTCCATGTTTATTAAAATGGGAAAAGGAGCAGTCACCTCACATTCCGGAGCTGGGTTACACTTATCTGCGGAAGACACATTAAGGAGTGATTTAATGCCACAGAGTGACTAAGGCGATGGAGTTGCTCATTATTTATGTTTTGCTTTGCTTCTCTTTTAAAAATATTTCTAATAATTGATTTTGAAATGTTCAATATTTAAGACAGAAGACAGACAAAAGAGGCCCAACCATCTTTATAGCAGACATTTATGACAATTCTATTTTATAGCAGAGGTGAGCAAACTTCAGGCTTGAGGGATGTATTATGGGTTTTTTTTATCAAACCTTGATGTGCAAAAAAATAACTCAGGAAGGCGGTCCTAGAAATGTACAAAAAGATGCTTCTGAACACAGACTTAGCCCAGGAATTTGTTTTCAGTACCAGAACTGGGCTTGCAGTCCTCTCACATATACAAAATCTACTTCTCCATACCAGCCCCACAGCTTTCTTCATCTCAGCAGCCTAATGTAGAAGGGTGGGGCTTTCTGTTTTTGCCATAGATAAAAAATAATAATTAAGAGTCAGAAATCTCTGCAGTTTTATTGCAAATCAACTAGAGATCTACTACCAGTGGATCTTGATCTACAGTCCGGTAGCTGCTCTCTCCTGCTGTGTGTGGGAGAAGCAGCATGATTACAATGTCGGAATGAATGGGCCTCGTGATCCTTGTTTACTTCCTGTTTTCAAACAGGAAGTAACTGAGCGACAACAGAGAAGCGACGGTAGCCAGCGTTTCTGCCTAGTTGTGATGGAGCTTTCTATTATAATTTTGTTACTTGATAGATATTTTGTTTAATTTGTTTTATTTAAGACATATATTATTTAAAGTTATTAAGCTACACTCAGAGTATGGCTCTGCTTATATGAACAGCTTTACTATGTGTATGCCCCTGTATCTCATTCTGAGTCAGTCCCCCTAAGGTAAAATTTCACCAGGTAAAAGTACAAATACACACCACAATGATTTCAAACACTTTTTTTAAAATGCACAAAAATACAAAAACAGCAAAATTCCTAACAAATCGTGGGATTACAACATAAATGAAACTCAGCCAAATGGCTTATAAAAAACAGGTGCATTTTCATCAGATGTCTAAAAAGAAAGCCTGCAATGTTTAGTCAATTAAAAAGCAATCCTATAGGGTGACCATATAAAACGGAGGACAGGGCTCCTGTATCTTTAATGGTGATATAGAAAAGGGAATTTTAGCAGGAGTCATTTGTTTGCATTCAGCGCCTAGTGAAATTCCCTCTTCATCACAACAGTTAAAGCTGCAGGAGCTAAACTAAAGTGACCAGATACAAAAGAGGGCAGGGCTCCTGCAGCTTTAAATGTTGTGATAAAGAGGGAATTTCACTAGGTGCTGCATGCATACAAATGAGACCTGCTGAAATTCCCTTTTCTTTACAAAAAGATAAAGATACAGGAGCCCTGTCCTTTTCATATGGTCAGCCTGAATCCTAGAAATGTATACTCAGAAATGTCATGTATGAGAGTGAGTGAAATGGCCATGTGTATATGAGAGAGAGAGAGAGAGAGAGAGAGAGAGAGAGAGAGAATTAAATCATATACATTTAAGAATTAACAAAATGAATGGGTTTACCATAACAGAGTGCACAATGTGAGATGCTATCCAAGTTTTCATCTTCCGTCAATTCCCAAACAAATAATTGAAACTGATGAGTATCATCTGTCTAATTAAACAAAAGGCAAATATAGATTAAACAGGAGGAAATGTACTAAAATGTAATGCTTCTGAAACATGAATGCTGCATTTTTATTTATATTATTGATACAAGTGTTTATCTAATTCCCTTTCAGCCCAGAGTGGTTTATAATCATTTTAAATCCTATAAAAAAAAAATTAACACCGGAGAGCGTTAAAAATCCAGAATAAGAACAAAAGCTTGACATCTTAGTTAAAGATGTCCACAAAAGTCTGATGCCAGCCCTGGCTAGACTACTACACTTTCCTTTGATATTTAGTTTTCTACGTACAGGAATTTTTCCCAGGTTTTTTTTTGTTTCATGAAGTAACATTCACTCATGTGAGCATCAATACAGTAGGAAAAAATCTTGCCTTGTTCAAGTTATGGAGTGGGGTTCTCCATGATGACACAGCCACCTGCAGGCAAATCTCTTCTCCACTGATGGAGGGGCAGCCCTGCCATATCCTAAGCCAGCTTTCTCCAACCTGATGCCTTCCAGATGTATTGAGCTACAACTCCCAGCATCCCCAGCCACCAGGAGGTTACGATTATTTTTATTTATTTATTTATTTATTACATTTATATACCGCCCCACAGCCGAATCTCTGGGTGGTTTACAACAGTTAAAAATGGTAAACATTAAAAAGTATAGAAAATTTAAAAAACATAAAAAACATAAAAATATAAAAACAACAGTATTCATTTAAAAACAACACTGCAAGTGTGGATCCAACACCTTATTTTCACCATGATGCTCTATGGTCCATGTACTATTTAAAAGAGGGGGGCAGGTTTTCCTATTGCTGTAGGGGAGTAAGAAAAAGAGGAACATGATTGAAAGGTAAATTAAGGACACACTATGTATTGTTTAGATTTTTAAAAATCCTAAGAGGAAGATCTCAAAGCAAATAACTTGTCTTTCATATGGGCTCAACAATTGTTCTTTTTTCAGAGTTGACTGGGCAATTTCTAAGATATTTTACTATTTATAGTGAGGTGTTTGTTTTAATTTAGTCCACATGCATTTGAATGATTATTTCCTATACTGCTCTTTCTCGAGTTACAACTTGTGGAATGGAGAAGAGGATTAAAAAGTTGGCAGGACATCTGAGTAAAACCTGAGACTTCTGTAAGAGTCATTATTCTGTTGGAATTGAAGTCTAGCATGTGCTTTCGTCCTCAAGAATGCATGTTACAGCAATTAAAAGAAACTGTTGAGCATGGTATCAAGGTTGCTATATTCTGCCAGCAACAACATCCACAGGGGTTAACTTTTAATTTTCCCATTCATTTTAGTGTGTTCCTGTACACAGTACGAACCGTGCTGTACAGTTAGAAATAAGAGAAAGCCAGATTAGATACGTCGTGGCACAACAAATGCAGAGGATGAAAGTGATGATGAGTTACAGATACTGGGAGTGTATTTTGTACAATCCCTCCAGAGAGATTATCTATGCTGGATGGATCCATTCATACTGCACACAGAGGTCAGATTTTGCTTCAATGAGTTTCTTTCTAGCACAAAACAAAAATGGCCAATTGGCAATGAATTAAGGCCTGCAATGACCTTCCACTCCAATATCCATTTGAAATCAGCATGCGAACTTTGGCATATCACAGGCCAAAGTTAACAAACTATTGTCCAAACAACTTTCTGCTGCTTAGCTAATGTTGTGATGACTGAGAGAATGTTCTCCTAATGCAATTCAAAACAGCAGCTTGAATCACTCTAAGAGTTGCTCTAGATCAAGGATGGGGAACCTGTAGGCCTCCAGATGTTATTGGACTCTAAATGCAAACAACCACAGTCAGCATGCCCAATAGGCCAAAATGATGGGAGTGGTAGTCCCAAAACACCTGGAGGGCCACAGGTTCCCCATGCCTCCCCTATACAGTTTTCCAGAAGAACTCTGTAAGGCACAAAGTGTTATTGTATGCTTCTCCTGGAGCTGGTGGAAGAGGCTGGAGATGAAACCAGAAAAAATATTTGACATTCACAATTTGGATTTTGTCACTGAAATCTGACCCCAAAATTTGACATTCTGATTAAGAAATAAATTTTGAAGCTTGCCTGTGTCTTTTCCATCACCCAAATAAAATGGTGTTTGGTTAAATGAATGAATGCAATTAGGACAACATTAATTAAATACTGTTGCATGTCAGCTGTTAGATATTGTTAAATGTTCACTGCTATGTGTCTGATATTGTCCAGTGCTCTATCCAGTGTCCATGGCCACTAAGAAATTCTTGAGCATTGACTTCTAATGTCCAGCATAACATAGTTTCTGAGAACTGACACATCTGGAGAATATTTGCCACCAAAAATGGCAAGGGAGAATTTAGGGAAAACAAATTCAGTTGAGGTCTATTGGAGATTTCTGAAAACTCATTCTAGGAAAGCTTTAAGTTTAATCAAGTTTAATTGTCATTTTCAATTATGTAACTTTGTGATGTGTAACAAGTGGCCAGTGGGAAGCACTACATTAAATTGTTCCATGTTTTTAGCTAAAGAATTCAATTCTGAACATTCAAGATGAAATTATTACATATTCATGGCTTCATGTTCCTATAAAACGTAGCCTTTTCATACCCTAGCAGGTTCCCTTGTGCTTAACGTGACTGAGGCGTAGTTCTCACAAACAGCAGATGAGGAAATAAAACTGTTCTGGGATTCATGAAAACTGTATTGATGCTCACATGTGTGAATGTTACTTCATTAAACAAAACAAAACAAAATCCCTGTACATAGAAAACTAGATATCAACGAGAAGTGTAGTAGAGATCTTAACGATATAGGGCGGGATATAAATGTTTTAAATAAATAAATAGTCTAGCCAGGGCTGGCATCAGACTTTTGCGGACATCTTTCCACTTCTGCCATCTCCATCAGAGCCCCTGGCTGGCCCTGTTACTCCTTGCTGCCACCAGTCCCTCATGTTAAGCCACACACACCCAAATGTTTGCTTGGCATGCAGTGATGCGATGGCAGGAAGTCAAGATGTTACTCAGCTCCGTTCCATGGCAGACAGGCACCATCTTAAGATTCCCCATAATGCAATGCCTGATGATAAGAGACATTACATTGAGGGGGATCTAAGATGGTGGCCACTCACTGAACTAAGCGAAGTAGTGGCTAAACTCCCTCCCTTCACAGCACAGCCAACATGTACTGGGGGAGAGTGATAGGCAGTAACAGCAGTGACAAGCAGGGCTCCATCAGCAGCATGAGTGGCAAGGTTAGTGATGGGTCCATCTCAACCCTATGTCCATAAGCAGGTGCCTGACCATGCTGACCTTGGACATGGGCCCTGAGCCTAGCCTTCTCTCCCAACATTTTAGTTCACTTTGTGCTGGAAAACACATTTTTCACCCTATTTGTGAGAACAAGGCCATAGAACAGCCTTCCCAACCTAGTGTCCTCCAGATACGTTGTATTGCAACTCCCATAATTCCAGGCAAGTATGGCAAGTAGCTGAAAATTATGGTGGATGCGGTCCAGCACATCTGGACAGCGCTTGGTTAAGGAAAGAAGTACAGGATAGGAGCATATTTATCAAGCAAGTCCCACTAGCCTATGCCATTATTGGCCTGATTGTAACTTCCTTCTGATACATCCTGCTTACCGAAAAGGCCTGCTTTACATTAGGCACTTCACTCAGGGCAATGACCACAGGAGTGATATCTAAAGCACTGAACTCCAACACAGCGGTATTGATGGACGTTGCGTCCTGCGATGGGCCAGCAGCAAGAAATATTGCAACTTTCCTCATGAGGACGCCTTGACGATAACGCTTAAAGACATTCCTAGCAACGAATCTCATGACCCCTCCAATATCCCGTGTGCCTGAAGACTTCTCCAGGGGAATCCTCCGAATGGCCTCCATCAGGAGGGCATCCCTCTTGAAGTCGGAGAAGCGGATGAGGTACTTTGTGTGTGCGTTGTAGGAAAGAACCGACACCCGAGCGCCAGTGGGACAGTTGCTTCTGCTGATCTTCATCCCCTCCAGCAAAGACATCATAATGGCTTTCATCCTTTCAAATGACGCTTGGGTAACATCTCCAGACATATCAAGGGCGAACGCCACTTCCGTTGGGTATACTGGACAACTGCTCATACCTTGTAATAAAGGCAAAAAAAGTGTTAACAATTTCCAGAATTTAGATATGATGAGCTTTTTCTATCCTCCAAAACAGAATCTGTTCAAAGCTACTTACCTATACAGCAAGCTAGATGGGATAAAAGAGAGTGGTTTTAATTTCAGTTATCATCTCAGGTTTATGCTTATTTATTTAACACCTCAACAACAACAACCCACACAGAGACAGAATCTGCATTGAGCATATTGCTGATTTCAACTTCCAATGAAAAGTTCACTCTTCTGCTTCTGAGACACTACCTTATCCAAAACCCAAAGGGAAGTCACACAGGTAGCATGTCTTATTTGGCTAAAGAGTTCTGGGTTCAAATCCCTGAATAGTCTTGTGAAATTTGCTATTGTTTAGATCCGGGGGGGCAACTTGTGGTCCACTAAATGTTTTGGCCTATAGTTCCCATGATTCCCCATCATAGGCTATCCTGGATAGGGCTGATGGGAGCTATAGGCCAAAACATCTGGAAGGGCACACATTGCCCACCCCTAGTTTATATTCTGATTGAAACCCGGAGTGGATTCACTGCCCCAGTGACATTGGAGCCACCAGCCTTCACTGCAGATGAGCTAACTGATATATTTGTACTTTTAAACTTTTGGGTGATGTCATCTCAGGCCTAATCTACACCAAGCAGGATATTGCACTATGAAAGCAGTATTTTATTTATCTATTTATTTATTACATTTTTATATTATGAAGAGCATAAAAACAATGAACAACCTAAAAACACAAATACAAAATACAATATAAAAAGTAGTATGTAAGAGTATACTTACAATATGAAAGTAGTATATAAGAGTCAGGCACCACACTACTGCTTTATAATGATATTGAAGTGCACTGACAACTGTTGGGGCCTATTGACACATACCATATACCACTTTCATACCGCTATATCTTTATTGACGTGGCTCCTGCCTCTTATATACCACTTTCATGCCACTTTCATAGTGCAACATCCTGCTTGGTGTTGATTAGGCCAAAGACAAATCAACACTTATTCCAGTGCTATGGTACTACTGTCTTTTGTTTATACCTCTATGCGCTTCTCCTGAAAGCAAGCCCCTTTGAAAGTTAGGGTGCGTATTCCTTAAGAAGGTACTCAGGATTGGGGATTAAATAAGCTTACTGCAATCAACCTGAGCCACATTAAAACTATCAGCTTTTTAAGGCCATCTGCTAGTCCCTTAAACCTGCCTTTACTACTAAGAAAAGGTCATTACTTACGGCAGTTTCCTCTTGTAAAGTTAACAAGTTCACAAGGCTGTAGATAACAATAAAAAAGCCAATATGATTAACAGCCCAATCCTATATGCATGTCTTCTCAGAAGTAAGTCCTACTGCCTGCCTATTAGCTACCGAGCCACATACAAGGTTATGGTATTATTATATAAAGCCCTAACAACTTGGGACCAAGATACATAACAGACCGCCTTCCCTTATATATACTCAGTTGACATTTAAGATAATCAGAGGAGGCCTTGGTGGTCATTCCAAAATGAAAGGAATTTCGCTATTATAACCCCTAATGGTGAGCCTTCTCTGTAGTGGCACCCACCTTCTAGAATACTGGTCTTCAGAACCATCTCAGACTCCCAACCTGCAACATGGGTCACGATGACCCTTTTGGGTCATGACCCACCAGTTGAAGACCAGTGCTCTGGAAAACCCTCCCCTGTGCAATTTGGGAAGCAGAAAATGAGCATCTTTCAAACGCCTCCCAAATATGCACCTTTTCACTCAGGCTTTGCCTGAGCTGTAAGTAAACTAATCATGCCCCTCTATTTTGCTGCTTCTTAAACAGTTTTTACAGTATCTGTTTTAATATTGTGTTTTTCAAGTCATGCTTTTTAACGCTGTGTTTAAATATTAGATCTAGATATTTTAATATTGTGAACCGCTGAGAGATTTTACTATATTCAGTGGTAATACTACAAATAAATAAATATTGAGCTCGATGGGATTTTCTGCCAGGTAAGTGTGAACAGGATAGCAGCCCAATACAGCTTCCTTTAAAAGAAAAAAGCAATACCCTGTTTCCCCAAAAGTAAGACATCCCCCGAAAATAAGACCTTTTTTTTTGTTCAACAATAAATGTGTACCATATTCTTCTTCATGGAAAAATAAGACATCCCCTGAAAATAAGACCTATCACATCTTTGGGAGCAAAAATTAATATAAGACACTGTCTTATTTTCGGGGAAACACAGTAGCTATTTTGTCACTGTTGCTGACATCAGTTGGTACAACACAAGGTTTCAAAGTTTCAAGCTACATCTCTCCCATATTATGCCCACTTTATTGATTATTTGTTGCCCTTTGCCTTAGCAAGGAGACATTTTGAAAAGGAGAGGCTAAGAACTCTACACCATCTATATTTACTGTTGATATTATTTACTAGTTAAGAAATAACTTCATGTATAGTTTGCATCGCATTCAGCAGTGAGAAAGTAAATGAATACAAACCGTCATATCGGCTGTGCCTCTTTGTGCTTTTCGACCCTGAAAAGGTTAAGTATATATTCAGAAAATCAAATTACCATGCAATGTTTTAAAATGTATGTACAGGGAACAGACAGAAAGAAAGAAATCAAGTTTATATATTCTCAAAACAAGGATGATTTTCCATTGTGTCAGTTTGCAATGTTCCCTTTCTTCCTAGCATCACCTTCCATGATATTGCTTCACAGCAGGAGAATACCAGTAACCACTTTATAACATATTCTTCCACAGATCCACAGTGACATATAGTAAAATTCTCCTTCTTACGTAGGTAAGATGATGCAGACAATGGAGTTACCCCGCTGAGAAAATTCACTTTGGAGTAATTTCATTCTGTGTACATTCACAATTTTATTTATTTATTATTTATTTATTTATTTATTACATTTTTATACCGCCCAATAGCCGAAGCTCTCTGGGCGGTTCACAAAAATTAAAACCATAATAAAACAACCAACAGGTTAAAAGCACAAATACAAAATACAATATAAAAAGCACAACCAGGATAAAAGCATGCAGCAAAATTGATATAAGATTAAAATACAGAGTTAAAACAGTAAGATTTAAATTTAAGTTAAAATTAAGTGTTAAAATACTGAGAGAATAAAAAGGTCTTCAGCTGGTGACAAAAAGAGTACAGTGTAGGCGCCAGGCGGACCTCTCTGGGGACCTCTCTTTTATTATTTTGTACTGCTATTTATTCTTTTCAATATTATCCAAAGTTATTCTTTTTTTCCTTATAAATTCTTACAAATGTTCTTACAAACATACATGGAATCAGATCCGCTTGAAGAGGAAAATGTCATTGGAATTCAAGACATAGTTACATCTAGATTGTGCCCTTGAGAAAACTGATGACCAGATTATTATTATTATTGTTAGAAATGTCTGATCACTAAAACATAAATTGTTAATGTATTTTCGACTACATTCAGCTTCAAAGTTCAACTGAGGTTAATATGCATTTCTCTTTGAATCACATTACCATTCTTCCAGATGGTCCTCGCGCTCCTCGGTCACCCACTGGCCCTGGTATTCCACCATTGGCCTTAAAAAAAGGCAAAGAGTTCATTAAAACTCAAAAGATTCAGTTGGTTCAGATATCAGCAAGGCTGTTAATCAGCTGTTAATCTGCTATATCTACTTTCAGCTTCATTGCAGAATTGAGATCTAAGCACTACATGAAGAGTGTTTCCTTTCCTGCCTTTCCACTACATAACCTCTAGCTGGCACTGTGGTGTAGTGGAATAGTGCAAATATGCAAGAAGAAATCACACATTCTTTCACTTTCATAATTAAGTGCTGCACATTCTCTGCTATTAAAAAAAAAACCTCACCAAAAGTGGTGGTTGGACACAGAAGCAAAACTGGAAGGTCTAAAGAACCTGAAAACAACTGTGAGCAGGGAATGATGAGCACAAAATAAATGCCTCATGTAGAAGATCCCCAAGTAGATATTAATCAGTTGTAAACTTTGACAACTGGATTCTAACTTGAATCTAGCTGGAGATGATTACCTATATCCTGAAATATTTGCTTGTAGTAGCAAGCCGCTTGAACAAATCCCTCAGTCTCTGTTAGTTCTTACATTGCTGGTCACCTGCCATGAGGTGGCCAGTGCCATCACTTTTAATTCTGGATTGGTTGTCACATGTAGAACAAAAAAGCACCACACAAGTGGCACATAGGGCTGGATATAATCCCCCAATACACTGTTGTCTACATGATACTGAAGACCCACAAGTGAAAACCCATTTCCATCTTTGGATCTGACTGACCAATTCACCCGACTTAAAGATAAAGGAATGTCCAAAGTAATCATTGTGATCTATACAAAGATATCCTACCAGCCTTTTCCTAATAAGATTTTAAAACCTGTCCACAATGCACACAAGAAAGGAACATGCGTCAGCTTGAAGAACCACAGTGATGTGTATCCTTCATCTTTACAAATCAAAACCTGCCATGAATGTTTAAAAGCATCACCCTTTGCCCTCTCGGTCCTTTGGCGCCTTTATCTCCTGGAATGCCTGAGTCACCATCTTCTCCCTTCAAAGGAATCAGAAACAGGGTTTTGCAACTAAGGGTCAAGTTTGACATCAGGTGGGAGCTCATGTTTGGAGCTCCTCTCTGTTTCTTTCTGAAAAAGCATCTTGCAGGAGACCTCAGTTTGGACTGAGGCCATGATGTGGCAGGACGAAGGGTATGGGCGAACACTATGACGAACACTATGAAAGCAGTTTGAAAACGACATATGGACTGTGTCATGGGCCCCAACAGTTGTCAGTGCACTTCGATACCATTATAAAGCAGTAGTGTAGATCCTGCCCCAATCTGCATGTCTATTTTGACTTATAAGAAGCATACAAGTTAAAAAGAAAACCAATGCATATGGAAAGCATAAATGCAATACTAGTACTTTCATACCTGTGGTCCAGAGGTGCCAGGACATCCAGTCTGTCCCTGGCGTTAGAGAAAGAGAAACAAAACATTGGTCTGATGGTGCCTTCGTTGTGCTTGTTTCATAAGACAGTTCATAAGAAGAAGAAAATCAACAAATGCTATATATATACTGTTTAATTAAATACATCTGCAATGTCTGTATTACTTTATCCAAGAGCCCCAATGGAAAGGCAGTGCTAGATATGAATACTAAAGCCCCACATCTTGGATAGGAACTCTGATCTTGCATCCCTAAGAACAGAACCATCCTAAGAAGTTAAGGCACACAGCCAATCAGTTTTGAAGATTAAGGCTGCAAATCTATGCCCTTTGACTTGGACGTTAAGTCCTATTGAACTTAATGAGATTTACTTCTGAGTAGACATACATAGGGTTGTGCTGCAAAACCAGTTTAAAATACCCATTTTGTTCCCATTTTTGTTGGAATGGAAAATTGGCAAAAATCCAAAAATCAATTAATTATATTGATTATGACTAACTTGTGCCTTTTCCTACACTAGTATACATTTTCTCAGTGTTTTTGTACTCAATGGATGCCAATATGCAACCAGTGCATGTAGCCTGTGCCGCAGATGCACGCAATTACACAATTGCAGTAGGGTATGATAAGAAGGGTGTCCATTAGCTTCTCTTACATCCCACCATTCCAGGTTTAAAAGGTATTGCAATTACCCACTGCACCCAGTATTGGACCTAAAGGGCCTATTCAGACAACACGCTAAGCCATGGTTAGGCCACTAATCCTTTTGCAGCAAATGGTTAGTGAATGTGTTATACTGTGGTTATGTAGCCATGATGGTTTTAGGAATAGTTAACGCAATATGCTAAGTCATGGTCCACACAACACGCTAAGCCATAACGTTGACCTCAAAATGCTTAACCACTGTGGCTTAGTGTGTCGTCTGAACAGGGTCAAAAAGAGATAGTCATCAGCTTAAGCAAAGGCCTGTTCAGGCATTATCCCCCATGTGATGTTAATCATATGGAAAGAAAGTGGGTCTGTTTATGCTGGTCCTGCCCCCACAATTGGGTCCCCTGCCTGAAATTGTAGGTCTGAAGAGGGAAACGACTGTATGCATGTAGGCTGTCCCTGTGAGCCCTGCACAATCAAAGTTCTGTTATCATGGGAGGAGCCCTGACACATAGATCTGGCTCCCCTTTTCAGGCCTCCATCCATCCCGTGGATAGTGGGGCAGAGCCATCAGGAGATTTGACAGTGGGGTTGGCTCCTGTGGGCAAGGCCCTGTTCTCTTCCTCCATGTCATTAAGATCGCTTGGAGGATAATGCCTACAGAGCTATTAGTATGGAGAATACAAACAGATATTCCAGGGCAATATCACATGTGAGACAACACCAACATTATAGAGATGTTACTCTGACATCAAGGCAAGATAGAATGATAAGAAAATGGAGGTCTAGATTAATTCATTGGTAAATTTTAGATTTCAGTTACTATGTACCATCAGGAAGTAAATCAAAGAAACAGTTGAACATTTATTATCATGGGATAATAAATGTAAATCCTGGGCTCGATACAGACCCTATTCAGATGACACATTAAGCCATGGCAGTTAAGCATTTTGAGCCAAACATCGTGGCATAGTGTGTCATGTGAACCATGAGTTAGCATGACAGGTGAACCAGTCCTAACCATGGTGGCTACATAAACATGGTTTAAACATGCTCACTAACCATTTGCTGCAAAAGGGTTAGCAGCCCAACCATAGCTTAGCGTGTTGTCTGAACAGGCCCACAGTCTGTTAAAGCATCATTTCAAGTCCCTCCAGAAGAACTATCCTCCAGTGAAATGAGTTCTTATCCCTTTCCCTGTGTATTTTTGGGACGATCATAAGACTGTACTTGAGGTAGGCAAGATTCTCTTACTTCTCTTCCAAGAGAAGTATTTATAATATTTCTAATAACTATTTATAACTATTTATAATACCTTGGCTGTGTTGCGATGTCCATATTTTCCACAGAAAGGTATGCTAAGGCTGTTTGTTTTGGGCACAGAAAATAATGGCAGGCAAAAGTCCAACTCTCCAGGTAAAGCAACAGAGCAAACCCAATGAATCTCCTACAGTTTACACTAGTGGAGAACTTAATTTTGCATGTAACTGATTTCCACCTCTCCCTCCCCAGCCAAAAAAGACAGCCTTTAACATGATGTATGATCCAGCAATGGAAATCTGCTGCTTTCATTAAATTACTGTAACCCACTATGAACACAACGAACCAAGACCATCCACACAAGCCCTACAGAAATTAAAGCAATTTGTGCAGGACCACAGCCATTTTCTTTTATTGAGGCATCCATGAGATACTTATTCTATAGCAGGGGTGCAGAACCCCTTTTAGCCCAGGGGCCAAATTCCATTTTGGGGAGAACATTCCAGTAGTGGACAGCGTCAAAGGCAAAAGGGGTGAAGCCAAAAACCAAAATTACTAGCAACTTTTATCTTAAAGCTCTAACTGCCAGTAACTAAGCCTTAGAAGAGGCTTTTAGAATGCGGGAAACCTCACAAAATCTGGGGAACCACTAAACAATCAGTAGTTGAGGAAAGGGTGTGGCCTTCTGTGGAGACCAGGGTTGAGTGCCCCCCCCCCAAATGGCCAGATTGGGACCCTGAGCCTGGTGTTCTTCACCCCTGCTCTATAGATTGCAGTGCTTATTGTTAGTGGTTATAACTACCACTCTTACAATCTTAATAATGTCACCGTATAAAGCAGACTGTGTCCCCAAGCTCAGCAGCATAGCTCTCACCTTTGCTCCTTTCCTTCCTTGTAGGCCATAGTCATGTTTACCATCTAGCCCCTGCAAGAGATGGAAAAATGAACAGCTAGTTAATTGTAAGACTGAAGGCCAGCCTTACCATTAGTCAAAGTGAGGCGCCCACTTCAGGCAGCTGATTTTTGGTGTCGAGAAAGGCCAGCAAAGTCTGGGCTATTTAATTTATTGTTGTTGATTTTATTGCCAAGTTGGGAGATGGGTTCTTGTGGATTGTCTGCCTCGGGTGTCAAAATAAATTGACTGGTCCTTGGGTACAGTGCGACTTGACTTGGAGGGAGGAGCATCATTTTCTGCTCCAAATTTTCTGGTCCAAATGTCTTGGACCAGCCCTTAGCAGGGCTATGGGATAAAACCTCACTGATTGTAATAGCAAAATATATGAAGAGCAAATGCATGTATTTTGGAAAAAAATGATCAAGACCATGAAGAAACAAGATGTGAAGGGGTCTAAGAACTCCCCTCCTGCTGTCCTTTGATTCACCCATTCTCTTGGACATCTACAGGACAACTTGCTTGTTCAAATTTTCAGCAAGCCACATTCACAGCGGCATTCTGTCTTCATTGTCTTCCTTGGTTCTAAGAATAAGGGCTGAAGATAACAGTAAGTTGCTCATATTAGAGCTGAAACCTGAATTTTGCACACTCAAATGTGTCTGTTCTGAAAAAAGTTGTGACATTCAAATTTCAAATAGGAAATGTGAACTTCAGTGACAAAATGGATGTAGCTCAATTCAGCTTGGCCTGCTGAATGCCAAGTTTTAGTATTGAGATTTGTTTCGCATCAATTTAAACACTTTGACAGATAATTTTGAACATGGGAAATTCAGCCAATTTTTTTATCACTACTTAAGGGAGGAGCTACATGTTTCACCCTCAAGAATTTGTCTTCCTTCGGCCTTGAAATAAATTTGCCTATATTCCTGAGGAAAGCAAATTGATGATGATGGTGATGATAATGCCATGAATTAGAAGTAATAAAGAATCAAAGAAAATAAAATGACGCTAGAGGTCTTGAAACCTTCCCAGAAACTGAAGGCAGCATCCAGTGCTGTGGCCAGATCTCCACGGAGTATGTTGCACAAGTGGGACATGCCATCAGCATAGCAGGGAGTTAGTGCTTCCTAGAGCATCCCTGGAAATTAAGCCAAGAAATTCAATTCCAGAATGGGACAGATCAACAGAGCTCTTTTCTGATAGCTCTACTGACCTGTTCTATTACAGAAATGAGCATTTTTACTCATTTCCAATTGCTTTAGGAAGCTTCCTGTTGTGGCAGTGGTGGGTCCCACTGCTGGTGCAAGGACAGCACTGGATACTGCCCTAAAATTCAGTGACAACGTTCAAGTAAAGAGACAGAATCAGTAAGGAAAGACTCACAGGCGAGCCTCGTGGTCCAGTTGAGCCCTGTATGCCTTTACCTCCAGGATCACCATATTCACCCTTTCATGTTATGAGATAAGAGAGAGAGAGATTAGCCAATGAACGCAATAAACTACTATTTTCCAGTTTTATTGGTTTTGTTTTCTATAGCTTAGTTCTCACTGTGGTGGTAATCTGTCTGGGTTGTACCACTTCAAACTACAGATGCCCTTCATGGGGGCCCTTTCTACACCTAAGGATTATCCTAGGACAATGGAGGGATTGTCTCTGCCTGCTCCTGGATCCCTTGTGTGTTATTTGCATGCACAGGGATGATCCCGGGATGATCCCTAGAAAAAAGGCAGGAGTAGAAATGGCCGTAGAAAACTAATGCCCTTTAAATAAATATTTATTTATTTATTTATTACATTTTTATACCGCCCAATAGCCGAAGCTCTCTGGGCGGTTCACAAAAATTAAAACCATCATAAAACAACCAACAAGTTAAAAACACAAATACAAAATACAATATAAAAAGCACAACCAGGATAAAACCACGCAGCAAAATTGATGTAAGGTTAAAATACAGAGTTAAAACAGTATAATTTAAATAATGCTCTTCACATAGAAAACTAAGGCCAGACCTACAATAAGCAGGTTATAACACTTTGAAAATGACTTGTAAAAGATATATCGAATGTGTCCTGGGCCCAAACAGTTGTCAAAACCATTAAAAACCATTATAAAACAGTAGTGTAGATCCTGCCTAAATGTGAGGGGGTTCTAGCCTAGCCTATTTCCTGACCGAAGGCTGTTTACAGTGAATATAATTTGCACTGAAGTAACTTTAATGCAAAAGGTCAGAGGTGAGGAAGGGCATGTTGGCACCTCATCCTACACAACCCAGAGATGCCCTATGCCTGTGGAGAAAGGCTATATTCCCATAAGGAAAAGGCTAACCACAAAACACTAAGATGTTATTTGCATGGTAATCGATACATTATAATAGACTATCTGTAAGCATTCTTTTCTTTTCTTTCCTTTCTTTTTTTTTAAAAAAGAACAAAATCAATAGAATCAGACATGGATGACCACTAGGTGCTTTGAGACTGAGCACTCCTAGAGAGGGATGTAGGAGGAATCTGCAATGGATTCAAATAAATTCAAATTCCACAGCAAACTATATTTTCCCAACTCGCACGGATTTTGCAGCTATTCCATCTTTCTCTCATTAACAGCCTTTTTTTTTCCTGCTAAGAAGAAAGATGGAAGAAGTGATGGGAAAAGATTGGAGGGCAATGAATTGAACATGACATTGTCAGGATGCCCGATAAAATAAAGCAGGGCAGTTGCAGAAGAAAAACCTCGAATGGAAGCTTCACTTGTAGTGTAGGAGGAAGGAGAGGAAATCCCTTATCTCTGTTTTCTGATTAGAGATAAGAGCAGGGGCCAGAGGGGAAAATTCAGCAGGGCAACTTTGACCTACGGGTTGAGATTCCCCAGCACTACTGTACAGGATTACTATTTATACTGTACGTATACTAGACAAATTGAAGGCTGCTTGCTACTTTAAAAGACACTTGATCAAAAGCACAAAGGGTAGTATTGAAATCAGGCATGCTTACCTTTTGACCTGTAAGTCCTAGTTTCCCCACAGAGCCAGATTCACCTTCAGTTCCTGGACTACCCTCCAATCAGAAACACATATTGAGAGTCACATTAAGGGGAGAAAAACACAGTTCCTGACTTCTATTCAAAGCACAAAACTGTTGGCAAAATTTTCATTTTCTGCTTCATAACATATAGCCTTCCTGACCACAGTACTCACTGGTAGCCAGTTGAATAGCTTTTATGTTTTCTCTATAATCATATCCAGGTTTCCAATCATGTCTGTTAAATCACTATGCTGAAAGACACAGACACTACAACTGGAACTGAATTCACTAATTTCTTCTAAAAATGTCTGTCCATGTCTCATGAAAGAATCCACTCAAATGGACAACATAAGTTGTATTTGGTAGGGCTTATTTATGCAGAGAAAGAGGGGAGAAAGCCTTTTCAGGGAAAAGGTCATAGGACTCAGAAAACTTAACGAGGAAGGGATGAATGGTGGAGGCTATTAGAAGCTGACTTCCAGAAATCAGAAGCTTCCTAATACACATTCACACAAGCTTATTGACAAGGTGTGGGCTCCCAATGGACATCCTTCACTAGTATACAAAAAGGAAATGCCTGTATGATATTTGCAGAAGACAAACATTATGAAATTATACACGTTATTTTCCCTTGCTCATTCCTTCAATGGCCTTAAATGATAGTTCCCCATTCTATTAAATGCTGAACAGCAGAAAAAGCCATCATAAAGGAAATAATAATAATTATTTTATTTATTTATTTATTACATTTTTATACCACCCAATAGCCGAAGCTCTCTGGGCAGTTCACAAAAATTAAAACCATAATAAAACAACCAACAGGTTAAAAGCACAAATACAAAATACAATATAAAAATCACAACCAGGATAATAATAATTTTAGTGCATATGGGAAGGATTTCAAAGAAACTATTTCCCCCAAAATTGCTAAATCAGTAGGCTGACAAAAAGCTATTAACAACATGGATTCAAAACAAACTGAATAACTTTCAATGAGTATGTGATAGTGTGTGTTTGAACAGGGACACTGTGTCTTGTGAACAGAGGACATTTTATACATGACCCCCAAAGGGTCTGCTCTCTGTACTGTGCTGCAAATATAAAATATGCATTGGCCAAAATGCACATTTAAATGACATATTAGCAACATTCAGACTTAAAGGTACTCTACCCAGTGCAATGGTAACCTAAGCAAGGCTGTTCTAATTCAACTACAGATTTCAAAACCCAAGATGTGATGAGACTCTGAGCAAAGTATTCATGCACAAAATGTCCAAGGACTCTAAAGTCAGTGAGAATAGCTGAAATTTAACAAGGCAGTCAGGTTTCCATGGCACTGGCCCAAGAATTTTTTTTAAGATAGAGTTCTTGAATGCAGACTATGCATCTGTGGCCAACATCAAGTGGAAGACATTGTTCACGACATGTTAATTTGCCCTCTGTATAGGGACCCAAGAGAGAGATTCCTGAAAGCCTTGTTAACACAGGGATATAGGAATGCTCTTGCAGAAACAGTTCTTTTTCTTCTGAGTGATACCAACAGTTATGTGACACATAAAGTGGCTTTGTTTGCTCCGGCAGCAAAAAAATATTAGGAAGAGAGAACTAGACAAAATTGCCATAAACTGCTCAGACTGCTGAGTGAAAGCTGAGTTTTAGTTATGGTGAATTCTAAGTTATCTGTATAATTTTCTACCGTTTGAAATATTTATATTACTGTATATATGTATAAATATTTTCTTTTGATGTATTTGTCATGGCCTTTGGCTAGTACAATAAACTTTGAATTTGATTTGAGATAGTTCTGCCTCATGTGAGGTTTTGTTTGTTTTTTGGTAGGCTTAATAACTGTCACACTTTCCTATCCTGTTTGTTTTATAAAGAGCCAAAAATCAATTTTGGAACAGAATGTTGTAAGAGATGATAAAACACAGTTTATAAAGTAAGACATGTTTTAACACATACTTGAGGACCTTTTAAGCCTTGTAGTCCAATAGGTCCAGGTATTCCTTGTTGGCCCGATGTACCCTGGTGACATAGGAGACAGATCTGATAGTGAACCATAAAGTGCAACGTATTTCTGATAACATGTACACCAAGACCCAGGCCAGATCTACACAAAGCAGAATATAACACTATGAAAGCAGTTTGAAAACGGTATATGGAATGTGTCATGGGCCCCAACAGTTCTCAATGCGCTTCCATACCATGATAAAGCAGTAGTGTAGATCCTGCCTCAGATGCAGTGTAATGATTTAGGCTGATTCACATACCCACTCCAGTCCAGTACATAATGACTACACAGTCTGCAGGGAGCTGGTCAGATGGGCACCCAATGCAATATGCTCTGCAGAATTTAGTTGTAGCAAGTCATCACAAGCCATTCTAAACATTGGGTGTTCCATGAAATGAGTGTAATACTTTTCCCATGTGGCATTGAGTACTCCTCCTCAATATCGCTTTGTCTTACCTGCTGGCCTTGTGGCCCAGTTTCCCCTGGATAACCTGGTTCCCCTTCATTTCCTGGCACACCCTGCCAAATCAAACATTAAGAACTCAAGAAAATGTGCATTTCCAAACACTTCCAACTTCCACTGAAAATTAATACATGCAATTCCAGCCAACACATAATTTGCAGAAGCCTGTGATAACCCATAGTCAGCCACAACCTCACAACCTCTAAGCTAGCATTGCCTTCACCAACCTGACCCCCTGCAGATGTTTTGGATTACAACTCCCAGCTTTCGCGACCACTGTCGATACTGGCTAGGGCTGGTGAGAACTGGAGTTGAGAACATCTGGAGGGCACCTGGATTGGGGAAGATTGCTCTAGCATCTGAGAGAATGGGAAGGAGGCATTCATTCAACAGCAGTCTACGACAGGTATGGAGAGAAGGTAGATCTTCAGTTGTGGTGGATGTCAACTCTTAGTGCTTTTTGTGAACATTTTAAGTAAGATCAAAAGGCATGGAGGCAGCCATTCTCCTCTGCCCTCCCACAACTGGCAGTGGCAATGGCAGCAGTGGCTTGGAGCTGCTACTGTAATTTCCCATAATGCTCCCACAATAGTATCACTGCTGAGCATTGTGGGAGATTTAAAGGGCATTTCTAAGGTGTGTGGTACAGATGGCCCAGGGCAGGTATTAACACAGTGGTGGGCCCTGCTCAGGCCCTGGTAGCTGCCTGAGGAAGTTGTGTGTTGATTCCTGGCCTGGCCTGAGAGAAGATGGACACCTTTAAAAGGACACCTTTATGTTCATCGTGGGTTGAGCAACAGGGCTGTGAAGGAGGGGATTTAAACATCATTGCGGGTGGGCAAAATTGAATCCTCGGTGTAATTTTGACTCTTGAAACACGAAAACAGAAGAGGAATAGCAAAAAGACTCATTATCAAGCTTTCCAAACCTGTTTTTGTATTTTTAAAAATTTTTTAATTGCCCCATTAACCTCATAGGTCAGTTGATTGATGCTTTTGGGGCTGAGGCCTTCAAGCAAAAATGACATGCACAGTGTTTTTCTTTTCTTTTTTAAGGCTTTTGTTCAGTGACAATAGAAAAATTACTGGGGCAAGCTGTAATTTGAAAATGTTTATTGATCCTAATGCCATGCTGAGAAGAGGTTTGGAAACAAAGAAAAGTAAGACTCCGCAGTGCTGATTAACAATAAACTTTGGATAGGAAGACCATTCTCTAACATTTTAAACATGTGTTTGTGGCTGGATCAGGAGAAGAAAATTCAGATAAATGTCAAAGCCTGCAGGGCCCTCTACAGCTCCTTGATAGTATTATCAGTGTGTGGATGGTTGGATCCACAAAGAAGATATTGTGAAAAAGCTGGCACAGATGGATGGGGACGAGATGGATGCCAAGATTCTGACCTAAGGCAGGAGACGTTTGATTTTGAGGCCAGAGTCCCTTCATCCCATTTTTGAAAACTAAGAACATAAGATGAATGCTCCTGGATCAGACCAAAAGGGTCACTGAGTCCAGCATCCTGTAGTGCCTCCCACAGTGGCCAGCCAGAAGTTTCCAAGAAGCCACCAGGCAGGGCTTGACAGCAAGAGCCCATGCCTACTGGGGCTCCCAGAAAGCAGTATTTCAGGGCATACTGCCCCTGGAAGAAGAAGAAAGCTTCATATGATTATTCATTACATTTCTTCCCTTCCTCCAATGTGGCTGGAGTAGTTCATAAGAACCCTATCACATAGGGCTGCGGTTTCCCACATGGTGTCCGTGGACACCTCCCTTGGTACCCTGCAGGCTCCCTGCACATTCTGATTTTTTATTTTAAGGCTTAAGTTTGTTTTTAATTAAAAATGGTAATTAACTGGACTCCGGCATGCCGCAAGCTGAAGGGCTTCCTTCCAGCGCCATCTCTCATTTGGCTTCAAAAGAGTGGTTTTGTGTTTTGGAACTCAGATGCCACCTCTGTATTGTCATAGAATAGTGGAATTGGAAGGGGCCTATAAGGCCATCGAGTCCTTATAGGAATCCACCTTAAAGCACACGTGACAGATGGTTGTCCAGCTGCCTCTTGAATGCCTGTAGTGCGGGAGAGCCCATGACCTCCCTAGGTAACTGGTTCCATTGTCGTACTGCTCTAACAGTGAGGAAGTTTTTCCTGAAGTTTGTCCTTAGGTTTCTGGCAGAAAGTCACTTTTCCTATATTGGTTTGCCTTCTGAATGGGCAAGTGTTCCCCCTTGCCACATGGCAGTCATTTTGTGAGAGTGCCCATGACACTCTCGCAACATTCTAAATGTGTCCATTGTCCCAAAAAGTGTGGGGACCCCTGATGGAAAGCTGAGAAATGGCAACTAGCTCAAGGTCACCCAGGCAGCTTGATTTAACCCTGATATGGATTGCTTATTTACGTACAGCTGTAGGCACATAGAGCTGCCTTGCTGATGTTCTACTCAACACATAGACATTGCAGAACAGGGCAAGAAGGTACGCAAATAATTGGGGTGGGAGATCAGACATACTTCTGTTACCCCCTCCATATGTTGTCTGTACATATGGGGACAGGTGATCTTTGGAACACCCCCAGCTTTTGAAATTACAGTGCACAGGCCTGAGAGAAGAGGCTCTTTGGTGTCAGCTGCAGAATTTGCATAATTTGCACATCTTCTGGGCATCCTTAGTGCAATTTGTGCAAATTACGCAAATTTGCACAAATTAAATTTATAATTTGCGCAAAGGAAAAACACAAAAATTCGCTAACTGGCCTGGCTTGCAGCAGAGCAAGTCAGGCCAGTTAGCAGAAAATAATCCAAATGGGGGGGGGGGGGGGGAGCCAATAAAAACCCATTGACCTCCACACCCCAAATGGGTTTATCTGACATCCCTGTTGTATAGTACTGCAACGATTAGTGGTTACTGCTCCTGTTCTGCTAAACGAAATGCTACCCAATGAAATAAATTTGTCAAGGTGTAGGACAAAACGAAGGAAGTGGTTTATGCTGAAATCATTTGTGGCAGGAGCATACTCTTGCTAAGTATTCTGGCCAAGTGCAGGTGTGAAGCTTAACCATGGTTAACCGTTGTGTCCAAATAACTGGACGGTGGCTAAGAATTGGCCACAAACTAAGAACTGACATCACAGTTTGAAGGGGGTTGCCAAACATGGTTGGTTTGAAGTTTTAACTGTGGCCTGCTCATTGTTTCAGCCTTACTAATTTATCGCCACTTGTAGATTTACACCTGGACAACAATCTTTCCAAGAATAAAGTTTAGAAATATCCTTATTTTAATGAAAGCCGAATGATGAGCGCACAGTAAATGTCTTGTGTAGAAAAGCTCAAAAGCTCAGACTCATCTCATAAAAATACATTCAGTAGCATAAGAATGCAGCAACTACTGACCTTTAAACCAGGAAGACCTCTGTGGCCAAAAGGACCCTAAAAGATGGAGGGGGAAAGACAGCTTCAGCACCCCAAAATCAAAAATAATGGCAGAAGGCCTTTTGACGATGTGAAATATGTATCTCATGCCAGCCCCCTACAAGTCATTGGAGAGTGTTAGTCAGCAGTTTCAGCTCTGCCAATGGGACACTCAGTGTCTCCACTTCCTTAGAGACATTTTATGGAGCAACCATGTATTTTGAACAGGCCCCACCCAAAAGTCAAAACTAGCTCATCTGCTTGCAGCCAAACTAAATAAACCTATAGGAGAATGAGAAGCCAGTGGGAGGGGAAAGCGGACAAATTCTTAAATCTTCTAAAATAAGCCTCAGCAGATGGTACTGGCCTACAACTCCCAGCATCCCCAACCAATTGGCCACACTTGCTGGGTTATGAGGTTTATAGTTGAACAATACCTGGGAATTGTTGGGAACCCACAGTTGGGAAGGGATGCAAGTAGGCAATTTTCTCATAGTGTCTTGATAAATTAGCCAAAAAAGGGGTTTACTGAAGATCCAACTTTCTAGCCTTAGGGCCAAATGGCCTTAGTGTGGAAGCCATAAAAACATTTGAGAACTACAAGTTCAATCGCAGCTTTTAAAGCTCAACTAAAAACTTTTCTTTTTCCTAAAGCTTTTAAAACTTGATGTTGTGCAGACTTTATACTGTTAGTTTTACCCTACCCTGTGCCTGCTTACCCTACCCTGTGCCTGTTTGCATTCTCTTCCCCTCCTTATTGTTTTACTATGATTTTATTAGATTGTAAGCCTATGCGGCAGCCTATTTACTGTTTTACTCTGTACAGCACCATGTACATTGATGGTGCTATATAAATAAATAATAATAATAATAATAATAATAACAATAAACAGGAAGGCACCAATCACAGGATGAAAATGGGAAGAGGCTTCCTGGTGCACAGAGAAAAGGTTTATTAATGCAAAATGTAGGAGATTGCTAGGTTTATTAAAGGTTTAATGAATTTAGCAATCTCCTACCTTTTCCATCCCACTAAAGTACATTTACCTAATTTTAGTGTGGGGGGGGAGAGGTTTAAGACATTATTTTATTTATTTATTTATTTATTTATTATTTACTTACTCCATTTCTAGATTGCCCAATAGTCAAAACCCGCTGGGCGGTTCACACCAATAAAACCATAAAATACAAGATGATTGAATACAAAATAAACATTTAAAAGTTTAAAATTACGGTATAAAAATAATTAACGAATACAACCCAGCTGCAGTGCAAAGATTTAAAATACAATACCAGATTTAAAACAGGAACTGGAAAAACAAAAATGCATGGAAAAACAGAAAAAGATCTTCACCTGGCGCCGAAAAGAGCACGGTGTAGGCGCCAGGCCAGCCTCTCTGGGAAGTTCATTAGACCACCAGGGTGCCACAGCAGAAAAGGTCCTCTTCTTAATAGCTACCCACCTCACTTCTTTTGGCAGGGGCTCCCAGAGAAGGACTGCTGAAGTTGATCTTATGGCTCGGGCAGGGGTAAATGGGAGGAGTCGATCCTTTAGCAAACCTGGCCCCAAGATATTTAGGGCTTTGAATTGGGACTGTAAATGGACTGGCAGCCAGTGCAAATAGAAAAATACTGGCATAACGTGATCACATTGGCCAGTTCTCGTTAACAATGACATTATATAGGAAGAACAGAAGAGTTTGTCCCTGTAAACCCAGACACAACATTTCATTCCACTCTATTACGACTCCTCTTACGTTTGTACCCTCTTCTCCTGGTTCTCCTTGTACACCATCGGCCCCGGGTTCCCCCTGCAAAGCATAGTGAGATTGCTGAATTACATTTCTGCATTTCCCATGCGCCCGCATCAGAGCTAGGTCATGTAATTCAAGAAGCACACACTCCTCCAACGCTCATAATATGACATCGTTTTGTTAGCATCTTTGTTGCAATCAACTGTATCAAAACATACATACTAACTTACCTAACTTAAAGACAATAGAGATTTGCTGAGTTTCAAATTCTAAGTACGCTGCCAAAAGCATCTCATTTAATTTGTATTCAATGGACCCTGTAGATATGCCAAACTGCACAGAGATCATCAGAACATCATGCTCATGTGCTTCTCCACTTTCACGCAATCAGATTTAGATTGCAGCATACAGGATCCAAGACTTTGGTGGCTCCTTTTGCTTCTGATGCAAAGTTATGAGCCCCAAAATAAATATTAAGAATAATGCATAAAACAAGAAAACAACAATCCCCGATTCAGTATAATAAGCTGACATTTCAGTCTTGGAAATGTATGCACTTCTCTATTCAGAAATGCCTTAAGTTTTCCTTAATGATTTCTAGATGCTTGGATACCTGCCGCCCTGGGTTTCCTCTTGTACCCGGAGCACCAAAGACATTGCTGTCAATTCCAGGAAGCCCCTGAAAAAACAAATAAAAACAAAAAACTCAAATTCTTAAGTGTTTTCAGAGGCCTCTGCTTGGTTAACGCAGCTGAAAAAACCGGTCACAGAAATAAGATCAACACCAGTTTTAGTTGAAATGTAGGCCTTCCACCCTCCAAAACTACAAATGTTTGCCCTGAAACAAGGGAAGGAAATCATCTCAGTAGACAATGAACTCAAGCATGCACTCCAAGTGGGCGCCTTGGTGATGGGAAGGTAGAATTTCAAAAAGCGAGAAGGTAAGCGGTCAGATCTTGAGAGAGATTTCAATCTGAAATAATGTCGTCCTCATATAATACCTTTTAGAAAAATACAGTTGAGCTCTGCACCAGAAAAACACCAGATTGTGTCCAGTTTCTTTTCACTTCCAACAAGGGGTTGGGTGAAATGGTCCCCTTGGACCATCGCTTTCCATATGCATGTGTACACTGGAAAGGCAGTAGCATCGTGGGGTCTAGTCACAACATAGCTTGGACATAACTGTCTCTTAGAAGCCAGCTGGGCAAGAACTGGGAGTCATCAGTTCTCTGATCTGCTGCCCCCTCTGCTGAGCTGTAGCACTTGGACAACTTTCAGGTGTACTGGATCTTCCAAAACAGGAATAGCAATGAAGGAGCTCAACTTCGAACTGGGACCTAGCCTGCATCACAACGTCTTCCACACTCTGGTATGTCCCTGTGTGTTCTCCAGTTTGCCCTTCAGCTGTGACCTCTGGCTTCTCCCTTCAGTCCTGACTTCTGGTCCTTGTTCCTCAGCATTCACTCCCTGGCTTTCTCCTTGATTCCAATTCTTGGCTTGGTTCCTTGGCTCTGACCCCCGTGCTCAGCTCCCAGCTTGCCTCTAATTATAGTGGTGAAGGGGTGACACAAAGAGAAGAGGGCTGGAGGGCCATGCTTTTAACCATGCCCCTATCATCCTGTGGTGCATGCTGGCTTCCCATGATCTAGTGTAACTTCTGCAGGGGGCTTTTCTGCTCTGTGCAATTAAGATCCCTGGAAGATCAGGGTTCTTAACAACGTGGGAAACCTTCATGCGTAGAAAAAGCTCTCCCCTGTGGAAATTACAGGGAAGCTGTATGCATACATATACTCAGGTTGCTCCTTCATTGCTGGAATGCCTGAACACTGCTATAGAAAACCAGTGGTGTCGTGGTAAACGTTGACTGCAGCCACTCATCATGACCGTCCTCATTGCTATGATCCTCTAAAGAAAGCCCAAAATGTCAGTCCACTCTATTGATCCAGATAATCAAAGCAGTTCTAGCAGTTTCTATCTCCACCAGTATTCTGTAAAGACCTTGAAGACCAAGCTAGCCCAAAACACTTCTCATCACAACACGGAGCAATAGATATTTTGTTGCTGGGAAAATTCATCACAGCAGCACCAGCACTGCCACCAGCTACTATAAGTATCTCAGCTAGGCTCAGAGTGAACAGGGAAGTGGCAGACAATATCAGCAGTCCTACTAACCAAAAATTGCCAGTGCTGCACGCCTGTGAGCCCTCACTGCACCACCCCAGTGTATAAAACCTTACTTCTGATTATTGACATTCTCTTTGATTTAAAAACAGAAATAGACGCTATTACTCACATTGTCTCCTGTTATACCAGCTTGTCCACGCTCACCTGGCTCTCCTCTCGGTCCTTCTCTACCCTTCGACCATGAAGAAAAGACAAGCAGCAGTTCAGATATTGCACACTGCATCACTACACGTCTTTACATTCTCAGATTTCATCCTAGAATTATTATGGCCAGTGGCCACAACCCAACAGAGGTAAGCATGCTTATGTCCACATTTTGCAATATGTGTGTGTGTGAGAGAGAGAGATGAAGCATATTTAATTCTTTAATGCATAGTGGTGGGTGTGTTTAATCGCCTTTGATAAAAGCTGATTGGCACCTGTCAGCCCCTGTATGTAAATAATGGGTTGTGGCTGACCTTAGCCCTATTTAGAGTAGACCCATTAAAATGAATGGGACTTAAGTTAGTCATGATTAAGTTAGGTTCCATTCATGTCAAAGGGTCTACTTTAAGAAGGACTAGCATTGGATACAGCCTGATGCATCCATCGGTTTCAAATCTTAATCATGCAGCAATTCGCAACAGTTTCCATTTCCAAAGGGTGGATTTTCCCTAAAAGATAACACATAGGTTACAGTGGCTTCCATCAACTGAGTTTTGAAGTACAGAACTAGTTTTACCCTCCGTCCCAAGCTGCCTTTTGGTCCTGCTGATCCTGGAGATCCTGTTTCTCCCTAGATCCCCAAAAAGCAAAGGGGAAGAGAAAAAAAAGGAATAACATGCTTAGTTTCAAATACACACAATAATCTTGTGGAATATGCTTCCCATAACAGTCGATCTCAGACAAAGCCTCCTGTCTTTCAGAAGACAAAGACAGGGCTATTTTGAAGACATTTGAAGAATTTGTGAGAGTCTGGTCTTCCCTTTAAGCAATTTTGAAACATTCACAAGATTTTAATATCTGAGTAGATTACAGAGTCTATTTTGTAACAGGTTATTGTTGGACTCTGCATTTCTTTCAAAGCTATGCGCTCCTTTGGTCCACCTCAGAAAGCCAGCTGTGCATGAAAACCATCTGCATCCAAATGTGTGGTTAAATGGTACCTCCTGTCCATCAATGCCTGCGAGTCCAGTATCACCATCTTCACCCTATTGAATCAATTTAAACATAGGCTTATTATGACATTCTTTTTGAGGGCTGTTCTGGCACATTTCTGCTGAGATTCTACATGACAATGCTCTCTGCAGGGCCAGCCCTACCATTAAGTAAAGTGAAGCAACCACTTCAGGCACAGATGCCGAGGCTCAGTGGCGACAGTACCCCGGACTGTTCCTCCTGAGGCCCCCAGCCCTCCCCTCTCTTGGAGAAGGGAGCTGTGTGTGCCAGATGGCTTGTAATACACTCCTAAGCTAGCCTGCTGCCCTCAGGTGGATGGAAGATCCTATCTCATTGCTAGTATTGAAGTGAGGGCTTCTTTAAATTAGCTATTTATAGCACGCTCGTGACTGGCTGCTCACAGAAGTTTCCAGGTGGATTACATGAAGCTGTAAACAAGCAGGACATCTCCTGTGATTCCCCCAACCCATTATTCTATTATTATTATTTTTTAAAAAAAGATAAGCTGGAATAAACCCCTAATGCCACAAAATTGACAGCGTGTAAAGCTGACATTGCACAATAAACTTGCCTAGAAAGGACTTTCCCTGCTATCAGAGGGAGAAGAGGGTAAAATGCCTCCCTGCAACAAAGAGAGGCAGATCTGTCTTACACCCAAATAAGGGAGACCCTTCATTATACTAGATTAGAGTTATGGTTGCGATTCTTTTTAAATTTTTCTTCTTTCTGTTGGGTTGTGCTAGTAGTTCCCCATGTGTCTACTCAGAAGTAAGTCCCATTGTGTTCAATGGGGCTTACTCCCAAGTAAGTATGCTGAGGATTGCAGACTTACATCACACGACTCTTCTCCCCCCCACACACCCCTTTGCATACATGCCGGCAAGGAAGGGAGCTGCTCCCTCAAAACATATCTGCTGTTTAAGGGAACCCTGGGAAACAGCAGGATCTTCCCCCTTGTCGCCCCTCTGCTCCCATGTAATGTGGCCCATATCAATCATGCCAAAGAACCAGGAAGCACAACAGCCCCGGGTAAACAACGTGATTTCGCTTAATGTAGCGACGCTCTAAGTTTCAACTGCCAGTCCAGTCAGTTTCTGTGTGTGGAATGGAAGGGGCGGGCAGGCGGGTGCCATCTTGTGCTTTGCCTCATTCAGCAAAACACCTTAGGCTGACCCTGGCTCTCCATCTATGGTTAAACACCCATCATACATCAAGTGGCCATGTGGGAAACTTTTTCCATTGGACAACACTACCTCAAGTCACCAGGGTCAGTGTCTGCAAACAGAATTTAGCTCAGTGGTAGGGAGCCTGTGTTTTGCATGCAAAAGGTCCTGGGTACAGTCCCTGGATCTCCAGATAGGGCTGAGAACCCTCCCTCTCTGAAACTCTGGAGAGCCGCTGCCAGTCAGTGTCAACAGTACTGAGCTAGATGGATTGATGATCTGGCTCATTATAAGGCAGCTCCCTAGTATAAAAGAAGTTTGCAACGAAATGTCATTGCGTTATCCAAACCCTATCCCAACCCACTTCAAAAACCCATTTTCATATAATGTTGGTGTCTTTTTCAGAAGATAAAATGGCTAACGTGAGACATTCAGGGATATTCTTTAAAGAGAGGGATTTGTTTCCATTTTTTAAAAAAATAATAATACATACCTTGTTTCCTCGATATCCTCTTGCTCCCTGAAATTAAAAAGAGATACACTGTGAGTGAATTATTATTATTATTATTATTATTATTATTATTATTATTTATTTATTTATATAGCACCATCAATGTACATGGTGCTGTACAGAGTAAAACAGTAAATAGCAAGACCCTGCCGCATTATGCCAGAAAGAATCCAGAAATTGTGGGGCAGAATCCAAAGACAGAGCATCTTTCTGAACTAAAGATACTAGAAACGGGAAGGTTGTGGGCATTCCCACCCTAGAGGCCTTCAAGAGGCAGCTGGACAGCCATCTGTCAGGGATGCTTTGAGGTGGATTCCTGCATTGAGAAGGGGGTTGGACTCGATGGCCTTATAGGCCCCTTCCAACTCTACTATTGTATGATTCTATGAAATACAAAACCAAGATTCAGGAAGTACACAAGCAAATCTCAACATCCCTAGTATTCTTACTTGCAGTGCAAGAAGTGAGTCCATCCGTAACAGTAGCTCACCCCATGGTGGCAACCTGGCGGTGCCTTGCCACCCATCATTGCTCATGGAAACAAAAAGGAAACCAATGTAACTTCCACTACTCCCCTAATCCCCCATCCCCCAACACAACAACAACTAGATCTCTGCTAACCTTTACCCTGGGCATCTGATGTGTGTATTTCCCTCACAGGAGAGGAGGAGATATTGCATTTAAAGCTCAGTGCTCAAGAGATAAACTGATAACCACAAGTCCTAGGTCAGAGACAGAGGGCATGTCTACACCTACGGGGGCGATCCTGGACTTACCTACTTCCAGGATTGTCGCCCTGTGTCTACATGCAGTGCACGACGTCCCAGGAGGAAGAGGACGTCACGCCTGCCTTTTTGTTTTGTTTTTTATCGAAAAAGAGCACACAAGCGCTCGAATGCAAAAGATAAGGGTTGTTTTTTTATAAAAACAACAACACACACGCTCATGCTCCCCCTCACCCCACCTCATGAAGAGCCGGGACAAACCGGGATGGTGGCCCATACCTCCTGCGTCTTGGGATCATCCCGAGACTGCTGGAAAAATTGTAGGGCCATAACCCGGGGAAAGGGAGGGATCATCACTCCCTGCTCCTGGGATCCCCTGTGCATCATGTGGATGCACAGGGACGATCCTGGGGTGATCCCTGGGTTATCATCCCATCTAGACATGGAGAGAGAGAGAGAGAGAGAGAGATGATGGTGATCATTTTATACTTCGGGCAAAGAAGGTAAGAATAATATGTACTTATCTTGATAAGTCACACTCAGAAATACAGGTTTGTGAAAACATTTGCAAACAGGTTAGAAAGGAAGCAGGGTGGAGGGTGCAGCAGAACTCTCAGATGCTGGAAATACAATGCCACTAAGCTCAAAGGATGCGGAGTGTCGGGAAAACTGACAAAAGAGAAAATAAGAAGGTATCCATGCAGTCTTCTAGAGATATTTGCACGATGGTCTGCACATCATATATCAAGTTCACAATTCCTGGTCTGGGAGGTCTTGCATAACAACTCATGTCTCATGGAATAGGGCCAGATCTACACCAAGCAGGATATGACACTTTGAAAATGGCTTGAAAATTGTATGTATGGAGGTTGACTCAACAGTTGTCAAAACTGTTATAAACCATTTTAAAGTAGTAGTATAGATCCTGCCCAGGTATGCACTTCTGAACAACTGTTCTGGGCAGAGCCTTGTTAACATGAATTTATACCCATTCACTTAGACTCCTTATTCATTTTGTTCTGCCTAATTTTCTTCAACAGAAATGAATTTTCATTCTCCCTTACTTAGCATGCACCTCTGGATTTATTGGGATAGATGTATGGAGATATGGGTACAGAGGCACAAATTCTACATTTGTGGGGGAGGGGGGAAAACTGGAGCCTATGCATGCTGAACCACACAAAGTTGCATACCAAGAGAGGAAGGCACAAAAAAGGAAAAGAAGGAAACTGTGAGAAGGGCACTGTTCTGGATACACCCTGAGGGAAAAGATACTTCAAGGCTATTCACTTGCCTTTAAACCCCTTGGGCCAGCGTCCCCGGCTTCTCCTCGTGTCCCATTGATGCCTCGTAGACCCCGGTCTCCCTAATGAAGAATGAAAGGTTGGAAAAAGCCATTCATTAAAAATGACCAGTACAGGCTTCTTTAAATTAACGGGAAATCGTTTTGCCTTACCAAGGCTTTGCTTTCTGCTTCACTTGCACAATTATATGGGCTCCATTACACAGGTGGAGAGGGGCGACCACATGGTCCATAATTGAAAACTTCCCCACCTTGAATGGAACAGGGCCATCTAGTGGGTGTTTTGTAGCACAACTTCGGCTGCACGTGATAGAAAATCCTGCAAAATTTCAGGAAAATCAGGATATCCAGGGTGGGTGGGTTAGAACGGGATTACTGGGGAGAGGTGCAAAAAAGGTACTGGAGGTTGAATGCGTCATCAAAAGGACCCGCAAACGTTTGCGAGTGGCCAGTTACGAGTGTGCCTTATTCTGCTCATATAAAGTACGACAGAGGTTCAGTATGGTTGTGTTTTTTTCTGCCACTCTAAGGGTGTTTTCAGATGGCTCTTAATGCTACCAGTTAAGAGAGATTGTGCAGCTAGCCAGCCATTTCCTCCTTAATGGGTTTTTCGCACAGCAGCAGATGCTAAGGAGTCTACAAAACCCCAGACAAAGCTTGTGGGGAGAAGGGTCTGCACTTCTTAAACCCTTGTATATATGGTGGTCACAATCTTGTTCTGGCAGGGTAGGAGATAAACATTGAATAAATCAATCTTCCACATTTAGAATGTTATAAAAGCCATACTGCAAGTTTCTGGGGTCAGATCCAGACTGCTCTCTTTATGGTGATCGGGGTGTTGCTTCTCTTCCATTGAACTATGTGTTACTTACAAATCCTCCTTCTTCACCAGGGTGGCCTGGATATCCTTGAATGCCTGTTCTTCCCTGAAAGATCCCAACAGAGAGAAATTCAATTCAATTCAATATTGTTGCTTCGTATAAATAACAGAGCTCCTTTGCACTCAGTTTGAAGACCTGGGGTGAGGTCTTTTACATGGTGAAACAAACCCAGCTATTAAACCCATACTGTGAAACCCAGTCAACTGTTCTTTACTTTAATGCTGTATTTTATTCACCTACAAATTACAGAAAACATGGAACGCCACCTAATGTTAATTATATACATATTTTTGGTGGTTGAATGGGAAACTATCAATATTACAATATATTCATGGGGAGAGCAATCCTATGGCCCCCTAGACAGCATCTGGGAAGCCGTAGGGTTTTTTGGATTCCTGGATCTGAGACTGGAGGCCGCACTCTGACTTCAGTGTCATGTGTAGCCCAGCTCCTCTTTGGTTGGGGGAAGGAGTTTCAGGCAATCAATCAGAATCAGATTCTGAAGCAGAAGAGATGGCGCCAGAAACATCTCCGCCTATACCAGGAGGAGGTAGCTTTCACAGGGTCTTCACCAGCTAGGAATGAACCTTCTCCTGAGCTTATCTCCTCAAGTGTAAACAACACACAGTCAGTAGGAAATCAGGAGGGCACTGAGAGGCTAGCTGATCCTAGAGTACGCTGCAGACTAAAATGGGAGGAGCTAAAGGAAAGGGAGAGAAAGTTGGCCCGGCTAGCATCTTGTCAGAAGCTGCATCAGAACCAGTCTCCCTGAAGTTAAAGCATTCTGGAGAAACGGGCTTTCCATTCTTTTTGAAAGGACAATTGCCTTGCTTAGTTTGCATAGTTTTGCCTAGAGGAAAGTTCCTAGGGATTAGACTCTCTTCAGGTGGGAAGAGATGTTTATTGACTGAATAAAGGTTTGTAGATTACTTGGCAGACCTCTTTATTGTCTTCCAATAAGACGGGAGTTCTTGGGAAACATGACACTCAGACACCCCCGAGTCTGAGCTCCCTGCCTCTTCTCAGCTGACACGGAGAGTAGAATCATAGAATCATAGAATAGCAGAGTTGGAAGGGGCCTACAAGGCCATTGAGTCCAACCCCCTGCTCAATGCAGGAATCCACCTTAAAGCATCCCTGACAGATGGTTGTCCAGCTGCCTCTCCGGGCTCACAAATGCAAGCTCAGAGACGAGGGAAAGGGGCCATGTGGTAGGCTGGGAGGGGATGGTTTACACCATATTCCCAGTCCTCCCCAGCGTCCTTCCCTCCCCCTCCCCAATGCTCCGCTCTGCTTTGGACACTCACAACCCTCCAAATTCGGAGGCTTACGAGCATCAAGGCCAAATACAACAGGATTGCACCCTTACCATTGTGCTCACATAGGAACAACGGTAGAAAATTAGGAAGCAAGAACAAGAGAGGATGTGGTAAGTAAACTCCCATTACTACCAAAATACACAATGGTGTAAATGATTCAAGAAAACAGAAATGCTCTGAACCAATGGATTCCGCATTTATTTGCACTTGCAAAAAAAACCCATATGATACAGAGAATAAGCTACAAGGCTAGAAAAATATGGTAACCTCTTTTCTACCTTTTATGGTGCCTGAATAACAGCCTTTACAGACATGCTATAAATACCATGAATTTATTCAATACTTTACCGTCTGAAAATAATAATAAAATAATGGTCTAGAGATTCTTTTTAGGAACAGAGGAAGCTGCTGAGTCAGAGCATCGAGCCTAGTATTGTCAACACTGACTGGCAGCAACTCTCTAAGGTTTCAAGACGGATTCTTTCCTAGCCTTCCCTGGAGCCACCGTGGATTGAACCGGGATCTTTTGCAAAACATGTGCTCTCTACCACTAAATTATAGCCTTTCCATTTTTCTTGGTACAGACATCCAAAGTTCATTAACAAATTCCATCTTACACCGAATCAAGGTAAACACACTATCAGAATAGTTCTAATCTGGGGACTGGGTGCCCGTTTGTAACCAATGTGTAGGAGAGAGGGGTGGGTGCAAATGGAGGGCTTCACAGCCTATAGTAGGGTGGCTGCCTGTTTTATTTTTATTTATTTTATTTATTTATTACACTTGTATCCCAACTTTTTTCCTCCAAGGAACCCAAGGCGGCATACATAATCCTCCTCCTCTCCATTTTATCCTCACAACAACAACCCTGTAAGGTAGGTTGGGCTGACAGTCTGTGACTTGCCCAAAGTCACCCAGTGGGTTTCCATGGCCAAGTGGGGGCTAGAACCAAGATCTCCCGACTCCCAGTCCAATACTTTAGCCACTACACCACACTGGCTCTCTTGGTTGTTGCTGGCTTCATTGCCTTTCCCCTTAGCTGGCCAGTTTAGTACTAATTGATGTGAGGACGGGGAACCAAAGTGTACACTATAATGCTGGGTCAGTCAATGGGTTTAAAGTGGGGCTGGTCCAGGAGGTCAATACACATTTTGCCTTCCCCACCCACTTGCCCATTACTTTCAATTTGACAGGTGACTATTTCCCCTTGCTACGGACTTCAGTTGGTCGCCAGTTGATAGGATTTTGCCACACACCCCAAACTGGCAAATATGGGCCCTTTCTCAAAGCAAAGTAATTTGTCTTATTTGTGCGTAGGTTAGTTGGTTGGTTGAAGTGACTGTATTGCATTGCTGTTCATAACGTCGCTTGAGCATTGGACAGGGACAATTTTAGAGAAGTGAATAGTAAACTCTTTGGAAGTCTACATGGGGATCCCTTAAGTAAGGGCCCACAGCTTCTCCTCTACCTCAGGGACTGAAATCCAGCTGCATTCCTAGATTTGTGGATACAGACTCAGGCCTAATCTACATCAAGCAGGATATTGCACTATGAAAGTGGTATGAAAGCAGTATATAAAAGGTAGGAGCCACACTACTGCTTTATAGCAGCATTGAAGTGCACTGACAACTGTTGAGGCCCATTGACACGTACCATATACCGCTTTCATAGTGTTATATCCCGCTTGGTGTAGATGTGTCATGGGGCCCCAACAGTTGTCAGTGCACTGCAGTACCTCTTTAAAGCAGTAGTGTAGATCCTACAGTGTACTACAGTACCACTATAAAGCAGTAGTGTGGCTCCTGCCTTTTATATACTGCTTTCATACCGCTTTCATAGTGGAATATCCTGCTTGGTGTAGATGAGCCCTCAGTGAACAGCTCATGCCATCTTCCATCTTAGGCTTCTGTTTCTCCCTGGATTTGCTTTGTAAGATGGCTGGGTTTTCCCTTTCAGCACTCAACTTCACTGTGTCCCTGCTCACTTTACAACAAATTCTTGAGAGCTTTATTAAAGTTTATTAAACAATTAAGCTGTGGCATGTTTTCAACCCAGCCCAGTGTGTGGCAACCAATCGGTTCTTTCCCGTTTGTTCATTAGAACAGGCACCAAGAGCTTCCCACAGAAGACTGAAAAAATAATCAGTGAATCACATTTTGTTTCATTTTCAAATTGTAAAAGTTAACAAGGAACTCTGCCTGGCTAACACCCATGGGATACATGGAATGACAAAAGATTTATGTCTAACAAAGCTGGGGATTTATTGCACTTTTGAGATTTAGAGGATTTCATGCACGTCTCTCAAACTTTATGAAAGTAACTTGGTTTGGATCCATTTTATGGTTTTGCCCTTACTTATTTTTCCAGTTAAGCAAACCACATTCAGATCATGGCTACTAAGTGGAGTTTGGTGTACTGTTTATTGCTCCTTTCCTGCTTAGTTCTGCCTTTGTTCAGTTGCAAAAACAAATGGCAGAATTGGCTTGCTGTTTGAAATCATCCAGCAAATAAGTATATCATGAAATCATCAGGCAACTAAGGATATCATAAATTATCTGGTTGCTAAGCAAATTTGGATCTAGACAGAGTCTGGGCAGAAGATGATTTCTGCTATGTACCCTATGTTTGCCTCTTTGAGTTCTATTAAAGAAACCTGAAATATAAATATAATAAATAAAAATAATGCTTAAAGGCGCAGTCACAGGCTTATTTAGAACAAAAAAAGTCCTACAACTCCCAGCATTCCCAAGCCACCATGGCTGGCTAGGGAATTCTGGGAGCTGTAGACCTTTTTGGGTCTAAATGTACATAGAATTGCACTCTTTCTGATTCCCCCCACATCTGTCAGGGGTAGAGCAGGCTGTGTCAGAAAATCCTGGTGTCTCCTTACTTCATCTATCAGCAGAGAAAATCAGTGTTGCCCAAGGCCTCTGCTCCGTGAGTTATTAAGTAGTGGATGTATCTAATATAGTGGTCTTGTGTGTCAAAGCACCTGCCTCCCCTCTTGTAGTGCACTGGCATGTCCCAGGACAGTTTGGGGATCATGCCTTTAATGAGTGTCACCCTACTCTAATCTTACCTTCCCTCCAGCAGATCCAAGTATACCCCGAATTCCATCTTCCCCGAAACATTTGCAACAAACATGGCAGCATTCCCGTTCTGAAATAGTGTCCTGCAAAATAATGAATGACAGCCAATCACTGTTTATGCATTCAAGTAACATCATCAGATGTGTGTTGGGGGGGGGGGGGGTTGTCACGTTTCCCTACCATCATTTTTCTGTCCGACAATAGGGATGAACAGTTTCCTCTTTCTTCACATGGGGAAGAAAGAGGAAGCAAGCAACGACCACTTGGCCCATTCAGTGGGTGTTTTTATCGCACTACTTTTCCTGCACACAGCAGGAAACGGCAGTAAGTTTTGCTTCAATAAAAAAAAACAGATTTTCTGGGTCTTATTTTGTCGTGGAAAAAAGGCAGAAGGAGCAGGAGACGCGCGGGAAGCAGACAGCAACATCAAAAGGACTTGCGAACATCCGTAAGTGGGGAGTAACGAGCGTGCTATAAAATGCTTTTCTGATGACACTCATCATCATGACCTGAGAATGTGTCCCTTCTTTTTTCCTCCTCCTTCCATGAACAGACTTACAAAGGCTTTCCATAATATGCCTGGGAGTTGTGGGTTTCCAATGAGCAAAGGTTCCCGATATCCAAATCCTCGACCAAACTCAATTTCCTGCAGTTCATGGAATTCCTGAAAGTTTTCCAGGCCAACCATTAAAAATGCATTGAGCCCTGAAAAAGAATAAAGTGTTAAAACTATTTACTTGCTTTTTTTTCTAAAGTGGACATTTTTTCCACATATTTTTAAATGAAGGAAGGACAAAACTGGCTGTTGGCCATAATGCTCCCAAAACAGCATTTCCTGGAAGTTTAAAAGTTTTTATTTTGTAAGGTTACTTAGAACTGAGTAACTTTCTGATGGCTGCTAAACTGTGGCCATGTTTGCATATAATGTCTGGAATCTTGATTTATTAAATCACAATGTGAACGAGCAGCATGTTTTCCGTTTGCTCCTCTCTTTACACTAGTGAATAAACAAACCAGCAGAGAGAGCTTAGTGCTATATTTGAGCCTGGGATTATGGTTTATTGCACACAAAAAGCAAGCCAGGATCATAAACCCACTTTAAGCCAGGGTTTATTAGTTTATGAATCCTGGCTTGTTTGGATGCAATGATCCACACAATCGCAGGCTTAAATATCATACTACGCTGTCTCTGCCTGGTCTGTTTACCTGCTCACTTGAAGGAAAGAGGAAAGTGGGAACAAATGGTCTGTATCAGCAGGCAGCTCATTCACAGCGTGGTTTCATAAGCCAGCAATCCTGGCTAAATATTATGAGTGACTGCAGCCATTGCTTCATCATGGAAATTCCCATCTATGCTCGACGAACACAAATGAATCTGGAAAATGGCACTTTTGACCTAATGTATTTGTATATATACATAAAGGAATAAACGGCAGTGGATAAATTTGCAGAAACAAAGGTTTATTTATTTCACAGTGAGGTGTAAATCTTCATGAAATGTTCAGACATATATTTTATTCTCGCTTCTGTATGTTTTAGACCAGGGGTGGGGAACCTGTAGCCATCCAGATGTTGATGGATCCCAACTTCCACCAACCATAGCTAGCATGTGCAATGGACTGGAATGGTAGAAGCCAGTAGAGGCAGGTGGCTCCCATGTCAGTGGGGCGGTGAATCCACTCCAGATTTTAGTCAGAACTCTATAGATGCTATCCAAGGTGCATCGCCTCTGTTTTGCATCCCAGATAGCTCCTTTAAAGTTCTGACTGGTTGTGACTGAAACCTGGAGTGGATTCGCCTCCCCACTGACACTGGAGCCACTAGTGGAAATGTTTAAAACCCGCTTAGGGTTCAATCTTATGCATATTTAGACAGAAAAATGTCCTACAACTCCCAGCATGCTGGCGGGGGGAAATGCTGGGAGCTGAAGGACTTTTTTCTGTCTAAACATGCACAGGATTGTGCCCTGAACGATTTAATTTTATTTCCTAATAATCAAAATGACTGTAGATAATGTATTTTCTGATCTGATCAGAACAGGCCAAGGTCTGATGAAAACACTAAAACGAAGAGGGATCCTCTTGTACAATTATGTGATTCTTTTCTTGGGGAGCAGACTCACCACTGATATTTCTTCACCCTTCACATTAAAAGCAGAGATAGAATATAATGTTTGCATTTCTACTGGGAGATGAAGAAACTGCCAGCATCAGCAATGCCCCTGGCAAATGCTAGGAGCATTTTGCTGGCATTAAAACCAAATGCACAGCTGTATTGGAAAAGATGACATTTTTAGTTCCAACTTGTTTCAAGAGAAACTTTTTCTCCAGGGATATAAACTTTACTGATTAATCAAAGCAGCAGGAATCTGCTAATCTCTAACACCTTCTTAAAAACAGCTGTCTCCATTTTTGGTCTTGGTTGCTTTTCAACATATGATTGCTTTCTTTATGTTGTTGAGTGAGTCTTCATGGAACCCAAGAGAGCTACACAATCAGATTGTAGTATTTCCAGATGTTTATTTATTTGCTACATTTCTATACTGCCCAATAGCCAAAGCTCTCTGATTAGTTCACAACAGTTAACACCCCCCAAAAAATACATGATGAAATATAAAACCTTTAAAATATCAAAACAGCATCAAACCAAAGTGAGTATCAGAGTAAAGGCCAGCAGTGATGTAACAGTAAAAAAAAAAAAAAAACAATACTTTAAAAACAAAACTAAAGGACTAATAAGCCAGGGAAAATAAAAAGATCTTCACGTGGTACTGAAAAGACCACAAAGTAGGTGCCAGATGAGCCTCCGCCCTCTAGGCATGGCATTTCACAAATGAGATGCCACCACTGACAAGGCCCTCTGTTTAGTAGCCATCTGCCTCACCTCATTTGGTGGGGGCACCTGGAGGAAGGCCTGTGAAGATGATCCTAGCAGGTATATATGGAAGCAGAGAATCTTTCAGGTAGCCTGGCCCCAGGCCATTTAAGGCTTTAAAAGTTAATACCAGCATTTTGAATTGTGCCCAGAAACAAACTGGAAGCCAGTGCGGATCTCAGAGCACTGCTGTAATACAATCATACGATTGTACAATCCTAATACAAGTCTGATCCGTCCCCAAGAAGTTCACGTGGTCTCCTTACCTTGCAGGTCTGTCACAGAGGCCACACAGCAGCAGCCACGGCAGCACCTGCCACAGAGGCCTCGGCACACGTTAAGTAGTTTGCATTGGACCCCAGACAACCCCAGAGAGAAACCTCACACACAGTCATATGTAGGGTGAGCATATGAAAAGGAGGACAGGGCTCCTGTATCTTTAACAGTTGCATGGAAGAGGGAATTTCAGCAGGTGTCATTTGTATATATGGAGAACCTGGTGAAATTCCCTCTTCATCACAACAGTTAAAGCTGCAGGAGCTATACTAGTGACCAGATTTAAAAGAGGGCAGGGCACCTGCAGCTTTAACTGTTGTGATGAAGAGGAAATTTCAACAGGTTCCCCATATATACAAATGACACCTGCTAAAATTCCCTTTTCAATGCAACTGTTAAAGATACAGGAGCCCTGCCCTCCTTTTTCATATGGTCACCCTATTCTATTTGCATCCTGGAAATCTATGCAAAATTGCTGGCACCTATCAAATATCTCCCCTGAAAACTGTAATGCCGCTTGGTTATGAGAATAATGGGAATAAACAAAGTAGGCTCAAAGCAATACAGTTATCCTTCCTTCTGTTCCTCCGTCTACCCTGAAGGTAAACAAAATACAAATTGAGTAGCATGGTGCAGATATGCTTTTCAATGTCTATATACCTTTCCTGCGAAGAGTGTCCACTGTTGTTTTGAGCATTTCTATGCTATCATCTGGCCCATCGGTAAATGCTAAGAGAACCTGTGACAAAACAATAACAGTCAGGATACATACATACAGCTAAGCTTAGCAGAAAAGGCATGTTTAAGATAAAACATATGGACTTACGGTACACCAGAAGGTTAATGGCTAATACCATGCCAGATTTGTGATATTTCACTTTCTTAAACTACGCAGAGCCTGGCGACATATCACACTGATCATGTGAAAAGGAGCCATGTCTAAATTAGGATTTGACTGCTGAGAGTACTGCATGGTCTCATGGAGACAAACAGAGAAAGCTGAAGAGGATCTTAGCACTGCTAGATGTCTTTCTCCACCCAATCTTTATCTATGCCACTGGAAGATGAGCCATGGCCTTTACAAATCCCATCAGCCTGAGCCAGCATAGCCAATGGTGAGGGATGATGGGAGTTGTAGGCCAAGACATCTGGAGGGCCACACAAGTCACCCACTGGCGGATCCGCACGTCGGCCCCAGAGCGCATTTATGTGACTCTAGGGCACCCCAGAAACGATAGTCTGTACTTTCCTGTAAAAAGAAACTAGGAAGAGACAGAGACGACGACGCTGCCGCTGCCACCACCCAGCTCTCCCCGGCCGGCTCGGAGAGCTGTTTTTGAAGAAGGCGGGGGTAGAGAGCTTCTTCCGCTGTCCACCCAACCTTCTTCCACCGAGCTCTCCGTCCCAGTTGAGGAGCGGGCCGGGGAGAGCTGAGCGGCGGCAGCAGCGTCTCCGTCTCTTCCTAGTTTCTTTTTACAGGCAAGTACAGACTATCGTTTCTGGGGTGCCCTAGAGTCGCATAAATGCGCTCTGGGGCCGATGTGCGGATCCGCCCCTGATCTACGCTTATCTTCTCTCTCTTTGGGTGCAATCCTATGTCTGTTTAGACAGAAAAAAAGTCCTACAACTAGCAGCATAGGGCTTTTTTTCCTATCTAAACATGAACCCTTAGTAGCTCATTCTTTTCCTGTGCCTTCCAGTCCTAAACCATAGGGGAAACAAAGGAAAGATAATATAAAAGAATTGACTATCCTAGACTGTCATTTCTGTGAATCGCTTTGAAAATATTTTATAGAAAAGCAATATACCAAGATGATAGACAAGCAACAGGCAGCAGCTTTATGATTTCTCTGCAATATTCCAGGGAAGTGTTCAGTCCTCTCCACAGCCAGAGCCTGGCTTAAACAGGGATGCTTTTCATATAATGAGTGTAATATGCAGTCCTACTGGGCCATCATACATGGCTGCATTGGACTTGGCAGGTCACAGGTTTTGCAGACATCTTCTAGACTCAAACTTCTTAGAACATAGTTGAACTTTCTAATCCAACATTCCACTTCATAGAAGAAAAAAAGTTGTTCTAACCCTATAGTCCCTCAATATTTACAACTGTTAGAGGTCTTTTTGCATTACCAAGAGCATGCCGATATAGCAGGAGTGGACCACTTGCAGTCCTCCAGATGTTTTCAATCTAAACTTTCCATCATCCCTCACTATTGGCTATGCTGGCTAGGGTCACAGCTGGGATTCACCAGCTCCTCAAAGCTTCATATGAGGGCAACAGCTGCAGTTTATCAGGCTGGGTGTGGATGAGATGGAGTTGAAAAAGCAGAGCAGTAGCATAGCGCAAAGGGAATGGAAGGGAAAAGCTGAGCCAGGAGGGGTTGGCAAGTTGGGAGGAAAATGAGGCTGGGCTGAGGGGCAAGTGAGAGATAGCTGCCTAGTATTGCGCTGGCTGTATGGTTTGAGTCCAATTCAAGGTGCTGATGTTAACCTATAAAGCCTTATATGGCTCAGGACCACAATACCTAATGGAATGTCTCTCCCAACCTGAACATACCCAGACATACTATGAGAGAGGCTTGGAAGATGGCAACAAGGGAGAGGGCCTTCTCAGTGGTGCCCCCCCCGACTATGGAATGAGCTCCCCACAGAGGTCTGCCTGAGGAGCACTAGGTTAAGATTGCCCCCTACTCCCAGGCATTTAATGGCATATGCTTAAGCATTTATGGCAGTCATCTAAACGGGTCTAGTATTTTATTGAAACCATTTTTTAGCTGTCTAAATTGTTTTAAATTTTGGACATTTAAATTTTTATGCTGTACTTTATTGTCTTGTGAATTGTTGTAAAACGCCCGGAGAGCTTAGGCTATTGGGTAGAATAAAATTATATTATTATTATTATTATTATTATTATTATTATTATTATTATTATTATTGGGAGAGAAGAACAGAAAGGTAAGTGGAGAGGAAGTGGGAAAGGTAGATCTGAGAGAAGAGTCACCCACGTTGGGAGCAACCATTAGGGACAGGCAGAGAAGAGCCATTCTTGCCAGTCACTATGGAAACAGAGGAAGGGGGACTTCTTCTGACGGAATCTACACGTCGTACTGAAGGCGCTTGCGTGTGCCTCCAGTGCGCCGTCAAAACGATGGTGTAGACGGAGGAGGAAGAGACGGAGGAGGAAGAGGAGGAGGAGGAGGAGGCTGGGGAACCGGCCACATCCTTGCCGCCTCCGGGGTAAGAGCCACCCAGGTCGGAGAGCTCAGCGGAAGCGGAAGCCGAGCTCTCCGACCCGGGTGGCTCCTACCCAGGCAGCAGGAGGCCGGCGGGGAGGCGGCGGCAAGGACGCGGCCACTTCCCCAGCCACCTCTTCCTCCGTCTCTTCTTTCTCCATCTCTTCTTTCTCCATCTACACCATCGTTTTGATGGCGCACTGGAGGCGCACGCAAGCGCCTTCAATACGACATGTAGAGAGCTACTCTCCTCAGCCCCAGAGGTCTCATGCTGAACTTCACTTACCAAGCCTGCAGGGCCCAGAAGGAGAGCTGGCAATGACAAGCTTTGGGCTTTAGAGTGGCTGTGGGATAAACAGGAGGTGGAGAAGCCAGAAAAGGGGAGGCTCCCAGCTCCTTATTCCCCAAAGGAAGATTCTCAGCCAGGAGTGAGGGACAGAACCCCTTGCCTTGAAAAGGAAGTACTTTGGGGGGAGGGGGTTGACTAGAATGAAACTAGAATCTAACAAAATGGGAAACCCCTCAAAGGAGGCCCAAAAGCACACACACCCCAAAAATGGGGTAAACAAAAGAGATGTTTTATTCCACAAAAATAAACAATTCCAATGCATTTCGAACCAAATGTAGTTCCTCCTTCAGGGAAATTCATTGTGACCAAGTTCAATAATGCTTGCTCTTCAAACTCCAGTCTCCTGTGCTGTGTGGAATCAAACATACCTTTTGCTTGCCCCATTGCTTCTTGCTCCTCAGTGATGTCACTAGCAGTACTCAAACTAAATGTATTGCATCTAACCCTTACTTGAGCATAGTGTCTAAATGGAGATGATGGAAGATGGCTGGGTGCCTCTCTCGCTGGGGAGGCACAGACAAGGCCAAAACAACTGGAGGGCCACAGAGTCACCCACCCGTGCTGTAGAGACTCTGGGCATTCCTAAGCAGACTAGAGGCTAATCAGGAACAAACTCACAGCTGCTTTGAGCCAGGTTTAGTGCATCTCCAGAGCCTCGCCAACACCACATCATACTATGTGGCGCTTGGAGAGGTGTGTGGAGAAGGTTGCTGATAAGCAACAACACTTGACCGACATGAAGCCAAGGAGGCCTTATTTGCATACTAGAGAGCATGGCAGGCAATGAGTAACGTGGCTCATTGAAACCAAAATGGCCGCAAGGGTTATCCTGGGCTGCACGTGCTGGGTTCATTGTAGGCTGATTTGCCAACATCACCCCAGCCCCCCCCCCCCCCCCCGCTATGCAGCCTCCCGCATGGGACAGGGAACTCCATCGTCCATCTTGATTGCCATTCAGCAATGGGAATGCAGCACTGTCCCCCTCAGCAGCTGCATGAGCTATTGTTCAAAGGACGGGCTCAAGGCCTTATTTAACCTTTTTATGGAAACATATTTTCCTACATGAATCCTCAGATGGTGATTTGGCTTGCCTGAAAGCAAGCAAGGAATGATTCAAAGTCCATTGAAGCTGGCTCACAATCTGATGCCTTTTCCCACCATACAAAAGCAACAACAACAGAAAAGCAATTACCTTCACTTTGGCAGAGGTCTGACTGAAGGATCTATCCCAAAAGGACTGCAGGAAACCTATGTTCAAGTAAGTGTCCACTGTGGTTTGCACAGCCAAGAATTTCTGAATGATCTCGTCATTATATTCTCCAAAGTCAGAGTCAAACAAGGACTGGCCATTTTCAGCGAACACTTGGTACCTGAACCTGATGTTAACGGGAGACTGGGCGATGCAACTGATATTGATCATGGGGCCCAGTTGCTGCATGAGCCAGGGCAAGTACATTTGCATTTTCTGCCTCAAACGCAATGCAGATGGAGACCTCGTGCGCTTGGAAATATCAACTCCTACAGAAATATCTATGCTGCAGTCTGTAAAGGAGTGGGGGAGGAAGCAAAGATGAAACATGCAAGTATGAAACATGTGGTCACTATGACCATCTCAAATCAGCACTGGGAGTAAGAGTAACAAGTTAAGAATTCGAAAAACTGAATCGCAAATCAGAGCAACCTTGGGTATTCAGCTAATGTAAACTGGCTTCGCAGCATCAGTCACTATAGTGCAAGGGGCAGGAGGTCTTTCAGGTCAAGGGCCAGCTTCAATTTTGGAGAACATCTTGAGGGCCTCATTCCAGTGGTGGGTAGGGTGACCCTACTGAAAGGAGGACAGGGCTCCTGTATCTTTAACAGTTGTGTAGAAAAGGGAATTTCCATAGGTGCCATTCGTAGGCATGCAGCACCTAGTGAAATTCCCTCTTCATCACAATAGTTAAAGCTGCAAGAGCAATGTCCTCTTTTGTATCTGGTCAAGAGGACAGGGCTCCTGCAACTTTAACTGTGAGAGAATTTCACCAGGTGCCACATGCATGCAAATAACACCTGCTGAAATTCCCTTTTCTATGCAACTGTTAAAGATACAGGAGCCCTGTCCTCCATTCCATAGGGTCACCCTAGTGGTGGGCAGGGCTGAAGGCAAAAAAGGCAGAGCCAACAATGCTGGCATATCTGAGTTTAAAGCTCTTACTGCCCATAACTAAGCTTTGGGAGAGGGATTTCAACCTTTTAGAATGGGGAGAAAACGGCACAAAAGCTGGACAAACAAAAATGGATTGGTGGTTGGGAGAAAGGGGGTAGAGCCAGGGGAAGGGAGTGTGCTGTGGCTTTCCTAAAAAGTTCATATATATATTGTACTGTTTAGAAGTTCAACCCAATTAGAGAGCAATCCTGTGGTCCCTGGGCAAGCATCCCAAGGACCATAGGATGGCCTGAAAAACGCCTCTGAAAGTTGGAGGCAGGGCTCCAGCCTCAGAAGGGGGGAGATGGAGGTTAGACCACGGCCCCTCCAGGGTTGGGAAACCAACCCCAGAGGAGGAGGAAAGGGGGCCTTGTGGTGGGTGGGTTGGGGAGGAGACCGGAGAGGTCAGGATATGAGTAAAAAATTATATTTTCCTTTATCTAATCACTAATTTAAAAACAAAACTACAGATTAAAAAACTAAGGGCACGCTCCTATCGACTGTGCCCTCGCTGCTTGAAAGCCTCTGAACTTGGAAACTTCTGAGTTTCCTGGGCTCTCCTGGGCTCAAGCCAGCAGGGCGGGAGGAGTAGCAGAGGTGATCTTTGCCTCCCGTCTTCCCTGATGTTCAGAAGTTAAGGTGCTTTGAATAATCTGTTCTCATAGCAGACTCCAGAGACCAGACACTAGGAGGTGCTGCTGTATCATTTTGCAACTCGCTATTAACACGTTTTTATTAGTTCCCAGTACAGTTAGACTTTCCTGCTTCTGGCTGTACTTCTTTTCTTTTTTTGGCAAACAGCTGGGCTGTACATGTGCCTCAGTAATTTTTGCTTGCAACAGACTGTATTTATCATGGCTAATGGCATCCAGGTTAGCGGGTGGTAAAGATCCCTAATCTAAAAAACATTGCAGCTGTCAAAGCAACTCCTGCCAGATCCAAATCTGTTTTACCAAGGTCTTGCATAGCGTCTCCCTTCCCTATACTTTCCTCACTTGGCCTGTTTGGCGAAGTCATTATTTTCAGAAACAGTACAGTGAAAGCGCAGTTTGTCAAGTTGCCTTTCAAACAGGGAATTCAAGGCTACATCTGCTCCCGACACCATGGATTTCACTCACAGAAAGTGCTTCAAAAGTCACCCCCATGTGTAACTTCGTAATGTCAGAATGGGATTTGTACATGCATGCATGCCAAGAATCTCAGAGTTTTGACATGCATTGCAGAAAGGGCAAAGGATACACCGTCAGTAGATGCGAACCACCCAGGCAGGTCAGAAGCAACTTATAAAGATTGTGAAGCATGTTCATTTGGAACTGAAAGGGGGCAGGCAAAGATACCATCTTTGTGATCCAAAATCTGTAGGAACTTGGGGGGGATCTACACTACTGCTTTAAAGCGCTTTATAACAGTTTTGACAACTGTTGGGGCCCAGGACACACTGCATATACAGGTTTCAAAACGTTTTCAAAGTGCTTTAAAGCGCTTTAAAAGCAGTAGTGTAGATCCCCCCCCCCAGGCTGGTTTCCCCCCTTTTCACTGCAAGATGCTAGCTTCTTATTTGCCAACCTGTTTTAATGAAGCAGTTCAGTGCAGCTGATATATTCTGCATCTGGACCCAACTTTTGGACTCATGTGCTTCCATGCCTCCCAGCAATCACACATAAAGATTTAGGAAGAGGCACCATAGCTCGGTGGTAGAAGGTCTCAGTCCCCACTATCTTCGGATGGGTTAAGAAAGGATCCTGCCTGAAGACCTGGAGAGCCACTGCCAGTTAGTGTTGACAATATTGAGCTGGATGGACCAAGGGTCTGACTCAGTATAAGGCAGCTTCCTATGTTCCTAAGACCCTCCTGGCTGGCTAGTCAACAATAGTCTTTGTTTTGTGTTATTCCTTGCTTCCTTTCCTGCTCTCCTTGGACTGCTTTGTCTGGATTTTGACTTGTCTGATTTGAGATTATTAATAGGTCCTTCTGGTTAGATGTTTTGGACTGGCACAATCCTGTGGGTTTGACTTGACAATGCCCTGCCCTGCCTAGACGTTGCTCCTCGCCTGTTCTGGGATGTGTAGCTTATTTAACGACTTATCCCTCGTGGGTCTGATCCTGTTCCAAAGTATTAGATCCCTGCTGATCATAGAATCAGAAGGGACCTAATAAATCGAGTCCAATCCCTTGGACCTCAAGCATTCCCAAAAGTATCTTGTCTAACTTTTCTTGTAAGCTTCCCAGAAAATGCCAATGACCATCCTAGGTGGTTCATTCCATTGCTGAACTGTTTCTAACATTTTGGAGCTTTCACCCAAAGTTTAGCCTAAATCTTTGCCCTCTGATTTAATTCCAGTGCTTCATATTCTATCAGGTACAACAATCGATTGTTCCCCCTTTTCCTTCTTGCAGTCATATAGGTAAACATAATCTTCTGTTCTCTGTGCTGAACATATTCCTCCACTGTTTCCTCCTAGGGTGGAGCCACACGTCGTACCGAGACCGCTTCTAAGCAACCCCAGTGCGACCCCAAACCGATCGTCTAGCTTACCTTTGGAAGAGACGAAGAAGAGCGGCGGCGGCAAGGACGCCTCTTCTTCGTCTCTTCCAAAGGTAAGCTAGACGATCGGTTTGGGGTCGCACTGGGGTCGCTTAGAAGAGGTCTCGGTACGATGTGTGGATCCGCCCTTGGATTCATTTCTAGATATTCAACCCTTTTATCCTTCTGGCTTACCAAGAGCATGTCTAGACCAGCCCTATATCCTGGTGTAGTCCCTGGATCATCCCTGTGCATCCAAATGACACACAGAGGATCCTGAAGGCAATGCAGGATGACCAGGGACTTTCCCTGGGATATCAGGAACTATGGAAAACTCAATTTTTCTGCAGTTCTGGGACCATCCTGTGGCGTGTGGGCCATGTGGCCACTGCGGGTCATTGCATCCTCCCCACGAGTAGCAGGGCTCTTGAAATGGGCATGGAGCTGCACGGCGGTAGCCTGTGAGCCCATCAGGGGTGGGGAGCAGGGTTGGGGTTGTTGTTTTTACCTTTGTTTTGTGGAGGAGCGCAAGTGCACTCCTTCTTCTCTTCTGTGAAAAAAAATGGCGGCCGCGACGTCCTTCCAGGATGTCGCGCAGCCGTCAAGATGCCCAGGGAGGATTGCGGAAGCTGGTAAGTCCATGATCCTCCCCTCTCCCTCTACACCCTATGGTGTAGACATGCCCCAATATACTTCTTGAACAGTATTCCAGGTGAGTTTTTTTTAAAAAATAAAATAAACAAATGCTGGTATATCACCCTTATAATCACTTCACTCCTATAAATGATGGGTGACATTTCTATGAGATTTTTTTTTTAAAAAAATAGTTTTTTAAAAAAATATATCTATATAGAGATTTTAAAAAATATGCATAGATTTTTTGAAAAACTGCTGAGACTTACCCCGGCTGGGTGGATCCTGAACATCACAGATCTCTCTGACAATCTTCTTTTTAATAGTTTGCAACACTTCAAAGTTCTTTACCACGTACACTCTACTAGAATCGCCAGCAATTTGAAGAAGCTCAAAGTTGTTTAGAGTCCCTATTCCTATTGCAAAGATGAGAATCCCATCTTTCCTTAGAGCAATAGCTGCCTCATTCACCGTGTCATTGGACTTCCCATCGGTGATGACAATTAAAGACTGCAGCACCCCTTCGTTCTTACGACTCCCATTTGCAGGCTCAAAAAAGCTCTTGACAAACCTCAAAGCCTCGCCCGTGAAGGTGCTGGCTCTTAACTTGATTATGTTGTCAATCGCTCCCTTTACGGCAACATCAGTGTAGAATTGATTGAGATAAAATTCTTTCTGGGGTTCTCTGCTGAACTGGGCCACCCCGATTCGGACTTTGTCCTGAGCGACGATGAAGCCATCTACAATTTCCTTCATGAATGTCTTCATAAGAGCAAAATTACGTTCCAATATGCTTCCAGAGCCATCGATCAGAAACACAAGGTCTGCCGCTTGAGTGCTACAAACTGCAACGAGAAACATCCACTTTGCTTGTGAGGGACAAGTTCATTCATTAAGATAGGAACGTATGCCTGGCCTCTAAACACATTGGGAGCAATCCTATATGCCCTAGACAGACGCTGAGCAGAATGGATTTTTTTGGTTTCTGGATTCTGAGGTCAGAACCAGGGCTCCGACCTCAGAGCCCAAAAACTGCACTCTCTGCCCCCACATAGCTGGTGTGGTTTTCTCCACACATTTCCTTGTCTCCATGCTCAGAAACTGAGCTCTTAGGTAGCACAGCTGGATAGCACAGCCTGAGAGTCTGGAGAGCACTGCCAGTCAGAGTAAGCAATACTGGGCTAGATGGAACAATGGTCTGACTTGGTGTAAGCAATTTTATATGTTTAAGCAGCTGTATGGCTTCCAGGGAGTTCTATGCCCCATGCTAATGTGGCATTACATCAGGTGAGTTGTAATAGTGAACCAGGAGATGTGGCTAATGCCCTTAGGGATTCCTTTTCCACAGGACCACCTCATATCCTTTTGCTGATGTAGCGGAAAATTTATTTGGCTTTCCCCCACCTCTGCACCTTAGTGAAACAGCAACTTTTCCTGTTTGAAGGGAAAACAAGGAGCGACATCAGACGGGTGGATTTTCACGTTTCCCTACCGTTGCTATGGCCTCCTGCTGCTGTCCCACAATAGCAACAATCTCTTTACAAGGGGAGAGAAAGGGGAAGCAGCAATGACCATGTGGCCCATTCAGGGGCCGTTGATATTGTGCCGCTTTTCCTGCACACAGCAGGAAACGGCAGCACATACCATTTTTGAAAACAAAATGGATTAAGAGGGGTCTATTTTCCAATGGAAAAATGAGCGGAAGGAGTGGGAGGCATGTGGGAGGTGGACGACGTCAAGCTCCATCACACCAACTCCCCCCCCCCCCGCTTTAAGTCCGCGTTTCCTTACTGAGTCTAGCGCTGGGCACTTTCACATTTGTGCATTTTTGCATGATTTCAACTCATTTATCTTTTTGCCTGTATCATTACTATGCCAGAGAAATCTTCCACCCTGCACCCTAAGTTCTCCTTCCCTGCACCCTAAGTTCTCCTTCCCTGCACCCTAAGTTCTCTCTCTCTCTCTCTCTCTCTCTCTCTCATATATATATATATATATATATATATATATATATATATATATATATATATATTTCTGGGCAAATACAATAGTATGGCAGCCTTAAACTGGGCAATTTCTGTGCCCAATTGGAGCTTCTAATGTATCTGAAATTATCCAACAGTTTTTCAGGCATCAATGGTGTGTGTGTGTGAATTGAACTTCTCCATATTTGGAAGAGGCTGAGTGGGGTGAGGGGTAGCTTTGATATTAACATATGTGGTTAACCAAAATGCTTACATCTGCATAATTTTTAAAGATAGAGATAAAACTAGACACGGCAATAGCTCCCAAGGAGGGCTTTAGCCATGCCAAGTTTGAATCGGATCCGTTCATGCCTTGATTTTTAGGGGGGGGGATTTAATTTCCCACCTCAAATCATTCTCCTGATAGTCCACCAATGTGAAATTCTACCTGTTTGCATTTGGGGAGGATCTGTTTTCCTTTACTTTGATAATGCACAGCTGTGCATCTCCAGCAGTTTTCTATTTTTATGAACTGGAGATGTGCAGTTGTACATTATCTAAGTAAAGGAAAACAGATGAGTTCCACACTACAAAAACATATACCAGGCATGGCGAGGGTGTGATAAATCACTGGTGTGATGGAGCGCAGACGTTTAAAGGATGCGCAAACATCCGTAAGTGGGCAGTAGTGTGCGTGCAATAAAACTCTCGTCTGATGACACTCAGGGTAAAAAAGAGTGCTTTTTAAGAATGACCCAGGGTCACTGTTCCTCCCATGCTTCCTCCATTCCATTATGGGATAGCCTTCTATCTTGTATTGCCTTTTAATAAATTCTTTTTCTGGGTTAAGTCCAGAAGCCTGGGCTCTGTTTTCCCTTCCCAGCTCCTTATAGGGGCACGCCACTATCTAGTCCAGGCTAAGTTATGCATGCCAGCTTCTCTTCATATGGCTAAGGTGCTAATTTTCTGAGCCACCTCTACCAAATGGACAATAGGAATTCAGCGAGGGGCTGCAGAGGAAAGAAGTTCCCTAGCATAGGCTATATCCCTCCATCTGTTATTTCTGAGAGGCTCACTCCCCAAACCCAGAAGTAGGTTCAGACATGTATTACAAACAAGTGTCATGGACATAAAGAATAAATTAAGAGTGTACATAAGCAAAGCCCGTTTCAAGGGTTCCAGTTACCTCTCTCTGTTCCGTCGCATATAACATGAGTAATGTTTTTATGTAAACTTTCCAGCGCATTGTAACTTGGAGCAAAAAACCACCTTCCATTGTCACCGGCAATTTCTTCCAGTTCTGCGCTACTGGCGTCATCCATCCCAACAGCAATGACATGGATATCTTCTTGTTCCAAAGCCTCTACTGCTGCTGGAAGATTGGGTCTGTCTGTCGGCGTAGTTCGCTCATCAGTGATAAGCACAATCATCCGCCTGACACCGAGAAGTGATGCTCGGCCACTGTAAGTTGCGCCAAACCGCTCCCTTGCAAAATCCAAAGCTCTCGCTGTGAAGGTGAACCCTTGCAAAGGCGTGAGCTTAGAGATGGCTTCCCTGACTTGCGACTTCGCGGAATACATATTCAGTGGGAATTGCTCTTTGGGAGTGGTGCTGTAGACGATGGCCCCGAACTGAACGTTGTCTCTTCCCACCACCGAGTCATTGACAATAGCTTCCATGAGCCACTGCATACCCTTGAACTGCAGCTCCGTAATGTCGTCTGATCCATGCACTACGAAGATGATATCAGCAACTTCGCTTCGTTTGCACACTGCAACGGAGAGAACAAAGCAGCGCCATTAGAGATGGATTTCTACTCTCCACCGTCGTATGTTTCTTTGACCCTGTTGTTAACAGTTGAGTGGCTTCTTTTAAAAATAGTCTTTTTTAAAAAGTGGCATAATATGGAAGAGAGATGAGCAAAGCAGCTGACTAAGGGGGCAATCCTGTGCGTGTTTAGACAGAAAAAAGGCCTACAAACCCCAGCAGCCCTCAACCAATGCTGGCTGGGGGATGCTGGAAGGTGTAGTACTTTCTTCTGTTTTAACATGCATTGAATTAAGTCCTGGAGGAAGCTAGGATGCCTGCGTTTTTTCAATAGCTGCAATGAAGAGGGGGTGTTGTTGTTTTTTGACAGGTGCAGCTTATCACGTATGGGCTAAAAGAAGCTGAACAAGCTGAACTCCCTCTTTTACTGGGCTATTAAAGGCACAGGAGCCCTGTCCTCCTTCGCATCTGGTCTCCCTACTGAAAACAGAAGAAGAGCCCTGCTGGATCAGACCAAAGGCCCATCTAGTCCAGCAGCCTGTTCACACACTGGCCAACCAGATGCCAGTAGGAAGCCCACAAGTAGGCAGGAGTGAAAGAGCGCCCTCCTGGTGGTGTTCCTCAGCTTCTGGCACACAGGGGCATACTGCCTCCAGTACTGGAGCTAATACATAGGCATCATGACTAATAGCCATTGATAGCCCCTCTCTTGTATACACTTAATCCTGTCCTGCCAGTTTACAACAGTTTTTTTAAACAAAAACCCCCACAGACAATTAAAAAAAACACCCGGAAACAGATGCATCAAAACAATGGGCCTGTTCAGACAACACGCTAAGCCATGGCTAGGCTGCTAACCCTATGGCAGCAAAGATGTTTAAACTGTAGTTATGTATCCATCACAGTTAGCAATGGTTCACACGACACACTAAGCCATGATGTTTAGCTTGAAGTGTTTAACCACCATGAGTTTAGCATGTCATCTGAACAGGATCGATCTTAAAAACAAGGGCTTTGGCCACAAAAAATCTCAACCTGGCAGGTTAAATGCCCAGGGCTGGCTGAAGACATTTTGCCACCTGAGGCAAGGTACAAGACGGTGCCTTCTCCATTCCATATATAGACGCTACCTGGACTGGCACTTGAGTCTTACTTCCACACCTGCAAATGGACAATGCACCTGAGGGCAGCAGACTCTTTTAGGGGATGCAAGATATGTGGCCTACTGAGCTCGGTATCCCTACACCTTGCTGCTTCTCTCCAAATGGTGGAACTGCCCCCATAATAGCCTCTTAATCATTTTTTAAAGCCTTGGCCAGACATTGAAAAGCAGGGAGAACAAGAGCCAAACAGACCTCCTGAAGCAGAGAGTTCCATAGTTTGGGTGCAATCACTTACCTTCCTCAGGGTTGCAAATTTCAAACAGTATCGTCTTGTCCAAAAACATGAGGGAAAGAAAATCATCCTCAGAAAACACTTTATCCTGACTACCGGCAATCTCTGTGAGCTGGGAGCTGTTTGCTTGTAGAACTCCAATGGCAAAGATAACAACACCTTTGTCTCTGAGGGCCTTGGCAGGTTTTTGCACTTCATCATGAGAGTTTTCATCTGTGAGGATTATCAGGTACTGGTTTATTCCTGGACGCCCTCCTTTGGAGTCATCAAAGTAAGGGGAGACAAAGTCTAGAGCCTTCCCAGCCATCGCTCCTTCTTTCATCTGCATCATTGCAGATATTGCTTTCCTCAGATCAGCCTTGTTGTGGTATCTGTTGAGCGGGAACTCTTCTTTTGGATTTGTGCCAAACTGGATTAGTCCAATCTGGACCTTATCAGCCCCGATATCAGACCTGTTCACAATCGAATGAATGAATTCCTTTGTCTGGTCAAAATGAACTCGAGTCATTGTTTCGGAAGTATCAATTAGCAAAATTATGTCAGCTTTCAAGTTTTTACAGGCTGCGAAGGGTGGGGGGAGAGAATGAAAGAAAGGAAATGATCTAAACAAATATGCCTAATGTCAAATAGCAATGGTGACAAATGGGTTTTCTTCCCAGTTTGCCTCAGAACAGACAAGATTAATGATTAAAAAGTTAAGTAATTAACTCTGCAATATGAAACAAGTAGATGTGCTTTGCACTTTGCATAGTAGTTGGGCTCTGCTGGGCTTTGCACTGGTAAATGTATAGATAGCTATGTTGTGAAAAATCCCATACAATCCCTAAAAACGTGAGGGACACATGCTAAGAAGAAATTGTCAATCGTGGCTCCCTGGTTCACATAACAAAATGTGCAAGGAAGCACAATCCTCCTTCACGTTGTTCACATTTACTGCGGCTAATATTAACGGAATCCAGCTACTGTATTAAGTGCCAAGTACCCCTCATGCTGACAGGATTCAGATAATTATTGCCATATGAACCCTAAAGAACAGTGAATTGACTGATGCCTGTTAAGGACTAGGCAAGCTTTCAAGAATATTCAAGTTTCCATTATCAGCAATTCAAAATTTCACATCTCTTTTGTGATAGGCAATGTTGATCCAATAAAAGAAACGGCCGTACCAATCTCCTGCATGATAATTTGACATTCAATGCATCTCTATTAGCGTTACTGGAAATACTGGTGCTTCAGCTGTGATTTCTGCCACAACACATGTTTAAGAATGACATCAGGAACACGTGTTAGAAAATTCTGCGTGTAGTCCAGCCTTCCCTAACCTGGTGCTTCCAGATATTTTGAATAATTCCTAACATTCCTGACCTTAACCGTGTGGATAGGGCCTGATGGGATGGGAGTTGAAGTCCAAAACATTTAGAGGGCACCAGGCTGAGAAAAGCTGATGCAGTGTCTTTCCCCAGCCTAGGAGGAGACAGTCTCAGGTACATCACACACCGAATTGGCGTTCAATGTATATTGGAAAGCACTGGGAAAACATTCACGTGGTCATGTCAAGTCACTCGGTCATGTTGAGCCTGAGTGAGTATAGCGAATGTGTCCTCTTGAACAATAAGGAAGTGAAGAGAACTCTCTCTTAACAATACATTCTACACATTGTATTTGCATTGCAAGGGTGCGTTGAAAAGGACTCTTAGTGGTTGCCCCATGGCTGTTGAACTTAGACCATGCTCATCTTAGACCAAGGGTGGGGGGGAATCTTTCAGTCTGAAGGCTGGGTTCTGTTTCAGACAAGCTCTCAGGGGCTGAATTCCAGTCATGGGAAGGGCCAAAGGGGATGTGGTCCAAATTACAAAAAAATGCCAGCATATTGTAGCTTACAGGTCTTACTCCCGGTAACTACACCTTGGAGAGACACTGCAGCCCTTTAAAACCATTTTTTTTTGTGGGGGGGGGTTAATGTGAAAAAGCCAAGGATCTGCCAATTGGTGATTGAGGGAAAGGGGTGGGGCTCTTTGAGGAACACTGGGGGGGCTGTATTCGGCCTCCAGGCCTGGGGTTCCCCACCAGAGCCTTAGAGTGTCTCTCCACATTAAGGAAAAACCCCACACCCTCACTGAGGTTTCTTGTTCAGGAGTCTTTCCACATTCACCATGTGCCCCCTTTGATGGTAACCACGTGATGTTGAACTGAAAACTTTTCCTCTCAGCAATGCTATTACATTTAATGAAAGTGCCATTTAGTGGAGGAATTATAGCGCCACGCCAATTTTAAATGCTGGGGATAATTTAAATACTACATTATCTTCATTGTGGTGTTTTTTTAAGAACAAGATTACTGGGGGGAAATGTAGGAGATGTCCTGGAGGTTGGTGGCATCATGTAAAGGATCCGCAAACTTCTGTGAGTGGCCAATCATGAGTGTGCAATAAATTGCTCATGTAGAGGAGCTCTTAGACATTCAATAAGGCTCAAGCATCTTTCGGAAGCTTAGTAAAACATTATATAGTTGCTGTCTTTTGGAGGTCAGGGCTAAGACAATGAAGAGTTGGGTTTTACTTTATGCAACATTCTTAGTTGCTTAACAGGATCTTAATGTTAATCTCAACACAACATTCTATTTGTTTTTAGACTGGATAGGGTCAGTGATAAATGTATAAAAGGACATGACCCTCAAGACTGCAAGTTACTAGTGTTTATGGGAACACAACGGCTATAGTTCTGATAAGCTGGCCACCCAAACTTTGCCTCACTGGCAAAGTGCTTACCATCATATTTTTCTAAAGTCTAGTGAATCTATACACACTATTTTAATGCGGCCACATTTAACCATTTCTTCTTCTGACAGGTGGCTTCAACAGCAAGGGATCAGTATAACTGAAGTCAATGAAATTATACTGTATCTGATGTTTATCTTTAGCTCTATAGCAGTATTGCTCTCAAGAACACAGCCGTGCCTCAAGACTTGCCAAACCACAACCTGTTCCTTCTAAGAATGCATAAACAGGAGACTATAAACTTTGCTTAGCTCTGTTTGCACAGCAATGTTATCCTGAAAATACTCCATGTCTTCAGAGGATGTCCCAGCTGAAGGTAGTTCATGGGTCACAAAACAAGAAGCAGGCAAGAAAGGAGGTGCAAGACCCCCTTCCTGACTGTGCATGTTTACTCAGATGTATGCCCCACCGTGTCCAATAGAGGTTACTCCTAGGTGAGCGATCATAGGACTGCAGCCCTAGGGCGGATCCGCGCGTCGGCCCCAGAGCGCATTTATGCAACCCCAGGGCACCCCGAAAACGATAGTCTGTACTTGCCTGTAAAAAGAAACGAGGAAGAGACGACAACGACGATGACGCCGCCAACGCCAACGCCACCCAGCTTCCTGCTCCCCGGCCGGGACGGAGAGCTGGGTGGAGAGCGGAAAAAGCTCTCTACCCCGCCTTCTTCAAAAAGAGCTCTCCGAGCCGGCCGGGGAGCAGGAAGCTGGGTGGCTTCGGCGGCGTCATCATCGTCATCTCTTCCTCGTTTCTTTTTACAGGGTGCCCTGGGGTCACATAAATGCACTCTGGGGCCGACGTGTGGATCCACCCCTAGTCTTTGTATCTTGACTAGGCCAGGAGAATGGGTACTATGTCTATTAGCTAAAATTTGAAAGGTGATATGGCTTCCTTGTCGTCGAGCCAATTGACAATGGTAAAAACAAATGGGGAAATTTTATAGGCTATTTTGTTTGCCCAAAGGAACACCTTAAGAAAACGTAAGACACAATGCACGCCTAGCCTTTTCCTTTCTTTGTTTGAAACTTGCTAAGGGTCCACTTATGTGTAGAAAATGTTTCATGATTGATGATAAATGTGTAAGGAAAGGCAATGGTTATAAATTTCAGACATCAATGCATGTATACAAATGCAAGTTATCACACCCACGGATACTCCATTGCAATGCCCCAAGCAATTCCTTATCTCCCATACACACCATTTGCCCCATGACCCATACAGCCACATGCACCATTCCTTACCCATACTCGATCCATTGGTTCTTTCCCACATGTGCAAAGAACCAATTCAAATGCTTCTCAATGGTGCCTGGTATTGGTAAATAATTGGAAGACTGTGCCAGGTCAGAATGCACTCGAAACAATCACATATTTGAATGCATTCCCACAGCTGGAATCGCTCTGCATGCACAAAGCAGTCATATCATGGGAAGTGTAACCTTGGATTGCATAGTACTGGTGTTATAGCTGATGTCTAGCAATGGTCATATCTATGAGGACAACTGAGATTAATGGTGAAATGAATTCTCTTGAGTTAGCACTCTGGATATGAAGAAAATACCAGTGGGGGCCTGTGGAAGAAATTAGCATATGAGCCTGGACCTGTTCTCATAAGCAGGTAGAGGACAGTGAACCAGGCTGTGAGCATGACCTTTAGTAACCTTTAGAAAGGTCAGGACAGAGGACAATATTAACTGTACTTCAAACTGTCAAAAACCCATGACTTTGCAAAATGGAAGATATTTGCTAGCTTCTGCCTTGTACCCCTCCCTGCCAGAATCATGTGTATTCCATAGATAAGTTGTATAAGATGTTTACATCCTGTATGTAATGAAAACTACTTGCATCAGCCTGTATTGGATTGGATATTTCAAATGTATTTGTGTGCTGTGATTGGTGTTTTCTTGGATCCCCCTGAACCCTATAAGAATGTGTTCATTTGTATCAGATGTCAGTCTGCTCTGGTGCAGGCTCCTTGCAATTGCTAGTAATAATAAATCTTTCTCTATCTAAAGGAGACCGTGTCTTGAGAGTCTTTGACCCCCCCACTCAAATGATCCCAAAAGAAGGAATCAGATCTTACGAAATCCCTCCACAGTGCCATTACTTTAATGTGATGAATATTCACATGCAGCTTTGGGACCATCAGAAGACTTGCTAGGATCAAGTTTGAGCATCTTGGATTTAAGAAAACACCTTACCCTCAGGAGAGCAGATATCCCGCACAATGTCATGTTTGATGAGCTTGAGGGAATCAAAATCATTCACAAAGAACATCCGGTCTTTCCCCCCAGCGATCTCTTCCAGCTCTTTTTTGATGGCGCCCTTGACACCAATGGCGTATGTAACAATCCCTTCGTGTCGCAGGTCTTCCGCTGCTTGGGTCACTGGATCCTGGGATTCACCATCTGTAATGACGATGAGGAACTGGGGAACCTTATCCCTGGCTGCCGTTTTAAACAGGCCCCGCATGTACCTTAAAGCATCTCCAGTTAAGGTACCACCACCTAGCTGCTCAATCACCTGGATGGCTTTCTTTAACCATGGTGCTGTATTGTACTGGCCAATCATGAACTCTGTTTGGGGTGCACTTGCATACTGAACCACCCCGAAACGAACTCTGTCGGCACCAACCTGGAACATACTGATCAATTCATTCATGAAGACTTTCATGTCATGGAAATCGTCTGGATAGATGCTGCCTGACCCATCAATCAAGAAATAAATGTCCGCTTCCTCAGTTTCCTCGCAGCCTAACAAACAAGGCACAAAGGTGAAAGATAAGAATGTCAATTCGATCGCTGGGATGTTCAAGAATCTCTGTTTGATGTACATCAGGGGAAGATCCAGCAGACAAGCCATTTGCCGAGTGATAATTTGACACAATGTACATGGAAACAGTTAGGATCTCACTGTGTGTTACAATTGCCGGTCAAGCCCATTTCTATACATTGGAATGAGGACAATTTTAAAGTGAAACATGGGCAGGCAAAAGTTGAATCCTTCTTGCACCCAAGCTTTGCGCCCTAAAATCGTTTCTCCCCAGTCATGCTTCTCCTGATGAGAAGTGCTCCCAGTCTTGAGGCCAATGGAGGCTGGTGGCTCTGATGTCCATGGGTGGATTGGTGAATCTGCTCCAGGCTTCAGCCAGAACTCTAAAGGAGCAATCCAAGGCGCTTTGGCCCTTGGACAGTTCCTTTAGCTCTGCACCTTGGATAGTTCTGACTGGTTCTAACTGAAACCTGGAGAGGATTCAGAGCCACCCGCCTCAACTGTTTGGGGCCCCAGCAAGAGAGAAAAATAAATAACCAAGAGAAGCAGCCTGGAAAGAGAGCATAGGTGGGAGTACAATTCAACTTTCCCCTCCCATATGCCCAATCTGCACTATAGATCATCTCCACCTTTCTTCTTCATAAGAAATTAGCACAACCCCCATGGTAGTGCATGGATCATGTCACTGTAACATCCAATTGACTCAAGGGCGAGCGGAAAAGTGCTTGAGCCAAAGTCAATGACGCCCTACAAACGTCACTAGTGAATGCTTGCAAATCCTCTGACAGCCGTTCGCCAGGAACACTAACGTGACACAACTGCCAGCCAACTTTCCACCACCTGATTCCCCCACTTCCTCCCCAAAGGGGGAAAAATAACCAAGGTAGGGTGGAAGATGGTAACTGGCAGCAGAGAACTCCATTCTATTCAAGAGAAGCCCCATGAGCCCTTTCACTGGCTGTAAGAGACAGGTGTAGCTTTTTATCCCTCCTCCACCAAGATAATGGACTGGACTACAAGCCCTATCATCCCCTGTAGGAATAAGTGAATTTTTCCAACTGAAGGCCTATGCAGCCTCTCCTGGGAGCCTTCTGCAGCTGCTATCTCTGTCCCCTTCCCAAAGGTGAGGCTTTTAAAAGGTTTCCTCCCTGGCAGGGAGAGGGTAGAGCAGGAAGCCGATGGCTGGTTGGGCTTAATTAGATTCAAGGTGTGGGGGAGGGGCTTACTCATGATGGGCTGCCCACATTGATTCAGCTGTCTTTCATTTGAAATCATCCCATCCTTAATCTAGATTGGCTCTAACCGGTGCTGTGTGTGAGCGTGTGGACACCCCAGCAGCAATTATGTTTTAATTATACATGTTTAAATCTTGTAAACCGCCTTGAGTCCCAGTGCTGGGAAAAAGGTGGGTTATAAATTATTATTATTATTATTATTATTATTATTATTATTATTATTATTATTCCAGGAAAATTCACAGACATCCACTGAGCGTCTTTGCATTTACCCAAGCTGATCATGGCACAGAACTTTACCTTCCTTCAGGGTCCGGGTCCGCACTGGAATGGCAAATGTTTGTGAAACAATCTCAGTACAAAGCTGTTTCTTGATTTTCCACTCTAGGTTTGTTAGCTGCAAAAAAGATTCCAGGTCGGTGATGTGTTTCCTTGGGGGATGAGATGCAATTTTCTGTAGCTGGCCACTCTCCGAGATATTTCGGATGCCCACGGCATACACAGTAACGCCGCTACGCCGAAGCTTGGCTGCGGGTCTGGTGAAATTATCGCGTGACTGTCCATCCGTTATCACCACCGCCAACTGCTGCACACCGTGATTCTTCCTGCTCCCTGCCTCTTTGGTAAAAACATTTTTTTGTAGGAAGTCTAAAGCAGCACCAGTATATGTTTGGCCACCACGATACGGTAACGTTTTCAGATAGTTCAGAACCTCTGTCTTACTTTCAAATGTATCCAGGCTGAACTCTAACCTTGGTTTGTCACTGTAAAGTACCAAAGCAACTTGTACATTATCTGGAGCAATATCCAGAGCGCTAATAACCTTGAGCAAAAAAATCCGGATCAGATGAAAATTCCCTTGACCGATCCTACTGGATTCATCCACGAGGAAAGCAATATCTGCCACAGATGCACTGGAGCAAGCTATGAACAAAATAAGGAAATTATGTTAGAAAGAGGACTGTGTGCTAAGTAGGGCTGTGCTCCGCTCTGTTTCGGATCGTCGAAGCAGAAGCGGAGCAACCCAATCCGCCTCCACCAAAGGCGGATCCGAATCGGATCGGGGGGCAGCGGATCGAGATGAAGCGGTGCCTATTCAAAAGTAACCCCATTTAATATAGTGGGACTTGCTCCCATGTAAATGTGTTTAGGATTGCAGCCTGAATTCTTAACTATTCAAGCAAGGCCAGTCTTACTACAGTAATAGCAAGAGACAATGAGCAAAGGCAGGAGACAGTAGAGAAAGCTGCCCTGCTGGCAGCCTCGATGTGATCAATCTGTGAGGGTGGGTATTTGTAGAGTATTGTGGGAACCTGGTGGAAAGGTAGAGAACAATGCCAATTGAGGACAAGTTACACCAAGTCTCTACCAAGGTTTTCTATACAAAGCTTGTAATTCGCTATTAATCCGCTGTATCAACTTTTGGTTTCATCACAGAATTGAGATTGAGCACTACTCAAAAGCATTTCCTCTCCTGCTTTTCTGATAGATGACCTCTAGGTGGCACTTTAGTATAGTGGGATAGCGCAAATACTCAAAAGGAAATTGCACTCTTTCAATTTCAGTTTAGTGCTGCATTTCCCCTGCTCAAAAAAAAAAAAAGACCTCTCCAAAAGTGGTGGTTAGACATAGAAGTGAAACTGGAGGGTCGCATCATCAACTAAGGAACCCATAAACAATTGTGAGTAGAGAATGATGAGCCCACAATAAGTGCCTGTTGTAGAAAAGCCCACCATGAAATGTTGCGTGAGAATTTAGTTAGTCAGAAAGGCTGGAGCCTCTCAGAAGATATTAGCTGTTCTGTGGCTCACTCCCCTCATCCAGGCCATTTTCAAAGCATTTTTATTAACACTTTATTCAGCAGGAAAGATGCATCTCTTGGAGAAATGTAATGTTTGAAGGGGAAACCCATTCCTGCAAATACTCAAGGAGGTGCAGTTGACACAGATTGAGAAGTTGTTGTTGGACACAGATCCTTAGTGTGCATCCATTGTGCTTACTAGTACAGGTAAACTTCAAAATTTAATATTATTCTGCAGGAAAATCAGTAAGAACCAGACATGAATGCCACCTATAGAAAAGTGCAAATTGCTCCTAAGCCAAATCTCAAGAAGCTAAACAAAAGGTCAGGCATAACAATATTAAGTTTATGATCCAGTCCAGTCATATAGCAGATTTAACCCAAACCATGTATATTTCACCCTTTATAGACTGTGCCACTGTAACGAGAGCCGTACCACTACCACCCATCACAACGATCTTTAAGGAAGTCCCTTTGATTATATTACTGACTATATGACTACAATCCTTTTGAGAACCAATGACATTTCAGTTTAAGGAAAATTCAAGTGGGGGAAGTTCTCATTGCTACAGTGAAGAACATTCACTGAAGTCACAGAGAAATTGCTCACTGAATAGTATCGTTGTCCACCATCATCCCCATATTTTCTGGAGATTGAATAAATGACAGGGTCCTCCTCCCTATAATACATTTTAATGCACAATCTTTTCTCTAGTGACATAACTGTACCTGCTGGCACATCTGCCTCTATGGCGTCGTCGTGCTGTTGCTGAATCGATGCTTCCAAAATATCTACTACGTTCTTGCGGTACTGAACGAGGCGCTGTACATCGTTGACCTGGTAAACGAAGGGAGAAGTAGCCATCGCCTCTATTTCCTCCCTGTCGGAATTTAAGATGCCAACTGTTACCACTTGGATGCCTGTTTCTTTTAGTTCTTTTGCAGCTTCCTTGACATCATCCTCAGATTTCGCTGAGGTGACAACCACCGCAAACTGTGGGGTTCCTTGGTTAAACCGGCTCCCGGCCTCCTCAGTAAAATAGACTTCTAGTAGAAATCGCATGGCGCCCCCGGTCTCCAGGGGGCCTCCCATGAACTGGGCGCTGGTCTGGATGTGGTTCTGGACATCTTCCGTACTCTCATAAGTATTCAGCAAAAACTCTGTGCGCCTTTCTCCGCTGTACTGTGCAAAGCCAATCCGGTACTTGTCAGCCCCAACGTCTAGTTGCTCAACAATTTGGGCAATGAATTCTTTCGCTTTTTCAAAGTTGGAGGATCCCATGGCTTCAGAGGAGTCCAAAAGGAAAACGACATCAGCGTAGTGCTTTGTAAACACTGGAGGAAAAGTCAATAGTGTATTTTTTAAGAGGACAGGCCAATACAGAATAGATCCTACATTTCAATTATAGCATCCTTTGAAACTGATATTTTTCATGGAAATTATCATTTACTCAGTGCACTTCCATCCTGTTAAATTGTACTTGCAGCATACCGTGTGTTTTACGCACACTATAGGAGTGCTGAAATGCAGTTAACAAATAGCGTTGCATTGGTTCTATGCTCCTTAAATTAAAACAAAACAAAACAGGATGGCGGTCAAAAAGCTATAAACATATGGAGAGAACAGCTCGCTGGCCAGAATAAGTACTTAAACTTGGGCTAGAATCAAGGCCCCTTGGAGTGCTGAATCACCACCTCAGTTTGGCTAGCTACAACATCATAAGGTACACCCTGCTGAATCAGAACAAGGGTCCATCTAGCCCAGCTTCCTGAGTCCAACAAACCCACCAGAAACCAGCTATAGGCGTTGGCAACTAATGACTCATCAGTTCCTAATATTGCCATGGGAATAGACATCTCGATGGTCATTAAAGGCTGATCTGGGACGTTATACAGCGTGCCGGAGCCAGTCACACCAGAAGTCATGTTTAATCATTTGACCCTATTGTAAAGATGGCTGCTAAAATTCATCACTGACATTTCTGGATGTGGGGGATGGAGGGAGGAAGCAGGAGACAAAAAGGGCCCCTTGCACAAACAAAGGCTCCTTTGCTCTTATCTCTAATCAGAGTTAGTATCAGGGATGTGGGCGGTGGAGAATCCGGCAGCAGCAAGGAGAATGGCTGCACTTTCTAGCCCCAGAAGAGTAGGGTGAAGCCAAGGACTTGGCCTACACCTGGAGGAACAGCTGCTCTCCCCAGCATGGGCTGAGTAGCTTTGTGGGAAGCCGAGCACTGCACAAAGCCAGGGACTCAGCTCTGATCTGACAAACAATAATCTGCACCAAAGAAAGAAAGACCTTGTTCAGACGACAGGCTAAGCCACGGTGGTTTAGCATTTTGAGCTAACATTATGGTTTAGCGTGTCATGTGAACCATTCCTAACCATGATGGCTACATACCTATGGTTTAAAAACACTCAGTAGCCATTTGCTGCAAAAGGGTTAGTGGTCTAACCATGGCTTAGTGTGGCATCTGAACAGGTCCAGAAAGAAAGAAAGAAAGAAAGAAAGAAAGAAAGAAAGAAAGAAAGAAAGAAAGAAAGAAGGAAGGAAGGAAGGAAATATGAACGTCTACACTTAGGAGCAAGTGAACAGCGCAATGGAAAAGATGGCCTCCTTTGCATTTGAAGCTGCACGTTTGCAGCAGGGGGATCAGTAGTGCAGGAGTTCGACTATTTTTACAATGACTTTTCTTTTTATTGTCAGCACATTTTGTTCAAACTTTGTTCTACCTTATGGTTAAAGCGAACAAATATTCTGATTTGAGCTGCCTTTCTCCTGGCCTTCCTGTGGAGCTCTGTGCTATTCCTATAAGTCCACCCATATGCTGGTTCCTTGGCTGGCCCCCATCTCTTCCATAATCCCTTTGTAGGTACCAACATTCCATCCTTCCACCCATACGGACCCTTTTAGATCTCTAACCCTGAAAACACCTGGAACATGAGTACGGACTTTGCCTTGAGTCCTGAGATACTATCCAGACAAACCCTCTGAGTTACCTCTGAAGCAACTCTTGCCCTTAGCCATGAGCTGCTGAATCACCACCCTGGAGCCTGATTTTTGGTTTTTTGAGATATGCAAATATCTTAGCATGTGTAGATTCCCATTTCCTATACTCTCACACACGGGAGATTTCATAGATTTCCTCCTAAACCTTCTCCTCATCTCTCATTCTCTCTTACTGTCAATGATGTTACGCTTACTCCGGTCAAGGAAGCTCGTAGCCTTGGCTTTATCTTCGACTCCTCGCTCTCCTTTATTCCTCATATTGAGGCAGTAGCTAAATCTTGTCGATTTTTCCTGTATAATATTGCCAGGATTCGATCATTTTTGTCTGTCTCTTCTGCCAAGACGCTTGTTCATGCACTGGTTATTTCACGGTTGGACTACTGCAACCTTCTTCTCTCTGGCCTTCCTTCTTCTCACATCAGCCCGTTGGTTTCTGTTCACCACTCTGCCGCAAAGATCATCTTCTTAGCACGCCGCTCCGACCATGTTACTCCGCTTCTGAAATCTCTTCATTGGCTTCCAATTCACTTCAGAATCCAATATAAACTTCTCCTGTTAACCTTCAAAGCTTTTCACGGTCTAGCTCCTTCCTATCTCTCCTCTCTCATCTCACACTATTGCCCCGCTCGTGCTCTTCGCTCCTCTGATGCCATGTTTCTCGCCTGCCCAAGGGCCTCCACTTCCCTTGCTCGGCTTCGTCCATTTTCGTCTGCTGCCCCTTACGCCTGGAACGCTCTTCCAGAACATTTGAGAACTACAAGTTCAACCACAGCTTTTAAAGCTCAACTAAAAACTTTTCTTTTTCCTAAAGCTTTTAAAACTTGATGTTGTGCAGACTTCTACTGTTACTTTCTACTGTTAGTTTTTCCCTACCCTGTGCCTGCTTACCCTTCCCTGTACCTGTTGGCATTCTCTTCCCCTCCTTATTGTTTTACTATGATTTTATTAGATTGTAAGCCTATGCGGCAGAGTCTTGCTATTTACTGTTTTACTCTGTACAGCACCATGTACATTGATGGTGCTATATAAATAAATAATAATAATAATAATAATAATAATAATAATAGATCTTATGAGAAGATCAGTTATGAAGCTGTCCTTAGTTGTTCACTCAGAATTAACAATCAAGGGAGTTAGAGACAAGCAAACCTTTCCTTTGCTTAAAAGCCACCATAGGGAGGGGAGGTAAGTTGATTTGGGGCCATGGGGGTAGACAAGGGCTGACTACCTCCCAATACTATAAATGCTTTACTGATGTAACTATCCACCCACCCACGTACCCCATGTTGGGAATATTGCAACTTCATCTGCAAGTTACTGGAAGGGGGCAGTGTTGCAGTTAGTTTATTCATGGGAATTTTGACTACAGCTACTGTAGTACCATGAGGAGTGATAAAAGAAAACGTAGAGACCTATCACCATGATAAACAAAACCCCATGCTTTAGCTGTTTCAGGATGGTGGCAGCTAGTTTCGATGCTGCAGCAAAAGCACAGGTTTTCTGCTGGCTGGGCCCGCCCCCTGCCCAGGTGGATTGTGGCCAAACAGGGGTCACCATCCACCCACCCACCCCTCCACCACAACTTGGGAGCCAGGATAGCGAGCAGATGTGCCATACTCACCTCGCTCTGGAGAAAAAAGCCGTTGTAAGTCTCTGAATTTTTTCTTCACAGCTTCATGGGAAAGCCCTGTGATGGCTGCGAGATGACTGCTGCATCATATAATCAATACAGCACCACCACGCACCCACCCTGGGGCTTTCCTTGCATACAGACAGCCCCTACTGCAGCTTTAAAAGTAAGGTGGACCACATGATTAAATATATGATTGTGGAATTCTAACCCTCTGGATTTCCTTGGGCGCAAATTCAACTTTTTTAAAAAACTAAACAAACTATGATGAAGTTCCTGGAATTATTTCCAAGTAATTTAAATGTCAGTCTCCCTTTCAGTCTTCTAAATTATGAGCAATGTCATGGAAGGGATCAGAGATAATACAATATAACTCAGAAGGATCAAAAAAAGCACGTTTGTGCCAAATTTAAAGCAAAGCGCCTCCGGATATGTTATGTCACCCGAGAAGGGCAATTTTGCTTACCTTTAATCTGACTCTCCACTTCAAAGCACACGGTTTGGAGCAGACTGCTAGTAAGATCCTGAAGGCGATCAAATCTGTCAATTCTAAACAGAAACTTATTTAAAGGCTTGCTGGCCATTTCCTTAAGCCCAGCAGCATCCTGGACTTTGATTCCCACCACATAAATTGAGATTCCTCTTGCCCTCAGTTTGCTAGCTGGAACCTTGACTTTATCATTAGACTTCCCATCTGTTAGCAGAATGACTACTTGCGGAACGTTGTTCTGTGCTCTGCTTCCAGCAGATTCAGTGAAATATTCTTCCATGATAAAATCTAAGGCAGCACCGGTGTTAGTTTTTCCTTTCCGGAAGCGCAAATTCTGTATTTGTTCCAGAATGTCGTCTTTCGAAGAATACTGGTTTAGCAGAAACTCCACAAAGGTTTCATTGCTATATTGGGCCAACCCAATTCTAATGTGATTGTGGCCAACATATAAGCTGGAAATCAGTGTGTGGAGGATTGTTTTCACCTTCTCAAAATACTCAATGCTCTTTGAGCTGTCCACTAAAAATACAATGTCGGCCATTGTAGCTTTTCGGCACTCTAAATGAGAAAGGGGGGTTAAGGTAAAGGAGGGTGTTAGTTCGTTCTTTCCTGTTTGGGGTTACTTCTGACTTCAAACTCAAACACAACCCGATAGTTACTCAATCAACCCAAACTAGAAGTTGGGGTGGAGGGTTCCCCAAATGGATTTAATTTTGATGCAGTAAAAAAGTTAGCATACATTTGATCTACAGCAGCTAATTTATTTATTATTAAAGCAGCATCCTGTTCCAAGACAGTCAGGTAGAGTCATGGAGTTCTGTCCAACTTGCCGTTCCAAAGGCCCACATTTCCCTTTGTCCCAGCATTATTAGAAGCAACAAAATTGATGTAACGGCCCTTAGTACATCACAGCCAGCCCTAACATGAGGCAGACTGAGCCGGCCTCCCTAGGGGGCAGATGCCACAGGCATGGAGGGTGGCAGCAAGGTGCTGAAGGAAAATGCTGTGGGTGATATAAAGCATGCCCTGCACACACACCCCTATGCTAGTTGCTGCCATCAGGTGCAATGGGGGACTAGCTGGTGCTAGACTATTTTGAACCCTAGGCAACGTGAGCTACTTGCACCACCACCACCACCCCAAAAATTGCCAACTTCAATTCAGCTGTTTAAGAAGAGTTTCTGAACTATTATATTTTCCTTTTATTATGTTTTTTTTTAAAAAAAATGTAATTTGTATAAAACTGTGAGCCTTAAAGGGCAGCACTGCGCCCCTCTGAGGTCTGTGCCCTAGGCGGCTGAATAGGTGGCCTAATGGTAGCACCAGCTGTGATGGGGGACAATGGGGGTGTCTTTACACCGCTGCATTGAAATCTGATTTCCTCAAATACACCACTGCATTGTCACTGCAAGGTAGAAACAATAAAGTTAGATGGCAGGAGGGAGTGCGGGTTAACCGGCCAGAAAGACTGCAGCGCCAGTGGCCATTTGACTTGTCAAACCTGCCCCCTGCCCTGTGTTCCCGCACTTACTCGATCGGCCCAGAGCTTCGCCCACTGGGATAACTCAAACTGATGCCACTATTAACACCTGAAGAAACAATGTGGTGACCTCGGAGCAAAGGGAAAAGCCATGGTAAATCAATACTTCCAAAAAGTGCAGTTTCGGGTGGGAAAGCCCATCAGGGCTGCAAGTTGTCAGCTGTGTTATATCAACAGTGCAGCGCCACTGCACAGCCACAATGCGATAAATAGGCATATAGACACCCCCAATGTTCCATTGCCAGCGTTGAAGTAAGATTCAACTGCCAGTCCAGTCAGCTTCTGGGCACTAGTTGGGCACTGGTAACATGGAATGGTAGCTTCAGCTGTATGATAGCTTCAGTTGCACAGATTCCAGGTGTCTATACCAGTGAACAGAGAAATCTGAGATTAAGTCCACAACTCTACCGCTGAACTCCAAGGAAGTGGTGAAGCTGGATCTAGCCGAATCATAGGATACCATATAAATATTGACTAAATGACATGTCTGTCAAGGGCATGGCCCTCAACAGTTATAATTTTCCAGCATTTGGGAGCTTGGTTGAACAAGGAAAATCCTTAACACTGCATGTTAAAACTATAAAGGTTTTTACTCATTGAACCTGTTTGCAGAAACGAGGGGGGAGACCACTATTCTCTCTCTCTCTCTCTCTCTCTCTCTCTCACACACACACACACACACACACACACACACACACAGAGAGAGACACACACAGAGAGAGAGAGAGAGAGAGAGAGAGGAGAGAGAGAGAGAGAGAAAGAGAGACCCTTGTAGATTTACCTGGAGAAACCTGGATGATTTGTCGAGAGGCTTCCTCTACGTTAGAACATATCACCTGAAGTATATTTTGAGAGATACCCTGCAGGCCAGCAAAATCTCCCACATTGTAGACATGCGTTTCATCTGGGTCACTAGCGATTTCCTGAAGCTCAGTCAAAATTGCATCTTTAATGCCTATGGCATAAAGTGTGATGCCGGCGCTCTTGACCTCTTTTGCTGGTTCACTGATACGATCCTGAGCTTTTCCATCTGTTATTACTACTGCAATCTGGGGAACACCTTCATGGCGTCGACTTCCAGCCGTTTCACTGAACTGGTTGTCCAGCATAAACCTCAAGCTCTTTCCGGTTTTGGTCCCCCCTCCTTTGTAGTGGAGATTTTGTATCTTCTTTAAGATGGCCTCTTTGTGATGGAAAGTGTTCAAGAAGAACTCGTTGTGGGGCAGATCAGTGTACTGAATCAGTCCAATCCGGACTTTATCCTCTTCAATGTCAAAACTGTCCACCAGGGTATACAGGAAGTCTTGTATGCTTTTGAAGTTCGCCTTTCCTATACTTGAGGAACCATCCACCAAGAACACAAGATCTGCAACAGAAGCTTCTCTGCAGGCTGAAGAAACACAATGCAACATTCTTCTGTTCTTAGCAAAGATATTGATTGAATTCAGGACAGACAAAAGAAAGAACTTCATGTAACATTTACTTAGCTTATGGAATTTGCTGCCACTAGTGTGGAGCAGAGACTTAAGGCTGAAATCCTGAAAGCTGGGAGTTGTAGGACTTTTTTTTCTATCTAAACATGCATGCAATTGTGCCAGTTGCTTTTTTAAAGGGTTCAGACGAATTCAAGAGGGATGCATCTATATACGTCTGTTAGTAATGATAATTAAGGTGGTATATCTCTCAGAGGTGGTATATCTCTCAGGGCAGTATCCAGCTGTGTCATTCCACTGTCACAATTGAAGCTGCACTAGAGGAAACGAGGTTCCAAACTGTTTGCAAGAGGGAACCCAGCTAAACTTGCATTTATGCAAGCACTCTCGTGCAAGTGGCTTGTGCAATCCAAGCTAACTTAAATAGCTTCCACCTAACCTTGGTGTAGAACAGAAGGAGGATTTTTTTGAGAAGCTACAGATGCTTGGCGTTTAGGCCGAGAGTTCCTTTTATAATCAAGTTTTATCTCTTTTTTTATTATTGTTTATATATTTCCTTCTTCAGGTCACTTTAATCGTTGTGATTTCAGGCTAATGGGCAAACGTTTTGTTTCTAATGTCGGATGTCATCTAAGGTTTTGTATCAGGAAGATTTACTGTTTCATGTGGGTGTGGTCCATCGTTTAATCTTAAACTATTCAATGTTTTTTTAAATGTTTCATGTATTTGTCAGTTACATTTGTTTTACACGTTCAACTTTGAACCTTTTTATGTTTCATTTTCAAATCAACTACCTGGCAGTTTTACTCATTTCATATGTAGCTCCTGGTGGACACTTGTCCGAAATGCGTAGAGTGAGTACACTGAAGATTTGAAAATGAAAATAAAGATTCAAAGAACCATCCTAATTACCCACATGTTTAGTTTTTAATTGGTTTTTAATGCTCTATGTGTGTATGTACTGTGTTTTAGAGTTTTAAATTTTGTATTCTTGTTTTTATCTCAATTTTAGAATTTCTGTAAACCGCCCAGAGAGCCCTGGCTATGGGAGCGGTATATAAGTATAATAAATAAATAAAAATAAATAAATAAATAAAGCTTTGCTCTCCGTTTTTCTTCCGTTTAGTGGTGCTTTTTCCCCTCGCCTTGCACCAATCCATTGTCCAACCAGTTGCCAATGGATTGTCTAACTGGTTGTGCATTACACTTGCCCAACCACTTCCACAACAGAAACATTTGGCAGCACTATTTGAATTTGTGGAATGACATCATTGGATACTGTCCTAAACAACAGATATTGGAGACAAAGTACAAGGGGGTGACTTCATGCCCTGCTTGTGGGGGAGATCTGGCTGTCACTGATGAGGAAAGGATGCTCAACCAGATGGAGCCAGCAGAGTCCTTACTGTCAGTATCCAATTACAATTTCAGAAGATTTTGGGTTTGGTTTTTTTGCAAAGTAACTTCCACTCAGATTCAAAATTAATTAAAATCTCTCTCTCTCTCTCTCTCTCTCTCTCTCTCTCTCTCTCTCTCTCTCTCTCTCTGGCCTTAGCTAGACCTAAGGATTATTCCAGGCAAATGGAGGGGTCATCCTTGCCTGCTCCTGGGATCCCCTGTGTGTCATTTGGATGCACAGGAATGATCCCGGGATATAGGCCATGGCCTCTGTCTCTGTCTGTCTGTCTGTCTGTCTGTCTGTCTGTCTGTCTCTCTCTCTCTCTCTCTCTCAGTGGCCCGGACAGACACTGCAACTTTCAGTGAAGCTTATCTAATTATTACTAAGCAAGAAATGCAGTGCTTCCAGATGGAAGGCTCCTCACTCAAACAATCCAAAGACATTGTGCAGAATTTCTTTCTCTTTTTCATTTAGGACACGCTTTTCCATCACAAGGAAAAAGATGGAAGCAGCAGCAGTAAAACATGGCAGGGCTACGAACGGAAAATGACAATGTCTGGAGGTCCTGTCAAATCCCGTAAATGAGCCAGGATGACAACACGATAAAAGTTTCATTTAAAAGCACCCTTAGCTTGCATTGTTGTGCTCTATATTTGTTCTCCATTCTTTTGAAGAAGCAGCACAATACTATCTATCCAAGGCAGTGGTCACCAACAATACGTCCCCAGATGTTGTTGGGGTACAACTCCCATCATCCCTGCTAACTGGGGACTAAGTTGGGAAATTTGGGTTTTAATTTGTATAAGAAATCTGCAGAAACTATGAGTAGTGAGAAAGTAAACAAGCTCCATTGAAATCTAGGGCTTCCATTGTCTCTACTATCACTTTTTTCTGGCAGAGTTCCTATGTTTTAGCAGCTGCCTGACAGCAGAAATTCAGTAGCTAAGGCCTTTCTCCAGCATGGGGATTCAGCGACAGGAGACAAAGATACCTAAGCTTTTTCAGACGAAAGAAACAACCTAATACAAATCAATGGCAATTGTGCCAGTGAGTTGCACTCACTACCTATCACTACTTATTTCTTCTTAAAGGCAACAGGAATTTTGTCACTGATCTCATTGGCTGCCAAGGAAGTATGAATATTGCATTACCAGGGTTTTGGGCATCAGTAGAGTGCAAGGTGGTGAAACACAGAAGAATTAAAAAATGGCTCCAATTATCCATTCTGAATGTACCCCTAGAGGGAAAAAAAGAAAAGAACACGTGTTATTCATACCGAAAAACATGTCCCCTACTACACTAATCCATTTCCCCCCCTCCTCTGTTAAACTTAAAGGCCAGTTTAAGGACATAAAGCTGAAAGTGTGAATTAAAGCCACTCAAAAGTATTGTGTGTGATGTTTTATCTGTGCTGGTAATAGTCATCACTTGCTTGTATATTACTCAGTTAATGCAACAGTATCTGTTAATGAGCTCAGTGTAACTCACATTGGAAAAAAGTGGGGATTGAAGAATATTCCTTTTCAGTAACTGCATTGAGATGTAACAAACCTTGCCACAAACCATTGGTTATAAGAGGCTGCCAAACTAGAATATCAAACCATGGTTGAGGATGGCTTGCAAACTGCAGATTGTTCTGATTTGCTCTTACATCTGAATTCACAAATCACTGACAAGCCAGAGTTGGGCTCTACCTCAAGAGAAGGATACTGTGTGATGAACAGATGGAATATGAAAGCAGACGTGTATCTCTAAACCCTGGTTAGCCTCTTTGGTGTCTGGAAGCTCAAACCACATTGTGGGTTCTTAACTATAATTAGCACAAACCATGGTATGTCTGAACTGAGCCATTGTAAGCAGAGAGCAATGTGGCTGGGATCTGCTTTTGGTGTTTCGGCAATGATAGATCAGCTGGAGACTATCAATATTTATAGCAAATATTAGGGGTGTGCAGAGCGGGTCTGCTCCTCCCCAAAATTTGGGGCAGCACTCTGATGAGGCAATTCCCTGCCCTGATTTTCAGGGCAGCTCTGTCTCCCCACACAGCTGGATTACTCATAGGGAAACCACTCCATTTTTGGAGAAACATGCTATTAGTGTCAATGGGAATTAACAAAAATGCATACATCTCCATCATTTTTAAAGATAGAGATAAAACTTGGCACCCTGGTAGCTGTTAAGTAGGGCTTCAGCCATGCCAGGTTTAAAGCAGATCCCTTCATCCTGTGATTTTTAGGATTTTTTTTAAAAAAAAATCCCCCTCAAACACACATACACACACAAAGCTATGTAGAACCTATCCTTTGCTTTGCTGATGCACAGTTCTGCATCATCAGTTTATAAAAATAGAGATCTGTTCCCTGACCGTTCACTCTAACGGGGTGAAGTGGTGAGGGGTGCTCTCCCTATGACAGGTCAGACAAGAACACACACACACACACAAACATATATATATATATATATATATATATATATATATATATATATATATATATTTCAACCCATATAAACTTGAGTCCTGTCTTCAAAACAGGAGATATACTAGTAGTAGCAATAACAAACTCTTCTCTCAAAGCCCCTTCTTCTCTTGACTTTATGCACAGCTGAGTTGCATCCATACTTGCAGTACACAGATAAGCTTGTGAGACTGTGTGGATCAACACTGCCTGCCAGTCATCATCACTTCCTGGGACAACTCATTTACATGGAATATTTTTCATTATTTTCACAATGTGAGCCATTTTTCCTAAATCCTTCCTTTCATCCAAAATCAATAGTGCATATGGGGAGTGGAAGTTCTCACTCCATGAGCTAACAAACAAATGAATTCTGGGGCAGGGGAAAATGGGTTATATCATCTGCAATCCCTCCCCATAAGCACTGTGATTGAAAGGGGGGGACAGGGAGGAGACTGTGGATATTGGTCAGCCACAGATATCAATCTCAAAACTTTCCCCCTGACCCTCTCAGTGTCTTCCTAATATGGAAGTGTGTTCAGTTAGCCGTCTATCAACATGAAACATGCCCTCATGTTGCCTAAAAGCCTTAAGACCTATGGATTCTTTCGGGGCTCTGAACAATCTTCTAACTATGCCGCAGGTTTCTGGTGGTTTTAAAACTGCCCACTAACCACACCGCTATTTCAGAGGTTTTTTGGAAGTCTGGCAGACCCCCAGTTTTTCAGTGCAGAGCGCACACCCCTAGCAAATATCTATGACAATTAATAACAATGATACAGTCTCGGAGCTCCATCACACTGAGGGTTAACACACTCCCTACCGTCGCTCCTCCACCTGTGTTTTCATTCCTCAGTTACTTCCTGAGGAAGTACACAATGAGCATGAGGCCCATTGAGTCTGTTGTTCTCATGGCGCTGCTTCTCCTGCACACAGCAGGAGAGAGCAGCAATTCTGAGTTTAAAAAAAAAACATTAGACTTAAAGAGATTTTTTTTGTCACACAAGGAAGACCAGAAGGGACAGAAGGCCTGCGGGAGGCAGAAGACCTCATGTGAGGGACCTGAGCAAACTCCGTGAGTGCCCAGTAACGAGCGTGCAATAAAACGCTCATCGGATGGAGCTTTCTAACTTAAACATGACAAATAAAGCCCAGCGGACAAGGCCAACATTGTTTATGAGAAACCAAATGATTAGAATCTACTTCCAAGATATAAACTGTTTATGAACATCAAACAGTCTAGAATTTGTACAAATCACCAGAATGACTGTGCAAGCAGGCTGGGTTTATGCGTTTCAGAAGCTGCTCCAGCTCAACTTTTTAAAACTTTTTGATACTGATCTGCACTGCACCAGATGGAAAAGCCACTTCCGAAAACATTAGGTCTTTGCCATCTTATCAGCCAAAGCTTGGCCCGAGAGCATTTTAACCCTTGAATGATACTCCTGCACAAATCCCTTTTCAAAGTTAGCCAAACCACAACGCCTCATCTAGAAACTTTAAAGACGTGGCGCCTCATTTAATTCAGAGGAAATGGAGGCAGCGGTTAGGGAAACCAAACGCAAACAGCAAGAAAGCTGTACAAAGACAAGCCACGTCAGCTGAAGCTCAGCCATTTGTGGATGCAAAGGAACTTCATCCTCAAGAGATGAATGGTAGCAAGTACCAGATGCAGGTTCAAGAATAGCATCTACCTGGCTTAGTAGTTTATGAATGTTACAGTCATTTTTGCTTTAAGAGCAGGTTTAGGGCTCTTCCCCACTTTGTAATCTGGGCCCTTTGTTATTTTCTTATACAGGCCTCAAATTTCTTGCTTATAGATAGACCCACATAATAAAAACCCACTTGTGACCTGCTTTCATTAACCACGTGTTATTGCCGGTTTGACTGTTCAGTATTTTACCATCCATCTGCTACTGCAATTTTCCAGGGTGTAATATACCACAAGAGATCAAAGATGAAGGGAAGTAGCAAGTCGGACATCATGGTAACATCACAGTAGATGTAGAAGTGTGGGTCTACCCCTCAGTACCATTGCTCTGCCATGTTAAGATCAGCAGAAATTTTAACTTGGGTAAAAAGAAAAGAAAATAACCCAGTATTGCCATTACTTTATTATACAATATGATAAAAAGTGTTGTTTACGGCGGTGAAGTGGAATGAGGGCTCCTGAGGCCGCAGCAACAACATTTTTGGATTAGCAGGGATGCTGCTGTCATCTGCCACCACCACCCCTCAAAATCACCTCTTCCATCTGAGCTTAGCTGCAATCCTCACAGTAGCTGGAGAGAGGAATGAATATTCTTAGCAACAATATATTATTGCAGATTTCTCTGACATCCTTATTCGCAATGGATTCAAAAGGGTTTGGATTTCCACGAATCCAACTTGTGGATTCTGCAGTGAACTGGCTTTTTCGTTTGGTTTGGTTTTACTTTGGAGGAAGAAGATTTGTGTAAATGTGCACTTCAACTAATGCTCTTGCACATGTGCATTGACATTCTCGTACATCCCTTAAAAAAAAAAATCCAGTTCCATCAACGAACGGATGACGAAATGAAAGACACTTGGCAATCCACAGAACGCAGCTGGAATGGATTGAACCAAAATCCATACATCCCTGGTTGTGAGCTATCGCAGTTGCAATGCAAAATATTTTGGGGTGGCCCGGTCTTGAATGGGCAATTAAATAGACTTTATGAAAGACTTGCTCCTGGTAGAGATGAAAACTGCTAGAATTGGTTTGTTGACCCAGCTGCCTGGATTTTTTGATTCTCTTTAGGGGCGTAGCCATTGGGACTGTTATCATGAGTACCGTGATGAGTACTTCAAAATGTACCGGAAGCAGATCCACACATAGCCTTCGGGACGCCCTGAAGGCGCTTTGGGGCGTCCCGAAATCGATGATGTGTACCCTACCTTAAGCATCCCAAGAAGAGGCGGAGGAGGAGGAGGAGGAGGAGGCTCCTCGCGGGGACGGGATGAAGACTTGCCGCGCCTGGCGCCTTCACCGGGCAATCAGCTCCCCCCCTCCTGCTGTTTGCCTGGGTGAGATGTTCACTGCTGTCCACCTACCCGCCGGCCTCCTTTTGCCGGCGAAAGAGCCACCCGGGCGGAAGCCGGCGGCGGCTTCTTCCGCCAAGCTCTCCGACCTGGGTGGGCCCGGGTGGCTCTTTCGCCGGCAAAAGGAGGCCGGCGGGTAGGTGGACGGCAGTGAACATCTCACCAAGGCAAACAGCGGGGGGGGGGGAGCTGATTGCCCGGCGAAGGCACCAGGCGCGGCAAGTCTTCATCCCGTCCCTGTGATGAGCCTCCTCCTCCTCCTCCTCTGCCGCCTCTTCTTGGGACGCTTAAGGTAGGGTACACATCATCGATTTTGGGATGCCCCAAAGCGCCTTCAGGGCGTCCCGAAGGCTATGTGTGGATCTGCCCCAGTACACTACTAGTTGCTGAGCCTTAGAACTGTATAGATATGAAGATACACTTTTGGGGCCATCTAAATGCATGGAAAGTCCCGGGGTGGATGCACCGTGGCGCTGCAGGGATTATATGATGCAGCAGCCACCGCACACCCACCCCAGGGCTTTCTGGAGAAGCTGCGGAGAAAAAAGTCCAGCTGGATTCCTGGTCCAGCTGGCCGGAGAAATTCTGACCTCCAAAATGGTGCCTTGAGCCTGCTCAGTGGAGCAGCAGCAGCAGAGAAAAAGACACATCAATCTGGCGCCTTTTCCAGAGCATCACCGCTCCTCCACAGGCTCATCTGAGTCAGTCACCGTGACTCACCTTATTGCGCTTGCGGATGTGTAGAAAAAGAACAACAGTAAGGAAAGGTGCACATGCTCTCCTCAGGCTACCTGAGCCCCATGCAATGCAAAGGAGTTTGATGAGCTTGGCTGGTTGTGGTCAGACCTTTAGAGTAAGCGCAGGGTGCAGCTGCTGGATTATTTGTGGGGGAAGAAAGAGAGTTTTGTGTGGGAGAGGAGGGGGAGCCAGTGGGGGACAAGGGGGTGAAGGAGAGGAAAGGAGAGAGGGGAGAAAAGCAAGTAAAGTCACTCTCCCAAAAATTGCCCTTCAAAAATTCACCTCCTTGGATTTGGGTTGCAAGCCTCAAATCTGTTACTTGGAAGTAAGTTGCAGTGAATTTAAGATGTCTGGTTTTATAGTTGTTGATGTTTTAATTGAAAATTTGGGCTTTCCCTAGACCTTTACATATTGCTCAGTTTTTTAAAAAAAAATCCTAGCCCCCCTGCAAAAAAAATTGTCCCAGTTTTGTGGATTCAGAATATGGCAACCCTACCCGCACTGCGTCCCTGCATCAAGACTACTCACTGCCATCTCGCACCAGCGAAACCATGGGGTTTGGCAGTGAAACGGCACCTACTTGGTGCTGTGGTGACAGCCCTTTGGTGCTGAGGCAATGGGGTCTCAGCATATGAAAATGTGTCTTTTTCTAAAGCTAACCACTTTCCCCAATGGTTTGTTTCCAATCAGACAATCTGCAGCACTGAATTACGTTTGATATATATGGCATTTCTGGAGAGCTTTCAGAGCAACAAAGCCTTAGAACAAACACAAAGATAGGAAGATGTAATAAACTTCTTTGGAAAAATAAACTGGGTTAGTAGTTTTATTCATGTGGTTAGAAAGTTCAGGACCACACAAGTGAGTCTACATTGGACTGCAAGAAGATCAAACCAGTCCATACTCCAGGAAATAAAGCCAGACTGCTCACTTGAGGGAATGGTATTAAAGGCAAAACTGAAGTACTTTGGCCACATAATGAGAAGACAGGACACCCTGGAGAAGAGGCTGATGCTAGGGAAAGTGGAAGGCAAAAGGAAGAGGGGCCGACCAAGGGCAAGATGGATGGATGATATTCTGGAGGTGACAGGCTTGACCTTGGGGGAGCTAGGGATGGCAACAGCTGACAGAAAGCTCTGGCGTGGGCTGGTCCATGAAGTCACGAAGAGTCGAAAGCGACTGAACGAATAAACAACAAAATCCATTTTGATATGGAAAAGGACACACATTGTATTGAAAAACAGGAAAGGTTCATTAGTCGTGAAGGTTGCACAAAGAAAAGGACACTAAAAACAACAACACCTTCCTCTGTTGCAGTATAAAGTTATTCTTTCATTTTCAGCATATTTTGTATTGGTGCTCTGTACTGCACTGAATACAAATCTAAGATAACAATTTGGATTTTCCCTGACAAAGAGAGAGAGAGAGAGAGAGAGAGAGAGAGAGAGAGAGAGAGAGAATCAACACCACCCCAAGCACACATTCTTGGGAAATGGCTACACTTTAATGATTTTTCATCAATGCCACCAAATACCATTTTGAAAGATATTTCTAAAACTAAAAGCACTTCTGCCTCAAAAATAATACATATATTTTGTTTTGTTTTAAAACCTTTTTTTCTTTAAGGAGAAGAGAAAATTACTATTACAAAAATAAAAATGAAAATATTTCCTTTCATTGCAAGTTGCGCTGGCAGCCACTATGAATATCTCATTTTTCATCAAGTATCATTTTAGTTCCTATGAAGCCATATTAATATAACATAGCTTGTGGTATGCAATTTCTGTGCTGAAATTGATCCCAAAAGGTTCATTTAAAAAAAACAACTCTTCTTTCTGAGATGTAAAAAAAAGTCCACACCAGAAATCAATTCTGTTCATGTGTCACTACATCCTTTTTTAAAAAAAAAAAATTGTATCACCTACATGTTGAAAGGAATTTTTGACCCAGTATTTACATATAGCAGGTAACTGGTAAAACTATTCCTGGATTGTACAATTTAAGACTGCATGTAGGAAGTACCATGGTTGAATCTTCCCCTACATATAAAATATATACACACATAGGAAACTAGATGTCGGTGGCGGGGGGCATCAGGGTTAGCCTTCTCCCTGACATGTTAGTTTTCTATGTGCAGGGTTCCACAGGGAGTATGTGCTTCCCCTATGCAATCCAGGAATAATTTCCACACATGATCTGTTACTTGGATAGAAAAGGCAGACAATTAATAGACAAGGATTTGCTCTTTACTCCTCCTATTAAGTTAATGCTCTTTTATGTAGGGTGAAAAACTGTGGCAAGGTGATCACACTGAGTGCTGAGCAAGAGGGAGAGAGAGAAGTGGTGGAAAAAAGAGAGGAAGAAAGGGGGTGGCAGGAAGAGAGAGAATCTACACTTGCCCAATCTACACCAAGCAGGATATTGCACTATGAAAGTGGTATGAAAGCGGTATATAAAGGCAGAGCCACACCAAGAAGAATATAGCACTATGAAAGCGGTATGTGTGTCATGGGCCCCAACAATTGTCAGTGCACTTCAATACCACTATAAAGCAGTAGTGTGGCTCCTGCCTTTTATATACCGCTTTCATACCGCAATATCCTGCTTGGTGTAGAACAGACCTCTGCCCACTTTTGGCTCTGGCCTGCCTTCCACACAGGCATGCAGCTCTTGACAGATCACTCCTGAAGAAATGGAGTCCTCAAAAGAAAACGATTCCCCGCCTCTGCTATAAACTAATAGTGAGCTCATTTTCTAAGGTCAAAACCCAACATAAGTCCTAGGTAGAGTAAACCCATTGAAATGAATGGGCATCAAGTCATGACTAACTGGGTCTATTCTAACTAAGGTCTATTCTAAGTAGTTGTTATGTTGGATTTTGTCCTAAATCCTGCCTTTATGAAAGCACCATCCACAAAGAAAAGGCAGGGGTAGGTAGTCTGCAGAAGTAGAAAGAAAGAAAAACTTAAATGGGGAAAAGCCATGCAGGCAGGGAATGCAAAAACAGCCTGAGGAAGACTGAGTATGCTCAGTGGATGGCTGTCTAAACTAGAGAAGGGGATGTCCTAGAAGAAGGCACAGCTGGAACCCAGAATTCCCAGGAGCACTGCTATACAAATGGATATGAGCCAACCGAAGTGATTTAGCTAACTCTATTAAGGAGACCAAATCTGCATTTCTCCCCATTATTTGTTTTGCAATTTTAAGTTTGTTCTGCCCTGAACTTTGAGTATTTCTCCAACCTTAAGTTTGGTTTGTCCTGATCTTATGATAATGATATTATTATTATTATTATTATTATTATTATTATTATTATTATTTATTCAGTTTATACCCCACATATGTTTATTCGTTTGTTTAAAAAGTCTGCATCATCCACATTTCTTCCATTATATTCTTGATTTTTCCTGTACCCACATTATCTAGTTATGGGTTTGTGCATTCTCACTTTTGCTATTGCATTGGCTAATGGGTGACAAGGGCCGGATCTACACTACTGCTTTAAAGCACTTTATAACAGTTATAAAGCACTTTAACTGCTTTAAAGCGATATAAAACTGTTATAAAGCACTTTAAAGCAGTAGTGTAGATCCGGCCCAGGTTCCAGTTGAAGTTGAGCTGACGATGTTGTATCCTTTACGATGCCCACACCTATCCTGTCCCTTATAAGCTCTTCCTTTATTGTTCCGTAAAACCATGTGCTGCTAGAGTGTGTACAGTTAGTGATAAAAGCTTCTGCAGTTTCCCCTTGCTCCTGGCACCTCCTGTTAATTGTTGTTCTTTCATAGAGGATATTTTGCCTTCCTATAAAATGTTTACAAAAACTTCCTTCCCTTTCTTATCATCCTTTTGGTCTCCTGCAGTGAGATATAGACTACTGAGAATTTCATTTGCAGTGTCTCCTGTTGCAAAAATGAGAGCATTCACTTAGTGTTCATATGGTTTCTGCATCAACCTCAAAACTATCTCTCAAATCTCTGGAGGTGCAATCTATGCCTGCTTAGACAGAAAGCATGGCTAGGGCATGCTGGGAGTTGTAAGCCTTCTGTCTGTCTAAACATGCATAGGATTGCACACTTTATCTCTTAAGCTGGGCCAACTACTCGGATTTTGAACATTTTGAAAATCAGTTTTTTTTTAAATTTATTTTATTCATTTATTTTAGCATTTATATCCCGCCCTTTATCCAAAAAGGCTCTCAAGGCGGCTTACAAAAATATTTCTTAAGACCGTCCCTACCCACAGGCTTACAATCTAAAAAAACATGACACAAAAGGAAAGGGGATTGAGAGGGAGGACTTACAAACTCCAGACATACATTTGGGAACTGACTTGTGGGATGTAACGCCACAGGTTACTTTTTGAAGTTGAGCTATTTGTGTTAAGGGATTCCTAGTTTTATAGACTTTTAATTCTCACTTGGCTATCTGGTTATTCCAAGGTCCATCTTTTTGCCTTCTCTCACTAGGAGTTATTTTTCTACTTTCTCTTTCTCTTTGCTGTGGTTCCTCCAGCTCCATTTTTCTGATATAAAAATTTGCTTCTGTGGCTTTTTTTTTTTAGTTTTCCACCCACCCTTCTTGCTAGGGCCGGTGCCGGACTATTTTGCACCTAGGCAAGGCGAGGTACTTGCACACACACACAAACCTCAAAAAATTGCCAACTTCAATTCAGCTGTTCAAGAAGAGTTTCTGAACTATTATATTTTCTTTTTATTATGTCTTTTTCTTAAAACAGCTAATTTGTATAAAACTCTGACCCTTAAAGGGCAGTACTGTGCCCCTCTGAGGTCTGCGCCCTTAGGCGGCTGCCTAGTTGGCCTAATGGTAGCGCCGGCCCTGCTTCTTGCAGCCTGGAGTTTTTCTTTTCCCTCTCTATTTCTTTGCTGGATCAAGAAATGGCCCCACACTCTGACACCATGTAGAGAGTTTGAAAGAAAGACCAGCAACCATTTTGAAGTGCCTTTTCCAGAGGGGATTGCTCCTCCTTTATTGAACTCCATCTCTCCTTCCTATTCTTCCTTTAACCAATAAAGAACCATCATATATCTGACACACACACACACACACACTTCACCTAACACTTGGGCATTGGTATGCATTTTTGGCTAATACACACATTTTTTGCAAGCAATTTTTCCTAGTGTATTGCATTTTGGAACATTTTCATTAACGTATGCATCTTGTGTGCACCTTTCCCTGATATCACATGAAGTCTGCCTAGATGCTGTTGGAAAAAATAAAAAAAATAATACAAAAACAAAAAAAAAGTACAAATTTTGAAGGATGACGGAGTTCCAGTTCCTCTACTAGTTTGAAATGGTGAAATTAGCTACATTATATTAAAATGCAAACTGAATGAATTCCCTCCCTTCCCCCACGCCTAGTCCCAATGGGTGAAATTTAAGCATGTGCTCAGCTTTTCCATTGAAGACAATGCTTAAATTAAAAAGTGCTTAAATTTGGCTGAATCATGCTCATATGTGAATACAAACAATCAGATCCACCCACCCCCTTTTAAAATGAAACATTTGAGAATGTTCACTTGCTACTGTTATATCACAACAACATACTTGTATGAAAACAGCTTCTGGTATATGAAAAAAAAGATAGAAGTGTTTGCTTCTTAAAACTTGGTTACTATTATATTATCAACTATAAAAACATTATTTGGACTATGAAATCAAATGAAATACTGCATTTTAAAAGACTAGATATTGTACTCCTGATCTTCCCAGTGTAGCTCAATACATCTTTAACTGAATCATAAACTACCACTTCTTAGAGGTAACATTTAGCATTATTTTATGCAATACTTGCATCTCTCATTTTCTGCTGGAGCATTCACTTGTGAAATGTGTCGGCTGAACTTGCTGATATAAAATGCAATCCCTCATTCTTTTTCCCATTTGGAAAAGAAGAGCAATCTAGGTTTTTATCACCAGGCAGACCAGTAGTATCCAATATGCCCTGCAAAAAAAAATCTCATCTTCTTGCAAACATTCTGTTCTTTATTTCATTTCCTATTAACTTAAAGATAAGGAGGAGCATCCCAGTTGTGGCGAGTTCGAACATTACTGCAGTTTGTTTAAATAATTGTGAATAAATGCCTCTCTCTTACCTTGAGAAGCTCTCCCTGTTGTACTCTTGCTTTTTCTCAACTGCCTTCTCCCCTCAGGAAGTGATATGCAAAGGCTGAAGCCCTGAAATATGACCATAATGAGGCACAGCTTCAACACAAGTGTCCAGTATTTTACCTCCCTTCAAAGTGTATTAAAAACTGGGTTCCTGAACCTTTTCTTGGCTTACCAAGCAGCAATGACATTTGGGGAACATCTATTCAACACACACACACACACACACCTTTCAGACTTCCACATAATTCTAAAATTAATTATGAGAATCCAGGAACATTTCACTCGCAATGCATCTCAAGCCTAACATTCTATTCTATGAGTTAAGAGGACACATCTTAAAATAACCAATGTCTTTCTTATCTACTTGGAGAGTTGTTTCATGGGAAAAAAATTTATTAGCACATTATTCAAAATAACATAAAAGTGTCTCAGCAGAGAAAGACACCCGTTCCTTTGGGGAACTGATGGGGAGTAAAGTATATTTTTCCCCTTCCAAATTAAAGAACAAACAAAATTATGGTGAATTTATCATGAAGGACAACCTACATGTTGTACTCACTTGACTTCTTAGAAATCCATTTGAGCCATGTCTAGTGGTCCATATGATCTCTCATCTATCCTCTCCCAGGCCCTCTCCAGAGGCATCAAACTTTCCAGCTGTGTGAGGCCAGCCACCCACTTTAAAGCTGACTGGGAGCCTTCCTCCCAAGACATTCCCTGCGTAGTATACTCCTTGGATAATGCACCCTCCCAGACTGAACTCTGACTCTTGTATAAACAGAATTAAAGCTCTGGATCATTCCAGAAGGGAAACATTTCTCTAACATGCAACCAGGCTTATTTAAAAAAAATTGCCAATACATAAAGTCCAGGAGTATATTTGAATACTTATATACTCCATCACATTGGATTTGCAATTTTTAAGGTTTTAATCTTTTGTAAACTGCCCAGAGAGCTTAGAAGGGGCCAGCCCAACTTCCTTTGGAAGAGAGTTCCACAGACAGGCTGCTGCCACAGAGAAGACCCTGTCCTGTGTTCCTACCAATGTGACCTCCATTGGTGGTGGGACACACAACAGAACATCTAAAGAAGAAACTAAAATATGGCCAGAATTATATGGGAGGAGGTGGTGGTCTTTCAGATATCTTGGCCCCAAGCCATTTAGGAGTTTCTACAGAAGAATCAACACCTTGAATTGTGCCCAGAAAGTATTTGGCAGGCAGTACAGTAGATACAAGACTGGTAGAATATAGTCAACAAAGCTCACACCAGAAAGCCATCCGGCAGCTGCATTTTGCACCGAAAGACATATGAAAACTAGGATTGGGTGACCATATGACTGGATTTGCCCGGACATGTCTGGGAATTGGGGGCCAAAACTGGGTCCGGGGGGAAAACCTTGAATTTGCCCCCAAATCTGGAAAAATTGCCTTACGTGGGAAGCTAGTTTTCCCCTGGCGGCAGCCATCTTTAATCTTGTGGTGGTGGCGGCCATCTTTAATCTCGCAGGAACTCACGCGAGATCTCGGCTCCTGGCTGGGGAAGTCTCACCAGAACTAAGAACTCATCAGAGCCAGCAGCCGAGATCTTATCTCACGCCGAAAATCAGAACAGCAGCGTGGAAGCTGGATGCAGCATGGCAACAGAGGCAGGGCAGGGCAGGGCAGGGCAGGGCAGGGCAGGGCAGGGCCAGCTATCCTGGTGTCTTCCTACAGAGCTCTCTGGGGGAGCAGGCAGTGAACAGCCTACAACTCCCAGCTTGCACTGCGTGGGAGGGCTGCATTTACTGAGGCCTAGGAGAGCTCTATGGGGAAGCAAGCAGCTGTGGGGCGGGGCGGCGATGACAACTCCTCCTGCATCATGGCAGCAGGCATTTGCTCTGGTTGCAGTGACAACGCCACAAGTGCTCGCTGTTTCTGGGCCCCGGTAAGTGCAGCCTTCCAGGCAGTGGGTATTGGGAGTTGTAGGCTGTTTTTAAGGCACAACATCCCCCACTTTCTCACTGATGTATAGTCTGAAATATAGAGATTGAAGTAAATAATTTGAATTAAATGTAGCTGTTATTTCCATTTAAAGCTCTTTTTTATAGTTTATAGTCACAGAGGATGTAAAAATCTGATGATTGATATAAGCATTACCAGTGTACTACTGCAGGAGTCCTGCCCTTTTTATTGGCTCCCTGCCTTCCCAGAAGGTCTGTAATCCCCCCCCCCCCAGGAAAACCTCCAACCCCCATGACTTGGCTCTCCACCACCACCACCACCTTCACTGTGGGGCTGTAAGTAAATAAATCCTAGAAACCCTGGCCATGACTTAGCTTTTCACACACACACACACACACACACACACACACACACACACACACACACCTTCCATGAGTTCTGGGCTGTATTTTCTCCAAGGAAATAAAAATCCAAGAACTCCCTGACTTGGATCCCCCCCTTCCCTGCCCAGGAGTTCTGAGCTGTATTAAATTTAATTTTTCTCCAAGGAAATAAAAGCCCAGAACTCCTGGGCAGGGAAGGGGGGAATCCAAGTCTTGGATTTTATTCCTTGGAGAAAATAAATTAAATACAGCTCAGAACTCCTGGGCAGGGAAGGTGAGGAGGGATCCAAATCAGGCTCCCCTTTGAGTTCTGGGCTGTAAATTTATTTTCTCCAAGGGAATAAATCCAAAATAAAATCCAAGAAACACCTGACTTGGCTGAAGTTTGGTTTGTGTTGCGACAGGGAATTGCTTTTTATGTAGTCTAGCTGCTCTAGCACAAACCTGTCATGTTTTTAATGAATCCAATAAGCTTACTTCTAGCATTAGCATGTCACAAAATGTTGTGGGGAGGGGGGGAGTTGCTTTGAATCTGTACTTCAATGGTCAGTTCTTCCAAATCCTCAAAGCCAATGCTATACCATGCCCCCAAAAGTACAGGCCTTTGGGAGTTCAAATATCCCTTCTCTAGTATGTGTTCTTTTACCATTTTTTAAAATCAATGCAAACCAACAAATCACATTTCTATTTTCCCCCAAATGCAAAATAAAACCAAACATTGACGGGAGCAAATGGTGTTGGGACAAAAGAGCAAAGGTGCTTTGGTGTTGTTGATTTTGCTGCCTTGTAAAGCTCTGCCATGGTGGTGTTTGGGGAGAAAGATGTGGTTTTCAGGTGAATTAGGTGCTTTGTAATTTGGAAACGGGTAGGTGGTGGGGGATTGGGAAATCTTCGTAGCCTTGGTCAGTCCCAGTCCTAGACACAGAGACACACAGGAAGCTGCTCTTCGTAGAGCCATCAGCTTGTTTGGTTTTCCCTTGCAGTCGGCTCTTTGTTCTCTCCTTCAGAGGAGACAGCACTGGGGAAATGGGTAGCAGCCCCCACAGACAGTTAGCAACATGGCTGCAGCCCTTGCAGCACCCGTGGTTATATTAGTGCCAACTTTCAAGAGTTAAAATGAATAACTCACTCCTCCTTCAATCTAACCTTTTATGTGATGTGCTAGCTCAGCCTTCCTCAACCTGGGGCACTCCAGATGTGTTGGACTACAACTCCCAGAATGCCCCAGCCAGGCTGGGGCATTCTGGGAGATGCAGTCCAACACATCTGGAGCGCCCCAGGTTGAGGAAGGCTGTGCTAGCTTGACTCCCCCATTTTCATCTGCAGCCTATTAGAATCCTCAAACTGTGGGCTTGGCTGAAGCTGTGTGCACAATTTCCTCATCTATAATCACAGTTTGGTTGTAAATATGAAGATTAAGGCTCTCGTTTATTATAACTCTGTTAGCATGCTCACCATTTGATGGATGGGATGTGGGACCCTAGTTAAAGCTTCAGGAGCTATACTAGAGTGTTCAGATACAAAAGAGGGCAGGGCTCCTGCAGCTTTTAACTATTGTCATGAAGAGGGAATTTCACCAGGTGCTGCATGCCAGCAAATGACACCTGGTGAAGTTCCCTTTTCTATGCAACTGTTAAAGATACAGAAGCCCTGTCCTTTCCATATCGTCACTCTACTACTACATCAAGTTCAGTTTTATAAAAATGTCCCCAGTGGCATGACTGTCTGTTAATGAAAAATGAAAAGAACATACTAGTGAAACAAAAGAAAACCTATCGATTTATTTCAGTCACCAGCTTTTGTACAACAATTAACAAACTCAAAGCCATTTTTAAGCGTGTGCGCGCACACACACACACACACCCTGACTAAATAATTAGATTATGCTGTTGCACTTTCTGTTTTTTTAATGAAATGGTATTCACACATGACATGTGAAAAGAGTGGGCTTCTTGGTTCTAACTTGTAAAAGGCAGAAAAACTAAAGGGCGTGGATCTTGGTTTTTATAGTTGACTTTAAGGGAACGATTCACTGCTGTGCTAGCCTTGCTTCTTCTTTTTGCATTGGTGAAGGGAGGCTGCATTAACTTCAGTGTTTGGTATAATCACCCACTCAGAAAAACAATATTTTATTCCTAGTTGCATGGGCTATATGAATAGCTTGCAGTATTATCTCTTTTATTGTTATCCGTATGCTGTTGTACCTTATCATTAACATTTATTTAATGCCAGCAGTGCTGACATGCAGTACTGTATAAATTCTGGTTCTACTACTACTGCATGTACTCTACATGCCAGAGAAGGCTTAATTTATGCAAGGGATCAGTCTTGGTGTGAGTATTTAGGGGTGGATGATTTTGAGAGAGAGTGTGTGTTTGTGTGTGTGTTGGCAGTGGTGTATTTATGTGGTGGGTGAGTGGGTGCGTGGTTGTTTGTCTATGAATGGATGTATGTGCATGTTTCAGGGTTGGAGTGTGCATGTTTTTGTGTGTTGGTAGTGTGTGGGTGGGCACAGCCGTTGAAACTACTAGCAAAGCAAGTACTGGCAAGTGAGGCCGAGGAAGCTACTGGCAGGGAAGGTCCTGGCAAGTGAGGCCGGGGAAGCTACTGGCAAGGCAAATACTGTCAAGTGAAGCTGTTGAGGCTACTGGCAAGGAAGGTACTGGCAAGTGAAGCCGTTGAAGCTACTGGCAAGGAAAGTACTGGCAAGTGAAGCCGTTGAAGCTACTAGCAGGGAAGGTACTGCAAGTGAAGCCGTTGAAGCAACTGGCAGGGAAGGCACTGGCAAGTGAGGCCGGGGAAGTTTCTGGAAGGGAAGGTACTGGCAAGTGAGGCCGGTGAAGGTACTGGCAGCTGAAATACTGGCAGGCGAAGCCGTTGAAGCTACTTGCAAGGCAAGTACTTGCAAGTGAGGCCGAGGAAACTACTAGAGGTGTGCACGGACCCCCCGCTCTGCTTCACTTCCAGATCAGCGATTTACGGATCGGGCCGCTGCACCCCACACCCGCTCCGCCTATGTCCACTCCGCTCCGCTCGGAGCTCCGGATCCGGATCGGAGCTCCGTTCCCCCCCCCCCCATAGGCTTGCATTAAGCTAAAAAAGTATACAACTTTTTTTCTGTTAAAGTTAGAAACCTCAAGTTTGGCACCATGACACCTCATGGAGGTATACACACACACGCCAAGACTCAAGGCAATCCCATCATCCCCTGATTTTTGGGGAATTTATGAAAACCGGGGACCCCATTCACACCCCTTTCCATAGCTCCGTCAATTTGCACGTTAAAAATCTCAAACTCCCCACCATGAAAGCTTATCCAGGGATACATACGCACGCCAAGACTCAAGGCAGTCCCATCATCCCCTGATTTTTGTGGAGTTTATGAAAATCCAACACCCCATTCACACCCCTTTCCATAGCTTCATCAATTTGCACGTTAAAAATCTCAAACTCGCCACCATGAAAGCTTATCCAGGGGTGCACACGCACGCAGAGACTCAAGGCAGTCCCATCATCCCCTGATTTTTGGGGAATTTATGAAAACAGGGCACACCATTCACACCCCTTTCCATAGCTCCGTCAATTTACACGTTAAAAATCCCCTGGTGGAACCGCAGGCTCAATTGAAGACGCTGACGGACCGCGGACGGAGGCATATAAGGGAGAGGAGGGCGGGGGGGGGCAAGTGAAGCCGTTGAAGCTACTGGCATGGAAGGTACTGGCAAGTGAGGCCGGGGAAGTTACTAGCAAGGCAAGTACTGGCAAGTGAGGCCGGGGAAGCTACTGGCAGCTGAAATAGTGGCAAGCGAAGCCATTGAAGCTACCAGCAGCTGAAATATTGACAGCGAAAAGGTTGAAGTTACTGGCCGGGGAAGTTACTAGCAAGGCAAGTACTGGCAAGTGAGGCCAGAGAAGCTACTGGCAGGGAAGGTACTGGCAAGTGAGGCCGGTGAAGCTACTGGCAAGGCAAGTACTGGCAAAAGAAGCTGTTGAAGCTATTGACAGGGAAGGTACTTACAAGTGAAGCCGTTGAAGCTACTGGCAGGGAAGGTCCTGGCAAGTGAAGCCGTTGAAACTACTGGCAGGGAAGGTACTGGCAAGTGAAGCCGTTGAAGCTACTGGCAGGGAAGGTACTGCCAGTACCTTCCCTGCCAGTAGCTTCAACGGCTTCACTTGACAGTATTTGCCTTGCCAGTAGCTTCCCCGGCCTCACTTGCCAGGACCTTCCCTGCCAGTAGCTTCAACAGCTTCGCCTGTCAGTATTTCAGCTGCCAGTAGTTTCCCCCACTTCACTTGGCAGTACCTTCCCTGCCAGTAGCTTCAACGGCTTCGCCTGTCAGTATTTCAGCTGCCAGTAGTTTCCCCCACTTCACTTGGCAGTACCTTCCCTGCCAGTAGCTTCAACGGCTTCACCTGCCAGTACTTGCCTTGCCAGTAGCTTCAACGGCTTCACTTGCCAGTATCTTCCCTACCAGTAGCTTCAATGGCTTCACTTGTCAGTACTTGCCCTGCCAGTAGCTTCAATGGCTTCACTTGCCAGTACTTGCCTTACCAGTAGCTTAAACAGCTTCACTTGCCAGTACCTTCCCTGCCAGTAGCTTCAACGGCTTGACTTGCCAGTACTTGCCTTGCCAGTAGATTCAACGGCTTCATTTGCCAGTATTTGCCTTGCCAGTAGCTTCACCGGCCTCACTTTCCAGTACCTTCCCTGCCAGTAGCTTCAACGGCTTCACTTGCCAGTACTTGCCTTGCCAGTAGCTTCAACAGCTTCACTTGCCAGTACCTTCCCTGCCAGTAGCTTCAACGGCTTCACTTGACAGTATTTGACTTGCCAGTAGCTTCCCCGGCCTCACTTGCCAGGACCTTCCCTGCCAGTAGCTTCAACAGCTTCGCCTGTCAGTATTTCAGCTGCCAGTAGTTTCCCCCACTTCACTTGGCAGTACCTTCCCTGCCAGTAGCTTCAACGGCTTCGCCTATCAGTATTTCAGCTGCCAGTAGTTTCCCCCACTTCACTTGGCAGTACCTTCCCTGCCAGTAGCTTCAACGGCTTCACCTGCCAGTACTTGCCTTGCCAGTAGCTTCAATGGCTTCACTTGCCAGTATCTTCCCTACCAGTAGCTTCAATGGCTTCACTTGTCAGTACTTGCCTTGCCAGTAGCTTCAATGGCTTCAATTGCCAGTACTTGCCTTGCCAGTAGCTTCAACGGCTTCACTTGCCAGTACCTTCCCTGCCAGTAGCTTCAACGGCTTCTCCTGTCAGTATTTCAGCTGCCAGTAGTTTCCCCCACTTCACTTGCCAGTACCTTCCCTGCCAGTAGCTTCAACGGCTTCACTTGCCAGTACTTGCCTTGCCAGTAGCTTCAACGGCTTCACTTGCCAGTATTTGCCTTGCAAGTAGCTTCACTGGCCTCACTTGCCAGTACCTTCCCTGCCAGTAGCTTCAACGGCTTCACTTGCCAGGACCTACCCTGCCAGTAGCTTCAACGGCTTCGCCTGTCAGTAGTTCAGCTGCTGGTAGCTTCAACGGCTTCGCCTGCCAGTATTTCAGCTGCCAGTAGCTTTCCCGACCTCACTTGCGAATACATGCCTTGCCAGTAGCTTCAATGGCTTCACCTGCCAGTACCTACACTTCCGGTAGCTTCTTTTTTTTTTTTTATTAAATTTTTATTCATTTTCAACACTATATAAACATAGATAAACATTACCAAAATATAACTGAAACAAAACACAATAAGAAAAAGAAAAACATCAAATATCTGCTGCATACATATTGAATGATTGTTGAGTACAAATATCAAAAACTATTACATATACCTTATCATACTACAACATCTTCGTTCTTAACATAAAAGTGCACCCCCCACCTCGGGATCATTCTTGAGTCCAAAATCTAATCGTTTCTTCTGCTGGTGGTTTCCCACTTCCCTTAGTAAACACAAACACTAGGAACTGTTTCCAAATTCCTTCGAACTCATTTATTTTAGTTACGCCTTTTCTCCACTTAATATTACATGTCAGTTTATCATTAATGGCTATGTCCCATACTTCTTTGTACCATTCCTCAATAGTATATTCCCCTTGGACCTTCCAGTTCCTAGCTACCATCAGTCGTGCTGCAACCAACAAATTCGATATCAGCTCTATAGTTCCTTTTCCACACTTTATATCTTCAAATAGTGATAGCAATGCAACTTTTGGTGTTCTTTCTATCTTCATTCCCACTATTTCTTCAATTTCTGAGAACACCATCTTCCATAATCTTTGTACATATTTGCATTGCCACCACATATGTAAATACGTTCCTTTTTCCCCACAACCTCTCCAACAATTTGCTGAATGTTGATCACTTATCTTATTCAATCTAACCGGGGTTAGGTACCACCTCCATAGGATTTTAAAATAATTCTCCTTTATTCTTACTGATAAACTTCTCAACACTCTTTGTTTCCATAGTCCCTCCCAGCTCTGTCGCCCTATTTGTATCTTCAAATCTGATTCCCAAACCATTTTCTCTGTATTCTCTCTAAACTCCTTCTCTAACAATATTTTATATATTTCACTCATTAATCCTTTTGAAACTATACTCCCTCCTTTCCCTTCCTCCTTACTTACTACTAATTCTTCAAACCTCGTCATCTTTCTGCACATTCTATTATCTTTAATCCACTTTTTATTCCATTGCTCTAATTGACCATATTCTAGCCAAGATAGCTTCTTCTCCTTTAACAAATTTTCCATATCCTCTCTTGTTTTAATATCTCTTACCCAATCCTTTAATCTTATTTTATTTTTCTCTTTTAATATTTTACATAATCTACCCTTTAGATCCTCTGGGAAATTCTTTAACATTATTATCGGTGCTAAGGGAGAGTTGCTCGGAAGCAGCTTCCCTTTAAATTTACTCCAAATTTCCCATTGAGTCCTCAGGAGTGGATTATCTATACTTCCAACCCACTTTCTTCCTCCGTCTTTAAAAAAAACATTCTCCAAATTCATCTCTACCTTATTTATGGTTTTTTCTTCCATCCAATATAAATCTCCTACTCCCATAATTGCTTCTACAACATGTCTTAATCTATTTGCTACGTAGTATAATTTTATGTTTGGGAGACCCATTCCCCCCTTTTTTTGGCTTAGGTACCAATTATTTTTATTCACTCTTGCTCTCTTTTCTCCATTACAATATTTATTAATAATATTTTGCCAACTTTTTATCTCGGTTTCTGATATTTTTATAGGTAACATTCTAAATACAAAATTAATTTTAGCTAATATCTTCATTTTTATTAAGGCTATTCTTCCGAACCAAGATAAATTTAATCTTTTATATTTCTCCAATTTCTCTAATACCTCTTTCTTTAACCTCGTTAAATTTTCCTTTTCAAGATTCTCTAAATTTTTTGTAATTTTAATTCCCAAATATTTAATCTCATTCTTAACTTTCAATTCCATTCCCTTAAATTCCCAATCCTTTTCTTCCTTCTTGATATAGTTAAACAACATCATCTCTGATTTAGACCAATTTATTTTTAACCCTGTAATTTCCTCAAATTCCCTCAACTGATATTTAATTCTTTCTAACTTTCTTAATGGATTCTTAATGGTCAATAAAGTGTCATCCGCAAACATGTTTAACTTTATTTCCCTTACCTCTCCAATTCCTTCTAACTCTTCATCCTCCCTTAGTGCCTTCGCCAAAACTTCCATAACCATTACAAACAGGACCGGCGAGAGCGGACATCCTTGTCTTGTTCCTCTGGCTAGTCGTATCTTTTCAGTAAGTCCATCATTTACCACCACTACCGCCGTATTTTGGGAATATAGCTGTTCTATTACATTTTTAAATTTATTTCCAAATCCCAATTTATCTATAATACTCTTTAGTGCCTGCCAGCTCACACAATCAAAAGCTTTAAAAATATCTAATGCCATAATACCTGCCTTAATATTTGCTTTTTTTATTACATTTATTACATTTAAAACTCTACCCACTAAATTATGCATATGCCTTCCTACCACAAACCCACATTGATCTGCTCCTATATATTCTGCCAAAAAATTATTTAGCCGTTTGGCCATAATAGATGTAAAAATTTTAGCATCCTGATTTATTAAAGAAATAGGTCTATAAGAATCGGGATTAGTCAAATCTTTATCTGGTTTTGGGATCAGAATTATCACTGAATGTTCCCATGATTCAGGTATCTTCTCTCCTGATAATATCCTATTATAAAGTTCCATTAATTTTGGAACTAAACAGTCTTTGAAGACCTTATAATATTCTGGACCCAAACCATCTGCTCCCGGTGATTTACCAACTTTTAACTTATCAATAACCTCTTCAACTTCTCTTTGAGTTATTACTGACTCCATTAACTCCTTATATTCTAATTTTATTCCCTTCTTTATAAACCTTCCAATATACTCCTCCACCTTTTCTTGTTGACTTTCTTTACCCTTATACAATTCCTGATAGAATTCCTGAAAATTTTTTATTTTAGCTTTCATTGCATGACAATAATTCCCTCGGCTATCTTTCAACGTTTCTATCCCATTCCTCCCTTTTTCTTTTTGTGTGAGCTTGGCAAGCAACCTCGAGTTCTTATCACTGTTTTCAAAATATTCCCTTTTCATATACATTAAATTCTTTTGAATCTCTTCTATATTTAAATTTTCTAATTGTTTCTTCTTAGCTTGTATTTCCACTAATTTATATTTATCTTTAACTCGCCAATATCTTTCCTCCAAGTTTTTAATTTCTATCTCTAACTTTTCCTGTTCTGCAAGTTGTTGTCTTTTTAAACTACATGTTTCTCTAATACAGATTCCTCTTGCTACAGCCTTCATGGTGTCCCAAATGACTGACCCAGCTGTTCCTCCTTTTTCATTAATTTCCCATGACTCCGACAGTTCCTTCCAAATTTTATCTACTATTTTATTATATTTCAATATCTTTGTATTCAGCTTCCATCTATATGCCTCTTTATAATCTTTCTTAACTGTAAATTCTAGACTTAACAAGGCATGATCAGTTACTTTTATTACCCCCATTTCCATTTTACAAATCCTCGTTGCAAAATCTTTTGAAACAAATATATAATCTATCCTGGAGTATGTATGATGAACTGGGGAAAAGTATGAAAATCCAGGCCTATTCCCGTTAAGTAAACGCCACGAATCTAGATAATCATTTTCTTTTACTAATTTATTCAATATAGTCATATTGTTCCTCTTTTCAGCATTAGTGGGATTTGACCTGTCCCGTTTATTATCCATAACCATATTAAAATCCCCAGCTAATATAGCATACCCCTCCTTAAATTCTTCTATTTCTTTAAACAACTTTATAAAAAACTCTCTATGCCTCTCATTTGGGGCATAAACATTAATCAAAGTATAGACCTTTCCCTCAATTTTACCTTTTAACATAAGATATCTGCCCTTATCATCCTTTTTTACTTCTTCTAATATAAACCCACTTTTTTTTGAAATCAAAGTGGCCACTCCATTTTTTTTCGATGTCCCTAATGACTTTTCATAATAGGCTAACCACTTTAATTTTATCATATTCGAATTCTCGGAGCCTTGGTGTGTCTCTTGGACCATTATAATATCTGATCCCTCTTTATTAAGCATTTGTTCTATTCTCTTCCTTTTCACGACTGCCCCCAAACCTTTAACATTGAGTGTTGATACCTTTATCTTTTTATCCATAATCACCCTTTTGAAATCTCTTCCGATCCCTTGTGCTCAGCAGTTCAAACTTGCTTACATAAAAAAACAAACTCCATACATAAAACCCCCACCCTCCTACCCCAATCCCTCCTCTCCTACCTTCCCCCCCTCCCCACCCCCCCACTCTAATCCCCCCCCATATCCCCGTGAGTCTAGTACTCCAGCCATCTACTTTAAAGGGGGGGGAGGCAGGTTTCTATATTAGCATTTCTATTTGCAATTATCTCCAAACATAATTAACAATTCTCTTACTCTCCAGATGTCCCAGCCTCATTCCCTCCCCCACCCACTCCAGCCCCATTTGCTTCCCCATCCAGACCCAGCCTCTTCAGCAATTCTTTACCTTGATCCAATGAGGTTACTCTGTGTTCCCTCCTCCCATATGTAAATCTTAAGAAAACCGGGTAACCCCATGCGTATGGAATTTTGTTCTGCATTAACATTCCAGTTATTGGTTTAATACTCCGTCTCCAATTTAATGTATGTTGAGAAAGATCATTATAAATTTGCACTGCTTTGCCTTTATATTGTAACTGGGTCAAAGATCTCAATTCTTTCATGATTTGCTCTTTTTTATAATAGTTACCAAATTTCACCAAAATATCTCTAGTCCCTTTGTAGTTTTGCCCCCCCACGCGGTGGACTCGGTCCAGATCCGATCCATCTATTGGTATGTCAGGCATCAGCTCTTTGAACCAGTTCAGAATGATTTCTCTAAGATCTTCTCCTTGTATCTGCTTCAGCTGCTTTATTCGAATTGAAGATCTACGAGATTGGTCTTCCAAGGCGATCAGACGTAATTCCCATTCCTTAAATTGAATATTTGTTGATTTTTCAAAAGCCTCTTGCTTCTTCTGGTCCAATTCCGCTTTTGCCTCTATCTCTTTGATCTTATCCGAGTTTTCTGCGGTCTTATCCGAAAGAACACGCATTTGTTGTCTAAATTCATTCATTTGCAGATCCATTTTTTTTAAAAATGATGATATTATTCTCTACAATAACTGCCTTAATTTCTGCTAGGGAGGGAAAGTTGCTGTCCATTGCTTTTCCCCCTTCAGCCATATTCTTTTCTTTATTTGGTACTGTATCCAAAGAAACTGGGTCTATAACTTCGTCTTCCTGGTCTGTTCCAGGGGCTGTATCTTCCAGGTGGGAGAGGTGGGTTAAATTATGATTTGAAGGTTTCTTTTTTTGTATATTCAACTTTTCCTACTTCTTAATCTTTTTTTTAATGTTGGACATAGGACCCTTCTGAGTAGGGCATAAATCTTAGAGCCCCCACTTCCTTAGCAACTTTTACTGGCTTCTCTTCTATGTGCCAAACACACCACCTTCTTCCCGAGGGGGAGGAAATATATTCAGTTCACAACAGCATTCACTAGAGGGGATCAGATCCAATCATTCACAGTTTCTCAAAATCCCACATCTCCCTCACAGAATGCTGTTTCTTCCCCTTCACCCCCCCCTTCTCGGCACACCGCAAACAGCTTCCACTTTCCACTTTACAAAGATTACAGCAAACAACTTCAAAGCCAGTATTTCAATCTTTCCAACTTAAGATAAAGGATGAGAAGTGAGGATCGCAGTAAATCAGATCAACGTCTAACAAGCATAAGTTCTTTCTTTTCAAACTGCGACATCAATCATGTTACTTTCGGTTTTGCCTCTGCAGTTTATAAAGACATTCCGTCAAGCTCACCTCATCCCATCGGCTCTTCTCAACACTTTCCAGCTCCGATAGCTTTTATAATCATTTCCTGTCGTTTGCTCAAAGATTTATGCCCATTAAAAAATAGATAATTGCTTTTTCCGGCAACCCCGCTCAGAGCCTCAGAAGAAACCTGCCACCGCCATGGCTGCCAAGCTCCGCCCCACTTCCGGTAGCTTCAATGGCTTCACTTGCCAGTACCTAACCAGCCAGTAGCTTCAACGGTTTCGCCTGTCAGTATTTCAGCTGCTTGTAGCTTCAATGGCTTTGCCTGTCAGTATTTCAGCTGCCAGTAGCTTCAACGGCTTCGCCTGTCAGTATTTCAGCTGCCAGGAGGTTTCCAGGCCTCACTTACCAGTACTTGCCTTACCAGTAGCTTCAACGGCTTCACTTGGCAGTACCTTCTCTGCCAGTAGCTTCAACGGCTTCACTTGCCAGTACCTTCCCTGCCAATAGCTTCAACAGCTTCACTTGCCAGTACTTGCTTTGCCAGTAGCTTCAACGGCTTCACTTGCCAGTACCTTCCCTGCCAATAGCTTCAACGGCTTCACTTGCCAGTACTTGCTTTGCCAGTAGCTTGAACGGCTTCACTTGCCAGTACTTGCCTTACCAGTAGCTTCAACGGCTTCATTTGCCAGTACCTTCCCTGCCAGTAGTTTCAACGGCTTCACTTCACAGTAACTTCTCTGCCAGTAGCTTCAACGGCTTCACTTGCCAGTACTTGCCTTACCAGTAGCTTCAACGGCTTCACTTGCCAGTACCTTCCCTGCCAGTAGCTTCAACGGCTTCACTTGCCAGTACTTTCCCTGCCAGTAGCTTCAATGGCTTCGCCTGCCACTATTTCAGCTGCCAGTAGCTTCAACGGCTTCACTTGCCAGTACTTGCCTTGCCCGTAGCTTCAACGGCTTCATTTGCCAGTACTTGCCTTGCCAGTAGCTTCAACGGCTTCACTTGCCAGTACTTGCCTTGCCAGTAGCTTCAACGGCTGCACTTGCCATTACCTGCCTTGCCAGTAGCTTCAACGTCTTCACTTGCCAGTACTTGCCTTACCAGTAGCTTCAACGGCTTCGCCTGCCAGTATTAAAGCTGTAAGTAGATTTCCCAACCTCACTTGCCAGTACTTGCCTTCCATTAGCTTCAACGGCTTCGCCTTCCAGTACCTACACTTCCGGTAGCTTCAATGGCTTCGCCTGTCAGTATTTCAGCTACCAGTAGCTTCAACGGCTTCACTTGCCAGGACTTGCCTTGCCAGTAGCTTCAATGGCTTCAATTGCCAGTACTTGCCTTGCCAGTAGCTTCAACGGCTTTACTTGCCAGTACTTGCCTTGCCAGTAGCTTCAACGGCTTCATTTGCCAGTACTTGCCTTGCCAGTAGATTCAACGGCTTCACTTGCCAGTACTTGCCTTGCCAGTAGCTTCAACGGCTTCACTTCCCAGTACCTGCCTTGCCAGTAGCTTCAACGGCTTCACCTGCCAGTACCTACACTTCCATTAGCTTCAATGGCTTCACTTGCCAGTACCTTCCCAGCCAGTAGCTTCAACGGTTTCGCCTGTCAGTATTTCAACTGCTTGTAGCTTCAACGGCTTCGCCTGTCAGTATTTCAGCTGCCAGGAGGTTTTCCGGCCTCACTTACCAGTACTTGCCTTACCAGTAGCTTCAACGGCTTCACTTTGCAGTACCTTCCCTGCCATTAGCTTCCCCGGCCTCACTTGCCAGTACCTTCTCTGCCAGTAGCTTCAACGGCTTCATTTGCCAGTACTTGCCTTGACAGTAGCTTCAACGGCTTCAATTGCCAGTACTTGCCTTGCCAGTAGCTTCAACGGCTTCACTTGCCAGTACTTGCCTTGCCAGTAGCTTCAACGGCTTCACTTGCCAATACTTGCCTTGCAAGTAGCTTCAACGGCTTCACTTGCCAGTACTTGCCTTGCCAGTAGCTTCAACAGCTTCATTTGCCAGTACTTGCCTTGCCAGTAGCTTCAACGGCTTCACTTGCCAGTACTTGCCTTGCCAGTAGCTTCAATGGCTTCATTTGCCAGTACTTGCCTTGCCATTAACTTCAACGGCTTCACTTGCCAGTACTTGCCTTGCCAGTAGCTTCAACGGCTACACTTGCCAGTACCTTCCTTGCCAGTAGCTTCAACGGCTTCCCTTGCCAGTACTTCCCTTGCCAGTAGCTTCAACGGCTTCACTTGCCAGTACTTGCCTTGCCATTAGCTTCAACGGCTTCACCTGCCAGTACCTACACTTCCGGTAGCTTCAATGGATTCGCCTGTCAGTATTTCAGCTGCCAGTAGCTTCAACGGCTTCACTTGCCAGGACTTTCCCTGCCAGTAGCTTCAACGGCTTCAATTGCCAGTACTTGCCTTGCCAGTAGCTTCAACGGATTCACTTGCCAGTACTTGCCTTACCAGTAGCTTCAACGGCTTCACCTGCCAGTACCAAAACTTCCGTAAGCTTCAATGGCTTCGCCTGTCAGTTTTTCAGCTGCCAGTAGCTTCCCGGGACTCACTTGCAAGAACTTGCCTTGCCAGTAGCTTCAACGGCTTCATTTGGCAGTACCTTCCCTGCCAGTAGCTTCAACGGCTTCACTTCCCAATACTTGCCTTGCCAGTAGCTTCAACGGCTTCGCCTGCCACTATTTCAGCTGCCAGTAGCTTCAACGGCTTCACTTGCCAGTACTTGCCTTGCCAGTAGCTTCAACGGCTTCGCCTGCCAGTATTTCAGCTGTCAGTAGATTTCCCGACCTCAATTGCAAGTACTTGCCTTGCCATTAGCTACAACGGCTTCACCTGCCAGTACCTACACTTCCGGTAGCTTCAATGGCTTCGCCTGTCAGTATTTCAGCTGCCAGTAGCTTCAGCGGCTTCACTTGCCAGGACTTTCCTTGCCAGTAGCTTCAATGGCTTCGCCTGTCAGTAGTTCGGCTCCTGGTAGCTTCAATGGCTTCGCCTGCCTCTATTTCAGCTGCCAGTAGCTTCAACGGCTTCACTTGCCAGTACTTGCCTTGCCAATAGCTTCAACGGCTTCATTTGCCAGTACTTGCCTTGCCAGTAGCTTCAACGGCTTTACTTGCCAGTACTTGCCTTGCCAGTAGCTTCAACAGCTTCATTTGCCAGTACTTGCCTTGCCAGTAGATGCAACGGCTTCACTTGCCAGTACTTGCCTTGCCAGTAGCTTCAACGGCTTCACTTCCCAGTACCTGCCTTGCCAGTAGCTTCAACGGCTTCACCTGCCAGTACCTACACTTCCATTAGCTTCAATGGCTTCACTTGCCAGTACCTTCCCAGCCAGTAGCTTCAACGGTTTCGCCAGTCAGTATTTCAGCTGCCAGGAGGTTTTCCGGCCTCACTTACCAGTACTTGCCTTACCAGTAGCTTCAACGGCTTCACTTTGCAGTACCTTCCCTGCCATTAGCTTCCCCGGCCTCACTTGCCAGTACCTTCTCTGCCAGTAGCTTCAACGGCTTCACTTGACAGTACCTTCCCTGCCAGTAGCTTCAACGGCTTCACTTGCCAGTACTTGCCTTGCCATTAGCTTCAACGGCTTCATTTGCCAGTACTTGCCTTGCCAGTAGCTTCAACGGCTTCAATTGCCAGTACTTGCCTTGCCAGTAGCTTCAACGGCTTCACTTGCCAGTACTTGCCTTGCCAGTAGCTTCAACGGCTTCACTTGCCAGTACTTGCCTTGCAAGTAGCTTCAATGGCTTCACTTGCCAGTACTTGCCTTGCCAGTAGCTTCAACAGCTTCATTTGCTAGTACTTGCCTTGCCAGTAGCTTCAACGGCTTCACTTGCCAGTACTTGCCTTGCCAGTAGCTTCAACGGCTTTATTTGCCAGTACTTGCCTTGCCATTAACTTCAACGGCTTCACTTGCCAGTACTTGCCTTGCCAGTAGCTTCAACGGCTACACTTGCCAGTACCTTCCTTGCCAGTAGCTTCAACGGCTTCCCTTGCCAGTACTTGCCTTGCCAGTAGCTTCAACGGCTTCACTTGCCAGTACTTGCCTTGCCATTAGCTTCAACGGCTTCACCTGCCAGTACCTACACTTCCGGTAGCTTCAATGGCTTCGCCTGTCAGTATTTCGGCTGCCAGTAGTTTCAACGGCTTCACTTGCCAGGACTTTCCCTGCCAGTAGCTTCAACGGCTTCAATTGCCAGTACTTGCCTTGCCAGTAGCTTCAACGGCTTCACTTGCCAGTACTTGCCTTACCAGTAGCTTCAACGGCTTCACCTGCCAGTACCAAAACTTCCGTAAGCTTCAATGGCTTCGCCTGTCAGTTTTTCAGCTGCCAGTAGCTTCAGCGGCTTCACTTGCCAGGACTTTCCCTGCCAGTAGCTTCAATGGCTTCGCCTGTCAGTAGTTCGGCTCCTGGTAGCTTCAATGGCTTCGCCTGCCAGTACTTGCCTTGCAAGTAGCTTCAACGGCTTCACTTGCCAGTACTTGCCTTGCCAGTAGCTTCAACAGCTTCATTTGCCAGTACTTGCCTTGCCAGTAGCTTCAACGGCCTCACTTCCCAGTACTTGCCTTGCCAGTAGCTTCAACGTTTTCACCAGCCAGTACCTACACTTCCAGTAGCTTCAATGGCTTCGCAAGTACCTTCTGTGCCAGTAGCTTCAACGGCTTCACTTGCCAATACCTTCCCTGCCAGTAGCTTCAACGGCTTCACTTGCCAATACCTTCCCTGCCAGTACCTTCAACGGCTTCACTTGCCAGTACTTGCCTTGCCCGTAGCTTCAACGGCTTCATTTGCCAGTACTTGCCTTGCCAGAATCTTCAAAGGCTACATTTGACAGTACTTGCCTTGCCAGTAGCTTCAACGGCTTCACTTGCCAGTACTTGCCTTGCCAGTAGCTTCAACAGCTTCACTTGCCAGTACCTGCCTTGCCAGTAGCTTCAACGGCTTCACTTGCCAGTACTTGCCTTGCCAGTAGCTTCAACGGCTTCATTTGCCAGTACTTGCCTTGCCAGTAGCTTCAACGGCTTCACTTGCCAGTACTTGCCTTGCCAGTAGCTTCAACGTCTTCACTTGCCAGTACTTGCCTTGCCAGTAGCTTCAAAAGCTTCATTTGCCAGTACTTGCCTTGCCAGTAGCTTCAACGGCTTCACTTGCCAGTACTTGCCTTGCCAGTAGCTTCAACGGCTTCACTTGCCAGTACCTGCCTTGCCAGTAGCTTCAACGGCTTCAATTGCCAGTACTTGCCTTGCCAGTAGCTTCAACGGCCTCACTTGCCAGTACTTGCCTTACCAGTAGCTTCAACGGCTTCACCAGCCAGTACCTACACTTCCGGTAGCTTCAATGGCTCCGCCTGTCAGTTTTTCAGCTGCCAGTAGCTTCCCGGGCCTCACTTGCCAGTACCTGCCTTGCCAGTAGCTTCAACAACTTCATTTGCCAGTACTTGCCTTGCCAGTAGCTTCAACGGCTTCACTTGCCAGTACTTGCCTTACCAGTAGCTTCAACGGTTTCGCCTGTCAGTATTTCAGCTGCTTGTATTTTCAACGGCTTCGCCTGTCAGTATTTCAGCTGCCAGTAGCTTCCCGGGCCTCACTTGCCAGTACCTGCCTTGCCAGTAGCTTCAACAACTTCATTTGCCAGTACTTGCCTTACCAGTAGCTTCAACGGCTTCACTTGCCAGTACTTGCCTTACCAGTAGCTTCAACGGCTTCACTTGCCAGTACCTTCCCTTCCAGTAGCTTCAACGGCTTCGCCTGTCAGTATTTCAGCTGCCAGTAGCTTCCCGGGCCTCACTTGCCAGTACCTTCCGTGCCAGTAGCTTCAACGACTTCACTTGCCAGTACTTGCCTTGCTAGTAGCTTCAACGTCTTCACTTGCCAGTACTAGCCTTGCCAGTAGCTTCAACGGCTTCACTTGCCAGTACCTGCCTTGCCAGTAGCTTCAACGGCTTCACCTGCCAGTACCTACACTTCCATTAGCTTCAATGGCTTCACTTGCCAGTACCTTCCCAGCCAGTAGCTTCAACGGTTTCACCTGTCAGTATTTCAGCTGCTTGTAGTTTCAACAGCTTCGCCAGGAGGTTTTCCGGCCTCACTTACCAGTACTTGCCTTACCAGTAGCTTCAACGGCTTCACTTTGCAGTACCTTCCCTGCCATTAGCTTCCCCGGCCTCACTTGCCAGTACCTTCTGTGCCAGTAGCTTCAACGGCTTCACTTGCCAATACTTGCCTTGACATTAGCTTCAACGGCTTCATTTGCCAGTACTTGCCTTGCCAGTAGCTTCAATGGCTTCAATTGCCAGTACTTGCCTTGCCATTAGCTTCAACGGCTTCACTTGCCAGTACTTGCCTTGCCAGTAGCTTCAACGGCTTCACTTGCCAGTACCTGCCTTGCCAGTAGCTTCAATGGCTTCACTTGCCAGTACCGTCCCTGCCAGTAGCTTCAATGGCTTCACTTGCCAGTACTTTCCTTACCAGTAGCTTCAACGGCTTCGCCTGCCAGTATTAAAGCTGTCAGTAGATTTCCCAACCTCACTTGCCAGTACTTGCCTTGCCATTAGCTTCAACGGCTTCACCTGCCAGTACCTACACTTCCGGTAGCTTCAATGGCTTCGCCTGTCAGTATTTCAGCTGCCAGTAGCTTCAACGGCTTCACTTGCCAAGACTTGCCTTGCCAGTAGCTTCAATGGCTTCAATTGCCAGTACTTGCCTTGCCAGTAGCTTCAACGGCTTCATTTGCCAGTACTTGCCTTGCCAGTAGATTCAACGGCTTCACTTGCCAGTACTTGCCTTGCCAGTAGCTTCAACGGCTTCAATTGCCAGTACCTGCCTTGCCAGTAGCTTCAACGGCTTCACCTGCCAGTACCTACACTTCCATTAGCTTCAATGGCTTCACTTGCCAGTACCTTCCCAGCCAGTAGCTTCAACGGTTTCGCCTGTCAGTATTTCAATTGCTTGTAGCTTCAACGGCTTTGCCTGTCAGTATTTCAGCTGCCAGGAGGTTTTCCGGCCTCACTTACCAGTACTTGCCTTACCAGTAGCTTCAATGGCTTCACTTTGCAGTACCTTCCCTGCCATTAGCTTCCCCGGCCTCACTTGCCAGTATCTTCTCTGCCAGTAGCTTCAACGTCTTCACTTACCAGTACCTTCCCTGCCAATAGCTTCAACGGCTTCACTTGCCAGTACTTGCCTTGCCATTAGCTTCAACGGCTTCATTTGCCAGTACTTGCCTTGCCAGTAGCTTCAATGGCTTCAATTGCCAGTATTTGCCTTGCCAGTAGCTTCAACGGCTTCACTTGCCAGTACTTGCCTTGCCAGTAGCTTCAACGGCTTCACTTGCCAGTACCTGCATTGCCAGTAGCTTCAACGGCTTCACTTGCCAGTACTTGCCTTGCCAGTAGCTTCAACAGCTTCATTTGCCAGTACTTGCCTTTCCAGTAGCTTCAACGGCTTCACTTGCCATTACTTGCATTGCCAGTAGCTTCAACGGCTTCATTTGCCAGTACTTGCCTTGCCATTAACTTCAACGGCTTCACTTGCCAGTACTTGCCTTGCCAGTAGCTTCAATGGCTTCACTTGCCAGTACCGTCCCTGCCAGTAGCTTCAATGGCTTCACTTGCCAGTACTTTCCTTACCAGTAGCTTCAACGGCTTCGCCTGCCAGTATTAAAGCTGTCAGTAGATTTCCCAACCTCACTTGCCAGTACTTGCCTTGCCATTAGCTTCAACGGCTTCACCTGCCAGTACCTACACTTCCGGTAGCTTCAATGGCTTCGCCTGTCAGTATTTCAGCTGCCAGTAGCTTCAGCGGCTTCACTTGCCAGGACTTTCCTTGCCAGTAGCTTCAATGGCTTCGCCTGTCAGTAGTTCGGCTCCTGGTAGCTTCAATGGCTTCGCCTGCCTCTATTTCAGCTGCCAGTAGCTTCAACGGCTTCACTTGCCAGTACTTGCCTTGCCAATAGCTTCAACGGCTTCATTTGCCAGTACTTGCCTTGCCAGTAGCTTCAACGGCTTTACTTGCCAGTACTTGCCTTGCCAGTAGCTTCAACAGCTTCATTTGCCAGTACTTGCCTTGCCAGTAGATGCAACGGCTTCACTTGCCAGTACTTGCCTTGCCAGTAGCTTCAACGGCTTCACTTCCCAGTACCTGCCTTGCCAGTAGCTTCAACGGCTTCACCTGCCAGTACCTACACTTCCATTAGCTTCAATGGCTTCACTTGCCAGTACCTTCCCAGCCAGTAGCTTCAACGGTTTCGCCAGTCAGTATTTCAGCTGCCAGGAGGTTTTCCGGCCTCACTTACCAGTACTTGCCTTACCAGTAGCTTCAACGGCTTCACTTTGCAGTACCTTCCCTGCCATTAGCTTCCCCGGCCTCACTTGCCAGTACCTTCTCTGCCAGTAGCTTCAACGGCTTCACTTGACAGTACCTTCCCTGCCAGTAGCTTCAACGGCTTCACTTGCCAGTACTTGCCTTGCCATTAGCTTCAACGGCTTCATTTGCCAGTACTTGCCTTGCCAGTAGCTTCAACGGCTTCAATTGCCAGTACTTGCCTTGCCAGTAGCTTCAACGGCTTCACTTGCCAGTACTTGCCTTGCCAGTAGCTTCAACGGCTTCACTTGCCAGTACTTGCCTTGCAAGTAGCTTCAATGGCTTCACTTGCCAGTACTTGCCTTGCCAGTAGCTTCAACAGCTTCATTTGCCAGTACTTGCCTTGCCAGTAGCTTCAACGGCTTCACTTGCCAGTACTTGCCTTGCCAGTAGCTTCAACGGCTTTATTTGCCAGTACTTGCCTTGCCATTAACTTCAACGGCTTCACTTGCCAGTACTTGCCTTGCCAGTAGCTTCAACGGCTACACTTGCCAGTACCTTCCTTGCCAGTAGCTTCAACGGCTTCCCTTGCCAGTACTTGCCTTGCCAGTAGCTTCAACGGCTTCACTTGCCAGTACTTGCCTTGCCATTAGCTTCAACGGCTTCACCTGCCAGTACCTACACTTCCGGTAGCTTCAATGGCTTCGCCTGTCAGTATTTCGGCTGCCAGTAGTTTCAACGGCTTCACTTGCCAGGACTTTCCCTGCCAGTAGCTTCAACGGCTTCAATTGCCAGTACTTGCCTTGCCAGTAGCTTCAACGGCTTCACTTGCCAGTACTTGCCTTACCAGTAGCTTCAACGGCTTCACCTGCCAGTACCAAAACTTCCGTAAGCTTCAATGGCTTCGCCTGTCAGTTTTTCAGCTGCCAGTAGCTTCAGCGGCTTCACTTGCCAGGACTTTCCCTGCCAGTAGCTTCAATGGCTTCGCCTGTCAGTAGTTCGGCTCCTGGTAGCTTCAATGGCTTCGCCTGCCAGTACTTGCCTTGCAAGTAGCTTCAACGGCTTCACTTGCCAGTACTTGCCTTGCCAGTAGCTTCAACAGCTTCATTTGCCAGTACTTGCCTTGCCAGTAGCTTCAACGGCCTCACTTGCCAGTACTTGCCTTGCCAGTAGCTTCAACGTTTTCACCAGCCAGTACCTACACTTCCAGTAGCTTCAATGGCTTCGCAAGTACCTTCTGTGCCAGTAGCTTCAACGGCTTCACTTGCCAATACCTTCCCTGCCAGTAGCTTCAACGGCTTCACTTGCCAATACCTTCCCTGCCAGTACCTTCAACGGCTTCACTTGCCAGTACTTGCCTTGCCCGTAGCTTCAACGGCTTCATTTGCCAGTACTTGCCTTGCCAGAATCTTCAAAGGCTACATTTGACAGTACTTGCCTTGCCAGTAGCTTCAACGGCTTCACTTGCCAGTACTTGCCTTGCCAGTAGCTTCAACAGCTTCACTTGCCAGTACCTGCCTTGCCAGTAGCTTCAACGGCTTCACTTGCCAGTACTTGCCTTGCCAGTAGCTTCAACGGCTTCATTTGCCAGTACTTGCCTTGCCAGTAGCTTCAACGGCTTCACTTGCCAGTACTTGCCTTGCCAGTAGCTTCAACGTCTTCACTTGCCAGTACTTGCCTTGCCAGTAGCTTCAAAAGCTTCATTTGCCAGTACTTGCCTTGCCAGTAGCTTCAACGGCTTCACTTGCCAGTACTTGCCTTGCCAGTAGCTTCAACGGCTTCACTTGCCAGTACCTGCCTTGCCAGTAGCTTCAACGGCTTCAATTGCCAGTACTTGCCTTGCCAGTAGCTTCAACGGCCTCACTTGCCAGTACTTGCCTTACCAGTAGCTTCAACGGCTTCACCAGCCAGTACCTACACTTCCGGTAGCTTCAATGGCTTCGCCTGTCAGTTTTTCAGCTGCCAGTAGCTTCCCGGGCCTCACTTGCCAGTACCTGCCTTGCCAGTAGCTTCAACAACTTCATTTGCCAGTACTTGCCTTGCCAGTAGCTTCAACGGCTTCACTTGCCAGTACTTGCCTTACCAGTAGCTTCAACGGTTTCGCCTGTCAGTATTTCAGCTGCTTGTATTTTCAACGGCTTCGCCTGTCAGTATTTCAGCTGCCAGTAGCTTCCCGGGCCTCACTTGCCAGTACCTGCCTTGCCAGTAGCTTCAACAACTTCATTTGCCAGTACTTGCCTTACCAGTAGCTTCAACGGCTTCACTTGCCAGTACTTGCCTTACCAGTAGCTTCAACGGCTTCACTTGCCAGTACCTTCCCTTCCAGTAGCTTCAACGGCTTCGCCTGTCAGTATTTCAGCTGCCAGTAGCTTCCCGGGCCTCACTTGCCAGTACCTTCCGTGCCAGTAGCTTCAACGACTTCACTTGCCAGTACTTGCCTTGCTAGTAGCTTCAACGTCTTCACTTGCCAGTACTAGCCTTGCCAGTAGCTTCAACGGCTTCACTTGCCAGTACCTGCCTTGCCAGTAGCTTCAACGGCTTCACCTGCCAGTACCTACACTTCCATTAGCTTCAATGGCTTCACTTGCCAGTACCTTCCCAGCCAGTAGCTTCAACGGTTTCACCTGTCAGTATTTCAGCTGCTTGTAGTTTCAACAGCTTCGCCTGTCAGTATTTCAGTTGCCAGGAGGTTTTCCGGCCTCACTTACCAGTACTTGCCTTACCAGTAGCTTCAACGGCTTCACTTTGCAGTACCTTCCCTGCCATTAGCTTCCCCGGCCTCACTTGCCAGTACCTTCTGTGCCAGTAGCTTCAACGGCTTCACTTGCCAATACTTGCCTTGACATTAGCTTCAACGGCTTCATTTGCCAGTACTTGCCTTGCCAGTAGCTTCAATGGCTTCAATTGCCAGTACTTGCCTTGCCATTAGCTTCAACGGCTTCACTTGCCAGTACTTGCCTTGCCAGTAGCTTCAACGGCTTCACTTGCCAGTACCTGCCTTGCCAGTAGCTTCAATGGCTTCACTTGCCAGTACCGTCCCTGCCAGTAGCTTCAATGGCTTCACTTGCCAGTACTTTCCTTACCAGTAGCTTCAACGGCTTCGCCTGCCAGTATTAAAGCTGTCAGTAGATTTCCCAACCTCACTTGCCAGTACTTGCCTTGCCATTAGCTTCAACGGCTTCACCTGCCAGTACCTACACTTCCGGTAGCTTCAATGGCTTCGCCTGTCAGTATTTCAGCTGCCAGTAGCTTCAACGGCTTCACTTGCCAAGACTTGCCTTGCCAGTAGCTTCAATGGCTTCAATTGCCAGTACTTGCCTTGCCAGTAGCTTCAACGGCTTCATTTGCCAGTACTTGCCTTGCCAGTAGATTCAACGGCTTCACTTGCCAGTACTTGCCTTGCCAGTAGCTTCAACGGCTTCACTTGCCAGTACCTGCCTTGCCAGTAGCTTCAACGGCTTCACCTGCCAGTACCTACACTTCCATTAGCTTCAATGGCTTCACTTGCCAGTACCTTCCCAGCCAGTAGCTTCAACGGTTTCGCCTGTCAGTATTTCAGCTGCCAGGAGGTTTTCCGGCCTCACTTACCAGTACTTGCCTTACCAGTAGCTTCAATGGCTTCACTTTGCAGTACCTTCCCTGCCATTAGCTTCCCCGGCCTCACTTGCCAGTATCTTCTCTGCCAGTAGCTTCAACGTCTTCACTTACCAGTACCTTCCCTGCCAATAGCTTCAACGGCTTCACTTGCCAGTACTTGCCTTGCCATTAGCTTCAACGGCTTCATTTGCCAGTACTTGCCTTGCCAGTAGCTTCAATGGCTTCAATTGCCAGTATTTGCCTTGCCAGTAGCTTCAACGGCTTCACTTGCCAGTACTTGCCTTGCCAGTAGCTTCAACGGCTTCACTTGCCAGTACCTGCATTGCCAGTAGCTTCAACGGCTTCACTTGCCAGTACTTGCCTTGCCAGTAGCTTCAACAGCTTCATTTGCCAGTACTTGCCTTGCCAGTAGCTTCAATGGCTTCACTTGCCATTACTTGCATTGCCAGTAGCTTCAACGGCTTCATTTGCCAGTACTTGCCTTGCCATTAACTTCAACGGCTTCACTTGCCAGTACTTGCCTTGCCAGTAGCTTCAATGGCTTCACTTGCCAGTACCGTCCCTGCCAGTAGCTTCAATGGCTTCACTTGCCAGTACTTTCCTTACCAGTAGCTTCAACGGCTTCGCCTGCCAGTATTAAAGCTGTCAGTAGATTTCCCAACCTCACTTGCCAGTACTTGCCTTGCCATTAGCTTCAACGGCTTCACCTGCCAGTACCTTCCCTGCCAGTAGCTTCAACGGCTTCACTTGCCAGTACTTGCCTTACCAGTAACTTCAACGGCTTCACCTGCCAGTACCAAAACTTCCGGAAGCTTCAATGGCTTCGCCTGTCAGTTTTTCAGCTGCCAGTAGCTTCCCGGGACTCACTTGCCAGTACTTGCCTTGCCAGTAGCTTAAACGGTTTCACTTGCCAGTACTTGCCTTACCAGTAGCTTCAACGGCTTCACTTGGCAGTACCATCCCTGCCAGTAGCTTCAACGGCTTCACTTGCCAGTACTTGCCTTACCAGTAGCTTCAACGGCTTCGCCTGCCAGTACAAAACTTTCGGTTTCCCCTTTCAGTATTTCAGCTGCTTGTAGCTTCAATGGCTTCACTTGCCAGGACCTTCCATTCCAGTAGCTTAAACGGCTTCGCCTGTCAGTATTTCAGCTGCCATTAGCTTCCCCGGCCTTTCTTGCAAGTACCTTCTGTGCCAGTAGCTTCAACAGCTTCACTTGCCAATACCTTCCCTGCCAGTAGCTTCAACGGCTTCACTTGCCAGTAGTTGCCTTGCCAGTAGCTTCAATTGCTTCACTTGCCAATACCTTCCCTGCCAGGAGCTTCAACGGCTTCACTTGCCAGTACTTGCCTTACCAGTAGCTTCAACGGCTTCACCTGCCAGTACCAAAACTTCCGGAAGCTTCAATGGCTTCGCCTGTCAGTTTTTCAGCTGCCAGTAGCTTCCCGGGACTCACTTGCCAGTACTTGCCTTGCCAGTAGCTTCAACGGTTTCACTTGCCAGTACGTGCCTTACCAGCAGCTTCAACGGCTTCACTTGGCAGTACCTTCCCTGCCAGTAGCTTCAACAGATTCACTTGCCAGTTCTTGCCTTACCAGTAGCTTCAACGGCTTCGCCTGCCAGTACCTAAACTTTCGGTTTCCCCTGTCAGTATTTCAGCTGCTTGTAGTTTCAACGGCTTCACTTGCCAGGACCTTCCATTCCAGTAGCTTAAATGGCTTCGCCTGTCAGTATTTCAGCTGCCATTAGCTTCCCCAGCCTTTCTTGCAAGTACCTTCCCAGCCATTAGCTTCCCCGACCTCACTTGCTAGTACCTTCTGTGCCAGTAGCTTCAACGGCTTCACTTGCCAGTACCTTCCCTTCCAGTAGCTTCAACGGCTTCACTTGCCAGTACTTGCCTTGCCAGTAGCTTCAACGGCTTCACTTGCCAGTACTTGCCTTACCAGTAGCTTCAACGGCTTCACCTGCCAGTACCAAAACTTCCGGAAGCTTCAATGGCTTCGCCTGTCAGTTTTTCAGCTGCCAGTAGCTTCCCGGGACTCACTTGCCAGTACTTGCCTTGCCAGTAGCTTCAACGGTTTCACTTGCCAGTACGTGCCTTACCAGCAGCTTCAACGGCTTCACTTGGCAGTACCTTCCCTGCCAGTAGCTTCAACGGCTTCACTTGCCAGTTCTTGCCTTACCAGTAGCTTCAACGGCTTCGCCTGCCAGTACCTAAACTTTCGGTTTCCCCTGTCAGTATTTCAGCTGCTTGTAGTTTCAACGGCTTCACTTGCCAGGACCTTCCATTCCAGTAGCTTAAATGGCTTCGCCTGTCAGTATTTCAGCTGCCATTAGCTTCCCCGGCCTTTCTTGCAAGTACCTTCTGTGCCAGTAGCTTCAACGGCTTCACTTGCCAATACCTTCCCTGCCAGTAGCTTCAACGGCTTCACTTCCCAGTACTTGCCTTGCCAGTAGCTTCAACGGCTTCGACTGCCACTATTTCAGCTGCCAGTAGCTTCAACGGCTTCACTTGTCAGTACTTGCCTTGCCATTAGCTTCAATGGCTTCATTTGCCAGTACTTGCCTTGCCAGTAGCTTCAACGGCTACACTTGCCAGTACTTGCCTTGCCAGTAGCTTCAAATGCTACATTTGCCAGTACCTGCCTTGCCAGTAGCTTCAACGGCTTCACTTGCCAGTACTTGCCTTGCCAGTAGCTTCAAAAGCTTCACTTGCCAGTACCTGCCTTGCCAGTAGCTTCAACGGCTTCAACTGCCAGTACCTACACTTCCATTAGCTTCAATGGCTTCACTTGCCAGTACCTTCCCAGCCATTAGCTTCCCCGACCTCACTTGCTAGTACCTTCTGTGCCAGTACCTTCAACGGCATCACTTCCCAGTACTTGCCTTGCCAGTAGCTTCAACGGCTTCACTTGCCAGTACTTGCCTTACCAGTAGCTTCAACGGCTTCGCCTGGCAGTACCTAAACTTTCGGTTTCCCCTGTCAGTATTTCAGCTGCTTGTAGTTTCAACGGCTTCACTTGCCAGGACCTTCCATTCCAGTATCTTAAACGGCTTCAACTGTCAGTATTTCAGCTGCCATTAGCTTCCCCGGCCTTTCTTGCAAGTACCTTCTGTGCCAGTAGCTTCAACGGCTTCACTTGCCAATAACTTCCCTGCCAGTAGCTTCAACGGCTTCACTTGCCAGTACTTGCCTTGCCAGTAGCTTCAACGTCTTCGCCTGCCACGATTTCAGCTGCCAGTAGCTTCAACGGCTTCACTTGCCAGTACTTGCCTTGCCATTAGCTTCAACGGCTTCATTTGCCAGTACTTGCCTTGCCAGTATCTTCAACGGATTCACTTGCCAGTACTTGCCTTGCCAGTAGCTTCAACGGCTTCACTTGCCAGTACTTGCCTTGCCAGTAGCTTCAACGGCTTCACTTGCCAGTACTTGCCTTGCCAGTAGCTTCAACGGTTTCACTTGCCAGTACTTGCCTTGCCAGTAGCTTCAACGGCCTCACTTGCCAGTACTTGCCTTGCCAGTAGCTTCAACGGCTTCACCTGCCAGTACCTACACTTCCATTAGCTTCAATGGCTTCACTTGCCAGTACCTTCCCAGGCGGTAGCTTCAATGGTTTAGCCTGTCACTATTTCAGCTGCTTGTAGCTTCATCGGCTTCGCCTGTCAGTATTTCATCTGCCAGGAGGTTTCCCGGCCTCACTTACCAGTACTTGCCTTACCAGTAGCTTCAACGGCTTCACTTGGCAGTACCTTCCCTGCCATTAGCTTCCCCGGCCTCACTTGACAGTACCTTCTGTGCCAGTAGCTTCAACGGCTTCACTTGCCAGTACCTTCCCTGCCAGTAGCTTCAACGGCTTCACTTGCCAGTACTTGCATTGCCAGTAGCTTCAATGGCTTCACTTGCTAGTACCTGCCTTGCCAGTAGCTTCAACGGCTTCACTTGCCAGTACTTGCCTTACCAGTAGCTTCAACGGCTTCACTTGCCAGTACTTGCCTTGCCAATAGCTTCAGCGGCATCACTTGCCAGTACTTGCCTTGCCAGTAGCTTCAATGGCTTCACTTGCCAGTATTTGCCTTGCCAGTAGCTTCAACGGCTTCACTTGCCAGTACTTGCCTTGCCAGTAGCTTCAACGGCTTCACAAGTCAGTAGTTCAGCTGCTGGTAGCTTCAGTAGCTTCGCCTGCCACTATTTCAGCTGCCAGTTACTTCAACGGCTTCACTTGCCAGTACTTGCCTTGCCATTAGCTTCAATGGCTTCATTTTCTAGTACTTGCCTTGCCAGTAGGTACTGGTACTTGTGTTACCAGTAGCTTCAACGGCTTCGCCTGTCAGTATTTCAGCTGCGATTAGCTTCCCCGGCCTTACTTGCCAGTACCTTCTGTGCCAATAGCTTCATTGTCTTCACTTGCCAATACCTTCCCTGCCAGTAGCTTCAATGGCTTCACTTGCCAGTACTTGCCTTACCAGTACCTTTAACGGCTCCACCTACCAGTACCAAAACTTCCGGAAGCTTCAATGGCTTCGCCTGTCAGTTTTTCACCTGCCAGTAGCTTCCCGGGACTCACTTGCCAGTACTTGCCTTGCCAGTAGCTTCAACGGTTTCACTTGCCAGTACTTGCCTTACCAGTAGCTTCAACGGCTTCACTTGGCAGTACCTTCCCTGCCAGTAGCTTCAACGGCTTCACTTGCCAGTACAGTCCCTGCCAGTAGCTTCAATGGCTTTACTTGCCAGTACATGCCTTACCAGTAGCTTCAACGGCTTCGCCTGCCAGTATTTCAGCTGCCAGTAGCTTTCCCGACCTCACTTGTCAGTACTTGCCTTGCCATTAGCTTCAACGGCTTCACCTGCCAGTACCTACACTTCCGGTAGCTTCAATGGCTTCGCCTGTCAGTATTTCAGCTGCCAGTAGCTTCAACGGCTTCACTTCCAAGGACATTCCCTGCCAGTAGCTTCAACGGCTTCGCCTGTCAGTAGTTCAGCTGCTGGTAGCTTCAATGGCTTCGCCTGCCTCTATTTCAGCTGCCAGTAGCTTCAACGGCTTCACTTGCCAGTACTTGCCTTGCCAGTAGCTTCAACGGCTTCATTTGCCAATACTTGCCTTGCCAGTAGCTTCAACGGCTTCACTTGCCAGTACCTTCCCTGCCAGTAGCTTCAACGGCTTCACTTGCCAGTACCGTCCCTGCCAGGAGCTTCAACGGCTTCACTTGCCAGTTCTTGCCTTGCCAGTAGCTTCAACGGCTTAATTTGCCAGTACTTGCCTTGCCAGTATCTTCAACGGCTTCACTTGCCAGTACTTGCCTTGCCAGTAGCTTCAACGGCTTCACTTGCCAGTACCTGCCTTTCCAGTGGCTTCAACAGCTTCCCTTGCCAGTACTTGCATTGCCAGTAGCTTCAACGGCTTCACCTGCCAGTACCTACACTTCCATTAGCTTCAATGGCTTCACTTGCCTGTACCTACCCAGCCAGTAGCTTCAACGGTTTCGCCTGTCAGTATTTCAGCTGCTTGTAGCTTCAACGGCTTCGCCTGTCAGTATTTCAGCTGCCAGGAGCTTTCCCGGCCTCACTTACCAGTACTTGCCTTACCAGTAGCTTCAACGGCTTCACTTGGCAGTACCTTCCCTGCCATTAGCTTACCCGCCCTCACTTGCCAGTACCTTCTGTGCCAGTAGCTTCAACGGCTTCACTTGCCAGTACCTTCCCTGCCAGTAGCTTCAACGGCTTCACTTGCCAGTACTTGCCTTGCCAGTAGCTTCAACGGCTTCACTTGCCAGTACTTGCCTTACCAGTAACTTCAACGGCTTCACTTGCCAGTACTTGCCTTGCCAGTAGCTTCAACGGCTTCACTTGCCAGTACTTGCCTTGCCAGTAGCTTCAACGGCTTCACCTGCCAGTACCTACACTTCCATTAGCTTCAATGGCTTCACTTGCCAGTACCTTCCCAGCCAGTAGCTTCAACGGCTTCACCTGCCAGTATTTCAGCTGCCGGGAGGTTTCCCGGCCTCACTTACCAGTACCTTCTGTGCCAGTAGCTTCAACGGCTTCACTTGCCAGTACCTTCCCTGCCAGTAGCTTCAACGGCTTCACTTCCCAGTACTTGCCTTGCCAGTAGCTTCAACGGCTTCACTTGCCAGTACCTTCCCTGCCAGTAGCTTCAACGGCTTCACTTGCCAGTACCGTCCCTGCCAGGAGCTTCAACGGCTTCACTTGCCAGTTCTTGCCTTGCCAGTAGCTTCAACGGCTTAATTTGCCAGTACTTGCCTTGCCAGTATCTTCAACGGCTTCACTTGCCAGTACTTGCCTTGCCAGTAGCTTCAACGGCTTCACTTGCCAGTACCTGCCTTTCCAGTGGCTTCAACAGCTTCCCTTGCCAGTACTTGCATTGCCAGTAGCTTCAACGGCTTCACCTGCCAGTACATACACTTCCATTAGCTTCAATGGCTTCACTTGCCTGTACCTACCCAGCCAGTAGCTTCAACGGTTTCGCCTGTCAGTATTTCAGCTGCTTGTAGCTTCAACGGCTTCGCCTGTCAGTATTTCAGCTGCCAGGAGCTTTCCCGGCCTCACTTACCAGTACTTGCCTTACCAGTAGCTTCAACGGCTTCACTTGGCAGTACCTTCCCTGCCATTAGCTTACCCGCCCTCACTTGCCAGTACCTTCTGTGCCAGTAGCTTCAACGGCTTCACTTGCCAGTACCTTCCCTGCCAGTAGCTTCAACGGCTTCACTTGCCAGTACTTGCCTTGCCAGTAGCTTCAACGGCTTCACTTCCCAGTACTTGCCTTACCAGTAACTTCAACGGCTTCACTTGCCAGTACTTGCCTTGCCAGTAGCTTCAACGGCTTCACTTGCCAGTACTTGCCTTGCCAGTAGCTTCAACGGCTTCACCTGCCAGTACCTACACTTCCATTAGCTTCAATGGCTTCACTTGCCAGTACCTTCCCAGCCAGTAGCTTCAACGGCTTCACCTGCCAGTATTTCAGCTGCCGGGAGGTTTCCCGGCCTCACTTACCAGTACCTTCTGTGCCAGTAGCTTCAACGGCTTCACTTGCCAGTACCTTCCCTGCCAGTAGCTTCAACGGCTTCACTTCCCAGTACTTGCCTTGCCAGTAGCTTCAACGGCTTCGACTGCCACTATTTCAGTTGCCAGTAGCTTCAACGGCTTCACTTGCCAGTACTTGCCTTGCCATTAGCTTCAACGACTTCATTTTCCAGTACTTGCCTTGCCAGTAGCTTCAACGGCTTCACTTGCCAGTACCTGCCTTGCCAGTAGCTTCAACGGCTTCACTTGCCAGTACTTGTCTTGCCAGTAGCTTCAACGGCTTCATTTGCCAGTACTTGTCTTGACAGTAGCTTCAACGGCTTCACTTGCCAGTACCTTCCCTGCCAGTAGCTTCAACGGCTTCACTTGCCAGTACTTGCCTTGCCAGTAGCTTCAATGGCTTCACTTGCAAGTACTTGCCTTACCAGTAACTTCAACGGCTTCACTTGCCAGTACCTTCCCTTCCAGTAGCTTCAATGGCTTCGCCTGTCAGTATTTCAGCTGCGATTAGCTTCCCCGCCCTTACTTTCCAGTACCTTCTGTGCCAGTAGCTTCAATGGCTTCACTTGCCAATACCTTCCCTGCCAGTAGATTCAACGGCTTCACTTGCCAGTACTTGCCTTGCCAGTAGCTTCAACGGCTTCACTTGCCAGTACTTGCCTTACCAGTAGCTTCAACGGCTTCGCTTGCCAGTCCCTAAACTTTCGGTTTCCCCTGTCAGTATTTCAGCTGCTTGTAGTTTCAACGGCTTCACTTGCCAGGACCTTCCATTCCAGTAGCTTAAACGGCTTCGCCTGTCAGTATTTCAGCTGCCATTAGCTTCCCCGGCCTTTCTTGCAAGTACCTTCTGTGCCAGTAGCTTCAACGGCTTCACTTGCCAATACCTTCCCTGCCAGTAGCTTAAACGGCTTCACTTCCCAGTACTTGCCTTGCCAGTAGCTTCAACGGCTTCGCCTGCCACTATTTCAGCGGCCAGTAGCTTCAACGGCTTCACTTGCCAGTACTTGCCTTGCCAGTAGCTTCAACGGCTTCATTTGCCAGTACTTGCCTTGCCAGTAGCTTCAACGGCTTCATTTGCCAGTACTTGCTTTGCCAGTAGCTTCGACGGCTTCACTTGCCAGTACTTGCCTTGCCGGTAGCTTCAACGGCTTCACTTCCCAGCACCTGCCTTGCCAGTAGCTTCAACGGCTTCACTTGCCAGTACTTGCCTTGCCAGTAGCTTCAACAGCTTCATTTGCCAGTACTTACCTTGCCAGTAGCTTCACCGGCTTCACTTGCCAGTACTTGCCTTGCCAGTAGCTTCAACGGCTTCGACTGTTAGTAGTTCAGCTGCTGGTAGCTTCAATGGCTTCGCCTGCCACTATTTCAGCTGCCAGTAGCTTCAACGGCTTCACTTGCCAGTATTTGCCTTGCCAGTAGCTTCACTGGCCTCACTTGCCAGTACCTTCCCTGCCCGTAGCTTCAACGGTTTCACTTGCCTTGCCAGTAGCTTCAACGGCTTCATTTGCCAGTACTTGCCTTGCCAGTAGCTTCAACGCTTCACCTGCCAGTACCTACACTTCCTTTAGCTTCAATGGCTTCACTTGCCAGTACTTGCCTTGCCAGTAGCTTCAACGGCTTCACTTGCCAGTACCTGCCTTGCCAGTAGCTTCAACGGCTTCACTTGCCAGTACTTGCCTTGCCAGTAGCTTCAACGGCTTCACTTGCCAGTACTTGCCTTGCCAGTAGCTTCAACGGCTTCAATTGCTAGTACCTGCCTTGCCAGTAGCTTCAACGGCTTCCCTTGCCAGTACTTGCCTTTCCAGTAGCTTCAACGGCCTCACTTGCCAGTACTTGCCTTGCCTGTAGCTTCAACGGCTTCACCTGCCAGTACCTACACTTCCATTAGCTTAAATGGCTTCACTTGCCAGTATCTTCCCAGCCAGTAGCTTCAACGGTTTCGCCTGTCAGTATTTCAGCTGCCGGGAGGTTTCCCGGCCTCACTTACCAGTACCTTCTGTGCCAGTAGCTTCAACGGCTTCACTTGCCAGTACCTTCCCTGCCAGTAGCTTCAACGGCTTCACTTCCCAGTACTTGCCTTGCCAGTAGCTTCAACGGCTTCGACTGCCACTATTTCAGTTGCCAGTAGCTTCAACGGCTTCACTTGCCAGTACTTGCCTTGCCATTAGCTTCAACGACTTCATTTGCCAGTACTTGCCTTGCCAGTAGCTTCAACGGCTTCACTTGCCAGTACCTGCCTTGCCAGTAGCTTCAACGGCTTCACTTGCCAGTACTTGTCTTGCCAGTAGCTTCAACGGCTTCATTTGCCAGTACTTGTCTTGACAGTAGCTTCAACGGCTTCACTTGCCAGTACCTTCCCTGCCAGTAGCTTCAACGGCTTCACTTGCCAGTACTTGCCTTGCCAGTAGCTTCAATGGCTTCACTTGCAAGTACTTGCCTTACCAGTAACTTCAACGGCTTCACTTGCCAGTACCTTCCCTTCCAGTAGCTTCAATGGCTTCGCCTGTCAGTATTTCAGCTGCGATTAGCTTCCCCGCCCTTACTTTCCAGTACCTTCTGTGCCAGTAGCTTCAATGGCTTCACTTGCCAATACCTTCCCTGCCAGTAGATTCAACGGCTTCACTTGCCAGTACTTGCCTTGCCAGTAGCTTCAACGGCTTCACTTGCCAGTACTTGCCTTACCAGTAGCTTCAACGGCTTCGCTTGCCAGTCCCTAAACTTTCGGTTTCCCCTGTCAGTATTTCAGCTGCTTGTAGTTTCAACGGCTTCACTTGCCAGGACCTTCCATTCCAGTAGCTTAAACGGCTTCGCCTGTCAGTATTTCAGCTGCCATTAGCTTCCCCGGCCTTTCTTGCAAGTACCTTCTGTGCCAGTAGCTTCAACGGCTTCACTTGCCAATACCTTCCCTGCCAGTAGCTTAAACGGCTTCACTTCCCAGTACTTGCCTTGCCAGTAGCTTCAACGGCTTCGCCTGCCACTATTTCAGCGGCCAGTAGCTTCAACGGCTTCACTTGCCAGTACTTGCCTTGCCAGTAGCTTCAACGGCTTCATTTGCCAGTACTTGCCTTGCCAGTAGCTTCAACGGCTTCATTTGCCAGTACTTGCTTTGCCAGTAGCTTCGACGGCTTCACTTGCCAGTACTTGCCTTGCCGGTAGCTTCAACGGCTTCACTTCCCAGCACCTGCCTTGCCAGTAGCTTCAACGGCTTCACTTGCCAGTACTTGCCTTGCCAGTAGCTTCACCGGCCTCACTTGCCAGTACCTTCCCTGCCCGTAGCTTCAACGGTTTCACTTGCCTTGCCAGTAGCTTCAACGGCTTCATTTGCCAGTACTTGCCTTGCCAGTAGCTTCAACGCTTCACCTGCCAGTACCTACACTTCCTTTAGCTTCAATGGCTTCACTTGCCAGTACTTGCCTTGCCAGTAGCTTCAACGGCTTCACTTGCCAGTACCTGCCTTGCCAGTAGCTTCAACGGCTTCACTTGCCAGTACTTGCCTTGCCAGTAGCTTCAACGGCTTCATTTGCCAGTACTTGCCTTGCCAGAAGCTTCAACTTGATTCACTTGCCAGTACTTGCCTTGCCAGTAGCTTCAACGGCTTCAATTGCTAGTACCTGCCTTGCCAGTAGCTTCAACGGCTTCCCTTGCCAGTACTTGCCTTTCCAGTAGCTTCAACGGCCTCACTTGCCAGTACTTGCCTTGCCTGTAGCTTCAACGGCTTCACCTGCCAGTACCTACACTTCCATTAGCTTCAATGGCTTCACTTGCCAGTATCTTCCCAGCCAGTAGCTTCAACGGTTTCGCCTGTCAGTATTTCAGCTGCCAGGAGGTTTCCCGGCCTCACTTACAAGTACCTTCTGTGCCAGTAGCTTCAACGGCTTCACTTGCCAGTACCTTCCCTGCCAGTAGCTTCAACGGCTTCACTTCCCAGTACTTGCCTTGCCAGTAGCTTCAACGGCTTCGACTGCCACTATTTCATTTGCCAGTAGCTTAAACGGCTTCACTTGCCAGTACTTGCCTTGCCATTAGCTTCAATGGCTTCATTTGCCAGTACTTGCCTTGCCAGTAGCTTCAACGGCTTCACTTGCCAGTACCTGCCTTGCCAGTAGCTTCAACGGCTTCACTTGCCAGTACTTGCCTTACCAGTAGGTTCAACGGCTTCATTTGCCAGTACTTGTCTTGACAGTAGCTTCAACGGCTTCACTTGCCAGTACTTGCCTTGCCAGTAGCTTCAACGGCTTCCCTTGCCAGTACTTGCCTTGCCAGTAGCTTCAACGGCTTCACTTGCCAGTACCTGCCTTGCCAGTAGCTTCAACGGCTTCACCTGCCAGTACCTACACTTCCATTAGCTTCAATGGCTTCACTTGCCAGTTCCTTCCCAGCCAGTAGCTTCAACGGTTTCGCCTGTCAGTATTTCAGCTGCTTGTTGCTTCAACGGCTTCGCCTGTCAGTATTTCAGCTGCCAGGAGGTTTCCCGGCCTCACTTACCAGTACTTGCCTTACCAGTAGCTTCAACGGCTTCACTTGCCAGTACCTTCCCTTCCAGTAGCTTCAACGGCTTCGCCTGTCAGTATTTCAGCTGCGATTAGCATCCCCGGCCTTACTTGCCAGTACCTTCTGTGCCAGTAGCTTCAATGGCTTCACTTGCCAATACCTTCCCTGCCAGGAGCTTCAACGGCTTCACTTGCCAGTACTTGCCTTACCAGTAGCTTCAACGGCTTCACCTGCCAGTACCAAAACTTCCGGAAGCTTCAATGGCTTCGCCTGTCAGTTTCTCATTTGCCAGTAGCTTCCCGGGACTCACTTGCCAGTACTCGCCTTGCCAGTAGCTTTAACGGTTTCACTTGCCAGTACTTGCCTTACCAGTAGCTTCAACGGCTTCACTTGGCAGTACCTTCCCTGCCAGTAGCTTCAACGGCTTCACTTGCCAGTACTTGCCTTACCAGTAGCTTCAACGGCTTCGCCTGCCAGTACCTAAACTTTTGGTTTCCCCTGTCAGTATTTCAGCTGCTTGTAGTTTCAAAGGCTTCACTTGCCAGGACCTTCCATTCCAGTAGCTTAAACAGCTTCGCCTGTCAGTATTTCAGCTGCCATTAGCTTCCCCGGCCTTTCTTGCAAGTACCTTCTGTGCCAGTAGCTTCAACGGCTTCACTTGCCAAAACCTTCCCTGCCAGTAGCTTCAACGGCTTCACTTCCCAATACTTGCCTTGCGAGTAGCTTAAAAGGCTTCGCCTGCCACTATTTCAGCTGCCAGTAGCTTCAACGGCTTCACTTGCCAGTACTTGCCTTGCCATTAGCTTCAACGGCTTCATTTGCCAGTACTTGCCTTGCCAGTAGCTTCAACGGCTTCACTTGCCAGTACTTGCCTTGCCAGTAGCTTCAACGGCTTCACTTGCCAGTACTTGCCTTGCCAGTAGCTTCAACGGCTTCACTTGCCAGTACTTGCCTTGCCAGTAGCTTCAACGGCTTCACTTGCAAGTACCTGCCTTGCCAGTAGCTTCAACGGCTTCCCTTGCCAGTACTTGCCTTGCCAGTAGCTTCAACGGCTTCACCTGCCAGTACCTACACTTCCATTAGCTTCAATGGCTTCACTTGCCAGTACCTTCCCAGCCAGTAGCTTCAACGGTTTCGCCTGTCAGGATTTCAGCTGCTTGTAGCTTCAACAGCTTCGCCTGTCAGTATTTCAGCTGCCAGGAGGTTTCCCGGCCTCACTTACCAGTACTTGCCTAACCAGTAGCTTCAACGGCTTCACTTGGCAGTACCTTCCCTGCCATTAGCTTCCCCAGCCTAACTTGCCAGTACCTTCTGTGCCAGTAGCTTCAACGGCTTCACTTGCCAGTACCTTCCCTGCCAGTAGCTTCAACGGCTTCACTTGCCAGTACTTGCCTTGCCAGTAGCTTCAATGGCTTCACTTGCAAGTACTTGCCTTACCAGTAGCTTCAACGGCTTCGCTTGCCAGTCCCTAAACTTTCGGTTTCCCCTGTCAGTATTTCAGCTGCTTGTAGTTTCAACGGCTTCACTTGCCAGGACCTTCCATTCCAGTAGCTTAAACGGCTTCGCCTGTCAGTATTTCAGCTGCCATTAGCTTCCCCGGCCTTTCTTGCAAGTACCTTCTGTGCCAGTAGCTTCAACGGCTTCACTTGCCAATACCTTCCCTGCCAGTAGCTTAAACGGCTTCACTTCCCAGTACTTGCCTTGCCAGTAGCTTCAACGGCTTCGCCTGCCACTATTTCAGCGGCCAGTAGCTTCAACGGCTTCACTTGCCAGTACTTGCCTTGCCAGTAGCTTCAACGGCTTCATTTGCCAGTACTTGCCTTGCCAGTAGCTTCAACGGCTTCATTTGCCAGTACTTGCTTTGCCAGTAGCTTCGACGGCTTCACTTGCCAGTACTTGCCTTGCCGGTAGCTTCAACGGCTTCACTTCCCAGCACCTGCCTTGCCAGTAGCTTCAACGGCTTCACTTGCCAGTACTTGCCTTGCCAGTAGCTTCAACAGCTTCATTTGCCAGTACTTACCTTGCCAGTAGCTTCACCGGCTTCACTTGCCAGTACTTGCCTTGCCAGTAGCTTCAACGGCTTCGACTGTTAGTAGTTCAGCTGCTGGTAGCTTCAATGGCTTCGCCTGCCACTATTTCAGCTGCCAGTAGCTTCAACGGCTTCACTTGCCAGTATTTGCCTTGCCAGTAGCTTCACCGGCCTCACTTGCCAGTACCTTCCCTGCCCGTAGCTTCAACGGTTTCACTTGCCTTGCCAGTAGCTTCAACGGCTTCATTTGCCAGTACTTGCCTTGCCAGTAGCTTCAACGCTTCACCTGCCAGTACCTACACTTCCTTTAGCTTCAATGGCTTCACTTGCCAGTACTTGCCTTGCCAGTAGCTTCAACGGCTTCACTTGCCAGTACCTGCCTTGCCAGTAGCTTCAACGGCTTCACTTGCCAGTACTTGCCTTGCCAGTAGCTTCAACGGCTTCATTTGCCAGTACTTGCCTTGCCAGAAGCTTCAACTTGATTCACTTGCCAGTACTTGCCTTGCCAGTAGCTTCAACGGCTTCAATTGCTAGTACCTGCATTGCCAGTAGCTTCAACGGCTTCCCTTGCCAGTACTTGCCTTTCCAGTAGCTTCAACGGCCTCACTTGCCAGTACTTGCCTTGCCTGTAGCTTCAACGGCTTCACCTGCCAGTACCTACACTTCCATTAGCTTCAATGGCTTCACTTGCCAGTATCTTCCCAGCCAGTAGCTTCAACGGTTTCGCCTGTCAGTATTTCAGCTGCCAGGAGGTTTCCCGGCCTCACTTACAAGTACCTTCTGTGCCAGTAGCTTCAACGGCTTCACTTGCCAGTACCTTCCCTGCCAGTAGCTTCAACGGCTTCACTTCCCAGTACTTGCCTTGCCAGTAGCTTCAACGGCTTCGACTGCCACTATTTCATTTGCCAGTAGCTTAAACGGCTTCACTTGCCAGTACTTGCCTTGCCATTAGCTTCAATGGCTTCATTTGCCAGTACTTGCCTTGCCAGTAGCTTCAACGGCTTCACTTGCCAGTACCTGCCTTGCCAGTAGCTTCAACGGCTTCACTTGCCAGTACTTGCCTTACCAGTAGGTTCAACGGCTTCATTTGCCAGTACTTGTCTTGACAGTAGCTTCAACGGCTTCACTTGCCAGTACTTGCCTTGCCAGTAGCTTCAACGGCTTCCCTTGCCAGTACTTGCCTTGCCAGTAGCTTCAACGGCTTCACTTGCCAGTACCTGCCTTGCCAGTAGCTTCAACGGCTTCACCTGCCAGTACCTACACTTCCATTAGCTTCAATGGCTTCACTTGCCAGTTCCTTCCCAGCCAGTAGCTTCAACGGTTTCGCCTGTCAGTATTTCAGCTGCTTGTTGCTTCAACGGCTTCGCCTGTCAGTATTTCAGCTGCCAGGAGGTTTCCCGGCCTCACTTACCAGTACTTGCCTTACCAGTAGCTTCAACGGCTTCACTTGCCAGTACCTTCCCTTCCAGTAGCTTCAACGGCTTCGCCTGTCAGTATTTCAGCTGCGATTAGCATCCCCGGCCTTACTTGCCAGTACCTTCTGTGCCAGTAGCTTCAATGGCTTCACTTGCCAATACCTTCCCTGCCAGGAGCTTCAACGGCTTCACTTGCCAGTACTTGCCTTACCAGTAGCTTCAACGGCTTCACCTGCCAGTACCAAAACTTCCGGAAGCTTCAATGGCTTCGCCTGTCAGTTTCTCATTTGCCAGTAGCTTCCCGGGACTCACTTGCCAGTACTCGCCTTGCCAGTAGCTTTAACGGTTTCACTTACCAGTACTTGCCTTACCAGTAGCTTCAACGGCTTCACTTGGCAGTACCTTCCCTGCCAGTAGCTTCAACGGCTTCACTTGCCAGTACTTGCCTTACCAGTAGCTTCAACGGCTTCGCCTGCCAGTACCTAAACTTTTGGTTTCCCCTGTCAGTATTTCAGCTGCTTGTAGTTTCAAAGGCTTCACTTGCCAGGACCTTCCATTCCAGTAGCTTAAACGGCTTCGCCTGTCAGTATTTCAGCTGCCATTAGCTTCCCCGGCCTTTCTTGCAAGTACCTTCTGTGCCAGTAGCTTCAACGGCTTCACTTGCCAAAACCTTCCGTGCCAGTAGCTTCAACGGCTTCACTTCCCAATACTTGCCTTGCGAGTAGCTTAAAAGGCTTCGCCTGCCACTATTTCAGCTGCCAGTAGCTTCAACGGCTTCACTTGCCAGTACTTGCCTTGCCATTAGCTTCAACGGCTTCATTTGCCAGTACTTGCCTTGCCAGTAGCTTCAACGGCTTCACTTGCCAGTACTTGCCTTGCCAGTAGCTTCAACGGCTTCACTTGCCAGTACTTGCCTTGCCAGTAGCTTCAACGGCTTCACTTGCCAGTACTTGCCTTGCCAGTAGCTTCAACGGCTTCACTTGCAAGTACCTGCCTTGCCAGTAGCTTCAACGGCTTCCCTTGCCAGTACTTGCCTTGCCAGTAGCTTCAACGGCTTCACCTGCCAGTACCTACACTTCCATTAGCTTCAATGGCTTCACTTGCCAGTACCTTCCCAGCCAGTAGCTTCAACGGTTTCGCCTGTCAGGATTTCAGCTGCTTGTAGCTTCAACAGCTTCGCCTGTCAGTATTTCAGCTGTCAGGAGGTTTCCCGGCCTCACTTACCAGTACTTGCCTTACCAGTAGCTTCAACAGCTTCACTTGGCAGTACCTTCCCTGCCATTAGCTTCCCCAGCCTAACTTGCCAGTACCTTCTGTGCCAGTAGCTTCAACGGCTTCACTTGCCAGTACCTTCCCTGCCAGTAGCTTCAACGGCTTCACTTGCCAGTACTTGCCTTGCCAGTAGCTTCAATGGCTTCACTTGCAAGTACTTGCCTTACCAGTAGCTTCAACGGCTTCACTTGCCAGTACCTTCCCTTCCAGTAGCTTCAATGGCTTCGCCTGTCAGTATTTCAGCTGCGATTAGCTTCCCCGCCCTTACTTTCCAGTACCTTCTGTGCCAGTAGCTTCAATGGCTTCACTTGCCAATACCTTCCCTGCCAGTAGATTCAACGGCTTCACTTGCCAGTACTTGCCTTGCCAGTAGCTTCAACGGCTTCACTTGCCAGTACTTGCCTTACCAGTAGCTTCAACGGCTTCGCTTGCCAGTCCCTAAACTTTCGGTTTCCCCTGTCAGTATTTCAGCTGCTTGTAGTTTCAACGGCTTCACTTGCCAGGACCTTCCATTCCAGTAGCTTAAACGGCTTCGCCTGTCAGTATTTCAGCTGCCATTAGCTTCCCCGGCCTTTCTTGCAAGTACCTTCTGTGCCAGTAGCTTCAACGGCTTCACTTGCCAATACCTTCCCTGCCAGTAGCTTAAACGGCTTCACTTCCCAGTACTTGCCTTGCCAGTAGCTTCAACGGCTTCGCCTGCCACTATTTCAGCGGCCAGTAGCTTCAACGGCTTCACTTGCCAGTACTTGCCTTGCCAGTAGCTTCAACGGCTTCATTTGCCAGTACTTGCCTTGCCAGTAGCTTCAACGGCTTCATTTGCCAGTACTTGCTTTGCCAGTAGCTTCGACGGCTTCACTTGCCAGTACTTGCCTTGCCGGTAGCTTCAACGGCTTCACTTCCCAGCACCTGCCTTGCCAGTAGCTTCAACGGCTTCACTTGCCAGTACTTGCCTTGCCAGTAGCTTCAACAGCTTCATTTGCCAGTACTTACCTTGCCAGTAGCTTCACCGGCTTCACTTGCCAGTACTTGCCTTGCCAGTAGCTTCAACGGCTTCGACTGTTAGTAGTTCAGCTGCTGGTAGCTTCAATGGCTTCGCCTGCCACTATTTCAGCTGCCAGTAGCTTCAACGGCTTCACTTGCCAGTATTTGCCTTGCCAGTAGCTTCACCGGCCTCACTTGCCAGTACCTTCCCTGCCCGTAGCTTCAACGGTTTCACTTGCCTTGCCAGTAGCTTCAACGGCTCCATTTGCCAGTACTTGCCTTGCCAGTAGCTTCAACGCTTCACCTGCCAGTACCTACACTTCCTTTAGCTTCAATGGCTTCACTTGCCAGTACTTGCCTTGCCAGTAGCTTCAACGGCTTCACTTGCCAGTACCTGCCTTGCCAGTAGCTTCAACGGCTTCACTTGCCAGTACTTGCCTTGCCAGTAGCTTCAACGGCTTCATTTGCCAGTACTTGCCTTGCCAGAAGCTTCAACTTGATTCACTTGCCAGTACTTGCCTTGCCAGTAGCTTCAACGGCTTCAATTGCTAGTACCTGCCTTGCCAGTAGCTTCAACGGCTTCCCTTGCCAGTACTTGCCTTTCCAGTAGCTTCAACGGCCTCACTTGCCAGTACTTGCCTTGCCTGTAGCTTCAACGGCTTCACCTGCCAGTACCTACACTTCCATTAGCTTCAATGGCTTCACTTGCCAGTATCTTCCCAGCCAGTAGCTTCAACGGTTTCGCCTGTCAGTATTTCAGCTGCCAGGAGGTTTCCCGGCCTCACTTACAAGTACCTTCTGTGCCAGTAGCTTCAACGGCTTCACTTGCCAGTACTTGCCTTACCAGTAGCTTCAACGGCTTCACTTGCCAGTACTTGCCTTAGCAGTAGCTTCAACGGCTTCGCCTGCCACTATTTCAGCTGCCAGTAGCTTCAACGACTTCACTTGCCAGTACTTGCCTTGCTAGTAGCTTCAATGGCTTCACTTGCCAGTACTTGCCTTGCCAGTAGCTTCAACGGCTTCACTTGCCAGTACTTGCCTTGCCAGTAGCTTCAACGGCTTCACTTGCCATTACTTGCCTTGCCAGTAGCTTCAACGGCTTCATTTGCCAGTACTTGCCTTGCCAGTAGCTTCAACGGCTTCACTTGCCAGTACTTGCCTTGCCAGTAGCTTCAACGGCTTCACTTGCCAGTACCTTCCCTGCCAGTAGCTTCAACGGCTTCACCTGCCAGTACCTACACTTCCATTAGCTTCAATGGCTTCACTTGCCAGTACTTGCCTTGGCAGTAGCTTCAACGGCTTCCCTTGCCAGTACTTGCCTTGCCTGTAGCTTCAACGGCTTCACCTGCCAGTACCTACACTTCCATTAGCTTCAATGGCTTCACTTGCCAGTATCTTCCCAGCCAGTAGCTTCAACGGTTTCGCCTGTCACTATTTCAGCTGCTTGTAGCTTCAACGGCTTCGCCTGTCAGTATTTCAGCTGCCAGGAGGTTTCCCGGCCTCACTTACCAGTACTTGCCTTACCAGTAGCTTCAACGGCTTCACTTGCCAGTACCTTCCCTGCCATTAGCTTCCCCGGCCTAACTTGCCAGTACCTTCTGTGCCAGTAGCTTCAACGGCTTCACTTGCCAGTACCTTCCCTGCCAGTAGCTTCAACGGCTTCACTTGCCAGTACTTGCCTTGCCAGTAGCTTCAATGGCTTCACTTGCAAGTACTTGCCTTACCAGTAACTTCAACGGCTTCACTTGCCAGTACCTTCCCTTCCAGTAGCTTCAATGGCTTCGCCTGTCAGTATTTCAGCTGCGATTAGCTTCCCCGCCCTTACTTTCCAGTACCTTCTGTGCCAGTAGCTTCAATGGCTTCACTTGCCAATACCTTCCCTGCCAGTAGATTCAACGGCTTCACTTGCCAGTACTTGCCTTGCCAGTAGCTTCAACGGCTTCACTTGCCAGTACTTGCCTTACCAGTAGCTTCAACGGCTTCGCTTGCCAGTCCCTAAACTTTCGGTTTCCCCTGTCAGTATTTCAGCTGCTTGTAGTTTCAACGGCTTCACTTGCCAGGACCTTCCATTCCAGTAGCTTAAACGGCTTCGCCTGTCAGTATTTCAGCTGCCATTAGCTTCCCCGGCCTTTCTTGCAAGTACCTTCTGTGCCAGTAGCTTCAACGGCTTCACTTGCCAATACCTTCCCTGCCAGTAGCTTCAACGGCTTCACTTCCCAGTACTTGCCTTGCCAGTAGCTTCAACGGCTTCGCCTGCCACTATTTCAGCGGCCAGTAGCTTCAACGGCTTCACTTGCCAGTACTTGCCTTGCCAGTAGCTTCAACGGCTTCATTTGCCAGTACTTGCCTTGCCAGTAGCTTCAACGGCTTCATTTGCCAGTACTTGCTTTGCCAGTAGCTTCGACGGCTTCACTTGCCAGTACTTGCCTTGCCGGTAGCTTCAACGGCTTCACTTCCCAGCACCTGCCTTGCCAGTAGCTTCAACGGCTTCACTTGCCAGTACTTGCCTTGCCAGTAGCTTCAACAGCTTCATTTGCCAGTACTTACCTTGCCAGTAGCTTCACCGGCTTCACTTGCCAGTACTTGCCTTGCCAGTAGCTTCAACGGCTTCGACTGTTAGTAGTTCAGCTGCTGGTAGCTTCAATGGCTTCGCCTGCCACTATTTCAGCTGCCAGTAGCTTCAACGGCTTCACTTGCCAGTATTTGCCTTGCCAGTAGCTTCACCGGCCTCACTTGCCAGTACCTTCCCTGCCCGTAGCTTCAACGGTTTCACTTGCCTTGCCAGTAGCTTCAACGGCTTCATTTGCCAGTACTTGCCTTGCCAGTAGCTTCAACGCTTCACCTGCCAGTACCTACACTTCCTTTAGCTTCAATGGCTTCACTTGCCAGTACTTGCCTTGCCAGTAGCTTCAACGGCTTCACTTGCCAGTACCTGCCTTGCCAGTAGCTTCAACGGCTTCACTTGCCAGTACTTGCCTTGCCAGTAGCTTCAACAGCTTCATTTGCCAGTACTTGCCTTGCCTGTAGCTTCAACGGCTTCACCTGCCAGTACCTACACTTCCATTAGCTTCAATGGCTTCACTTGCCAGTATCTTCCCAGCCAGTAGCTTCAACGGTTTCGCCTGTCAGTATTTCAGCTGCCAGGAGGTTTCCCGGCCTCACTTACAAGTACCTTCTGTGCCAGTAGCTTCAACGGCTTCACTTGCCAGTACCTTCCCTGCCAGTAGCTTCAACGGCTTCACTTCCCAGTACTTGCCTTGCCAGTAGCTTCAACGGCTTCGACTGCCACTATTTCATTTGCCAGTAGCTTAAACGGCTTCACTTGCCAGTACTTGCCTTGCCATTAGCTTCAATGGCTTCATTTGCCAGTACTTGCCTTGCCAGTAGCTTCAACGGCTTCACTTGCCAGTACCTGCCTTGCCAGTAGCTTCAACGGCTTCACTTGCCAGTACTTGCCTTACCAGTAGGTTCAACGGCTTCATTTGCCAGTACTTGTCTTGACAGTAGCTTCAACGGCTTCACTTGCCAGTACTTGCCTTGCCAGTAGCTTCAACGGCTTCCCTTGCCAGTACTTGCCTTGCCAGTAGCTTCAACGGCTTCACTTGCCAGTACCTGCCTTGCCAGTAGCTTCAACGGCTTCACCTGCCAGTACCTACACTTCCATTAGCTTCAATGGCTTCACTTGCCAGTTCCTTCCCAGCCAGTAGCTTCAACGGTTTCGCCTGTCAGTATTTCAGCTGCTTGTTGCTTCAACGGCTTCGCCTGTCAGTATTTCAGCTGCCAGGAGGTTTCCCGGCCTCACTTACCAGTACTTGCCTTACCAGTAGCTTCAACGGCTTCACTTGCCAGTACCTTCCCTTCCAGTAGCTTCAACGGCTTCGCCTGTCAGTATTTCAGCTGCGATTAGCTTCCCCGGCCTTACTTGCCAGTACCTTCTGTGCCAGTAGCTTCAATGGCTTCACTTGCCAATACCTTCCCTGCCAGGAGCTTCAACGGCTTCACTTGCCAGTACTTGCCTTGCCAGTAGCTTCAACGGCTTCGCCTGCCACTATTTCAGCGGCCAGTAGCTTCAACGGCTTCACTTGCCAGTACTTGCCTTGCCAGTAGCTTCAACGGCTTCATTTGCCAGTACTTGCCTTGCCAGTAGCTTCAACGGCTTCATTTGCCAGTACTTGCTTTGCCAGTAGCTTCGACGGCTTCACTTGCCAGTACTTGCCTTGCCGGTAGCTTCAACGGCTTCACTTCCCAGCACCTGCCTTGCCAGTAGCTTCAACGGCTTCACTTGCCAGTACTTGCCTTGCCAGTAGCTTCAACAGCTTCATTTGCCAGTACTTACCTTGCCAGTAGCTTCACCGGCTTCACTTGCCAGTACTTGCCTTGCCAGTAGCTTCAACGGCTTCGACTGTTAGTAGTTCAGCTGCTGGTAGCTTCAATGGCTTCGCCTGCCACTATTTCAGCTGCCAGTAGCTTCAACGGCTTCACTTGCCAGTATTTGCCTTGCCAGTAGCTTCACCGGCCTCACTTGCCAGTACCTTCCCTGCCCGTAGCTTCAACGGTTTCACTTGCCTTGCCAGTAGCTTCAACGGCTTCATTTGCCAGTACTTGCCTTGCCAGTAGCTTCAACGCTTCACCTGCCAGTACCTACACTTCCTTTAGCTTCAATGGCTTCACTTGCCAGTACTTGCCTTGCCAGTAGCTTCAACGGCTTCACTTGCCAGTACCTGCCTTGCCAGTAGCTTCAACGGCTTCACTTGCCAGTACTTGCCTTGCCAGTAGCTTCAACAGCTTCATTTGCCAGTACTTGCCTTGCCTGTAGCTTCAACGGCTTCACCTGCCAGTACCTACACTTCCATTAGCTTCAATGGCTTCACTTGCCAGTATCTTCCCAGCCAGTAGCTTCAACGGTTTCGCCTGTCAGTATTTCAGCTGCCAGGAGGTTTCCCGGCCTCACTTACAAGTACCTTCTGTGCCAGTAGCTTCAACGGCTTCACTTGCCAGTACCTTCCCTGCCAGTAGCTTCAACGGCTTCACTTCCCAGTACTTGCCTTGCCAGTAGCTTCAACGGCTTCGACTGCCACTATTTCATTTGCCAGTAGCTTAAACGGCTTCACTTGCCAGTACTTGCCTTGCCATTAGCTTCAATGGCTTCATTTGCCAGTACTTGCCTTGCCAGTAGCTTCAACGGCTTCACTTGCCAGTACCTGCCTTGCCAGTAGCTTCAACGGCTTCACTTGCCAGTACTTGCCTTACCAGTAGGTTCAACGGCTTCATTTGCCAGTACTTGTCTTGACAGTAGCTTCAACGGCTTCACTTGCCAGTACTTGCCTTGCCAGTAGCTTCAACGGCTTCCCTTGCCAGTACTTGCCTTGCCAGTAGCTTCAACGGCTTCACTTGCCAGTACCTGCCTTGCCAGTAGCTTCAACGGCTTCACCTGCCAGTACCTACACTTCCATTAGCTTCAATGGCTTCACTTGCCAGTTCCTTCCCAGCCAGTAGCTTCAACGGTTTCGCCTGTCAGTATTTCAGCTGCTTGTTGCTTCAACGGCTTCGCCTGTCAGTATTTCAGCTGCCAGGAGGTTTCCCGGCCTCACTTACCAGTACTTGCCTTACCAGTAGCTTCAACGGCTTCACTTGCCAGTACCTTCCCTTCCAGTAGCTTCAACGGCTTCGCCTGTCAGTATTTCAGCTGCGATTAGCTTCCCCGGCCTTACTTGCCAGTACCTTCTGTGCCAGTAGCTTCAATGGCTTCACTTGCCAATACCTTCCCTGCCAGGAGCTTCAACGGCTTCACTTGCCAGTACTTGCCTTGCCAGTAGCTTCAACGGCTTCACTTGCCAGTACTTGCCTTACCAGTAGCTTCAACGGCTTCGCTTGCCAGTCCCTAAACTTTCGGTTTCCCCTGTCAGTATTTCAGCTGCTTGTAGTTTCAACGGCTTCACTTGCCAGGACCTTCCATTCCAGTAGCTTAAACGGCTTCGCCTGTCAGTATTTCAGCTGCCATTAGCTTCCCCGGCCTTTCTTGCAAGTACCTTCTGTGCCAGTAGCTTCAACGGCTTCACTTGCCAGTACTTGCCTTGCCAGTAGCTTCAACGGCTTCATTTGCCAGTACTTGCCTTGCCAGTAGCTTCAACGGCTTCATTTGCCAGTACTTGCTTTGCCAGTAGCTTCGACGGCTTCACTTGCCAGTACTTGCCTTGCCGGTAGCTTCAACGGCTTCACTTCCCAGCACCTGCCTTGCCAGTAGCTTCAACGGCTTCACTTGCCAGTACTTGCCTTGCCAGTAGCTTCAACAGCTTCATTTGCCAGTACTTACCTTGCCAGTAGCTTCACCGGCTTCACTTGCCAGTACTTGCCTTGCCAGTAGCTTCAACGGCTTCGACTGTTAGTAGTTCAGCTGCTGGTAGCTTCAATGGCTTCGCCTGCCACTATTTCAGCTGCCAGTAGCTTCAACGGCTTCACTTGCCAGTATTTGCCTTGCCAGTAGCTTCACCGGCCTCACTTGCCAGTACCTTCCCTGCCCATAGCTTCAACGGTTTCACTTGCCTTGCCAGTAGCTTCAACGGCTCCATTTGCCAGTACTTGCCTTGCCAGTAGCTTCAACGCTTCACCTGCCAGTACCTACACTTCCTTTAGCTTCAATGGCTTCACTTGCCAGTACTTGCCTTGCCAGTAGCTTCAACGGCTTCACTTGCCAGTACCTGCCTTGCCAGTAGCTTCAACGGCTTCACTTGCCAGTACTTGCCTTGCCAGTAGCTTCAACGGCTTCATTTGCCAGTACTTGCCTTGCCAGAAGCTTCAACTTGATTCACTTGCCAGTACTTGCCTTGCCAGTAGCTTCAACGGCTTCAATTGCTAGTACCTGCCTTGCCAGTAGCTTCAACGGCTTCCCTTGCCAGTACTTGCCTTTCCAGTAGCTTCAATGGCCTCACTTGCCAGTACTTGCCTTGCCTGTAGCTTCAACGGCTTCACCTGCCAGTACCTACACTTCCATTAGCTTCAATGGCTTCACTTGCCAGTATCTTCCCAGCCAGTAGCTTCAACGGTTTCGCCTGTCAGTATTTCAGCTGCCAGGAGGTTTCCCGGCCTCACTTACAAGTACCTTCTGTGCCAGTAGCTTCAACGGCTCCATTTGCCAGTACTTGCCTTGCCAGTAGCTTCAACGCTTCACCTGCCAGTACCTACACTTCCTTTAGCTTCAATGGCTTCACTTGCCAGTACTTGCCTTGCCAGTAGCTTCAACGGCTTCACTTGCCAGTACCTGCCTTGCCAGTAGCTTCAACGGCTTCACTTGCCAGTACTTGCCTTGCCAGTAGCTTCAACGGCTTCACTTGCCAGTACTTGCCTTGCCAGTAGCTTCAACGGCTTCACTTGCCATTACTTGCCTTGCCAGTAGCTTCAACGGCTTCATTTGCCAGTACTTGCCTTGCCAGTAGCTTCAACGGCTTCACTTGCCAGTACTTGCCTTGCCAGTAGCTTCAACGGCTTCACTTGCCAGTACCTTCCCTGCCAGTAGCTTCAACGGCTTCACCTGCCAGTACCTACACTTCCATTAGCTTCAATGGCTTCACTTGCCAGTACTTGCCTTGGCAGTAGCTTCAACGGCTTCCCTTGCCAGTACTTGCCTTGCCTGTAGCTTCAACGGCTTCACCTGCCAGTACCTACACTTCCATTAGCTTCAATGGCTTCACTTGCCAGTATCTTCCCAGCCAGTAGCTTCAACGGTTTCGCCTGTCACTATTTCAGCTGCTTGTAGCTTCAACGGCTTCGCCTGTCAGTATTTCAGCTGCCAGGAGGTTTCCCGGCCTCACTTACCAGTACTTGCCTTACCAGTAGCTTCAACGGCTTCACTTGCCAGTACCTTCCCTGCCATTAGCTTCCCCGGCCTAACTTGCCAGTACCTTCTGTGCCAGTAGCTTCAACGGCTTCACTTGCCAGTACCTTCCCTGCCAGTAGCTTCAACGGCTTCACTTGCCAGTACTTGCCTTGCCAGTAGCTTCAATGGCTTCACTTGCAAGTACTTGCCTTACCAGTAACTTCAACGGCTTCACTTGCCAGTACCTTCCCTTCCAGTAGCTTCAATGGCTTCGCCTGTCAGTATTTCAGCTGCGATTAGCTTCCCCGCCCTTACTTTCCAGTACCTTCTGTGCCAGTAGCTTCAATGGCTTCACTTGCCAATACCTTCCCTGCCAGTAGATTCAACGGCTTCACTTGCCAGTACTTGCCTTGCCAGTAGCTTCAACGGCTTCACTTGCCAGTACTTGCCTTACCAGTAGCTTCAACGGCTTCGCTTGCCAGTCCCTAAACTTTCGGTTTCCCCTGTCAGTATTTCAGCTGCTTGTAGTTTCAACGGCTTCACTTGCCAGGACCTTCCATTCCAGTAGCTTAAACGGCTTCGCCTGTCAGTATTTCAGCTGCCATTAGCTTCCCCGGCCTTTCTTGCAAGTACCTTCTGTGCCAGTAGCTTCAACGGCTTCACTTGCCAATACCTTCCCTGCCAGTAGCTTAAACGGCTTCACTTCCCAGTACTTGCCTTGCCAGTAGCTTCAACGGCTTCGCCTGCCACTATTTCAGCGGCCAGTAGCTTCAACGGCTTCACTTGCCAGTACTTGCCTTGCCAGTAGCTTCAACGGCTTCATTTGCCAGTACTTGCCTTGCCAGTAGCTTCAACGGCTTCATTTGCCAGTACTTGCTTTGCCAGTAGCTTCGACGGCTTCACTTGCCAGTACTTGCCTTGCCGGTAGCTTCAACGGCTTCACTTCCCAGCACCTGCCTTGCCAGTAGCTTCAACGGCTTCACTTGCCAGTACTTGCCTTGCCAGTAGCTTCAACAGCTTCATTTGCCAGTACTTACCTTGCCAGTAGCTTCACCGGCTTCACTTGCCAGTACTTGCCTTGCCAGTAGCTTCAACGGCTTCGACTGTTAGTAGTTCAGCTGCTGGTAGCTTCAATGGCTTCGCCTGCCACTATTTCAGCTGCCAGTAGCTTCAACGGCTTCACTTGCCAGTATTTGCCTTGCCAGTAGCTTCACCGGCCTCACTTGCCAGTACCTTCCCTGCCCGTAGCTTCAACGGTTTCACTTGCCTTGCCAGTAGCTTCAACGGCTTCATTTGCCAGTACTTGCCTTGCCAGTAGCTTCAACGCTTCACCTGCCAGTACCTACACTTCCTTTAGCTTCAATGGCTTCACTTGCCAGTACTTGCCTTGCCAGTAGCTTCAACGGCTTCACTTGCCAGTACCTGCCTTGCCAGTAGCTTCAACGGCTTCACTTGCCAGTACTTGCCTTGCCAGTAGCTTCAACGGCTTCATTTGCCAGTACTTGCCTTGCCAGAAGCTTCAACTTGATTCACTTGCCAGTACTTGCCTTGCCAGTAGCTTCAACGGCTTCAATTGCTAGTACCTGCCTTGCCAGTAGCTTCAACGGCTTCCCTTGCCAGTACTTGCCTTTCCAGTAGCTTCAACGGCCTCACTTGCCAGTACTTGCCTTGCCTGTAGCTTCAACGGCTTCACCTGCCAGTACCTACACTTCCATTAGCTTCAATGGCTTCACTTGCCAGTATCTTCCCAGCCAGTAGCTTCAACGGTTTCGCCTGTCAGTATTTCAGCTGCCAGGAGGTTTCCCGGCCTCACTTACAAGTACCTTCTGTGCCAGTAGCTTCAACGGCTTCACTTGCCAGTACCTTCCCTGCCAGTAGCTTCAACGGCTTCACTTCCCAGTACTTGCCTTGCCAGTAGCTTCAACGGCTTCGACTGCCACTATTTCATTTGCCAGTAGCTTAAACGGCTTCACTTGCCAGTACTTGCCTTGCCATTAGCTTCAATGGCTTCATTTGCCAGTACTTGCCTTGCCAGTAGCTTCAACGGCTTCACTTGCCAGTACCTGCCTTGCCAGTAGCTTCAACGGCTTCACTTGCCAGTACTTGCCTTACCAGTAGGTTCAACGGCTTCATTTGCCAGTACTTGTCTTGACAGTAGCTTCAACGGCTTCACTTGCCAGTACTTGCCTTGCCAGTAGCTTCAACGGCTTCCCTTGCCAGTACTTGCCTTGCCAGTAGCTTCAACGGCTTCACTTGCCAGTACCTGCCTTGCCAGTAGCTTCAACGGCTTCACCTGCCAGTACCTACACTTCCATTAGCTTCAATGGCTTCACTTGCCAGTTCCTTCCCAGCCAGTAGCTTCAACGGTTTCGCCTGTCAGTATTTCAGCTGCTTGTTGCTTCAACGGCTTCGCCTGTCAGTATTTCAGCTGCCAGGAGGTTTCCCGGCCTCACTTACCAGTACTTGCCTTACCAGTAGCTTCAACGGCTTCACTTGCCAGTACCTTCCCTTCCAGTAGCTTCAACGGCTTCGCCGGTCAGTATTTCAGCTGCGATTAGCTTCCCCGGCCTTACTTGCCAGTACCTTCTGTGCCAGTAGCTTCAATGGCTTCACTTGCCAATACCTTCCCTGCCAGGAGCTTCAACGGCTTCACTTGCCAGTACTTGCCTTACCAGTAGCTTCAACGGCTTCACCTGCCAGTACCAAAACTTCCGGAAGCTTCAATGGCTTCGCCTGTCAGTTTCTCATTTGCCAGTAGCTTCCCGGGACTCACTTGCCAGTACTTGCCTTGCCAGTAGCTTTAACGGTTTCACTTGCCAGTACTTGCCTTACCAGTAGCTTCAACGGCTTCACTTGGCAGTACCTTCCCTGCCAGTAGCTTCAACGGCTTCACTTGCCAGTACTTGCCTTACCAGTAGCTTCAACGGCTTCGCCTGCCAGTACCTAAACTTTTGGTTTCCCCTGTCAGTATTTCAGCTGCTTGTAGTTTCAAAGGCTTCACTTGCCAGGACCTTCCATTCCAGTAGCTTAAACGGCTTCGCCTGTCAGTATTTCAGCTGCCATTAGCTTCCCCGGCCTTTCTTGCAAGTACCTTCTGTGCCAGTAGCTTCAACGGCTTCACTTGCCAAAACCTTCCCTGCCAGTAGCTTCAACGGCTTCACTTCCCAATACTTGCCTTGCGAGTAGCTTAAAAGGCTTCGCCTGCCACTATTTCAGCTGCCAGTAGCTTCAACGGCTTCACTTGCCAGTACTTGCCTTGCCATTAGCTTCAACGGCTTCATTTGCCAGTACTTGCCTTGCCAGTAGCTTCAACGGCTTCACTTGCCAGTACTTGCCTTGCCAGTAGCTTCAACGGCTTCACTTGCCAGTACTTGCCTTGCCAGTAGCTTCAACGGCTTCACTTGCCAGTACTTGCCTTGCCAGTAGCTTCAACGGCTTCACTTGCAAGTACCTGCCTTGCCAGTAGCTTCAACGGCTTCCCTTGCCAGTACTTGCCTTGCCAGTAGCTTCAACGGCTTCACCTGCCAGTACCTACACTTCCATTAGCTTCAATGGCTTCACTTGCCAGTACCTTCCCAGCCAGTAGCTTCAACGGTTTCGCCTGTCAGGATTTCAGCTGCTTGTAGCTTCAACAGCTTCGCCTGTCAGTATTTCAGCTGCCAGGAGGTTTCCCGGCCTCACTTACCAGTACTTGCCTTACCAGTAGCTTCAACGGCTTCACTTGGCAGTACCTTCCCTGCCATTAGCTTCCCCGGCCCCACTTGCCAGTACCTTCTGTGCCAATAGCTTCAACGGCTTCACTTCCCAGTACCTTCCCTGCCAGTAGCTTCAACGGCTTCACTTGCCAGTACTTGCCTTGCCAGTAGTTTCAACGGCTTCACTTGCCAGTACTTGCCTTACCAGTAGCTTCAACGGCTTCACTTGCCAGTACCTTCCCCTCCAGTAGCTTCAACGGCTTCGCCTGTCGGTATTTCAGCTGCGATTAGCTTCCCCAGCCTTACTTGCCAGTACCTTCTGTGCCAGTAGCTTCAATGGCTTCACTTGCCAATACCTTCCCTGCCAGTAGCTTCAACGGCTTCACTTCCAGTACTTGCCTTGCCAGTAGCTTCAACGGCTTCACTTGCCACTACTTGCCTTGCCAGTAGCTTCAACGGCTTCACTTGCCAGTACTTGCCTTGCCAGTAGCTTCAACGGCTTCACTTGCCAGTACTTGCCTTACCAGTAGCTTCAACGGCTTCACCTGCCAGTACCAAAACTTCCGGAAGCTTCAATGGCTTTGCCTGTCAGTTTTTCAGCTGCCAGTAGCTTCCCGGGACTCACTTGCAAGTACTTGCCTTGCCAGTAGCTTAAACGGTTTCACTTGCCAGTACTTGCCTTACCAGTAGCTTCAACGGCTTCACTTGGCAGTACCATCCCTGCCAGTAGCTTCAACGGCTTCACTTGCCAGTACTTGCCTTACCAGTAGCTTCAACGGCTTCGCCTGCCAGTACCTAAACTTTCGGTTTCCCCTTTCAGTATTTCAGCTGCATGTAGCTTCAATGGCTTCACTTGCCAGGACCTTCCATTCCAGTAGCTTAAACGGCTTCGCCTGTCAGTATTTCAGCTGCCATTAGCTTCCCCGGCCTTTCTTGCAAGTACCTTCTGTGCCAGTAGCTTCAACGGCTTCACTTGCCAGTACCTTCCCTGCCAGTAGTTTCAACGGCTTCACTTGCCAGTACTTGCCTTGCTAGTAGCTTCAACGGCTTCACTTGCCAGTACTTGCCTTAACAGTAGCTTCAACGGCTTCACTTGCCAGTACCTTCCCTTCCAGTAGCTTCAACGGCTTCGCCTGTCAGTACTTGCCTTACCAGTAGCTTCAACGGCTTCACTTGCCAGTACTTCCTTGCCATTAGCTTCAACGGCTTCATTTGCCAGTACTTGCCTTGCCAGTAGCTTCAACAGATTCACTTGCCAGTACTTGCCTTGCCAGTAGCTTCAACGGTTTCACTTGCCAGTACTTGCCTTGCCAGTAGCTTCAACGGCTTCATTTGCCAGTACTTGCCTTGCCAGTAGCTTCAACGGCTTCACCTGCCAGTACCTACACTTCCATTAGCTTCAATGGCTTCACTTGCCAGTACTTGCCTTGCCAGTAGCTTCAACGGCTTCACTTGCCAGTACCTGCCTTGCCAGTAGCTTCAACGGCTTCACTTGCCAGTACCTGCCTTGCCAGTAGCTTCAACGGCTTCATTTGCCAGTACTTGCCTTGGCAGTAGCTTCAACAGCTTCATTTGCCAGTACTTGCCTTGCCAGAAGCTTCAACTTGATTCACTTACCAGTACTTGCCTTGCCAGTAGCTTCAACGGTTTCACTTGCCAGTACTTGCCTTGCCAGTAGCTTCAACGGCTTCATTTGCCAGTACTTGCCTTGCCAGTAGCTTCAACGGCTTCACCTGCCAGTACCTACACCTCCATTAGCTTCAATGGCTTCACTTGCCAGTACTTGCCTTGCCAGTAGCTTCAACGGCTTCACTTGCCAGTACCTGCCTTGCCAGTAGCTTCAACGGCTTCACTTGCCAGTACTTGCCTTGCCAGTAGCTTCAACGGCTTCATTTGCCAGTACTTGCCTTTCCAGAAGCTTCAACTTGATTCACTTGCCAGTACTTGCCTTGCCAGTAGCTTCAACGGCTTCACTTGCCAGTACTTGCCTTGCCAGTAGCTTCAACGGCTTCATTTGCCAGTACTTGCCTTTCCAGAAGCTTCAACTTGATTCACTTGCCAGTACTTGCCTTGCCAGTAGCTTCAACGGCCTCACTTGCCAGTACTTGCCTTGCCTGTAGCTTCAACGCTTCACCTGCCAGTACCTACACTTCCATTAGCTTCAATGGCTTCACTTGCCAGTCCCTTCCCAGCCAGTAGCTTCAACGGTTTCGCCTGTCAGTATTTCAGCTGCTTGTAGCTTCAACGGCTTCGCCTGTCAGTATTTCAGCTGCCAGGAGGTTTCCCGGCCTCACTTACCTGTACTTGCCTTACAAGTAGCTTCAACGGCTTCACTTGGCAGTACCTTCCCTGCAATTAGTTTCCCCGGCCTCCCTTGCCAGTACCTTTTCTTCCAGTAGCTTCAATGGCTTCACTTGCCAGTACCTTCCCTGCCAGTAGCTTCAACGGCTTCACTTGCCAGTACTTGCCTTGCCAGTAGCTTCAACGGCTTCACTTGCCAGTACTTGCCTTACCAGTAGCTTCAACGGCTTCACCTGCCAGTACCAAAACTTCCGGAAGCTTCAATGGCTTCGCCTGTCAGTTTTTCAGCTGCCAGTAGCTTCCCGGGACTCACTTGCCAGTACTTGCCTTGCCAGTAGCTTCAACGGTTTAACTTGCCAGTACTTGCCTTACCTGTAGCTTCAACGGCTTCACTTGGCAGTACCTTCCCTGCCAGTAGCTTCAACGGCTTCACTTACCAGTACTTGCCTTACCAGTAGCTTCAACGGCTTCACTTGCCAGTACTTGCCTTAGCAGTAGCTTCAACGGCTTCGCCTGCCACTATTTCAGCTGCCAGTAGCTTCAACGACTTCACTTGCCAGTACTTGCCTTGCTAGTAGCTTCAATGGCTTCACTTGCCAGTACTTGCCTTGCCAGTAGCTTCAACGGCTTCACTTGCCAGTACTTGCCTTGCCAGTAGCTTCAACGGCTTCACTTGCCATTACTTGCCTTGCCAGTAGCTTCAACGGCTTCATTTGCCAGTACTTGCCTTGCCAGTAGCTTCAACGGCTTCACTTGCCAGTACTTGCCTTGCCAGTAGCTTCAACGGCTTCACTTGCCAGTACCTTCCCTGCCAGTAGCTTCAACGGCTTCACCTGCCAGTACCTACACTTCCATTAGCTTCAATGGCTTCACTTGCCAGTACTTGCCTTGGCAGTAGCTTCAACGGCTTCCCTTGCAGTTGTTGCCTTGCCTGTAGCTTCAACGGCTTCACCTGCCAGTACCTACACTTCCATTAGCTTCAATGGCTTCACTTGCCAGTATCTTCCCAGCCAGTAGCTTCAACGGTTTCGCCTGTCACTATTTCAGCTGCTTGTAGCTTCAACGGCTTCGCCTGTCAGTATTTCAGCTGCCAGGAGGTTTCCCGGCCTCACTTACCAGTACTTGCCTTACCAGTAGCTTCAACGGCTTCACTTGGCAGTACCTTCCCTGCCATTAGCTTCCCCAGCCTAACTTGCCAGTACCTTCTGTGCCAGTAGCTTCAACGGCTTCACTTGCCAGTACCTTCCCTGCCAGTAGCTTCAACGGCTTCACTTGCCAGTACTTGCCTTGCCAGTAGCTTCAATGGCTTCACTTGCAAGTACTTGCCTTACCAGTAACTTCAACGGCTTCACTTGCCAGTACCTTCCCTTCCAGTAGCTTCAATGGCTTCGCCTGTCAGTATTTCAGCTGCGATTAGCTTCCCCGCCCTTACTTTCCAGTACCTTCTGTGCCAGTAGCTTCAATGGCTTCACTTGCCAATACCTTCCCTGCCAGTAGATTCAACGGCTTCACTTGCCAGTACTTGCCTTACCAGTAGCTTCAACGGCTTCACTTGCCAGTCCCTAAACTTTCGGTTTCCCCTGTCAGTATTTCAGCTGCTTGTAGTTTCAACGGCTTCACTTGCCAGGACCTTCCATTCCAGTAGCTTAAACGGCTTCGCCTGTCAGTATTTCAGCTGCCATTAGCTTCCCCGGCCTTTCTTGCAAGTACCTTCTGTGCCAGTAGCTTCAACGGCTTCACTTGCCAATACCTTCCCTGCCAGTAGCTTAAACGGCTTCACTTCCCAGTACTTGCCTTGCCAGTAGCTTCAACGGCTTCGCCTGCCACTATTTCAGCGGCCAGTAGCTTCAACGGCTTCACTTGCCAGTACTTGCCTTGCCAGTAGCTTCAACGGCTTCATTTGCCAGTACTTGCCTTGCCAGTAGCTTCAACGGCTTCATTTGCCAGTACTTGCTTTGCCAGTAGCTTCGACGGCTTCACTTGCCAGTACTTGCCTTGCCGGTAGCTTCAACGGCTTCACTTCCCAGCACCTGCCTTGCCAGTAGCTTCAACGGCTTCACTTGCCAGTACTTGCCTTGCCAGTAGCTTCAACAGCTTCATTTGCCAGTACTTACCTTGCCAGTAGCTTCACCGGCTTCACTTGCCAGTACTTGCCTTGCCAGTAGCTTCAACGGCTTCGACTGTTAGTAGTTCAGCTGCTGGTAGCTTCAATGGCTTCGCCTGCCACTATTTCAGCTGCCAGTAGCTTCAACGGCTTCACTTGCCAGTATTTGCCTTGCCAGTAGCTTCACCGGCCTCACTTGCCAGTACCTTCCCTGCCCGTAGCTTCAACGGTTTCACTTGCCTTGCCAGTAGCTTCAACGGCTCCATTTGCCAGTACTTGCCTTGCCAGTAGCTTCAACGCTTCACCTGCCAGTACCTACACTTCCTTTAGCTTCAATGGCTTCACTTGCCAGTACTTGCCTTGCCAGTAGCTTCAACGGCTTCACTTGCCAGTACCTGCCTTGCCAGTAGCTTCAACGGCTTCACTTGCCAGTACTTGCCTTGCCAGTAGCTTCAACGGCTTCATTTGCCAGTACTTGCCTTGCCAGAAGCTTCAACTTGATTCACTTGCCAGTACTTGCCTTGCCAGTAGCTTCAACGGCTTCAATTGCTAGTACCTGCCTTGCCAGTAGCTTCAACGGCTTCCCTTGCCAGTACTTGCCTTTCCAGTAGCTTCAACGGCCTCACTTGCCAGTACTTGCCTTGTCTGTAGCTTCAACGGCTTCACCTGCCAGTACCTACACTTCCATTAGCTTCAATGGCTTCACTTGCCAGTATCTTCCCAGCCAGTAGCTTCAACGGTTTCGCCTGTCAGTATTTCAGCTGCCAGGAGGTTTCCCGGCCTCACTTACAAGTACCTTCTGTGCCAGTAGCTTCAACGGCTTCACTTGCCAGTACTTGCCTTACCAGTAGCTTCAACGGCTTCACTTGCCAGTACTTGCCTTAGCAGTAGCTTCAACGGCTTCGCCTGCCACTATTTCAGCTGCCAGTAGCTTCAACGACTTCACTTGCCAGTACTTGCCTTGCTAGTAGCTTCAATGGCTTCACTTGCCAGTACTAGCCTTGCCAGTAGCTTCAACGGCTTCACTTGCCAGTACTTGCCTTGCCAGTAGCTTCAACGGCTTCACTTGCCATTACTTGCCTTGCCAGTAGCTTCAACGGCTTCATTTGCCAGTACTTGCCTTGCCAGTAGCTTCAACGGCTTCACTTGCCAGTACTTGCCTTGCCAGTAGCTTCAACGGCTTCACTTGCCAGTACCTTCCCTGCCAGTAGCTTCAACGGCTTCACCTGCCAGTACCTACACTTCCATTAGCTTCAATGGCTTCACTTGCCAGTACTTGCCTTGGCAGTAGCTTCAACGGCTTCCCTTGCCAGTACTTGCCTTGCCTGTAGCTTCAACGGCTTCACCTGCCAGTACCTACACTTCCATTAGCTTCAATGGCTTCACTTGCCAGTATCTTCCCAGCCAGTAGCTTCAACGGTTTCGCCTGTCACTATTTCAGCTGCTTGTAGCTTCAACGGCTTCGCCTGTCAGTATTTCAGCTGCCAGGAGGTTTCCCGGCCTCACTTACCAGTACTTGCCTTACCAGTAGCTTCAACGGCTTCACTTGCCAGTACCTTCCCTGCCATTAGCTTCCCCGGCCTAACTTGCCAGTACCTTCTGTGCCAGTAGCTTCAACGGCTTCACTTGCCAGTACCTTCCCTGCCAGTAGCTTCAACGGCTTCACTTGCCAGTACTTGCCTTGCCAGTAGCTTCAATGGCTTCACTTGCAAGTACTTGCCTTACCAGTAACTTCAACGGCTTCACTTGCCAGTACCTTCCCTTCCAGTAGCTTCAATGGCTTCGCCTGTCAGTATTTCAGCTGCGATTAGCTTCCCCGCCCTTACTTTCCAGTACCTTCTGTGCCAGTAGCTTCAATGGCTTCACTTGCCAATACCTTCCCTGCCAGTAGATTCAACGGCTTCACTTGCCAGTACTTGCCTTGCCAGTAGCTTCAACGGCTTCACTTGCCAGTACTTGCCTTACCAGTAGCTTCAACGGCTTCGCTTGCCAGTCCCTAAACTTTCGGTTTCCCCTGTCAGTATTTCAGCTGCTTGTAGTTTCAACGGCTTCACTTGCCAGGACCTTCCATTCCAGTAGCTTAAACGGCTTCGCCTGTCAGTATTTCAGCTGCCATTAGCTTCCCCGGCCTTTCTTGCAAGTACCTTCTGTGCCAGTAGCTTCAACGGCTTCACTTACCAATACCTTCCCTGCCAGTAGCTTAAACGGCTTCACTTCCCAGTACTTGCCTTGCCAGTAGCTTCAACGGCTTCGCCTGCCACTATTTCAGCGGCCAGTAGCTTCAACGGCTTCACTTGCCAGTACTTGCCTTGCCAGTAGCTTCAACGGCTTCATTTGCCAGTACTTGCCTTGCCAGTAGCTTCAACGGCTTCATTTGCCAGTACTTGCTTTGCCAGTAGCTTCGACGGCTTCACTTGCCAGTACTTGCCTTGCCGGTAGCTTCAACGGCTTCACTTCCCAGCACCTGCCTTGCCAGTAGCTTCAACGGCTTCACTTGCCAGTACTTGCCTTGCCAGTAGCTTCAACAGCTTCATTTGCCAGTACTTACCTTGCCAGTAGCTTCACCGGCTTCACTTGCCAGTACTTGCCTTGCCAGTAGCTTCAACGGCTTCGACTGTTAGTAGTTCAGCTGCTGGTAGCTTCAATGGCTTCGCCTGCCACTATTTCAGCTGCCAGTAGCTTCAACGGCTTCACTTGCCAGTATTTGCCTTGCCAGTAGCTTCACCGGCCTCACTTGCCAGTACCTTCCCTGCCCGTAGCTTCAACGGTTTCACTTGCCTTGCCAGTAGCTTCAACGGCTTCATTTGCCAGTACTTGCCTTGCCAGTAGCTTCAACGCTTCACCTGCCAGTACCTACACTTCCTTTAGCTTCAATGGCTTCACTTGCCAGTACTTGCCTTGCCAGTAGCTTCAACGGCTTCACTTGCCAGTACCTGCCTTGCCAGTAGCTTCAACGGCTTCACTTGCCAGTACTTGCCTTGCCAGTAGCTTCAACGGCTTCATTTGCCAGTACTTGCCTTGCCAGAAGCTTCAACTTGATTCACTTGCCAGTACTTGCCTTGCCAGTAGCTTCAACGGCTTCAATTGCTAGTACCTGCCTTGCCAGTAGCTTCAACGGCTTCCCTTGCCAGTACTTGCCTTTCCAGTAGCTTCAACGGCCTCACTTGCCAGTACTTGCCTTGCCTGTAGCTTCAACGGCTTCACCTGCCAGTACCTACACTTCCATTAGCTTCAATGGCTTCACTTGCCAGTATCTTCCCAGCCAGTAGCTTCAACGGTTTCGCCTGTCAGTATTTCAGCTGCCAGGAGGTTTCCCGGCCTCACTTACAAGTACCTTCTGTGCCAGTAGCTTCAACGGCTTCACTTGCCAGTACCTTCCCTGCCAGTAGCTTCAACGGCTTCACTTCCCAGTACTTGCCTTGCCAGTAGCTTCAACGGCTTCGACTGCCACTATTTCATTTGCCAGTAGCTTAAACGGCTTCACTTGCCAGTACTTGCCTTGCCATTAGCTTCAATGGCTTCATTTGCCAGTACTTGCCTTGCCAGTAGCTTCAACGGCTTCACTTGCCAGTACCTGCCTTGCCAGTAGCTTCAACGGCTTCACTTGCCAGTACTTGCCTTACCAGTAGGTTCAACGGCTTCATTTGCCAGTACTTGTCTTGACAGTAGCTTCAACGGCTTCACTTGCCAGTACTTGCCTTGCCAGTAGCTTCAACGGCTTCCCTTGCCAGTACTTGCCTTGCCAGTAGCTTCAACGGCTTCACTTGCCAGTACCTGCCTTGCCAGTAGCTTCAACGGCTTCACCTGCCAGTACCTACACTTCCATTAGCTTCAATGGCTTCACTTGCCAGTTCCTTCCCAGCCAGTAGCTTCAACGGTTTCGCCTGTCAGTATTTCAGCTGCTTGTTGCTTCAACGGCTTCGCCTGTCAGTATTTCAGCTGCCAGGAGGTTTCCCGGCCTCACTTACCAGTACTTGCCTTACCAGTAGCTTCAACGGCTTCACTTGCCAGTACCTTCCCTTCCAGTAGCTTCAACGGCTTCGCCTGTCAGTATTTCAGCTGCGATTAGCTTCCCCGGCCTTACTTGCCAGTACCTTCTGTGCCAGTAGCTTCAATGGCTTCACTTGCCAATACCTTCCCTGCCAGGAGCTTCAACAGCTTCACTTGCCAGTACTTGCCTTGCCAGTAGCTTCAACGGCTTCACTTGCCAGTACTTGCCTTACCAGTAGCTTCAACGGCTTCGCTTGCCAGTCCCTAAACTTTCGGTTTCCCCTGTCAGTATTTCAGCTGCTTGTAGTTTCAACGGCTTCACTTGCCAGGACCTTCCATTCCAGTAGCTTAAACGGCTTCGCCTGTCAGTATTTCAGCTGCCATTAGCTTCCCCGGCCTTTCTTGCAAGTACCTTCTGTGCCAGTAGCTTCAACGGCTTCACTTGCCAGTACTTGCCTTGCCAGTAGCTTCAACGGCTTCATTTGCCAGTACTTGCCTTGCCAGTAGCTTCAACGGCTTCATTTGCCAGTACTTGCTTTGCCAGTAGCTTCGACGGCTTCACTTGCCAGTACTTGCCTTGCCGGTAGCTTCAACGGCTTCACTTCCCAGCACCTGCCTTGCCAGTAGCTTCAACGGCTTCACTTGCCAGTACTTGCCTTGCCAGTAGCTTCAACAGCTTCATTTGCCAGTACTTACCTTGCCAGTAGCTTCACCGGCTTCACTTGCCAGTACTTGCCTTGCCAGTAGCTTCAACGGCTTCGACTGTTAGTAGTTCAGCTGCTGGTAGCTTCAATGGCTTCGCCTGCCACTATTTCAGCTGCCAGTAGCTTCAACGGCTTCACTTGCCAGTATTTGCCTTGCCAGTAGCTTCACCGGCCTCACTTGCCAGTACCTTCCCTGCCCGTAGCTTCAACGGTTTCACTTGCCTTGCCAGTAGCTTCAACGGCTCCATTTGCCAGTACTTGCCTTGCCAGTAGCTTCAACGCTTCACCTGCCAGTACCTACACTTCCTTTAGCTTCAATGGCTTCACTTGCCAGTACTTGCCTTGCCAGTAGCTTCAACGGCTTCACTTGCCAGTACCTGCCTTGCCAGTAGCTTCAACGGCTTCACTTGCCAGTACTTGCCTTGCCAGTAGCTTCAACGGCTTCATTTGCCAGTACTTGCCTTGCCAGAAGCTTCAACTTGATTCACTTGCCAGTACTTGCCTTGCCAGTAGCTTCAACGGCTTCAATTGCTAGTACCTGCCTTGCCAGTAGCTTCAACGGCTTCCCTTGCCAGTACTTGCCTTTCCAGTAGCTTCAACGGCCTCACTTGCCAGTACTTGCCTTGCCTGTAGCTTCAACGGCTTCACCTGCCAGTACCTACACTTCCATTAGCTTCAATGGCTTCACTTGCCAGTATCTTCCCAGCCAGTAGCTTCAACGGTTTCGCCTGTCAGTATTTCAGCTGCCAGGAGGTTTCCCGGCCTCACTTACAAGTACCTTCTGTGCCAGTAGCTTCAACGGCTTCACTTGCCAGTACTTGCCTTACCAGTAGCTTCAACGGCTTCACTTGCCAGTACTTGCCTTAGCAGTAGCTTCAACGGCTTCGCCTGCCACTATTTCAGCTGCCAGTAGCTTCAACGACTTCACTTGCCAGTACTTGCCTTGCTAGTAGCTTCAATGGCTTCACTTGCCAGTACTTGCCTTGCCAGTAGCTTCAACGGCTTCACTTGCCATTACTTGCCTTGCCAGTAGCTTCAACGGCTTCATTTGCCAGTACTTGCCTTGCCAGTAGCTTCAACGGCTTCACTTGCCAGTACTTGCCTTGCCAGTAGCTTCAACGGCTTCACTTGCCAGTACCTTCCCTGCCAGTAGCTTCAACGGCTTCACCTGCCAGTACCTACACTTCCATTAGCTTCAATGGCTTCACTTGCCAGTACTTGCCTTGGCAGTAGCTTCAACGGCTTCCCTTGCCAGTACTTGCCTTGCCTGTAGCTTCAACGGCTTCACCTGCCAGTACCTACACTTCCATTAGCTTCAATGGCTTCACTTGCCAGTATCTTCCCAGCCAGTAGCTTCAACGGTTTCGCCTGTCACTATTTCAGCTGCTTGTAGCTTCAACGGCTTCGCCTGTCAGTATTTCAGCTGCCAGGAGGTTTCCCGGCCTCACTTACCAGTACTTGCCTTACCAGTAGCTTCAACGGCTTCACTTGCCAGTACCTTCCCTGCCATTAGCTTCCCCGGCCTAACTTGCCAGTACCTTCTGTGCCAGTAGCTTCAACGGCTTCACTTGCCAGTACCTTCCCTGCCAGTAGCTTCAACGGCTTCACTTGCCAGTACTTGCCTTGCCAGTAGCTTCAATGGCTTCACTTGCAAGTACTTGCCTTACCAGTAACTTCAACGGCTTCACTTGCCAGTACCTTCCCTTCCAGTAGCTTCAATGGCTTCGCCTGTCAGTATTTCAGCTGCGATTAGCTTCCCCGCCCTTACTTTCCAGTACCTTCTGTGCCAGTAGCTTCAATGGCTTCACTTGCCAATACCTTCCCTGCCAGTAGATTCAACGGCTTCACTTGCCAGTACTTGCCTTGCCAGTAGCTTCAACGGCTTCACTTGCCAGTACTTGCCTTACCAGTAGCTTCAACGGCTTCGCTTGCCAGTCCCTAAACTTTCGGTTTCCCCTGTCAGTATTTCAGCTGCTTGTAGTTTCAACGGCTTCACTTGCCAGGACCTTCCATTCCAGTAGCTTAAACGGCTTCGCCTGTCAGTATTTCAGCTGCCATTAGCTTCCCCGGCCTTTCTTGCAAGTACCTTCTGTGCCAGTAGCTTCAACGGCTTCACTTGCCAATACCTTCCCTGCCAGTAGCTTAAACGGCTTCACTTCCCAGTACTTGCCTTGCCAGTAGCTTCAACGGCTTCGCCTGCCACTATTTCAGCGGCCAGTAGCTTCAACGGCTTCACTTGCCAGTACTTGCCTTGCCAGTAGCTTCAACGGCTTCATTTGCCAGTACTTGCCTTGCCAGTAGCTTCAACGGCTTCATTTGCCAGTACTTGCTTTGCCAGTAGCTTCGACGGCTTCACTTGCCAGTACTTGCCTTGCCGGTAGCTTCAACGGCTTCACTTCCCAGCACCTGCCTTGCCAGTAGCTTCAACGGCTTCACTTGCCAGTACTTGCCTTGCCAGTAGCTTCAACAGCTTCATTTGCCAGTACTTACCTTGCCAGTAGCTTCACCGGCTTCACTTGCCAGTACTTGCCTTGCCAGTAGCTTCAACGGCTTCGACTGTTAGTAGTTCAGCTGCTGGTAGCTTCAATGGCTTCGCCTGCCACTATTTCAGCTGCCAGTAGCTTCAACGGCTTCACTTGCCAGTATTTGCCTTGCCAGTAGCTTCACCGGCCTCACTTGCCAGTACCTTCCCTGCCCGTAGCTTCAACGGTTTCACTTGCCTTGCCAGTAGCTTCAACGGCTTCATTTGCCAGTACTTGCCTTGCCAGTAGCTTCAACGCTTCACCTGCCAGTACCTACACTTCCTTTAGCTTCAATGGCTTCACTTGCCAGTACTTGCCTTGCCAGTAGCTTCAACGGCTTCACTTGCCAGTACCTGCCTTGCCAGTAGCTTCAACGGCTTCACTTGCCAGTACTTGCCTTGCCAGTAGCTTCAACGGCTTCATTTGCCAGTACTTGCCTTGCCAGAAGCTTCAACTTGATTCACTTGCCAGTACTTGCCTTGCCAGTAGCTTCAACGGCTTCAATTGCTAGTACCTGCCTTGCCAGTAGCTTCAACGGCTTCCCTTGCCAGTACTTGCCTTTCCAGTAGCTTCAACGGCCTCACTTGCCAGTACTTGCCTTGCCTGTAGCTTCAACGGCTTCACCTGCCAGTACCTACACTTCCATTAGCTTCAATGGCTTCACTTGCCAGTATCTTCCCAGCCAGTAGCTTCAACGGTTTCGCCTGTCAGTATTTCAGCTGCCAGGAGGTTTCCCGGCCTCACTTACAAGTACCTTCTGTGCCAGTAGCTTCAACGGCTTCACTTGCCAGTACCTTCCCTGCCAGTAGCTTCAACGGCTTCACTTCCCAGTACTTGCCTTGCCAGTAGCTTCAACGGCTTCGACTGCCACTATTTCATTTGCCAGTAGCTTAAACGGCTTCACTTGCCAGTACTTGCCTTGCCATTAGCTTCAATGGCTTCATTTGCCAGTACTTGCCTTGCCAGTAGCTTCAACGGCTTCACTTGCCAGTACCTGCCTTGCCAGTAGCTTCAACGGCTTCACTTGCCAGTACTTGCCTTACCAGTAGGTTCAACGGCTTCATTTGCCAGTACTTGTCTTGACAGTAGCTTCAACGGCTTCACTTGCCAGTACTTGCCTTGCCAGTAGCTTCAACGGCTTCCCTTGCCAGTACTTGCCTTGCCAGTAGCTTCAACGGCTTCACTTGCCAGTACCTGCCTTGCCAGTAGCTTCAACGGCTTCACCTGCCAGTACCTACACTTCCATTAGCTTCAATGGCTTCACTTGCCAGTTCCTTCCCAGCCAGTAGCTTCAACGGTTTCGCCTGTCAGTATTTCAGCTGCTTGTTGCTTCAACGGCTTCGCCTGTCAGTATTTCAGCTGCCAGGAGGTTTCCCGGCCTCACTTACCAGTACTTGCCTTACCAGTAGCTTCAACGGCTTCACTTGCCAGTACCTTCCCTTCCAGTAGCTTCAACGGCTTCGCCTGTCAGTATTTCAGCTGCGATTAGCTTCCCCGGCCTTACTTGCCAGTACCTTCTGTGCCAGTAGCTTCAATGGCTTCACTTGCCAATACCTTCCCTGCCAGGAGCTTCAACGGCTTCACTTGCCAGTACTTGCCTTGCCAGTAGCTTCAACGGCTTCACTTGCCAGTACCTTCCCTGCCAGTAGCTTCAACGGCTTCACCTGCCAGTACCTACACTTCCATTAGCTTCAATGGCTTCACTTGCCAGTACTTGCCTTGGCAGTAGCTTCAACGGCTTCCCTTGCCAGTACTTGCCTTGCCTGTAGCTTCAACGGCTTCACCTGCCAGTACCTACACTTCCATTAGCTTCAATGGCTTCACTTGCCAGTATCTTCCCAGCCAGTAGCTTCAACGGTTTCGCCTGTCACTATTTCAGCTGCTTGTAGCTTCAACGGCTTCGCCTGTCAGTATTTCAGCTGCCAGGAGGTTTCCCGGCCTCACTTACCAGTACTTGCCTTACCAGTAGCTTCAACGGCTTCACTTGGCAGTACCTTCCCTGCCATTAGCTTCCCCGGCCTAACTTGCCAGTACCTTCTGTGCCAGTAGCTTCAACGGCTTCACTTGCCAGTACCTTCCCTGCCAGTAGCTTCAACGGCTTCACTTGCCAGTACTTGCCTTGCCAGTAGCTTCAATGGCTTCACTTGCAAGTACTTGCCTTACCAGTAACTTCAACGGCTTCACTTGCCAGTACCTTCCCTTCCAGTAGCTTCAATGGCTTCGCCTGTCAGTATTTCAGCTGCGATTAGCTTCCCCGCCCTTACTTTCCAGTACCTTCTGTGCCAGTAGCTTCAATGGCTTCACTTGCCAATACCTTCCCTGCCAGTAGATTCAACGGCTTCACTTGCCAGTACTTGCCTTGCCAGTAGCTTCAACGGCTTCACTTGCCAGTACTTGCCTTACCAGTAGCTTCAACGGCTTCGCTTGCCAGTCCCTAAACTTTCGGTTTCCCCTGTCAGTATTTCAGCTGCTTGTAGTTTCAACGGCTTCACTTGCCAGGACCTTCCATTCCAGTAGCTTAAACGGCTTCGCCTGTCAGTATTTCAGCTGCCATTAGCTTCCCCGGCCTTTCTTGCAAGTACCTTCTGTGCCAGTAGCTTCAACGGCTTCACTTGCCAATACCTTCCCTGCCAGTAGCTTAAACGGCTTCACTTCCCAGTACTTGCCTTGCCAGTAGCTTCAACGGCTTCGCCTGCCACTATTTCAGCGGCCAGTAGCTTCAACGGCTTCACTTGCCAGTACTTGCCTTGCCAGTAGCTTCAACGGCTTCATTTGCCAGTACTTGCCTTGCCAGTAGCTTCAACGGCTTCATTTGCCAGTACTTGCTTTGCCAGTAGCTTCGACGGCTTCACTTGCCAGTACTTGCCTTGCCGGTAGCTTCAACGGCTTCACTTCCCAGCACCTGCCTTGCCAGTAGCTTCAACGGCTTCACTTGCCAGTACTTGCCTTGCCAGTAGCTTCAACAGCTTCATTTGCCAGTACTTACCTTGCCAGTAGCTTCACCGGCTTCACTTGCCAGTACTTGCCTTGCCAGTAGCTTCAACGGCTTCGACTGTTAGTAGTTCAGCTGCTGGTAGCTTCAATGGCTTCGCCTGCCACTATTTCAGCTGCCAGTAGCTTCAACGGCTTCACTTGCCAGTATTTGCCTTGCCAGTAGCTTCACCGGCCTCACTTGCCAGTACCTTCCCTGCCCGTAGCTTCAACGGTTTCACTTGCCTTGCCAGTAGCTTCAACGGCTTCATTTGCCAGTACTTGCCTTGCCAGTAGCTTCAACGCTTCACCTGCCAGTACCTACACTTCCTTTAGCTTCAATGGCTTCACTTGCCAGTACTTGCCTTGCCAGTAGCTTCAACGGCTTCACTTGCCAGTACCTGCCTTGCCAGTAGCTTCAACGGCTTCACTTGCCAGTACTTGCCTTGCCAGTAGCTTCAACGGCTTCATTTGCCAGTACTTGCCTTGCCAGAAGCTTCAACTTGATTCACTTGCCAGTACTTGCCTTGCCAGTAGCTTCAACGGCTTCAATTGCTAGTACCTGCCTTGCCAGTAGCTTCAACGGCTTCCCTTGCCAGTACTTGCCTTTCCAGTAGCTTCAACGGCCTCACTTGCCAGTACTTGCCTTGCCTGTAGCTTCAACGGCTTCACCTGCCAGTACCTACACTTCCATTAGCTTCAATGGCTTCACTTGCCAGTATCTTCCCAGCCAGTAGCTTCAACGGTTTCGCCTGTCAGTATTTCAGCTGCCAGGAGGTTTCCCGGCCTCACTTACAAGTACCTTCTGTGCCAGTAGCTTCAACGGCTTCACTTGCCAGTACCTTCCCTGCCAGTAGCTTCAACGGCTTCACTTCCCAGTACTTGCCTTGCCAGTAGCTTCAACGGCTTCACTTCCCAGTACTTGCCTTGCCAGTAGCTTCAACGGCTTCGCCTGCCACTATTTCAGCGGCCAGTAGCTTCAACGGCTTCACTTGCCAGTACTTGCCTTGCCAGTAGCTTCAACGGCTTCATTTGCCAGTACTTGCCTTGCCAGTAGCTTCAACGGCTTCATTTGCCAGTACTTGCTTTGCCAGTAGCTTCGACGGCTTCACTTGCCAGTACTTGCCTTGCCGGTAGCTTCAACGGCTTCACTTCCCAGCACCTGCCTTGCCAGTAGCTTCAACGGCTTCACTTGCCAGTACTTGCCTTGCCAGTAGCTTCAACAGCTTCATTTGCCAGTACTTACCTTGCCAGTAGCTTCACCGGCTTCACTTGCCAGTACTTGCCTTGCCAGTAGCTTCAACGGCTTCGACTGTTAGTAGTTCAGCTGCTGGTAGCTTCAATGGCTTCGCCTGCCACTATTTCAGCTGCCAGTAGCTTCAACGGCTTCACTTGCCAGTATTTGCCTTGCCAGTAGCTTCACCGGCCTCACTTGCCAGTACCTTCCCTGCCCGTAGCTTCAACGGCTTCACTTGCCAGTACTTGCTTTGCCAGTAGCTTCAACAGCTTCACTTTCCAGTACTTGCCTTGCCAGTAGCTTCAACTGCTTCACTTGCCAGTACCTGCCTTGCCAGTAGCTACAACGGCTTCACTTGCCAGTACTTGCCTTGCCAGTAGCTTCAACGGCCTCACATGCCAGTACTTGCCTTGCCAGTTGCTTCAACGGCTTCACCAGCCAGTACCTACACTTCCGGTTTCGCCTGTCAGTATTTCAGCTGCTTGTAGCTTCAACGGCTTCGCCTGTCAGTATTTCAGTTGCCAGGAGGTTTCCCGGCCTCACTTACCAGTACATTCCTTACAAGTAGCTTCAACGGCTTCACTTGGCAGTACCTTCCCTGCCAGTAGCTTCAACGGCTTCACTTGCCAGTGCTTGCCTTGCCAGTAGCTTCAACGGCTTGACTTGCCAGTACTTGCCTTGTCAGTAGCTTCAACGGCTTCACTTGCCAGTACTTGCCTTGCCAGTAGCTTCAACGGCTTCATTTGCCAGTACTTGCCTGGCCAGTAGCTTCAACAGCTTCACTTGCCAGTACCTTCCCCACCAGTAGTTTCCCCAGCTTCACTTGGCAGTACCTTCCCTGCCAGTAGCTTCAACGGCTTCACTTGCCAGTACTTGCCTTACCAGTAGCTTCAACAACTTCACTTGCCAGTATCTTCCCTACCAGTAGCTTCAACGGCTTCACTTGCCAGTACTTTCCTTACCAGTAGCTTCAACGGCTTCGCCTGCCAGTATTTCAGCTGCCAGTTGCTTCCCCGACCTCACTTGCCAGTACTTGCCTTGCCAGTAGCTTCAACGGCTTCACCTGCCAGTACCTACACTTCCAGTATCTTCAATGGCTTCGCCTGTCAGTATTTCAGCTGCCAGTAGCTTCCCGGGCCTCACTTGCCAGTACTTGCCTTGCCAGTAGCTTCAACGGCTTCACCTGCCAGTACCTACACTTCCGGTAGCTTCAATGGCTTCACTTGCCAGTACCTTCCCAGCCAGTAGCTTCAACAGTTTCGCCTGCCAGTATTTCAGCTGCCAGTAGCTTCAACGGCTTCGCCTGTCAGTATTTCAGCTGCCAGGAGCTTTTCCATCCTCACTTACCCGTATTGGCCTTTCCAGTAGCTTCAACGGCTTCACTTGCCAGTACCTTCCCTTGCAGTAGTTTCTCTAGCTTCACTTGCCAGTACCTTCCTCGCCAGTAGTTTCCCCAGCTTCACTTGGCAATACCTTCCCTGCCAGTAGCTTCCCCAGCCGCACTTACCAGTTCTTGCCTTGCTAGTAACTTCCCCGGCCTCACTTGCCAGTACCTTCCCTGCCAGTAGCTTCAACAGCTTCGCCTGTCAGTATTTCCACTGCCATTAGCTTCCCTGGCCTCACTAGCCAGTACCTTCTGTGCCAGTAGCTTCAACGGCTTCACTTGCCAGTACCTTCTGTTCCAGTAGCTTCAACGGCTTCACTTGCCAGTACCTTCTGTGCTAGTAGCTTCAACGGCTTCACTTGCCAGTACCTTCCCTGACAGTAGCTTCAACGGCTTCACTTGCCAGTACTTGCCTTGCCAGTAGCTTCAATGGCTTCACTTGCCATTATTTGCCTTGCCAGTAGCTTCAATGGACTCACTTGCCAGTACCTTCCCTGCCAGTAGCTTCAACGGCTTCACTTGCCAGGACCTTCCCTACCAGTAGCTTCAACGGCTTCGCCTGTCAGTAGTTCAGCTGCTGGTAGCTTCAATGGCTTCGCCTGCCACTATTTCAGCTGCCAGTAGCTTCAACGGCTTCACTTGCCAGTACTTGCCTTGCCAGTAGCTTCAACGGCTTCACTTGCCAGTATTTGCCTTGCCAGTAGCTTCACCGGCCTCACTTGCCAATACCTTCCCTGCCAGTAGCTTCAACGGCTTCACTTGCCAGTACTTGCCTTTCCAGTAGCCTCAACGGCTTCACCTGCCAGTACCTACACTTCCGGTAGCTTCAATGGCTTCACTTGCCAGTACCTTCCCTGCCAGTAGCTTCAACGGCTTCACTTGCCAATACCTTCCCTGCCAGTAGCTTCAACGGCTTCACTTGCCAGTATTTGCCTTGCCAGTAGCTTCACCGGCCTCACTTGCCAATACCTTCCCTGCCAGTAGCTTCACCAGCTTCACTAGTCAGTACTTGCCTTGCCAGTAGCTTCCCGGGCCTCACTTGCCAGTACTTGCCTTGCCAGTAGCTTCAACGGCTTCACTTGCCAGTACCTTCCCTTCCAGTAGTTTCCCCAGCTTCACTTGCCAGTACCTTCCCTGCCAGTAGTTTCCCCAGCTTCACTTGCCAGTACCTTCCCCGCCAGTAGCTTCACCGGCTTCACTTACCAGTACCTTCCCTGCCAGTAGCTTCTCCAGCCGCACTTACCAGTACTTGCCTTGCTAGTAACTTCCCCGGCCTCACTTGCCAGTACCTTCCCTGCCAGTAGCTTCAACAGCTTCACCTGTCAGTATTTCAGCTGCCAGTAGTTTCCCCCGCTTCACTTGCCAGTACCTTCCCCGCCAGTAGTTTCCCCAGCTTCACTTGGCAGTACCCTCCCTGACAGTAGCTTTAACAGCCTCACTTGCCAGTACCTTCGCTGCCAGTAGCTTCAACAGCTTCACTTGGCAGTATTTCAGCTGCCAGTAGCTTCAACAGCTTCACTTGGCAGTATTTCAGCTGCCTGTAGCTTCAACAGCTTCACTTGCCAGTACTTGCCTTGCCAGTAGCTTCAACGGCCTCACTTGCCAGTACTTGCCTTGCCAGTAGCTTCAACGGCTTCACTTGCCAGTACTTGCCTTAGCAGTAGCTTCAATGGTTTCACTTGCCAGTATCTTCCCTACCAGTAGCTTCAACGGCTTCACTTGCCAGTACTTGCCTTGCCAGTAGCTTCAATGGCTTCACTTGCCAGTACCTTCCCTGCCAGTAGCTTCAACGGCTTCACTTGCCAGTACCTTCCCTTCCAGTAGCTTCAACGGCTTCGCCTGTCAGTACTTGCCTTGCCAGTAGCTTCAATTGCTTCACTTGCCAGTACTTGCCTTACCAGTAGCTTCAACGGCTTCACTTGCCAGTATCTTCCCTACCAGTAGCTTCAACGGCTTCACTTGCCAGTACTTGCCTTACCAGTAGCTTCAACGGCTTCGCCTGCCAGTATTTCAGCTGCCAGTAGCTTTCCCGACCTCACATGCCAGTACTTGCCTTGGCAGTAGCTTCAACGGCTTCACCTGCCTGTACCTACACTTCCGGTAGCTTCAATGGCTTCACTTGCCACTACCTTCCCAGCCAGTAGCTTCAACAGTATCGCCTGTCAGTATTTTAGCTGCAAGTAGCTTCAACGGCTTCGCCTGTCAGTATTTCAGCTGCTTGTAGCTTCAATGGCTTTGCCTGTCAGTATTTTAGCTGCTAGTAGCTTCAACGGCTTCGCCTGTCAGTATTTCAGCTGCCAGGAGCTTTCCCGGCCTCACATGCCAGTACTTGCCTTACCAGTAGCTTCAACGGCTTCACTTGGCAGTACCTTCCCTGCCAGTAGCTTCAACGGCTTCACTTGCCAGTACTTGCCTTGGCAGTAGCTTCAACGGCTTCACTTGCCAGTACTTGCTTTGCCAGTAGCTTCAACAGCTTCACTTGCCAGTACTTGCCTTGCCAGTAGCTTCAACGGCTTCACTTGCCAGTACTTGCCTTGCCAGTAGCTTCAAACCGATAGCTTGCCTGGCATTTGCCCATTCCAAATCATGTCTATTATGCCTATTACATATTATGATCAATAAGGAAATTTACTGCCTAACAAATCAAACATTTTAACTCCTAGATCATACACAAGACGTGAAGTCCTTCGACAAAAGCATTAACCTTACAGGCTTGCCTAAGTTGGGAAGTTTCCTTAGCAAATTTCCTGGCAATTTTTCCCGTTAAATCTGTTAACAAGCTTAACTCTGCTAGATAGCAGATACTTGATTTTATCCATATCAAGATGATTGGCTACCAGTTCTAAACTTTCCTTTGCAAATCTCCTACATGGAAGCTCCACTTGGGCCTGAAGAAACACAGACCTTCAGACTCTGAACACCCAGAAGCACAGAGACCAGGTCTGAGGGAATCCCCACTGGGGGTGGAAGAGGAAGAAGGAGGAGTTTTCTGGGCACTGAGGTCATGTTCCCCAAAGTAACACAAGGCAAGCGCCCGTACTTGGGGATACCATTCGTGTACTGCCCATCCTGCTACCCAGTGGATTCACTGGCTGAGATGGTCTAAGATGTAATGTTGGAGAGCTCTAGGATTCTGGTCCTAAGAGATTTCATCACCTATGCCTTAACCGGACCAGATTGGACAACCATTGAGTTGTTCCAGTTTGTCACTGGCCCAACACAGAGGGATGGGCATACCCTTGACTTGGCCTTTGCCTGTGGATCTGAAGGGGTGTCAGGATAGTGTGTGTGTGTGTGTGTGTGTGTGTGTGTGTGTGTGTGTGTGTGTGTGTGTAAATTACCCCTTCATTTTGGTCAGACCACTTCCTGGTGAAATTTGATCTTACCGTGCCAGTCCCTCCCTGCAGGGCTGGGGGACTCATTAAGATGGTCCACCCCTGGAAACTTATGGAATCCAAGCAATTCCTGATTGCTCTGGGGATCTTTTCAGTAACTAGAGTTGGTGATTCTATTGAGTCCCTTGTCACACTATGGGATGGTGAAATGCTACAGGCCATTGACACAATCGCTCCTGAGTGCCCTTTTCTGCATTGTGAAATTCAGAGGGCTCTCTGGTGTTTTGATACCATTGAGGGCTGCTGGGACAGACTCTTGCTTTTCATGGGTTAATTTCATCCCACCTCCTCTCCTGGCAGAGAAAACCTCTTATTTCATAGAATCATAGAATTGAGGAGTTGGAAGGGACCTCAAGGATCATCTAGTCCAACCTTCTGCAATGTGCAGGAAAACCAATTAAACCATCCATGAGAGGTGGCTGTCCAGCCTCTTCTTAAAAACCTCTAAATATGGAGAACCCACAACCTCCGTAGGTAGACTGCTCCACTGTTGTACAGTTCTTACCATCAGGAAGTTTCCCCTTATATTTAGTCGGAATCTAGGTAGCTGTAACTTATACCCCTTATTTTGGGTCCTAGTTTCTGTGGCCGTGGAAAATACTTCTTGTTGACCACCTTCCCTGTGGCATTTTTTTATGTACCTGAACACTGCTAACATGACCCCTCTCAGTCTTCTTGTCTCCAGACTGAACATCCCAAGTTCCTTCTTCAGCCTATCCTCCTAGGGCCTGTCCTCAAGTTCCTGTATCATCTGTGTTGCCCTCCTCTGAACCTGTTCTTAACCTGTCAATGTCCTCTTGGAAATGTGGAGCTTAGGTCCCTGCTCTGAGAAGCTTACAAATCCAAATGTATTCAGTGTGCGTGTTTGTGTCAGGAGGAGGTACTTAAGCTTCCACCCCCCATGACAAATCTGTGAACAGCAACCCACTGTATCTGGCTCCATCTAGATAGTGGGCAGGTGTTCATGAGCGTTGTCAGCCACTGTGGCTTATTTAAACTACGGTGGCCAGCAATGACTGTGCGAACCCAATTTTAGTCAAATTGTGCCCCCCATATACTTCTAAAATGGTAGCTAAAGAAGCCGTTACAAGGGAGATTGGCTCCAATTTGTCTGCCCCCTGCTGTAATTAGAGCACTGATGAAGGCCGTAATAAATGAAATCCCTTCTTAATATCAGCTCTGTAATGGGTTAACTGGGATAGGGGCACATGGGGGTTGGAATTAGAACAAGGTTGTTTTAATTAATTTTTATGGTTTCATAGGGAGATAAGGATGCCAAAGGGAGGATGACATTTGGCCGGGGGAGAAGAGACCACCGCCAGCCCAGCCATATCTGTCAAATGGCCTTGAGCGATTAGGCACCCCGGCCGAAAGGTGTGAGGACGGCTGGAAGAACAAAGCAGGAGGGAGGGGGGAAGGAGTGAAGAAAAGAAAGTATAAAATAGTCTCTGCCTGGGGCAACAGGGTGGTTGTCGGCTGGGGAGGAGAGCGTGTGATAGAACAAGGTGCTCTATGTTGGCAAAAGGTATATTAGAGTAAGTTTTATTGTTGCCTGTTACTGGGTTCTTATGTTATGCATGCTTTTATGATATTTTATTAAGTCCGTCCCATGGGATCCGTGCTAAACCCAGTAAAGTACCGGCTGGAGCGCTGGGGCTTCTCTCCTTTACAAGCTCCATCTGACAACCTTTGGCTAAAATGAAGCTCATGGGAAGGAATTTAGTCCTTGGAAACAGCAAGGAACGGCGTTTCCTTCCCACAGTTCCTCAATCAGTCAGATCCTAGACAGGAAGTTGAGTCAGACCTTTGGTCCATCTAACCCAGCATTGTCGACACTGACTGGCAGCAGCTCTCCAGGGTTTCAGGCGGGATTCTTTCCTGGAGAAGCCGGGACTCAGACCTGGGACTTTCTGCTTGCAAAGCAGGTGCGTTGTGACACGGAGCGTCACCCCTTCTTCCTCTTAACGCATTCTGATTTTGCTTCCAGCCATTGCTCCCAGTTACATCTTAGGAAGGATCACATCCACATTATACGGTGAACATCAGTTCACGCAAGTCCCCCGTCACGGCTGGCCACTGAGCCCAACCAGAGCTGGGTTCTGTGCCTTCACCTCGACCTTTTCAAGGAGCTGTAGTCTACCCTTGGCCTTAACATCCGTAAAATCCTCCCCTTTTTATATCGGGGAGGGTCTGCAACTGAGCGCTAGAGAACCTACCTCCCAACTTCTGGTTTCTTACTTAACCAGATAGAAAATGCCTTCGAAGAAGTTCTCGGGACTCGACAGCAAGTCCCAGCAGCGTTGCACCCCCAGAATGTTGTATTCCTTGATGTAGCCGGCGCAAGTAACCAGGTTTTTCAGAGCTTGCAGGGCGGTGCTGAATCCAACAGAGGGAAAAGTATCAAAAGGAGCCATTTGGCCTGAGGGGCCTGTGGTGTTACACCCCACAAGTCAGTTCCCAAATGTATGTCTGCAGTTTGTAAGTCTGTGGGTTTTAGAATGTTGGCCTGAGTGGGCGGAGTTAGAATGTCTTGAGAGGGGGAGGAGTGATATATAAGGGAATGATGGAGGGGATTGTGGGAGACTTTTTAGGTACTCTTAGAGTCTTTAGTGCTCTCTGTGTTTAGAGTACTTAAGTTCTAGGAAATTTGTGGTTCAGGATAGAGAGTGCTGTCTTTGGAGTGTGGTGTGCACATAGTTGATGTATATTAATCAATACAGATAATAAAGAAAGCTCAAGGGTGATTGTGTGAGAGAAAGGAAAGCGTGTATGTGAATGGGTGAAAGGATTGGATGAAAGGTTTCAAAAAGGTTTTTAAATGTTTTATTTGAAACAAAGCTTGTGAACTTTTAAAAATAAATTTCAATTATTTTGTTTTTAACTACCACAAAAATCCCACGTGCCTGTTTGGCATTTATCATCTGAAGTTTACACATTTAGCACCCACTCTGACAATAATTCATCTCAGCACATATAACTCACAGTGTTTTATTTTATATATTGAAATCCTTCTCCATTTAACCCCTTTCTCCACATAGTTTGGAGGAAGGTGGTTTTTATCCCTTGCCTCAGGCGTATCAAGCGGTGGTGCTTGGCTTGAGCAGGGAGTAGCCGCGGCCAAGCTTGGTGTTCAGAGCCTGTGTTATGGCAGGGCCGAACACCATCTCGCCTCTCTCACGGGTGTCAAGCAGAAAGAGATACATTTCTCTCTAACAGCTTCATCACACCAGGGTTCTACTTTGCAGTCACTGTGAATTGCGTGCAAAGGACTCCAAAGTTTTCCAATTTATAATCTGCTTTGACTGTGAAGTAGGGATGTGCTCCGCTTCTAATCAGACTGGCGAATTAGAAGCGGAGCGGGGGGCTTCACCTGCCCTTAAGGCGGAGGCAAAGAGGATTGGGGGGCTGGTGGAGCATGGCGAAGAGGATCGAGGTGAAGGCAGATCCTTCGCCTCGATCCGGAGCTCCGCCGGAAAGGTAAGTGGGGTTTACCGGGCCCTGCCGCTGTTGCTGTCGCCCATGCGGCGACAGCGGCAGGGCCCGGTAAACCACCCCCGCCCTCCTCTCCCTTACCTGCCTCCGCCCGCGGTCCGTGGGCGTCTTCAATTGAGCCTGCGGTTCAACCAGGAAGTCTGGGCTGGCCCAGACTTCCTGGTTGAACCACGGGCTCAATTGAAGATGCCCACGGACCGCGCATGGAGGCAGGTAAGGACCCCCTCTCCCTTGGTCCCTTACCGGGCTCTGCCACCATCGCCGCATGGGCGTCGACGGCAGCAGGGCCCGGTAAACACCCCCCCCCACCTTCCTCTCCCTTACCTGCCTCTGTCCACGGTCCGTGGGCATCTTCAATTGAGCCCGCGGTTCAACCAGGAAGTCTGGGCCAGCCCAGACTTCCTGGTTGAACCGCAGGCTCAATTGAAGACGCCCACGGACTGCGGATGGAGGCAGGTAAGGCCCCCCTCCCCTTGGTCCCTTACCGGGCTCTGCCGCCATTACCGCATGGGCGGCGATGGCGGCAGGGCCCGGTAAACCTCCCGCCTTCCTCTCTCGGCCTTACCTGGCGCCACTCCCCTCCACTGCGGAGCTCCGATTCGGAGCCGGAGCGGAGTATGGGCGGAGCGGCGTGGAGCGGGCCGATCCGAAATTTTTGGATCGGTCCGTGGGGCGGAGCGGGGGGTCCGTGCACACCCATACATTGAAGTACTCAAGTACTGGCAAGGGAAGCCATTTAAGCTACTGGCAGGGAAGGTACTGGCAAGTGAGGCCGGGGAAGTTACTGGAAGGGAAGGTACTGGCAAGTGAAGCCGGTGAAGCTACTGGCAAGGCAAGTACTGGCAAGTGAAGCCGTTGAATCTCGTAGCAAGGCAAGTACTGGCAAGTGAAGCCCGGGAAGCTGCTTGCAGGGAAGGTACTGGCAAGTGAAGCCATTGAAGCTACTGGCAGCTGAAATACTGCCAAGTGAATCCGTTGAAGCTCCTGGCAGGGAAGGTACTGGCAAGTGAGGCCTGGGAAGCTACTGGCAGGGAAGGTACTCGCAAGTGAAGCCATTGAAGCTACTGGCAAGGCAAGTACTGGCAAGTGAAGCCGTAGAAGCTACTAGAAGGGAAGGTACTGGCAAGTGAAGCCATTGAAGCTACTAGCAAGGCAAGTACTGGCAAGTGAAGACGTTGAAGCTACTGGCAATGCAAGTACTGGCAAGTGAGGCCGGGTAAGCTACTGGCAGGAAAGGTACTGGAAAGTGAGGCCGCGGAAGCTACTGGCAAGGCAAATACTGGCATGTGAAGCCATTGAAGCTACTGGCAGGGAAGGTACTGGCAAGTGAAGCCGTTGAAGCTACTGGCAAGGCAAGTACTGGCAAGTGAAGCTGTTGAAGCTACTGGCAGGGAACGTACTGGCAAGTGAAGCTGGGGAAGCTACTAGCAGGGAAGGTACTGGCAAGTGAGGCCGGGGAAGTTACTGGAAGGGAAAGTACTGCCAAGTGAGGCCGGGGAAGGTACTGGCAGCTGAAATACTGGCAGGCGAAGCCGTTGAAGCTACCTGCAAGTCAAGTACTGGCAAGTGAGGCCGAGGAAGCTACTGGCAGCTGAAATACTGACAGGCAAAGCCATTGAAGCTACCAGCAGCTGAAATACTGACAGACAAAACCGTTGTAGCTACTGGCAAGGCAAGTACTTGCAAGTGAAACCAGGGAAGCTACTGGCAGCTGAAATACTGACAGGCAAAGCCATTGAATCTACTGGCAGGGAAGGTACTGGCAAGTGAAGCCGGGAAAGCTACTGGCAGGGAAGGTACTGGCAAGTGAAGCCGTTGAAGCTGCTGGCAGGGAAGGTACTGGCAAGTGAAGCCATTGAAGCTAATGGCAGGGAAGGTACTGCCAAGTGAAGCTGTTGAAGCTACTGGCAGGGAAGGTACTGGCAAGTGAGGCCGGGGAAGTTACTGGAAGGGAAGGTACTGGCAAGTGAAGCTGTTGAAGCTACTGGCAGGGAAGGTACTGGCAAGTGAGGCCAGGGAAGGTACTGGAAGGGTAGGTACTGGCAAGTGAGGTCGGGGAAGCTACTGGCAGCTGAAATACTGGCAGGCGAAGCCATTGAAGCTACTGGCAGGGAAGGTACTGGCAAGTGAGGCCGGGGAAGTTACTGGCAGCTGAAATACTGCCATGTGAAGTCGTTGAAGCTACTGGTGCTGCCTCTCACTCACCACTATTACCCATGCCAATTCCACCTTTGAGCATGGAAGCTCCAGTTGCTCCTGGTGATTCTTATTGATTGCCTGAAATATATTGGAGATGCTGTTGAGGAAACGAAGGTCCGCTTTGTCATCCTGATTGATCTGGAGGTTGTAAGAGAGTCAGGCTGTTAATCAGGGGAGTTGTTCATTAATATTCTTTTCTTCTCATCATAATTGCTCAATTGTGATTATTCAAGATTTTAATTGAAAAAGGAATTCTGGCTACAAATCAAAAACAATGAATGAAAGCCCACTTTTCTACAGGGAACAGGGCGTGAATAATTCTGGGCTGATTCATGGCCCCACAAGTGAATAAGAAGCAACCAACTAAAGGGGCAGAAGCCAGGAAGCGGAAGCTACTTTAAAAGAAAGGAGGAGCAAAAGACTAAATAAAGACACAGCTGCTGAATGGGCGTTACTTCTGAGTAAACGTACAGTAGTGTAGGCTCTTGTCCATGGGGATTTTTATTGGGAATATAGCAGTGGATGTAGCACCACTGATTTAATTGCAGTTTTAATGCAGTTTCCACCTGACTGCTGAAAGGCAATGGCTGGGCAGCCCTAAAGGTCTCTTACATGTGAGGGGAATATCTCTGCGGAAGTGTTTGTTTGCTTTTGTTCTTACCTTCTCTCCATTATGCATATGCTCAAGAATAATGCTGCACGGGTCCTCATCTTTGCTTGAGGAGATGTTCTGCTTGGTCTGTGATCCAGATTCTTGGTGGAGGGAGGGAACATACAGATCATGTAGACATAAAGCTCCATCACACCGGCCCTACTGTAGGGGAACACACTCCCCCTACTGTAGAGTGACCATATTTTGGGGGCCAAACAGGAGGACAACAAGCCCAGCCCCCAAGGGGTCGTGCCCACCACACGCCCAGCTCCCAAGGGGGCATGCCCACCAACACGCCCAGCTCCCAAAGGGGCGTGCCCACCAACACGCCCAGCTCCCAAGGGGGCATGCCCACCAACACGCCCAGCTCCCAAAGGGGCATGCCCACCAACACGCCCAGCTCCCAAAGGGGTATGCCCACCAACACGCCCAGCTCCCAAAGGGGCGTGCCCACCAACACGCCCAGCCCCCAAGGGGGAGTGCCCACCAACACGCCCAGCCCCCAAGGGGGCATGCCCACCAACACGCCCAGCCCCCAAGGGGGCGTGCCCACCAACACGCCCAGCCCCCAAGGGGGCGTGCCCACCAACACGCCCAGCTCCCAAAGGGGCGTGCCCACCAACACGCCCAGCTCCCAAGGGGGCATGCCCACCAACATGCCCAGCCCCCAAGGGGGCGTGCCCACCAACACGCCCAGCTCCCAAGGGGGCGTGCCCACCAACATGCCCAGCTCCCAAGGGGGCGTGCCCACCAACACACCCAGCTCCCAAGGGGGCGTGCCCACCAACACGCCCAGCTCCCAAGGGGTCGTGCCCACCAACATGCCCAGCTCCCAAGGGGGCATGCCCACTAACATGCCCAGCCCCCAAGGGGACATGCCCACCAATATGCCCAGCTCCCAAGGGGGCATGCCCACCAACATGCCCAGCTCCCAAGGGGGCGTGCCCACCACATGCCCAGCTCCCAAGGGGGCGTGCCCACCAACATGCCCAGCTCCCAAGGGGGTGTGCCCACCAACATGCCCAGTTCCCAAGGGGGCGTGCCCACTAACATGCCCAGCCCCCAAGGGGTTGTGCCCACCACACGCCCAGCTCCCAAGGGGGCGTGCCCACCAACATGCCCAGCTCCCAAGGGGGCGTGCCCACCACACGCCCAGCTCCCAAGGGGGCGTGCTTACCAACATGCCCAGCTCCCAAGGGGGGGCGCCCACCAACATGCCCAGTTCCCAAAGGGGCGTGCCCACTAACACGCCCAGCCCCCAAGGGGTCGTGCCCACCACACGCCCAGCTCCCAAGGGGGCGTGCCCACCAACATGCCCAGCTCCCAAGGGGTCGTGCCCACCAACATGCCCAGCTCCCAAGGGGTCGTGCCCACCAACATGCCCAGCTCCCAAGGGGTCGTACCCACCAACATGCCCAGCTCCCAAGGGGTCATGCCCACCAACATGCCCAGCTTCCAAGGGGTCGTGCCCACCAACATGCCCAGCTCCCAAGGGGTCGTGCCCACCAACATGCCCAGCCCCCAAGGGGGCGTGCCCACCCAAACATGGCCTTGGTCACAGATCTGATTTCACAGCACACAATTAAGACAAAACTGTTCTACATAACATCTTAATGTTAAAATCACTGGAATAAAGAACAAGTGAGGCATTCAATGTATCTGAAATTAACTTTACACATTCCTACTTTCATAGCTTTTGCTGTACTCTGTGTGATACAGTCTCCCCTTCCCTCAAATATCTTTTCTGACTAACAACACTAGCTGTGAATGCAGAGACAGTTCGTAAGGGAAAGAAATGGTATGTGTGGCTTTCTTGAGGTGGGTTTGGGGAGCTGGGCTCCTCAATGGGCGCAGGCACACGGCTGGAGGCAAGGCAGGGCAGTATTGCCAAAGGACGAAGGTCACCTGAGGCAGGCCTTGAAAAGAAGTCCCAGCTTGGAGGAGGATGGAAGCAGGGAGCAGGGAGGAAGAAACCCCTCAGGAATGGGACCTTCGATGCCTGGAGGAGCCAGGGGAGCAGCTCCAGCCCATTAACTGCTGGACCCAGCTGGAACTGAGCAAAGGATCCAAGTCTGTTTTGATGTTGTCTGGGGATGAGGGCGGCAACCAGCCTTAAAGGACCAGGATAACTCTGCCTGGGTGTCTCTGCCTCTGCCTCTTTCTCTCTCACACACACACATGTACACCATGCTGTGAGGTCAGCGATCATAACTGGAACCAAAAAATATGAGTTTCCCCTGGTAAACATGGTCAGAGGGACCATTTGTGTACATCCGCTGTGAATGTGGACAGCAACTGTCAAGTATGCCAGGCTAAAATGTATGCAGTGCAGGGAGGGGGTATTACTCTGAACTGTCAATACTTTAAAAACATGTTGCTTTTAAGGGATGGGGAAACAAGTTCTGTGTAAGAGGAATTTTGTTCCCTTCCACTGTTGGGCATCAGCGGTGTGTCAGAATCCAGGAAGATGGACATAGATCTGACAGAGCGCCTCTCCTGACATGGACCTTCTGTTTCACTATGCTCTTCATCTCTGGCCCTCCTCTGGGTACTTCCTGCAAGGGAGGCTCAGAAAGTGGCAACAAAGGAGGGGGCCTTCTCATTGGTGGCCCCCAATTATCTATTTGTTTATTTATTTATTTATTTATTTATTACATTTTTATACAGCCCAATAGCCGAAGCTCTCTGAGTTGTTCACAAAAATTAAAACCATAAAGAGCATAAAAACAACCAACAAATTTAAAACACACATACAAAATACAATATAAAAAGCACTATTTATCTTTCTACTTTATCTATTTATCTTTCTACACCCCCCTCTCTCTGTGTGCTATCTAGGGATGTGCTCCGCTTCTAATCGGACTGGAGAAGCAGTAGCGGAGCGGGGGGCTTCGTCTGCCCTTAAGGCGGAGGCGAAGAGGATTGGGGGGCCGGCGGAGCGTGGCGAAGAGGATCGAGGTGAAGGCGGATCCTTCGCCTCGATCCGGAGCTCCGCCGGAAAGGTAAGTGGGGTTTACCGGGCCCTGCCGCTGTCGCTGTCGCCCATGCGGCGATGGCAGCAGGGCCCGGTAACGCCCCCCGCCCTCCTCTCCCTTACCTGCCTCCGTCTGCGGTCCGTCACCGTCTTCAATTGAGCCCGGGGTTCCAGCAGGAAGTCTGGGCCGCACTTGTGGCCCAGACTTCCTGGTGGAACCCCGGGCTCAATTGAAGACGGTGACGGACCGCGGACGGAGGCAGGTAAGGCCCCCCTCCCCCTTGGTCCCTTACCGGGCTCTGCCGCCGTCGCCGCATGGGCGGCGACGGCGGCAAGGCCCGGTAACGCCCCTGCCCTCCTCTTACTTACCTGCCTCCATCTGCGGTCCGTCAGCGTCTCCAATTGAGCCCGTGGTTCCAGCAGGAAGTCTGGGCTGCACTTGCGGCCCAGACTTCCTGGTGGAACCACGGGCTCAATTGAAGACGGCGACGGACCAAGGATGGAGGCAGGTAAGGCCCCCCTCCTCCTTACCGGGCTCTGCCGCCGTCGCCGCATGGGCGGCGATGGCGGCAGGGCCCGGTAACCCCCCCCTATGGGGGGGGACCGGAGCTCCGATCTGGATCCGGAGCTCCGAGCGGAGCAGAGTGGGCACAGGCGGAGTGAGCAGGGCGGAGCGGGCCGATCCGAAAATGGCGGATCTTAAAGTGAAGCGGAGTGGGGGGTCCGTGCACACCCCTAGTGCTATCTGTTTATATGTTTGGATTTAAATGGGTTTTTCTTTTTATTACTATGTATAACATGGTATTTTAAAGGCTTTTGATCTTTGTAAACCACCCAGAGAGCCTTGGCTATTGGGGCAGCACAGAAATGTAATGAGAGAATGGGTGAATCAATGGATATCAAGGGAGGGCCAAGTTAATCTCCTCACTCAGGGGAGAACCGAATTGGGTGACCACAGGCCAGGCTAAGCTAGCTGACATGGTTAGGCTCTCTCAGCCCATGGTTAGGCTCTCTCAGCTACATCACACAGTTGTAAGATATTCACACTTTTAATGATGAATTGTGGTGGGGAACAGAACCATGGAAGCCCTATTGATGGTCTTCAAGAAAATGTGGATATCAGTAAATAAATGTCTGTGGTTTCATCATCATTTATGAAGCAACTTGCGGGTTAAATTCACTGTGGATTTCTTTGCCAGGCACTCTTCTCCCTTTTCATCAGACTCTGCCATTGTTTGTGTGTTTTTGCTTCACAGAATCCCTGTCAGGCCAAAGATCAGCTAACCACTGTGGCAGGCAAGGTTAGTGCCCATTCCGTCTTCCGCGTTTTGCTGCCAAAGGACAGCGTGGGTTGCAGTTTAAACTTCCTTGTGGACCAGTAAGACTGGAAAGAGAGAACTCCAGTGCTCTTCCTCCAAAGCTTTTTGTGTGGGTGATCAGGTTCCTTTGTGGGATTGAGAGCATTTCTAGGCGAGGCTTTAACTGTGTGCTCTCGACTGGTTACTCAGTTTCTTTGCACACTGTCATCGACCTCAAGGCCCCCTCCCATCCTCGTGGCCCCTCCCATCCCCACAGTTCTCTGATGCTGCGACATTTGCATTCCAGGGGTATGTATACACAAAGGGTTTGCCCTGGGTGGGTTCACAGTAGCGGCACGTCATCTACATGATGCAGCCACCATTGTGAAGCCATTCGGGGGCAAACCCTGGAGACTCCGCTCCCAAAAAAGATGGGCTCTGGCCCTGACTTTTTGGTCAGCAGAGCCCATGGCGCCCTCTGATTAGTTGCCATGGGTGGCCTTGTGCATGTAAAAGTAAAAAAATAAATAAAAATGGTGGGAGGAGAGGAGTGGGGCCGTTCCTCCGCCCCTTTTAAAGGTTTTTATTATTTGTATCTCCGTAGCAGCAGAGGGATCTGCTGCTCTGCATCCCTGGGCTGGCCTGCATCTGCAGGCAGCCTGCCCTTCTCTGGCCTCACGCTGCTCTAGGGTGAATGCTACCTCAGGGGATTTGGCAGGTTCTTTCAATCCTTTCCCCCTGTCCCTGTGATATCCCCAATCTCTTTCTCCTCTTACATCTCCCAGCCCTTTTTTGCATCTCCTCAGGTAACTCATCAGGGCCAAAAAGAGTTGTGTTCCAGAGTTGTGTTGAAGGGGTGGAAATGGATTAGAGAGTTTAGCTAGAGTGACCATATTTTGGAAACCAAAAAGGACAACATGGTCAGCCCCCAAGGGGGCGTGTCCAGCACCAAGGGGGTGTGCCCACCTGAACATAGCCTTGGTCACATGTCTGATTTTACAGCACACGTTTAAGACAAATCGTTCTACATAACATCTTAATGTTAAAATCACTGAAATAAAGAACAAGTGAGACATTCAATGTATTTGAAATTAACTTCACTCACTCCTACTTTTGTAGGTTTTGCTGTACTTTGAAGCTTTTGCTATGCTTTGTGTGATACAGTCTCCCCTTCCCTCAAATATCTTTTCTGACTGTATCTTCACTCATTGGAAGCTGCTGTTGTTGTTAACAGGGTTTGTTATTGGCCAGCCGGATGGCTGGCTTTTTTTAATTTCAATTTTTTAAAAAAGCTTGTGTATAATTGTCACAAGTTTCTCTACTCTAACATTAGGGTGGGTGTTGTGGCAGTTAACACTACTTAGCCCATTCACACTTCTCACTTATATACATTAGTTTCTCAAGGCTTGTGTGTTGGAACCACTTTGCACATCCAGACTTGTGGCTTGGGATATTGCTTATTGCAGGTTATTTCTTGGTCTTGTCTGGTCACTTACATTATTATTATTATTATTATTATTATTATTATTATTATTATTTCCCGCCTTTTGCCCAATACTTTAAAAACCTCTGCCACCAGCCGCCTCCACCTCCTCTCCTCCTGCACAACTCTGATGCACTCTTAAAACACTCTGGTTGGCAAGCCAGCCTGAGGGCCAAGCTACAGGTGCATCTGGGTTGCCTTCAGCCTCTCTCTGCCTTATGCCAGCGAGCCAACATTTCCAGCCTCAAATGATCCCCCACCCCCCGCTCTCTCTGCCAAAGTCTCCAATGGTCCAGCCAGGCTGTGGACATATACCCTGTGGCTGGGGGTAGGGCAACAGCTTATAGCTTGGTTGCATCTGGTGACTCTTGTTTTTTTAAAAAAAACTCCACTGCCAGCCGCCTCTGCCTGCACCAAAACTGGACTCTGAGACACTCTTAAAAGGGCTCTGTGTGGTACAGCAGCCTCCCAGGGCTCAGCTACAGCCATCTCTGAGTTGTGTCTTCAGTCTAACTCTGTCTCTGAGAGATATGCCAGCCAGCCAAAGCCACAAATCTATTTTTCTCTGGTATGCACTTCAAATGTTCTGCATTGCATCCCAGCAGTGCAGTCAGAGCCTAGCTCACAAGTGTACAAAGTGAAGTGGAAGGGAAGTAGTAGCGAAGCAAAGCAATGATATGCCAGGTTCCAACATTCGCAGCAACCGGGCATCCGCAAAGAAGAGGGCCTCTCTCTCGGCTGGCACCTTACTGTTGGTCGTGAGAGTTTTTCTCTAAAGTTGACCCTTCATCGCCCATGATGTGGAAATTTGAGGAAAAGGCCTCTGGCCCATTCTGTTTTGCCATGTGGGCTGCTTTGACTGACCTCTCCTTTCCCACATTTTGATTTGTGGATGCCTTGCCTCTGCTGAGCTCCAGGTACCCGACTGCACACCAAATCTGCAACAGGAAAGGTGCCCTGCTTGCCCAGGACTTCTTACCTAAAGACTGGAGATCCCATTAATGCCAAGGGCTGAAACTGCTCACCCCAAAGAGGAGGTTTGACAACCTGAGTTTGATGGCTCCAGCAGTTTTAAAAAATAATAATTTTAAAACTTTGAATTTTTAAAAAAATCCTAAAAAAAACACTGGATGAACAGATCTGATTCAAACTTGGCATGGCTAAATCTCTCCTTAAGAGCTATCATGGTGCCAACTTTCAGCCCTTTATCTTTAAAAATGTCATTTTTAAAAAATAATAATTTTAAAACCTCAAACTTTTAAAAAAACAAAACCCTAAAACTCAATGGATGAACAGATCTGTTTCAAACTTGGCATAGCTAAAGTCCTTGTTAAGAGCAATCATGGTGCCAAGTTTCATCTCTTTATCTTTAAAAATAACATTTTAAAAAATAATTTTAAATCATCAAATTTTTAAAAATTCCTAAAAATCAATGGATAAATGGATCTGTTTCAAATTTGGTACGACTAAAGCCCTACCTAAGAGCTACTATCATGCCAAGTTTCATGTCTTTATCTTTTAAAAATGACAGAGTAATAAGCATTTTTGTTAATTCCTATTAGAGCTGCTCTTTGACTGGGGAAGACTGCAAAAATCCGGATTTCCCCTCCCCTCCTGGATTTGTCACCAAAAAACCGGACAAATCCGGGCAAATCCGGTCATATGGTCACCCTACCATTACTTCTCTGTCTGTGTTTTCATTCCTCAGTTACTTCCTCTTTTCAAAAGAGGAAGTACCCAACGAGCACGAGGCCCATTGAGTCTGCTGCTCTAATGGCACTGCTTCTCCTGCACACAGCAGGAGAGAGCAGGAATTCCAAGTTTTAAAAAAACAAGACTTAATGAGGTTTTTTTTTTGGTCACGCAAGGAAGGCCAGAAGGGGCAGACGACGTCATGTGAGGGACCTGAGCAAACTCCGTGAGTGCCCAGTAATGAGTGTGCAATAAAACGCTCATCGGATGGAGTTTATAGTCATATCCCCTTTCTTCACCAAAGACAGAGCCAGATTCTTCTCAAGGAAGCCCACCTTACTAACCTATAGTGCCTTTGTTTGAAGCCTTTTTGGGGAGGTTTTCAGGAGTGGGGATGGGATATAAGTGGGCACTTTCATTCCTGCCTTCCCCTTCCTATTATTTTTATCCCTAGTGGTGTTGGGGAGGGGCAGTTCTATTTCCTTTCCTCTGGTACTCATAGATCCCTGGAGGAATCCTCTCCGTTTCCTTCCACCCAACCTGTCTCTCCAAAATCCCATGTTACCCGAACTTTCCATGACTCAACCTTTCTCAGTTATAGGTGCAATTGATCAAAGAGTATTCAGAAACTGCAACTAGCGTGAAATTAGGGTGACTGTATGGAAACGAGGTCAGGGCTCCTGTATCTTTAACAGTTGTATAGAAAAGGGAATTTCAGCAGCTGTTATTTGTATGCACACAGTACCTGGTGAAATTTCCTCTTCATTAAAGCTGCAGCAGCCCTGCCCTCTTTTGTATCTGGTCACACTAGCTATACTAGAGATCATTATACAATTGCTTTCTAGTAGGTCCATTGTCATCCATATTACACTAGTCCTATATCAGCTGCAGGGGTTGCCCATCTGTTTCCAGGCACAACTGAAGGCGCTGGTGCTAATTGTAATGCATTAAATGGCACGGGATTGGGATATCTGAAGGACCACCTCCTCCCATATGACTCTGCTAGGTTGGTGGGCACAGAGTTCTCTCTGCATGGAGAGAAGCAAAATGGCCCAGATGCCAAGGGGTGGGGTGGGGCTTCAGCTGTTCCACCCTGATATCATCCAGCTGTCCAGACTGACACTGGTGGACAAGCTGATCACCAGGACCAGACCTGTACCCCACCACTGCTTTAGACATGATCTCCCACCCCTCTCTTTCAGCCCCACTGCCATCAGCATTCTTTAAGCTCATGGGCTTTTGTCACGCACTTTCACAAGATGTGGAGTGCTTCTGGTTCATGATGGCAGCCTATCTATTCCCTTCAGCTCCCCCTGGGTTTCCATTTAACCCAACAGTGATCTGGGTGGGTGGGTTGGTGGGTCCCCCCTCCCACTTTTCAGGCTTTCCGTCAATACTTTTTTACTTCCTCAACCCTTGCGGTTTCCCCCAAGCCTACTGACACCTCCCTCAGGCGTGTGCGTAACGTCATTTTATTTACTTCCTTTTTATTATTTATTTATTGCATTTTTATTCCGCTGAATAGCCAAAGTTGGATATCTTGGCTAGATAAACAACAGTGCTGCACTTACCTGATGAGCTTCCCCCTCCCAAGTCCCGGGCTTCTCCTCACCTGCAATCAGGCATCTCTGTGAGTTGCAGCTTTTGTTGCCTTGTGGAGATGCATCTCCCTGGGTCGTGGTTTTGGGGGCTCCAGAGCTTTGTCCACCATTGTCCACCGAGATGGATTTTATCCATGGGCAAAGGGACAACCATTTCGTCTTTGGCCTCAGCCCACCATCTTTTGGCAGGGGCCTGATCTTATTCCTTTTCAGGAAAGATGTTAACTGCCAGCCCCTGCGTTTTTCACAGGCTGCAGCTGCAGCGGCTCCCTGTTCTTCGCCCCTTCCTTCTTGTTTGGGGTTCACTTTAGAATGGTCGGGGTGAAATAAGCGCTGCAGCTTTGACAGCCTGGAAGAGAGTGAGGAGAACATGAGGAATGGGGCTTGCTGAAGTCTCCTGATCTGCATGACTAAACTGAGTTTGGAGCTTACTGTGGCTGATACTATATTGGATTGTGGGATTTTGCTGTGGTTTAGTGAGGACTTTCAGACACTGGGGGGAATCACATTTCCTTTCCATCACTCTGCTTCCTGCTTCTCTTCCATATTTGAAACAATGTGAAATTACATGGGGAAAAGAGCTGTGATCGTGTGGCCCATACAGTTCAATGGGACAGCACCCTCTGGTGGGCGTTTTGTAGCGCAACTTCACCTGCACATGGCAGGAAATTGTGAGGCTTATTTTATAATGCTAAAGCTGGGAAATGGAGCGAGAGACTTACAGGTGGCTCATGGTGGCATCAACATGACCCACGAGCATCCGTGAGCGGCCAGTCACGAGGGTGCTATAAATTGCTCATTTACAGGAGCCCAGTGAATTGATGTCAAATTATTTTGATTGACTGTACCCTACCCAGAGGTGTTTTACATAGGGAGGGGGGCAGTCAGAAACATTCAAAGAATAAATTGCTGATCTTCCACATCCCTGCTCAATGAGATGGGGGAGGAATATGTGTGTTTTTCTTTGAATATCTGGGCCTTTTAAAGACAACCCCACCAGAGGAAAGAGCCTACTAGGGAGAAAGGTGAACAATGATCAGACAAGAACGCAGAAGCTGCTAAGAAATTCCACTTACATGTCTCACTCTCTTTCTTTCTGCTAATATAGCGAAAACCGATCAGCTAACAAACTGTGATCCGAAAGCATCAAGCCTCTTCTCACACTGAGCAACTCTGCCCTCCTGGCTCATGAAGCAGTGGAGGACTTGTCACAATAACCTTAGCAACCTAGTAACCATGGGCACCATTGCTGTTCAGTGGCACTACTCTTGGTTTGGCCTTTCATCCAAGTTGAGCCTTTCGCTCTTACACATGTGTTTGCTTTTCATTCAAGCTAGATTTGCACATGTGCTCACTTGGAATGGACCACTTCAGAAATCAAAGTTCTTATTTGACCCAAACACCCCTATCATTAATTTATCATAATGCTAATAAAAGTGTAACATGAATATGGGTGTTGGAACTTTTCTTAGGGCCAACACAAGGGCTACATTTGTGTGTGTTTTGTGATATAGAACTGGTAACTGTACTTTGGGACCTATGGGGTCCCAGGCCAGGAACAGTGGGACAGCAGTGCAACCCAATGCATGCTGTTTTCTAATGGTCAAAAGAAAAAAAATGTTTTTGGTTGTTTTAGATGCCTCAGAAAAGAACGGTTGAGTGAAGGTGAAGGTATAAAGTTATTTTCCAACCAGTACACTTTATTAAAAATGAGAATTACAAAGCTTGGCTGATATCGGTGACATGAGCAACACAGTTAACAAACTTCAGACCCCATCCACTTCCCAGGAAAGTGAGTGCCAATGCTCATCCACCTCAGTATTGGACAAAGAACAGAGTGATTCTGTGGGTAAGGCACTTAACATTAGCTTGGTTTAACTGATGCATATTCAAGGGTAGTAAAGTAGTGGATCACCCTTTGTATTGATTGCAATCTTTGCCCTGTAGCTCTTTAAACATTTATCAAACACAGAAAAGAAAGAATTGGAAAGTTGAAAAACAGTGGGAAAGCACACAGTTGTAGTTCTGTTTTCCAGATGCTTGTTTCTTTTTTAAAAATTACTCCCGCCGCCCCCCCCCCCCTGATGGGCAGGGAGCTCCTGAACAGCTCCGTGCCTGTTGCCCAGTTCCCAGCTCCTCACGGTTACTCGCAAGGAGCCAGGACAAAACCGCAATGGCAGGCCACACATCCTGTGGTCTCGGGATCATCCTGAGACTGCTGAAAAAATCAGAATTAATGGGTAGGGCGATATCCCAGGGAAAGGGAGGTATCATCTCTCCCTGCTCCTGGGATCCCCTGTGTGTCATGTGGATGCACAGGGACGATCCTGGGGCGATCCCCAGGATTTCGCCCCATGTAGACATGCCCCATATTGCACATGGGGTGGATGGGCTGAGGCTGAAAGAGAGCAATTTGGCTAAGAGCATCCAATGAGTTCATAGTGAGGTGAATTTCTAACCTGGGACTTCTAAGGAGATCAGAACTTCCTGATCTCCTTAGCTGGTCACCATGATACACCTGCTCTCAAATGTTACTACTTAATTAAAATATTTAATTAAAATAAATGTTCACATTGAAAGGCCAAAATCTAACATAAAGTGTGAGATAACATACAATTTACTGGGGGGCCCACACACACTATCACTCATTGTTAGAAGGAAATGTCATCTTTAATATTTTTTCCATCTAATTTGGGGAATATGGAAAATTTCCTAATACTTCAGAATTCAAAATGGCTTTAAAGATAAAGAATTTCATGACATATCTCTATATGCACCTCATTTAAAAGACTGAAACTGCTTACACAAAAACACCTACTAAATACTACTTATCACTCACTATTGATGAATCATGAGTTGCCTTCTCAGTACAGATGAAAGAAAGTACATCTCCTCACAATTATTTGTGGAGTTTGTTGCTACAAGTGGTGATGGCCACCAAATGAAATGGCTTTACAAGACATTCATGGAGTATAGGGATATACTCAGCTGTTAACTATGATGGATTCTTCTCCCCGGCAGAAGCCATGCTCTGTATCAGCTGTATGATGTGAGAGCGGCAAAGAATGAGTGAAGGTGGTTGGCCTTGTGACCAGCTTAGGGGCTTCTTGGAGGCATGTCATTGGCCACACAACCCTAATAATTATTTCCAGTATTAGTCAAGCAGTCTGTCTTGGCCAAAGATATAGGTACTCAACAGAACCATAACATGTTCTGTTGAGTACATGTTACTCAACATGTTGAGTATATGTTGAACTTGATGGCCTTGTAGGCCCCTTCCAACTCTGCTATTCTATGTTTCTATGTGATCTGAAACATATGGGAATGGAAGAGGACTGTTTGCTCTGCTCTCCATAAATGGTACCCCTGCCTTTGTGACCCGGTGAGCCAAATTTGGACTCTACTTTCTAAAGTGAAAAAATAGAAAACCACTTTTGACACATTGTGAATGAGAACTTTGATTTATTCATGCTATTCCTATCATGGCCCACATTGTTGAGTATGTGTTCTGCATATGGCCATGGTCTGTGATGACACACATGGGTGGGCTGGATCGCTGCCACTTGGCATGTGTACATTGTGTGCGCCACATCGTCTCTGCCGTGCTCCATGCAGGCTGCTGTGTGGGTTTGAGACTTGTGCAATTCTTGTTTCTTTCTTTCTTTTTCCTAAATAAAAGCTCACATGCTGAACCTATCACATTTCATGCCAGGTACCGTAGTCGTGTGCCTTCAGCAGATAGTCTCTAGATGTATAACGTACTCTCATGTAACTGACAACAATGGGAGTCTAAGAGAGCCTAATTTTGTCCTCCAAAAAGCGGTTTGGCTATTCTGACTGGCTCTAGCTTTTTAGAGGCTGTTGGGCAAATTGGCTTGCATTCCCCTTTAAGTATTTGGGGGTGGGAGGTAGCAGAGGCACAGCCAGCCAATGAGAGTTGGAAAGGAATTGGGAAGGTAAACAACATCTGGCCCCAGCATCCCTTGCTCTTTCAAAGGCGATTATGGGAAAAACACTCTGTATTGGTCCAGGACCCGACAGGCTGGAGATTGTATAGATGGCCCTTGACCAGGCAGAACCCAATACCAAGAGACACCCAAGATGATAGCAGTGAGTTCAAGCAACTACCAAACTGTTGCAATCTTTGGAAGTGGCTAGGTGTTTAAAAACGGTGACCTCCAGTTTTAGATATGAACATCTCCAACCATGACAATTTACTTTTTCCAGTAAGGAAATGTCAGTGCCTCCAATGTTGAGCCAATGGCAAGCAGTAAATAATCAGTGAGCCTTTTCAACTGCAATGATCCCAGCTTTCTAAACAATGGTTTAGGAACCCGGCAATGAGGTCAGGCCCATGTGATGATAACCCCTCACACACCATGGTGCTGTGATACTAGGCAAATTAAACCACAGTTCTTCAATACCTCCTAAATAGGGGACATTGGTTTAATTAACTAACTAAGTAATGATGGCCTGATCTTCTGAATCAAAATGATCCAATGCAATGAAGTACTTACTGGTGAATATTGCCATGAAAGAAAAATTGAGGAAGTGATCAAGAAGTGGTGCCCTCACAACTGCAGATGCACTGGAATTAAACTGATTATCTGGACCCATTTCAATCACGTTTCTAGTTAGGATATGGGACTGAGACTGCTTTCATCACCTTGATAGATGACCTATGCTGGGAACTGGATGGGGGCTGGGGAGTGAAACCCTACTAGTTATTTTGGGCCTCTTGTTGGCCTTCTGGAGTGCCTGGCAGAGCTGGGTCTGGGAGGTACTGTCTTGCCAGTGGTTCAAGTCCTTCTTGTATCGTTTTGCCCAGTGTTGGGGGACTACTGCTTGGCACTATTACCATTGCTTTATGGGCAAATGAGTGATGTTTGAGATCACCAGGATCCTCTGAAGATCATCTCACTTTTCACCTTTGCGACCATTGCTCGATTTGCACGAACAGGAAACCTATGCACATTGAGCAGCGAACAAATGGGAGATTTGTGTAAATCTACCCAAATTTAAACAAATTCCCTAATTTGTGAAAATATCCTCCATAGATTAAAATGGAGTTGATTCAATCTACTAAAGAAAATGTGCAGAAATTAGGAAATTTGCACAAATTGAACTGGGAATTGGAAACGAGATGAGCATGAGGACATACTAAACCATTTCTGAGTATTTTAGGTGGGCATGTGCTTGCGCTCATGTTTAGAACTTCAAACAGGGCACACTCACATGTTTTGCAAGCAAAAATGAAATTCTCAAATGTCCCTAGAATCATAGAATCATAGAATAACAGAGTTGGAAGGGACCTATTAGGCCATCGAGTCCAAGCCTAGGTGCCATATCTACATGAAACTGCTGGGAGACGTCTTCCAAAGCTTTGGTGTGAGATGCCATCAATATGCTGATAACAGAGATTGCTCTTTGTTACCTGACTCCAAGGAAGCAGTCCACACCCTTGAACGTTGCCTAAGTTTGATAATGGGCTGGATGAGGGTAAATAAGCTTGCATTAAATCCAGAAAAGATAGAGGTGCTGTTGGTCAGCAGAAACGCTAATTCAGAAACTGGGGTTCAACCTGTTCTAGATGAGGCTGTGTTCTCCATGAAAGAGTCCAGATTCATAACTTGAGAGTGCTCCTGAAGCCTATGCTGCCCCTGCATCTTCACGCAGTGACAAGGAGCGTGTTTGCACAACTATATCTAGTGTGCCTGCTGCAGCCATTCCTGTGTCGGTCTGATCTAGGTCAGCTATTCGGCCAGTTAACCACAGATGCATGCTAGACGACACCTTAAACCAAAGTTAGTGCCACTAACTATGCTGCATAACATAGTTAGTGAGGCTGACCACAATGTGGTTATCAGAAGCACATCACACCAGTCCTTCTACAACTTCATTGGCTGCCAGTCCAGGTCCGGGCCCGATTCAAAGTGCTGGTACTAACATTCAAAGCCCTAAACAGTTTGGGGCCAGGTTATTTGAAGGAACGCCTCCTCCCATATGTACCTGCCCGGACTTTAAAATCATCCACAGGGGCCCTTCTCTGTGAGCCTCTGCCGAAGGAAGTGAGGCAGGTGGCTACTAGGAGGAGGGCTTCCTCTGCTATGGCACCCTGGCTGTGGAATGAGCTCCCCAGAGAGGTCCACCTGGTGCCTACACTGTACTCCTTTCATCGCCAGCTGAAGACCTTTTTATTCTCTCAGTATTTTAACACTTAGTTTTAACTTAAATTTAAATTCTACTGTTCTAACTCTGTATTTTAATTTTATATCAATTTTTAACCTGGTGGTGCCTTTTATACTGTATTTTGTATTTGTGTTTTTAACCTGTTGGTTGTTTTCTTATGGTTTTAATTTTTGTGAACCGCCCAGAGAGCTTCGGCTATTGGGCGGTATAAAAATATAATAAATAAATAAAACGTGCAATGATTACAAGAAAATACATACATTTGAACCTCTGAAACACATGGGTTACATGCTAAGATTACATCATACAAAGTAAACTACAGTTTTACTCTTGCTGAGGCCTAATAGAAAATAATATTAGGAAAACTGTATTAAAGAATCAAATGGAATCGCAACAGACCCAACTAGCAGCAACTTGAATTGTTACCAAGGGCCTTGCTAGACCAGGCCTTAGCGCGCCTTCCAACCCGGTTTCCCTGCTGTGCGTCCAGATGACGCACAGGGGAATCCGGCGGCAGGCCGTAGTGAGGCCTGGTCTAGCGCGCCATAAGCAAAGTCGCTTATGGCGCGCTTTTTCCCCAGCTCCGGCCTCAGGCCGGGGCTGTGGGAAGTGTGGAGACTTCCGTGGCTTTTTGCGGCTCCTCGCTTACTCGCGAGGAGCTGCGAAAAGCCACGGACCGGCCTGGCACAGCGCTCGTATGAGCGCTGTGCCCATCGGCCCGGGGGCGGGGGGGGAAAGAGAGGGGACGGGGAAGGATGGCAGGGTGGGTGCCAAGGGGGGCGGTGGGTGACAGAGGGAGCGCCGCACGCCGCCGGCGCCACTCGCAAGCAGTGATGGTGATGGTGGTAACTATAACGGATGATGATTAGACATGTGACCAAGGCCACGCCCCCTTGGGGGCCGAATATGTCATATTGGCCTTGCCTTGGGTTGGGCATGTTGGGGAGGCCACACCTTCTTGAGGGCCGCCATATTGTCCTCCTTTTTGGTTTCCAAAATATGGTCACCCTAAACTAGGATAACTAGGACCAAAAAAAAGTTAATTGCAACAGCAATAAAAACTGGAAAGGATGGATATTTCCTGCCATTTGCAGCATACTTCAAAATCTAGGAGTAGGAGTAAAGGAACAAGATCAAAGAGTTTGTTCATTAGGATTTGTGTTTAAGCTGTTTGACATGTTGGTTGATGCTTATCCTCTTCAAAGGTTTCCTCGTGAGCTTAAAAAGAACTGTAGTCTAAAGAACTCAATTTGCAGTGCTCTTGAGTAAACTTGGCAAAAGGAGCCTATCATATAAAAAACCTCACTTAAAAATGTAAGATCAAAGAAAGCATGCGGTAGCCGGAGATAACATGTTATCATCATAACCAAGCAGGAGAAGCAGAAAAGGCATGGCATGGAGAACATGTATGCTCTGGCTGCACAACTGACAATTGTCCTTATGCTGTTGAGCTATCGAGAAGCACACTCTGCCTCGCTGCTATTGACCAGAGTACCAAGGGCCACGGAGAGTTTGCATCTCTGCCTCCCAGGAAGAATGTCTTGGCATGGGGAAGACAAGCCTCCCCCCACATCCATCAGCCAGAGAAGAAGCAGCTGTAAGGAGCTTGCTTCCTCCAACCCAGATGAAAGAAAACTTATAAGAATTTTGTAACTAAGGCCCTTTCTACACCTACGGGTGAAGGAGGGAGAGTGGGCGATCCCGGACTCACCTGCTTCCGGGATTGTCGCCCTCAGTCTAAACAGGCTGCGCGACATCATTTTTTTTAAAAAAAGTTAAAAATTAAAAGGTAAAAAACAACAACGGCCCTGCTCCCCACCCCACCCCGATGGCCTTGGTTTTTGGTCAAAGAGCAGGGTAAAATGCTTTAAATAAAACTAACAATTATAATAAATGACTATTACTACCTGAGAGAGGGGGGGGATGCATTTTTGGATGGACTACAATGAGTTTTCATCCAAGGCTCACCTTACTATGGGTGTGTGTTCATTGTAAAACAGATGCAAAAATGAAATCAATGAGCCCCACTTGCTTCAGATTTCTCTTTTGGAAAAGCTATTGTTGGAAGAAGTGGAGGTTAAGGGCTTTTATTCAAGCTTGTATTGGGCTTTATCCGCACTGAAAAATTAAATCACTGTATGTTATCATGGTCTAGGGAAGTCTTTCCCAGCATTGGCTATGCTGGCTGTGGCTGATGGGAACTGAAGTTCAAAACATTTGAAGGGCACCAGGTTGGGGAAGGCTGGTGCAGGGATTTTGGGCAAGACATCTTAGAGAAGGTGTATGAATGATCAAGACTCAGCTCTCATTCCTATATATATATATATATATATATATATATATATATATATATGAGGAACTCCTGGGTGTTTCTTAGAACGAGCAATTTATTGCATGCATGTGATTGACTACTCACAGAAATGTGTGGGTCCATTACATTACATCATCAACAGCCAAGACAGCTCTGACACTATCCCCTGTAAATCGCACATTTGGAATAACCACAGATAATGTGGTAATATCTGGAAAAAGCAGGATCTCTCTGCCACTACATGGCACTGTCTTAGTGAAGTGCAATGGGGCCTGTCTGAGAGCTTTGTCACACCAGCATTATACTGTGCAATCACTGCGAATTGCATGCAAAGGACTTTATAATCATAAAATCATAAAGAATCAACGGATGACCCAGTTCAATTCAAATCTGGTATGCTTAAAGCTCTCCCTAATATCTATTACTGTGCCAATTTTGGTGTCTTTATCTTTAAAGCTTATGCAGATGTAAGCATTTCTTTAAAATCCTGCTCCTGCACCCCAGTGGCAGCTAGGAAGATACGCTCAAAAAGTAGGGGCAAAATACGGTGAATCTTTTTGCTTTATTGCACAATTAAGGCAGGATGCATGGGAGTACTTCACAATCAAAGCAGATTATAAAACCCAGAACTGATTCACAACCCCACCGAAATCAGAGCCACCAGCCTCCACTAGGTTCAATACCCTTAAGAGCCAAAGCTTTCAATGGGACAGTGATAACTGACTTTAGGTGGACTGAAGCCCATGCATGTATCCTGCCAGCGTGGATTGTGCTGGACAGATGTTCTTGTCTGCATTTCTCGTCTGCATTTCTGTTATAATTTATGGATGCTGCTGTTTAGAGTATCTGCATCCTACTCAAAAGGAAGCACAAATGCTGACATACTGTTTAAACCATGTGGAGTACAGAAAGTTTATATACTACTTTAACTAAAATAACACCGGATGAGACAAGTAAATACATTACAATCAGTTGTGTTCTAGTTACACACTCACATAGACATTGCAGGCTTAACAGTCTATATTGTGCCCTAAAAGTGCTCCCAGCCAGAAAGGGAACACACACACACACACACACACACACACACACACACACACACACACACAAATTTGCTCCAAGCTCCCTGCAACTTTTCTTCCAGAACAATGTTGGGAGGACATGGAGGTGATTTACATCAGGAAATAGGTGCAGTGGGGAAGGATTAACCCCCTGCCCTGTACTCTGTGGTCCAGTTCTGGATCAGAACAGCTGAAGAGAGCGATTGGTTAGAACAATTGGAAGCTGAGGGTTGAGGGAAAGAGAAAGGAGAAGTCCTTCTTACCTATTGCAGTTCGATTATTTACCTGGTTTTGTGAGAATGATTAAAGTTGTTTAGAAGGAAAACTAAACACGTGGGGTTGGATCCAGACAATGGACGTGCAAGTGGGCAGGCAGAAGCAGTCTCTGCCCCCTATTGCCTTTAGCAGCTCTTCCAGCCCCCTGAAGATGCTACATAGAGGGTCAGGGGGCCTATCTAAATGGGGTTTGCTGTGCTGTCGGGGGAGGGAGGGTCCATGAGCCCCTCTGTCCATGGAAGGCAGATTCTGGGTCCAACCCTTTGTTACATACCCAGTCTGGCTCGGTTGATGTTCATTCCCACGTGATTAGAGCCAGCAGCTTTTACAGCAGGAGCAAAGGCCCAATCTACATGGATTAGGCTTTCTGGCTATATCTGGATTTCCATGAAATCACTTTGGTCCATCAGTGACACACAAAGCAAGAAAAGTGGAGTATAAACCCACTTTCACATGGCTGGGGAGGAGGGGATCCCTAAAAATTGGGTAAAGGGACCTTTTGCAAGCACAGCATTTCCATTCATGGAAGAGACATACTGGATCCAACACTGTTTCTTTATTTTAATTGTAGCATTATCAAAGAAGAGGCAACAATATACAGTATGTATTACATAGGCCTACAGTTTTTATTAATGACCCCCTTTCTTGTGTTAAATATTTTGGGCTTCACTCATCGGGCATTGCCCTACCCCATGGCAATCCTTGTGCCAACTTGTTGGATTTAAGAATATAAGAAGAGCCATGCTGGATTAGACCAAGGGTCCATCTAGTCCAGCAGTCTGTTCACACAGTGGCCAAACAGCTGTCAACCAGGAACCAACAAAGCAGGACGTGGTGCAACAGCACCCTCCCACCCATGTGTTGCTGGGGAACATGCAGGCTCGGCGCTGCCATAGAGGCAACTCAGGCGGCAGCCTAGAGCGCCAAGCAAATGAGGGCGCTGAACAGCGCACCCGGAAGCTGCTCTCCTCTCCTTGTGTGTGTGTTTTTGCTATCTTCCAAATAAAAATAAAACAAACAAACAAATTATTCTCTTCTTGAGCAAAAGGCTCAAGAAGTTGGTTGTGTTACCAAATGGCCTTTCTGGACATGTGTACAGATGTTCTGAGAAACTCCAGTTAAACAGCACGTCTTGGCAAAGGTGACCCAATGATACACACTCACATAGGTTTCTTTTTAAAAAACAGGGGGGATTTTATTGAATGCACAAGAATCAAAATAGACCATAATTACCCTGGGAGAATTACTGGTTGGCAAAAGGCACTTATACAGACTCTAGGATGGATTCAATTAATTCATAGATTACAAACAAAGGCAGATTAAGTAAATGTACACAAAAGTCAAATGGAGAATGTAAATACCCATGCACCGGGTTTGAATGGTGGGGAAATAAGCTTAAGAATATGTTTGACATATGCGTGGATTGGCTGAGTTGAGCAGGGTAGGTTGTGGCACTGAGGACATTGTGGAAGTTGGGGTTAATTGGGTGACCATATGAAAAGGAGATCAGGGCTCCTATATCTTAAACAGTTGTCTAGAAAAGGGAATCTTAGGTGACATTTGTATGCAATGCAGCACCTGGTGAAATTCCCTTTTGATCACAATAGTGAAAGCTGCAGGAGCCCTGACCTCTTTTGTATCTGGTCGAGAGGGCAGGGTTCCTGCAGCTTTAACTGTTGTGATAAAGAGGGAATTTCACCAGGTGCTGCATGCATACAAATGACACCTGCTGAAATTTCCTTTTCTATACAGCTGTTAAAGGTACAGGAGCCCTGTCCTCCTTTTCATATGGTCACCCTAGTTAAGCAAACTGGGAGGCCCTAATCCTATTGGGAGAGGGGGGAAAAAAGGTTTGAGGTTGAGCCTGCAAAAGCAGGGAGGAGAAAAAGACCTTACTGAAGGTTGGTTTGGTAAGTGGGCTGTGAGCCAAGGCTAGTCTTTGTACATAGTCAGGGTGACAAATGGAGAGGGCAGGATTTAGGTTATCAAGATCTGATTCGCCCACTCACTCTAATTTCCAGTGCCTTGTGCACAGTCCTCCTCTTGTTTCCTCTTCAAGATATCTATCCTGAAGAATTGGACCATTCAGACTCCTGATCATCCTGTATGGCAAGCCAGTTTCTTCCAAGGAACTAGCTTGATCACAGTGGGATGAAGAGGGAACAATGGAGGAAGCTCCTAAAAACCAGAAGCCTGGTCATGATTCTTCTCACTAATGACCACTAAAATGCCTGGGCTTCTGACAAACGAGTTCTGAAAATTAACCAAATTGTAACACATTCCCACAAATACCAGATTGGTACAGAGTAGGGAGCTACTATTTGTAGTTGGAAGACTTCCTGAAAATAATACAGGGCTTGAAAGATACTTTCTTTGGACTCTCATTAGATGAAGCTGGGGGTGAGCGAAAAGTCCTGATGTCACTTCAGTGAAATGGGGTTCTCAAGAAAAGGGGTTGCAGGAAAGTTACTGTTTCACCTAAAGTGGGAACTAAGGCAGCCAAACTCAAGTCGTCTGGGATAAGCAGGTCACCCAGCTAAGAGGCAGAAGTTGAGGGTTCTGTGGCTGAAAGTGTATCAACAAAGCGAACAAGAGCCAACAGATGCAACCAGGACTAATTGAGCTTGTCATACAACAGCAAGCAGAGGTAACCAGGTCTCTGGAAGGCCATGGAACCACTGAGCTTACCATAGACCAGGAGTGCATGTGGCATCCTGCCTTGGTTGGACATCCAGGAAACCAAGTGATTTCAGCAGAGTGGAACTTTGTCTTTGGATGGCCCGGAACATTGAGGGCCTCAAACCCTGGGTTCTTAGATCAAACAAAGACTTGAAAGGATAAACAACCCTTGGGTTCAAATATAACAAAACAAAAGGATGGGAGAAGACTCTCTCGGGATGTATTAATAGTGGTTTTGGACTTCCCACAACAGACTTAACCCATTAAGGGTCCAAAAAGGCTACCTCAGGATGGGCACAATCAAAACAAAGTCCATTAACATTGTGCCTCAAGATTATATTGCTCAAAAAACTTTGGGTTAATTGCTGTGTCTGAAATATGCATACCTATCTATACCATATCTACAACCTAATTTTTGCACTCGAGGCACTTATGGGCATGACTGAGTGGTTGTGCTTAGACCTGCGTACGTGACTTAGGATTGCTTTTGTTCTGGCAAGGTTGCTTGGCTAATCGTCCCATCATGACTGCAAGCCCCAGATGGGCTCTGTTCCTGGGCTGAGTCTTTTAAAGTGGAAATCCCAATTGTGGCTGGCTGGCTGTGCCTGCTCTCCTGCCAAACAGCTTGCCAATAGTGGCCAACTCAAGGCACTTTTGGAGGAGTGATTTTCTAGATTCATTTCAATTTGGATTCAGACCTAGTTACAGGGCAGAAAATGTCTTGGTTGTCCTGGTGGTCTTATGCAGGCAGAAACAGAGGGGAGTTCAACCCTGTTGATTTTCATGGACATTATTTTGGGTCCTTCCTTCCTTCCTTCCTTCCAATTGGTGTTAATATAGCCTTGGAGATTGGAGAGGAGTTCCTTTCATTCTATACACCAGCAATAGCATATTTAAAATATGAAATCAGTATCTTGAAACTATTTATTTCATGTTGAAATTTCCCTAAAATCACACATCTGCGATTGACCAAGTTATAACCAAAGATCTATACTGGGCAGAAAAGCTGCCAGTAAGTGTTTGACTGCTTAAAATCTTTTGCAAGATAATACTGTCTTGTAATATATAGGGACAGGCAGAGAGAGAGAGAGTTAAAAGGCAAAGAACTATAAATAGACAATAGTTTGAAAATCTGAGAGTGATTAAGCCACCAAGTTCCAGATAAAATTTAGGGCCTTGTTTCCATGCACTAATAACCTCTTTCACTGTAGAGAGATGCATTAAATATGAAATGTTACATGTAATGGTTTCCCCAGCTTTTAGTGGGTTACTCTATAAAGCCTGTTAAAACATTTATGTATAGATAAATCTTACCAGGGACATCAATTATGAACATAAATAGGAAGAGCACTAAAGACAGCTCTTTGAGATTTGCAATAGGGATTTCTCCTACATTTCACAATTCATTGCCTTGTAAAGTTTCTCAGTCAGTAGATATAGGGGGGAAAGAAAAGAACAACCCCTCTCTCTAGCTATTATAGTTTGCATAAAAAATGTATGTTAACATTACTGAAAACTCCAATCTTGACGAGGAAGTGAAACCACATCCCTATTGGCTGATCGTATTATGACATCACAATTGAGCTATACCAGCCATCTTGTTTCCCTGCTTTCTTGATCAATGTGCTGTCACTTTGTAGACCACACAAAGCTTTGAGGCATCAGGCCTTTTCGGAATAAGAGGTGTGCAGTCCTTATTTGGGAATTCTCTTTTTCCTAAGCCCCCAACTCTAGGAAACCTACTGGAAGAGGGACTGGGGAAAAGCAGAAGGCAGAGAACAGCACATGGGGGATGAGGACTGCTGGATCTGAGTGAAAGGAGAGGCCATGGACAGTATAGTGTTGTTTGAAAACTGCCAAATTAGAGTACATCCATCACACATATCCAACATTTATAGTGAAATGTCAGATCAGAGCCAACTCAGTAAGAACCACACACACCCTTTGGGGAGGACATTCTGCTGGTTTAAATCTCAATTGCTTCTTTACAAAAGTTATATATGGTTTAAAACGGCTCATTTTCCCCAATGCCTGGCACCCTTTCATTGTCTGTATGAGAGACAGATATAATTTATACATCAATAGATATTATTATTATTATTATTATTATTATTATTATATTTATTTGTATCCCGCCTTTTGCCCAATGGTGGGCCTCAAGGCGGCCTTACAAAGTTTAAAATATACATGGGGGGGGGAGGGAAACAAAACCATAAACAATTAAAAAATACACAACAAAATTATAAGACATTAACATAGATGGAGGGCTGGATTATTCTCCAAAGGCCTGCTTGAACAAAAAAGTTTTAGCCTGCTTCTGAAAGCCCATCGAGGGAGCCAGCCTAGCTTCCCCAGGAAGAGAGTTCCAGAGCACTGGAGCAGCCATTGAGAAGGCCCTCTCCCATGTTCCCACCAAGCGTGCCTGTGAAGAAGGTGGGACTGAAAGAAGGGCCTCTTCAGAAGATCTCAAAGCATGGGCAGGCTCATAAGGGAGAATATGTTCTTTCAAATAACCTGGACCCGAACCATATAGAGCTTTATAGGTCATAACCAGCACTTTGAATTGTGCCCGGAAACAGACTGGAAGCCAGTGGAGCTGTTTTAACAGGGGAGTTGTATGCTCCCTGTAACCAGCCCCAGTCAACAATCTGGCTGCAGCTCTTTGAACCAGCTGGAGTTTCCGAACACTCTTCAAAGGCAGCCCCACGTAGAGCGCATTACAGTAATCCAATCGGGATGTAACTAAGGCATGTGTCACCATGGCCAGGTCCGACATCTCTAGGAACAGGCGCAGCTGGCGCACCAGCTTTAACTGTGCAAATGAACTCCTGGCCACCACCGAAACCTGGGTATCCAGGCTCAGGGCTGAATGCAGAAGTACACCCAAGCTGCGGACCTGCGTCTTCAGGGGGAGTGTAACCCCATCCAACACAAGCTGAATCCCTATTCCCTGATATAACTGTTTCTTCCTATTATAGCCTAACTAAAAGGGGAAGCTTACGAATGTACTCACTATAATCTGAAAATCCTCTAGATCTAGCATGGTTAAAAGTCGTCTATTCTGTCCAAAGCAATCTTTTCCATTTCCCTGGTTCCCAAGGAATAACACCACTTTGGAACCAGTTCCTTTAACAGCTGTGATTTTTCCAAGAAGCTTATACCAATGGAAAGGAAGACTGGGGTTTTAGGCTTCATGTTTGCTTTGTCGACCACCACATCCTTGAAACTGTTTATGAACATGGTGCACACAGACAAACACACTTGCAAAGGACATGCATTGAGGCATATTTTTTAAACCATGATGCTTTCTGCTAAGCTGAGCATTTTGCTATATAGGGTAATGGTAATGTAGAATGTTCTCATAGCATAAGTAGTTTGAATCGGTGGAGAGAGTCCAACTGGCCAGTGGCCATAAGAGTAGCTAGCTTGAAATTGGCCATGGTAGAGAAAAATGGAATGGATTCGGGGGGTCCCCCTGCCCACTACCAATCTCATACCCTCCAAGCGTCTGCATTTTCAGAGACCTGCTCCTGGCCCTTTACTATTTGGGAAAGGGCAGAGGCTGAGTGGGGGCAAATCATTGGGATCAGAATCACAGTTTTGGAGTGGTGGGTTAACCCTCTTTTACTACCACCACTTTCCTGCTGAAAATACCCCAACCCTGGCAAAGCTGCCATTTATTCCATTAGAAAAAGCTTGTGAGTACACAGTTTGTGCACCTAAGGGTGTCTCTACTAGGGGTGTGCAGTCCACCCCAGAATTATCTGGTAACCGTGATCATCCACAGACTATTTGATCTTCCAGAGCAGAGATTGGCCACTTCCAAACCCATCGATTAATATCAGAGTGGAGACGTACCCAGTCGGAGTTTCTAAAATCTCCAGAATTATCCTCCTGTGTGGGGGGGGTGTGTGTGTGTGTCTAAATTGAATATCTCCATATTTGGAAGACACTGAGTAGGGTGAGGAGTAGTTTTGATATTGACATCTGTGGCTAACCAATTTGGAATAGCCACAGTACTGTCCTTGAACGTGTTCTCCTCCAATCACAGTGTTTGGGGGAGTCGGAAACACTAACTAGTTGCTGATTCCAGCCATGGGGGGAGGAGCGAGAGAGGGAGCACGTTTCTGCTTGGACTCATAGAAGCCAATCATCCACATTTCCACAGTGTGAAAGTGCTGCTGAGCTGGCTGACTGGCTGGCATGGTGAGTGAGAAAGCTTCTACACCTGAGTCAGGCACAAGCAGGCTCTTAATGTCAGTGGCTGGGTTTCCAGTGAAGAGGGGTGCTCTGTCCAATAGATCTGGAGGGCACCAGGTTCACAAAGGCTGAAGTGGGGATTTTTAAAAAAAAAATCCTAAAAAAAATCAAGGCATGAATGGATCTGAATCAAATTTGGCATGGCTAAAGCCCTCCTTAAGAGCTATCAAGCTGCCATGTTTCATCTCTTTATCTATAAAAATTATGCAGATGTAAGCATTTTTGTTAATTTACAATTAAAAACTCCTTTAAAAAATCAAAGCATGAACCAATCTGATTCAAACTTGGTGGGGCTAAAGACCCTCCTCAAGAGCTATCACTGTGCTAAGTTTTATCTTTTTATCTTTAAAAATATGGGAATTGTAAGCATTTCTGTTAGTACCAGTTACCCAAATACTGAACGGTTATTTGACAGGCAGAGAATCACCTCTACAGAGCTCCAGATCAAATTTCAAAGCAGAGAAGACCCACCTTGCACACCTCTAGTCCCTACATTAAACAAAGCCCCTGCAAAAACCTGCATCATTACTATGGTTTTCTGATATCAGTTTTTTTGCGGTATTAGGATGGGCTTCTTTATACAGCAGGCATGTGGTTTGAATTGAGGGAGTGCCTCCCTCCCTGGAATGTGTGCAAAGGGGGGAGTCTTGTTTTTGTTGCTTAACTTGTGCTGTACTTCCTTGCAGCCCCCAGGAAAGCCAGGACTTACTTCTGAGTAGAGGTAAAATTGTTCTGTCAGTCTGCAACCCTAGGCATACTTACTTGCGAATAAGCCCCATTGAACGCAATGGGTTTATTCCAGCTTATCTCTGAACTTTTTGAAAATGGGATAAGGGGAGGAAGCTGCAGGAGACATCCTGGCTGTTGACGATAATAATAATAATAATAATAATAATAATAATAATAATAATAATAATAATAATAATAATTTTATTTCTCACCCCCCGCTTGGATTGAGGCGGGGAACAACAGTAGATATAAAATACATTAAATACTGATTAAAAACATAGTATGAAATTGACCTGCAAATTTTCATGAGTGGCCAGTCACAAGCCTGCTATAAAACTGCCTGTTTGCAGAAGTACAAATACACATGGAGAATGCATGGAATGGCTGGAATCCTGAAGAGCAGCACTTCATGCTGCAACATTTTTCTGCAGACCTCACACAATCTATTAAGTATTCTTCAGTGTTTTTAAGAAGTAAACTGCTACAGGCGGTTTACTAACACCCCTGCAAACAGCATGGCAGGTTATTGCAGTGTGAGTGGATTCAACATACAAGGGTCTTCAGCAACATATAATAGTTGGGGGAGTGGAGTGAGTCAGGCAGATAGCGGAACATGGTGTAAGAAAAGGAGTGACACAAGAAGGTCCCTATTTTCTTTTATGAAATGTCGGAGGGTATGCACTCTAGCTAGAGTGACAGGTACAAAAGAGGGCAGGGCTCCTGCAGCTTTAACTGTTGTAATGAAGAGGGAATTTCACCAGGTGCTGCATGCATACAAATGACACCTGTTGAAATTCCCTTTTCTATACAAATGTTAAAGGTACAGGAGCCCTGTTTGCCTTTCCATGTGGCCACCCTAGCTTATCCAACACTCACCTGCTGCGTGGCAGTATCAGTTTGGCAACAGCATCACTCACTCTCTCTCTGATTTCATTTATTAAATTTCTGTTTTGTCTTTTTGTCAAAAATGACACTCAAGGCGGCTACTGATAATAAAATACAGATTAAAAAGAAACTTTAATGAAAAGAGAACATAAAAATAAACCCATTAAAAACACAACAATAAAAGAAATTACATCCAACCAGTTAACACCCCACCCCACCTTCAGAAACAAACTAGCATGCCTGCCAGAGGCCTTTTTAAGTACTCCACTCACTGCAAATGAAGGTTGTTTGGGGGACCATCCAGAGTCATTCAAAGCACACTCCTATGCATGCTTAGACAGGGGGGTGGCGGGGAAGTCCTAGAATTTCCAGCATTCCCTAGTCAGCCTGGCTAGCTGAGAATTGCTGGGAGTTGTAAGGCTTTTTCTGTCTAAACAGACAGAAGCATTAATGTTTTTTTTCTCAGCACCCTTGTTTCACAGTGAACAGACCACTCAAACCCACAACTCTCTCTATATGAGGGAGTTTTGGAAAATAACTGCAAGTTACTGATGCGGGGTGGGGGGGCAGATTTAACAGACAACACAGGCAGCCATCATGTTGGCACTTTTCAAAACTGGCTCATCTTTTAGGTGGACTATGAACTTTCATAATAAAGGAACAGCACCAGCTAGTGGCATGTTAGAATATTGCCTGCTGGCACCTTAATCCTAAACATACTCTGTGGAGTTTAAGGCTGCAATCCCCATCCAATAGCTTTCTTAAATGAAGTCCTGGCGGAAGAGCTGCACAAGCACCTGGAAAAAAGTACCGAGAGGAGACGCCAGAATTCTACATTTTTCTTTTCTTTTTTTAACACATTGTGCCCAACTTCCAAATTGACTTAGGACACCAATTTCCATCTCCCTGAAGCAAAGAGAGCTGCTCCGAGAAAGCAATGGAGAAATTCAAGATTTTGACGTGGCTGTGATTGGACAGTAGTGTGTGTCCGGGACCTGCCCAGACCCATATTTATTTGGAACTTTTTTCAAGTGAAATCATCATCATCTTCTTCTTCTTCTTTAAAATATTTAAAAGACTAGAACTCTTTTGACCCCAAATAAAGATGGTGCTGGACAGCAGCCCTTCGCTTTGCAGCCTGCCAGCCCCCTTTAATTTCCTGCCTGAACATGCATAGGATTGAGCCCTAAATAGCTCTGATGAACTGAACTCTACTCCAGGAAAGCTTATGCCAGCCTACCCCAACAGGCTGCCCTCCAGACGGCGCCGGACTACACCTCCCATTATTCCCAGCGTCACACATTTGGAGAGCAAATGTTGGAGAAAGCTTGCTTCCGCCATTCTAAACAGCCTGGTCTTTAAAGCGTCAGAAGACGCCTGGATCGGTCCCTCGAGCTCAGCCAGCCACTGAGAGCAGAGGCGCCCGTGTCGCGCAGCCGCGCTACGGTGTAAACATTCCCGGCGAGAACGGAACAGGTGCTGCCCGGAAACCCCACTTCCGGGAGGAGGAGGCGCTAGAGGGCGCGCGTCAAGGGTTGCCGTGACGTCAGGGAAAAGGAAGCGAATATCGAAAGTAATTGGGCTGCTTGCTGCTGTTGCGGTAGTGAGGGTGAGCGAAGGAGGTGGGGGGTCCCGGTCGCCTTTTCTTTCTTCGGCCATGGACGCCGCAACGCTGGAGCAGGACGCGGTGAAGTTTGCGCAGCTGGCGGTTCAGCGGGACCAGGGGGGCCGCTACCAAGAAGCGGCGTTTTATTATAAGGTATGGGGCAGACGCAGCCACTTCCCACCGTCTTGAGGGGAGCGCCCCGCGCACGCCTTAGGAGCGGAGCTGGGTAGTAGAAGGACTCTCCTGAGCCAATTAGCCCTCTTGCCTCATCAGACGGCAGCTGATTTGAATGGGAGTCAACCTGGGTATTTGAGGTGTAGAGTCCTAATGGGTGGGAGGTTTTTACGGGGTGAATGGATGAACTTGTATTTTCTCGAGGTTACCCTACAATGTTAGAATTCATTTCCCCTTCATGGAGGCTCGCCAAAGTTCGAGGCTGTTCTTGTCCTGAATGGAAGAAGCTTTTGATGGTGGTGAAGGAGAGGATTGGATCCTTAACGCAAGTTCTGCCCCCTGCATTTTTCCCCCTTAGGATACACATCCCATGTACAGCTTCTGTGAACCGATGCTATGTGTACAGAGTGAGATCTACATATAAAGTGGGGAATTGCTACAGTAATCCTGATTCCCCTCTCCACCTATTGATTATACCTAGTTTTAAAATGGGTGCATCAGGCATTAGGGTTTGTTTGTTTGCAGTAAATCATAGGTTAATTAACCCACAATCTGCTGCCATTATGTACAAACTGGGTCATTGTATATCAAACAATGACCCAGTTACTCTACCCTGTGCCTGTTTGATGCATTCTCTTCCCCTTCTTATTGTTTTATTATGATTTTATTAGAATGTAAGCCTATGCGGCAGGGTTTTGCTATTTTATTGTTTTACTCTGTAAAGCACTATGTACATTGATGGTTCTATATAAATAATAATAATAATAACAACAAACATACTGTATGTGGTGCCAATATGGCTATTTTGGCTGCTCTCCAAGGTCTCGGGCAGAGCAATTTCCCAGTCCTTCTATGTAAGATCCTTTAACTAAGGCAGTGGTTCTTAACGTTTTTGGTGTCACACCTCCCTTGTGAAAAATCTAATAACCCATGTCTCCCATGTGTTAACTGCCCAAAATTTAGACTTAGGCAGGACGAGTTTGCATTTTTTAGTTTTGTCTCTGGACTAAAAAAATGCTTATTCAATGAAATGGACACAAACACAAGCAATGAACAGTGTTGTGGAAATAAAACCTGTATTTAACGAAAGTAGTTCTAATAGCTACGCACATAAAAGAAGGATAATTTCAAAATAACTTCAATATGATTGCTGTTGCTGTTTGTGCTCAGCAAGAGTAGTTATTTGAGGGACAATGTTAGGCAATGCTAGGTGCATATCATCTCTGGCATCCAACCAGAGATGATATGATTTTCAACCAAGAGTTGAAAATCCAGATTCACACAGATAGGTGGTTGGAAATGGAATTAATGATGAAATAGCTTTCTTTGCCAGAACAGGATATGCAGCCATTTGAGAGCACCAAAATTCATAAAGATTTTGATTGAAGAAATTTTGCTTGACCAAAGCTTTGCTCTGCAATTCACTAAGATCATCTTTTTGCATATCGGCATCATCCATAGAGTCCAAATTAAATATGAAAGGATTTCGAACCCACATGTCATTATTCAATTCGTTTTCAGTAAAATAATCATTAAAAGAATCCATGAGATTATCCAGATGACTCAAAATACTGCATTAAATCTACCCTGAGACATCCTCTGTAAACTGCTCCCCAGAAAAAACGTTTTCCAAAGTTGGAAAATTTGCATAGTTGTATTTCACCACACGTCTCTTCCAAAGTTCCAATTTTTGCTTGAAGGCAGCAACCTTCTCAGTTGCATCCAAAACAGTGACTTGTGATTCTTGAATTGAAATGCTGAGGTCATTCAAGTGTGAAAATATATCTGCGAGATAAGCCAAAGACACAGTGAAGCTTTGGCTTTCAAATTCTTCACACAATTTCTTTTCCTTTTCTTGAAGAAATGTGGCGATCTCAGTTCTTAATTCCATAACATGAGTGAAGACTCGGCCACGTGAAAGCCAACGCACTTCTGTGTGATACAGCAAAACTTCATGTTTGGCTCCAAGTTCTTGGCAAAGTATTTTAAACAGTCTGTGATTCAAAGCCTGAGACCGTATGAAGTTTACAACTTGAACAGCGGTGGACAGGGCTGATTTCAGTCTTGGAGAAAGAGTTTTTTATGCCAGTGCATGACGATGTAGAAAACAGTGTATTATCACCACTTTTGGGGCCTCTGCCTTCACCAAAGCTCCAAAGTCAGATTTCCAATTTTGTCTTCCAATCAAGTCCATTTCTTGGGGAAAAATCGTTCATTACTTGAAGCACATCAGCAGCTTTTGTGGTAGTAAGCAGCGGTTCACAGAAAAGAAATTCTTCTTTAATGCACATATCACTGGCATATCTCACAAAGACCAAGAGTTGGCTGCATTGAGCTTCATTGGTACTTTCATCCAATTGAAGTCCAAAGGGCAGAGTCACTTCCTTGAGTTCTTCCATGAGTTAGACATCAGCTGACATATCCCTAATTCTTGAATTTATGACATCATTTGACAGAGGTATTTCAACCATTTTTTCCTCTGCTCATGCCCGAGAACAACTTCAACCATTTCAAGGGCACGAGGCTTGATCAGAGTTTCACCAATTGTATGTGATTTCTTGTTCTTTGTGATCATATATGACACTTTATAGGAGGCCTCAAGGAGTGAGTTTTTAGTAGTTCCAAAACCGAACTTATTAAGCATACCAGATGAATGGAATTGAGCTTTCTTTTGCTTCATCATTTCCAGCGTGTCTTCAGAATTCCTAGGGTGCATTTTTGCAAAATGTTCTTGCAGTTTGGCAGGCCTCACATTATCGTTACAGAGAACTTTTGCACATAAAAAACACTGAGGTTTTTCGATTCCATCTTTGTCAAGAAAGCATGTGAACCCAAATTTCAAGTAATCCTCACTGTACTTCCTTTTCTTTGACATGACAATCTTTTTGCTAGTGCTGGCTGGAACCTGCCCTCTATTTTCAGGAGCTTTTTCTCTCCCTTCGAAAGAGGCATAGTTTTTTTTGCCTCTTTTGCGGGGGTGGGTGGGTGGGATTTTGGTAGAATTTTCTCCATGGGGAGGGGGAACTGGGTTTCTACATAAAATATATATAAAATCAAATCAAAATACTCTAAATAAATAAATAAAATATATACCTGTTAAAATGTAGCCGACTTTGGAGGAGTCTTGTTTGTTTGTAAACCACCCCTCAGCATTTGGAAGATCCCAGCTGCAAAATCCAATCAAGTTTAGGGAGAAAAGGCCTATGCTGGGAGTTGTAGGCCTTTTCTCCTGTGCTCCTAGGCTAGCAATTGGAGACCATGTGACCTCACCCTCTCCAAACAGCATTCAGATAGAACTCTTGGGCTGCTGCATTTTCAAGGGGTGCTTTTAAAAATATAAAAAAATTGAAAGAAGAAAGGAACAACTGCCTAAACTTCAAAAGGTGGAAACACTGTCACTTTCCCCAAGGAGAAATTCTCCGAAAATTTCTCCTTTCCTCAGCCTTTTTCTCCATAGTTTTTGTTTTCCTCCCATCCCCCATGCAATGCCAAAAAGTGGAACAATCAAAACTTTTGGTCTGGCTCTACTTTTTGCAATAAACCTGGGGGTGGGTGGAAGGGACTTACAAAGCAGTCACTTACCTTGAAAGATAGATTGTTCTTCACAAATGCTAATGCATGTGTAGCAGGTAACGATAACTACGATACTGCACATGGTGTACAAATGAGCTATTTCGTAGCTCCCAAGATTAGTAGAAAGAAATAAGGTTGGGCCAAGCTGCGCTGCTATGTACTTGTAAAATAAACAATTTATAGTTGAGAGGCTACTCATACCTCCCCTGGAGTCAGTCCAAACCTCCCCTGGGGAGGTGAACCCCAGCGGTTAAGAACTCCTGGCTTAGGAGGAAAGAGCTTTTGTGCTAGGGTAACTTGAGCGGCATTTCTGAATGACTTTCTTTGGTGCTTTTGAAATGCCCAATCTTGGAGAAATTGTTCTGAACTGCTAGGTAAGGGCTGTTTGAGCCGAATCTCATTTGAAACCAAAGGACTCAATGGATAACACCTATTAGAAGTAGGACCTGCAGCAAAATGTTTGTGTGAAGTGCTCCAGTTCCCTGTTCAATTCAATCAGCCTTACCCTCCTCCAGGATATTTTATTTCATTCCCTAACAATCAGTTAACATTTTCTGGCCCAGTCTTCACTGGGCTCTTTTTGGGTCTCCTCTCCTAGGGTTCCCCTGCCCCAAATGTTATTTGTACGTCTGCAAACCTTAGGGATCCCCCCCCCAAGTCTCCTGATATGTCCCTCTTGGGTGTGGACTTTATGTGGGCTATTTTAACTGCATAAGCAACGGCACTTGTACCTGAACATTAGAAATTGGCAGGACAATTGTCTCTGTGTCCAAGCAGCCCTTTGTGAAAAGGGAAAACTGGTTTGCACCTGATGGGGATCTATTCTAATGAAATCTGCCTGGCCTCTCCAGCACTCCATCTTAAGACTCTTAAAACCTACAGAGTTTGGGGCTTCAACTGTCTAGCTTTTTCCCTGCCCTCCCTCCAATTGTGTTTAACATCAGACCTGAAGAAGAATTCCGGGGAACTCACTAATTTGTGATGCTTTATCTGGCTCTAATAAAGGTATTATACCCTACTGTGTTGTTGTTGTTGTTTTGGATGGGATTTGAGGTGACCGCACACCAAGGCATCTGTCTGCTTACCAAACCTGGTCGTGCTTATATACTAAGATAAAAATCAAAACAGCCAGAAAGCTTAACACTTGCGTTATCTGTTCTCTTTCTCCAGGAAGCTGCACAAGCTTTGATTTATGCTGCAATGGCAGGATCAACCTTGGACAATATTCCAGGGAAAATAAGTGAATATTTGGAAAGAGTTCAAGCCCTGTACTCAGCGGGTTAGTAAAAAGGCAACAACGAATGCCTTTTCTATCTTTATCGAGGGGGACAGCGAGGCACTTTCTGCGGCACAATCTTTGTGAACCTGGTGACCTCCAGAGGGCTTGGAATACAACATGTAGAATGATAGGAATTGTAGTCAAAAGCATCTGGAGGATGCCAGGTTAGGGAAGGCTGCTACAGCATCACCCTCATAGTCCAAAACCCTAATTCTTCATCAAAATATTTAAATCGTGTGTGAAGTGTGCTTATTGTGCAGATCCCATGCATTCAGTTGTTGAACATGCAACCTATATATTGTTGGCATGTTATATCTTGACTCTTTGAAGGCATAGGAATTTTGTAACACATGAAGGGGCTTTTTAAATGAAAAAGTTTGGTCCCTTTAATAGGCAAGAAGATATTAGTCACTCTTCAGCTGAACAGGTTACTCCGTTACAAGTTTCCTGCATTGTATTTTCGAAGAATGAATGCTTGAACCCATCCCTGTTTTCCTAGAGTCAGTGACCACTTCTACTGAACTCTGAGTTATTTGTCTGCCCAGAGTAGAACAGCCTTCGCCAAGGCTGGCTGGGGAATGATGGGAATTGTAGTCCAACACATCTGAAGTACACCAGCTTGGGGAAGGCCTTTTTGATAGAAGGTCTTTTTATAGCTTACAAGAAATGTATATAATTTGGGTTGTGGGTTTTTTTGTTTTTTTTTTATGAGCACTATTTTCATCACAGATGGAACGAATGTGGCTTAGAACCGTATTTGCTGACTAACAGCTCTAATCATTTTAATCCAGTTCAGTCGCAGAAAGTTGACCCCTTGAAGTCAAAGCAGCAGCTGGACTTGGAGCGTGCCCACTTCCTGGTTACCCAGGCTTTTGACGAAGATGAGAAGGGCAATGGAGAGGAAGCCATCGAGCTGTACACAGAAGCGGTGGAACTCTGTTTGAAAACAGTATGTTAAGCTACAACTTAACTTGGTGGAATTATGTTATGGTAAGAAATTCTTCCGTTTTTGCTGACGCCTGAAATGGAGGGTGTGTGCACACATCAGGTTTGCTTTTGAGCCTTGAATACTTGGCTAGATATAACATGAGAAGAAATCGATGGAAGGGAATAGAGGGAATCACTTATGTCTTTGTGAGTAAGTGGAACGACTTTCAGGTCATGATGCCAACCAGTATGTCAGATCAGTTTACAATAGCATTAGAAACCCTCCTCCCACTATTTTTAAGGGAAAACATGATGTGTATGCACACCCTTTGACACTGGCCTAAAAAGTGGTACCTATATATCTTTGGGGGGTGGGTATCTCTCCCCCACCCCACCCTTGGCTTGCCATTCCATTGAAGCTCTGCATTGAATGGCATATTCTGTACCCACTTAGTAAAAGTACTTAACTGGAAGGTGTCTTTCCAGGTACTGCAGTAACTTTACCATGTGAATGCCCTTCCTGCACTAAATCCAGCTGAAGTAGGAATAAATAGTAGAGCATTTGGGAGCATGTTTCAACTCCCTTTCCCTTTTTCTGTACAAGTGCTGTTCCTGATCTATTAAGAGAAATGCAATGGGATAGAGCTAAACTAAATTAATTGCAATTAGTTTCTGTTGAAATCAGTGGTGTTTTACATAAGTCATGACAAACTTGTCCCATTGATTTCTATTTCCTGAACCCAAGTGCAATGCTCTATATGTCTACTTGGAAGTAAGTCCTTTTAAGTTCAGTGAGGCTTCTGTCCAGGTAGGCATGTGAATAGATTGCAGACTTAGTCTGGATCCAACCCTAACTTGTTTTGGTGTTGCAGGTACCACTTTTTAGTACTAATAAGGCCAGTAGCTAAAACTCATTAGAGGAAGAGCTCACCATCATGATGTAACTCCACCAAGTATGATTATTTCTTTTCTTCTCTTTTCTTGAAATAGAGAGAATATTTGAGAAGGGCAACATGGAAAATGCCTTGCTACTCAAGAGACATAGGTTTAATTAAGCTTCATTTTAAGTCTTTCCTTGAATTGACTGAAACTCTTATCTCTGCTTTAGTACTGAAGCTAACCTTTGTAAGTCTGCTTTGTTCACTAGCTTCAAAAATCATGCCATATGTAAATTTGAATATTTGTGATTCCCCTTTATTTCTATAACTATACTATATACATGGTAGTAACTATATAATAAGTGAACATATATACAAACCTGTAGTTTAGCCTTGATTAATCTAGGGGCTCTGCATGATTTACCCTTACCTGAATGAGGAATTATCCATGTACATGGATGTTGTAATTTTCCTTCCTGATCCAACAGCCAAGATTAGCTAATATAGCTCTAAACGAAGGTAGAATCCCACCAACTGGCTGTTTGGAAGAGGAGAGTAGTGAGCTGGATTACATATCTTTCCGCCCACTACCTGAGTCTGTTGGTGTGCTGTGCACCATGTGAAACAGCATGTGAAGCCAGAGATTTAGTTGGCTTTGGAAAGAGATGCTTCTCCCAGCAGTATCCAGGAGCCTTTCTCTGTGCTACGAGAGGCACGGAGTTCTGTGCCTCTTTCAGCATGGAGGAAGGCAAAATGGGAATGGGCAGGGGTTATGGAATCAGTGGTGTGGCCACACCACTGATATATCAATTAGCTTGCAGAGGGCCCAGTGCAGGGCAGTTCCCCACCACCACCACCACCACCAACTTAAAACAGTTCCCTAACCTTGGACTACAGAATGGGCTAACATAGTGAGCTGAGATCTCCACCTATGGCTGCATTCAGATGATCATATCTTGGCTTAAAAATCTGAGATAGGAGCACACCTTTTGCCCACGCGCACAGCCCTTTCATATCATATTTAACCATAATTTTCTGGTTTATATGAACCGGGAAACTATAGTTACCAGCTTCAGAGCAAGCTAGGATATTAAACTACGGTTTGAAGTTGTTTTCATATCTTGGCTTGTTTGGAAGGGTGGCAACCAGTTTCCTGTTTTGTATAAACTGGGAGGCTGTGGTTAATTCGGGACTTCCTGATTTCATCGCTTATACTGCAAAGGGACTGCATGCATGGGCAAAATATATTATCTCAGATTATTAAATGAAGATATGAGTCTAAATCGGCTCAGTAGCTTTTAACTTTTATTCTTAACTATTATGCTACATCAGCTTCCAAGATCCGTCTTGCTTGAAGCAACTGTGTTTTATCCAGTGTTACATGTGGGAAAGTAAAAATAACAGCAGTCTGAAAGGATTGTTATAAACAGTTGAGTGGTAAATGTGAATGGCATAAATGGAAGGCACTGAAATTCACTGGCAGTTGACCTCTTGATTTCTGTATATGTAGTGTTACATTGACAGTTTGGCTTTTTGATTTTTTTTAATATTAAATATTTAAAGGCGAATGAAACTTCAGAAACAGTTCTCCAAACAAAACTGAAGCAGCTGGCTCGGCAGGCTTTGGACAGGTAGGCTTCTCAATGTTTTGTACAAGTATATCGTGTGAAGACTCCCATCATCGCGTCTCTGTAGCATTAAAAAAAAGTTTCACTGTTTAGCAGCTTTTCATAGAATCATAGAATCATAGAATAGCAGAGTTGGAAGGGACCTACAAGGCCATCGAGTCCAACCCCCTGCTCAATGCAGGAATCCACCCTAAAGCATCCCTGACAGATGGCTGTCCAGCTGCCTGTTGAAGGCCTCTAGTGTGGGAGAGCCCACAACCTCCCTAGGTAACTGATTCCATTGTCATACTGCTCCAACAGTCAGGAAGTTTTTCCTGACGTCCAGCTGGAATCTGGCTTCCTTTAACGTGAGCCCGTTATTCTGTGACCTGCACTCTGGGAGGATCGAGAAGAGATCCTGGCCCTCCTCTGCGTGACAACCTTTTAAGCATTCTCTGCTTTTCAATGATTGCATGGAGTCTCAATGCATGTACACACAAAGCCCTGCGTTATTAGCAGCTGGTGACAGAAAGCACTGTGTAGAATGAACGAATGAGATGGACTAGGCTGAGGAGAAAAGCAGTTTTGCAAGGCCAACGTGAGAGGCAACGCCATGATGCTGACCTAAGAGCAAGCGACATCTTCTTACGCAGAAAAGCAAATGTGATGGCTACTTACTTATCTCTCAGGACGACGCCTTCAATGCAAGCTCCAAACAGGACCATGCAGCTGAAATAGACTAATGTAAAGACATGGGAAACCATGCCTGAGGGGGGGAAAAGCTTGCGCAACTTCATCCATACCACCATTTCACTTTACCCCTTGAAATGATAATTGCCCATGGACCCAATCTTCTGATATTTTGCGAATCCACATAAAGAATTTAGTGTAAAAATATTTTATTTATTTATTTATTTATTAGAATGTAAGCCTGAGGATAGGGACTGTCTTCTTTATTGATACATTGTAAGCCACTCCGAGAGCCTTTTGGCTGAGGTGCAGGATAAAAATAAATAAAATAAGTAAATAAATCGACATTTACATGGACACCCTGCATATGCCTCCCTTACTAGTTTTAGGGAATTTCCATCTATCTGCATATTGACAAGAACTTTAAAAATGCAGGAAGGTTATGCCACTCCCACAATTCAAATGGTGCTCAAAAGGTCTGGGACCTAAGATGAGCCCTGCTGGATTTTTGTGAACCATCCAGAGAGCTCTAGCTATTGGGCGGTATGGAAATGTAACAAATAAATAAATAAATAAATAAAATCAGACCGAGGGTCCATCTAGTCCAGCACTCTGTTCATACAGCGGCCAACCAGCTGTCAACTAGAGACCCAAAAAAGCAGGACATGGTGCAATAGCACCCTCCCACCCACGTTCCCAGCATCTGGTGTACCCCTAAAAGTGGTCTGTAGTATGTAGTGAAAGGATGATATGTAGAAACCCTACTGGTTCTCTCTTGTTCTTTAGCAGTTACCTTCAATTATCAATAATAATGATAATAGAGAGAGAGAGAGAGAGAGAGAGAGAGAGGAACTTTGTAAGTAAAATAGTTACTGGTCTAAACTAAAAAGAAGAAAGAGTGCAGTGTGCCTAATATGAGTATTGTATAAACACTTTTCACTTCATATTGTTCATTAAAAAATCGAGCTATTTTAACTAATGTATTTATTTATTTATTACATTTATATCCCGGCTTTTTTCCTCCAAGGAACCCAAGGTAGCACACATAATCCTCCTCTCCATTTTATCCTCACAACAACCACCCTGTGAGGTTTGTTGGGCGGAGAGTCTGTGACTGGCCCAAAGTCACCCAGTGAGCTTCCGTGGCTGAGTGGGGACTAGAACCCGGATCTCCCAACTCCCAGTCCAATACTCCAGTCACTTCACCACACTGGGATCACATAAATATCAATTACATCCTAATCCTAAACTTTTGAACTTCTGTATATCAGCCCGCAAAGCTGATATCAACAACCACTCAGGCTTGGAAATAGTTATTGGCCTGGTGTTCTGATGAGTAGGAAACTTTAGAAAAACTGGTTCATCTCTTTTACTTTAGAGCAAATATGCCTTTTGTAGTTAATTGTGACTGTGAACTTATTTGCAAGGCTGATGAAGGTCTGGGATGTTGAACTAACTCTTGGTGTGCAAGAGTTCCTCTGAATGCCAGGTGTGATTTTTAATGGGGAAGTTGAGGAAGGATATATAAAATTGTGGAACATGTTATAATGGTCTGTGTTTTATATTAGAATCTTTGAATTGCTGTGTTGTGCTAAACTCCCAGCTGTACATAATGTGTGCTCATGACAATTCAGCAAGAACAAAAATGCAATTGTTGACACTAACAGGTTTGCTCTGTGCAGCGAAGCATAAAGAAGCAAATGAGTAAGAACGATGCAGTTGCTCTTGCTGTGTTTTAAATGCAAGGCTTTTATTTCAGAGCGGAGGCACTGAAGGACGGTAAGCCATCTCAGAAAGACAAATCGGCAACAGGGAAACCCAGTCAGCCCGTGAGGACTTACTTCCCTTTGGGACCTGACTTTTCGTTGAATGATAAGCCACAGACAGTCAGGCCTGTGCATGCCAGTGAATCTCAAGGTCAGCGATACACCACAGAGGAGATTGAGGTGCTCAGGTAAGGGAGAAAAAGGCGCTTCTAGGGGTTACTACATGTCAGTCTAATGTGCATTCATTTCAGTCATTTATTACATTTCTAGACTGCCCAATAGACAAAGCTCTCTGGGCAGTTTACAAATATTAAAAACCTTAAATACAATATTTTAACGTATAATGTATAAATGCGTACATACACACGCACACACAATTTTAACAATCAACAATAAGAAATTCCAGGAACCGTTAAAACCCCCACCATATTCTGCCAAATGCCTGAGTAGAGGAAAGTCTGAACCTGGCATTGAAAAGATGAGTGTTGGCGCAATAGTTGGGGGGCCACCACAGAGAAGGCCCTCTCCGTTTTGCCATCTTCCAAGCCTCCCTCAGAGGAGACATTCAGAGGATTGCCTAATTTAGACTGCAATCTTATGTACACTTACCTGGGAGTAAACCCAGTTGAATACATTGGCCTGGTTTGCAGGTGCCCATTCAATAAACCAGCCCCCCTCACCCCCGCCTGGTAGTTTGCTGTGTTTTATTAACCTGCTGAGGGTTAGGGTTAACGGTGTGGGTAAAAACCTTCCACAACCCTAAAACAGGGACAAAGAGCAGCATTGCTGGTGGTGGAGGGACAGTTTTTCCACACTTGGTATCCCATCCCACCCCACTCCTTTAAAACAAGCAAAAGTAGGGCTCTGTATAGAGCTTTAGAGGAACACAGAGGAAAGCGGCAGTAGCGACTGCTGGCCTGGCAGGCTGGCTTCAAAGAAATGAAGCCACCTGGTGCTCTGGAGAAGTTCTGTCCCCAATCTTTTTGTGTCCGTGGGCACTTTTGGAATTTTGAGGGGGTTGGCTGCCATGAGGGGGCTTTCCACTTCATAAAATGGCTGCCATCGTGGGCACGGTCTGTCACAAAGTACTCATTTCCCAGAAGGCAAACTGGTGAGACTAAAAGAAAAGTAATTCCCCCAAGAACCTAAGTACAAGGTGAGGGTGTCTGAACACCAAAACACAAAACGACTCTTTTGAACCCAAATAAAGATGGTGCTGGACAGCAGCTCTTCGCTTTGCAGCTTGCCAGCCCCCTTTAATTTCAAAAACGATGGATTAAAAAGGTTTAAAAAAATAAAACAAAAATTAAGATAGGCATGGAGCCTGGCAGGCATCAAGAGAGCTGTCTGCAACCATATTGATGTCCACAGACACCACATTGGAGACCTGAGTGCTAGATGTTCCTTTGTTCCAACTGGAGCAGTGGTCATTCAGCACAAAGGTTTATTTTAAAAACAACAACAGAAAATGAGTTCAAAATCTGAGGTGTTGGTGCCTATTCATTTTACGACCAAGGCTGGAATGCTCATTAAAAAAATACCTGAGAGAACTGTGTAAACAGAATTTTTAATTCAAAATTGAAGGAAGACATTTGCTGACTCTTTAAAGGAGGAAATCCACAGTGTCTAGTTCAGGTCTCCATGCTATGGAGGGCCCAAGGTACTACATTAAGCAGATGGCATGATAGGAAACAAATTGATTTTGAATAATATTGTGCTTGCAACATCTTGCATTTTGTCTTAATAGGAAGACATCAAAGATAAATGGCATTGAGTATGTCCCTTTCATGAGCGTTGACCTGAGAGAGCGTTTTGCTTTTCCAGTCCCTTTCTCGTAAGTTTATTTATTTATTTATTACATTTATATACCGCCCCATAGCCGAAGCTCTCTGGGCGGTTTGCAAAGGTTAAAAACAGTGAACATTAGAAACAAATATACAAAAATTTAAAAGCATAAAAACAACAATATCCATTTAAAACAACTATTCTGGGGTCAGTTAAAAACTCAGCCTATGTTGTTAACTGCCTGGGAGAAGAGAAAAGTCTTGACCTGGTGCTTGAAAAGATAACAATGTTGGTGCCAGGCGAGCCTCGTTGGGGAGTTCATTCCGTAATTGGGGGGCCGCCCCTGTCCCTTGTTGCCATCTTCCGAGCTCATCTGTCTCCCTACTCCCTGAACTGTTTCCTCATCTCTTATGATTAAGAGTTTTCAGTGTCAAGGGAGCAATGATCACTTTTCATCCTTAATTGCTAGAACATGTGGAAGGTGAAATGCATTGACATTTGCTCATCCTGCATAAATTCATTCGATTTTTAAAAGCCAAATGTAAAAAGCGTGGTTGTTGCATAACATCTGTTGTACCCATGCTAAGCCATTGCTCAGTGCTACAGTTAGAGAGTGCTTACGAAGTCATGTGTTAGCGACACACAAACATACACAAAATTGAAAAACTGACTCTGCCAAACTGGCTTTACCAAATAGGTGAGCACCTATTTGTACATGGAGTGGCAATTGGAAGCCACGGTGGTTAAGTATTTTGAGTTAAACATTATGGGTTAGCGTGTTGTGCGAACCATGACTTAACACGTTGTGTGAACCATTCCTAATCAAGGCAGCTACATAACCACAGTTTAAACATGCTCACAAATAATTTACTGCCAAAGGGTTAGCAGCCTAGCTTAGCATGTCATCTGACTAAACGCAGGGATATAAGGGGCGTCTTGATCCCTAAGTGATCATTCTAAGAAAAGCTGGGAGGATCTTTCCTTTTAAACTTTTAAGGATCCAAGGATATGTTCACCCCCGCTATAAGTTGCATAACTCCCAAAGTTCCATCTGTAACGCAGTGGCTATGTGGGTCAATGGTGTCATGAACAAGACTTTTCCAGAGCCTTTCTTCTAAATAGATATAAATTGTCTTCACTATGTGCACTCTGACATCCTTTCTTCATCTCTTACAATTCTCTTATGCTTCTCTAACTGACCCGTGAACTAGCCCTAACATTCTGGCCTCTAAAGAATGGGTGGTAGAGGGACATGAACTCATATGAATCCATATGTAAACCTGGAAAGGTCATTGTCGAATAACTGACAGCAAAGCCACTATTGTGATGAGAGAGCTGTTTTATCTTGTGGCTTGCTAGATTGTGGGTAGATTAGATCCATCTTTGAATAGCTCAGGAGAAAAACTTAATTCCAGTCAGAATCTAGCAGGCTTCCCCTCCAGATTTTTGGGACTAATTTCTTTTTGGAGACTAAAAGAATTAGGAGACCAAAATATCTAGAGGGCCCCAGATTGAGGAAAGTTGTCATATAGTAGATTACTTTGGTTGTTGGTAGTGATGGACACCAATTTGGATGGCTTTAAAAGGGAGGTAGATAAATTCCCGGAGGAGAAGGCTATCAATGGCTACTGGCCCTGGTGGCTATGTGCTACCTATGGGCAACATGGGTGGGAGACTGCTGTTACACCATGTCCTGCTTTGTTGGTCCCTGGCCAACAGCTGGTTGGCTACTGTGTGAACAGAGTGCTGGGCTAGCTGGACCCTCGGTCTGATCCAGCATGGCGCTTCTTATATAACAAAGTGTAAGTAGTCAGTGCCAGGGTGGGCAGGCAGGGCTCCTACTCAAGGTAGGAGCCCTGGCAAGGTTGTTCAAGAAGTAGAGGTGGAAAAGTAGGAGCCAGAGGAATCCAGAATACGTAGAACAGTGAATAACTGGCCTCGCAAACTTAATAGGTAGGTAGAAAATCTTTGGGACTTTGAGTCCATACTTGCCCTGAAAAAAAAAAAGGATGATGAAATGATTTTACCAGTTGATGGATTTTATAGTTCACTAACAGTTCTTTTTATTTTTCCAGGCATTTTAGTCTCTTTTAAACCTGTTATTGTATTTTAAATCTCTGCATTACTGCTAGGTTTTATCCTGGTTTTACTTTTATACTGTAGTTTAAAACTTTTAAATTATATATTGTATTTAATGCTGAATTTTGTGGTTTTAATTGTTGTGAACTGCCCAGATAGCTTCGGCTATTGGGCGGTATAGAAATGTAATAAATAAATAAATAAATCAGAATGAATGGTTTTGATTTCAGAGATAAATGTGGTAAGTTGCCATTGTCTCCCAAGCAAAAAGCAATGTTTTCTCGATGGGTGCGTCCAGATGACATAAGCAACAATCCCATCATGATCTATACTGTGTCAAGCTTCAGCATAAAACAGGTAATGAATGTTCTTTCAGATCTGACCATTTTTGGTCTATACCTGTCATTTGTCAACTGTAAGACTAAAGGAGTTTAAGTTTTCCTTACAATCTAGCGCAGCCGTTCTCAACCTGTGGGTCGTGACCCCTTTGGGGGTCGAACGACCCTTTCACAGGGGTCGCCTAAGACCATCGGAAAACACATATTTCACAATATATAATTACATATTGTTTTTGTGATTAATCACTATGCTCTAATTATGTTCAATTTGTAACAATTAAAATACATCATGCATATCAGATATTTACATTACGATTCATAACAGTAGCAAA